>NC_134832.1:91721499-92396290 GCF_004210375.1 Tachypleus tridentatus | reverse complement strand
TTTCTCTGGCGTTTTCTAAATGTGTAGTTGAAGCGAAATAAACGTAAAAACAAATTTACGAAATCTTTGCAACATCATAGAAACTAGATTGCATCAAATTAAGCAACACGTAAACTAATAACGTCTGTGAGGTGCGTGTAACATGATTTACAAGGTGTGAGTATGCTGGAAGGATGTACATAATCTCCAGTGTATATGTGTACGAAGGTGGCTGCATTATGTGTTTTGATGTAGGAAGGGAAGTATGGCCATGCTAAAGTGCTAGTATTAACCTCTTGGTGTGACCTTTAATCTTGACCTCATAAAATAATATATACAAACTGTGGCAGACTTCTGTTTGTACCTAGCTAAGAGTTTGCTTCATGTAACGACAGTAATTATTAAGTCTGTAATATATTAGAATATCGTTTTCTACCATGTAATTAGACGTTAGGATATTTGTGGCGTGCAATATACATACGTATGTGTGCATTTTCGAAATACTTTCTTTTTTTCCTGTACAAGCTTTGACTTCGGAGATTGTTATGCTATATTTGTTTACGCAGTCATGAAATTAAAAATGTACATACATTTTCCACTTTTCAAACATTAAGTTTTCTCTACAAAATTTTGAAAGACACCTTTATTACATTTCAACATAATATTGGATGAGGAAAGTATAATTACTATGTTTATATAGGTGTCTAGAATCTTACTAGTATTGTAAAATGCTTCTGCAATTGTTATTTTACTAAAATTTCAATGGTTTTATGCATACAGAAACCTAGCACATGCCACGTGTAAATATAATACCTGAAAAAAAAAAACATTTAATATATACGGAATTACAATAATAGAGATGAGATTTTGATACTCGTTGTGGGCAGAGCACAGATAGCCAAATGTATAGCTTTGTGTTTAATTACAAAGAAACACAACATTTAACACTAGATAGGCGTGAAACATTGTCTTCAATGAATTGATCTAAGCTGGATCCCAAACAGTTGCTCTCCAGTGAATCAATATTAACTTCATGGATTTATGTTCGATTCCCCGTGTTGGATAGAGCACAAAATTCCATTGCGTAACTTTGTGCCAAACAAATAAATTATATAAATAACGTTTGGCAGTTATATTATTGTTATGAATAAGAGAAAGTTTATATATTATCCAGCTAGTTTCTCCTGAAAATTGTCATTTTATTTTATTCAAATAGTTTGTGCATAGATATAATATTTGCTATGATGATGAGAAAGCTGTGAATGTTATACTCAGGTTATTAATGTTACTTAACCACATACAATTGGAGTAGTTAGAGTGTCACCCGTGCGACACACCGTTACAAAGCGCTACACTAATGCAACATACAATTGGAGTAGTTAGAGTGTCACCCGTGCGACACACCGTTACAAAGCGCTACACTAATGCAACATACAATTGGAGTAGTTAGAGTGTCACCCGTGCGACACACCGTTACAAAGCGCTACACTAATGCAGACTTCAACAATGGAGGAAAGAGAAGATACAATGATATCACTAAAGAAGATGACATCATAGTTCTATGACATGTTACCATAGGGTACTTGCAAAATGCAGTGATATTATCAGAGAGGGATACGTTGCAAGTCCTCCATGACAGGGGGACATAACGTCATAATTCCACGAAGTGGAACCATGATCGTCATACATATCTTAGCATGATTGTAAGTTATACAGTTGGTATAACTGACTAATTCATTAGTTCATTAAAGTTTCTGTCCTAAACAGATGATATCATGGAATAATTAAAACACACTGTTTGAGTTTTTAATTATAACAAATGTGATTTTTTAAAAGATTTTCAGTAACGTGATTGTAGTAAAACGTTCTCGACACAACATTTTCTCTTTAATAATAATTTCTTAATTTTCTCACAATAAATATTTTTCGAACTGATCTACATGAAAAAGACAACTCTATTAACAACTTATTTATATGAAATCGGTTTATAATTAACTCATGAACAAAAATATTATTATCATTATGGAATTCCAATTTCGTTTTCGTTTCAACACATGTCGCCAATGATAATAAGTAAAATAAATACAATATCGTCCACACACAGATGTATATGGTTCTTTGAGTACTTTTTGGTTGTAAGTTTACGTTCGACAATTCTTCTTGATGACATTTCTTATGTTAAGATTATGTAGAGATAATCCTAATAAATTAAAATATTTTACTTTTTCAATTTGACCAATATAAATACAGTTCCCATGGCTACCAACTTTATCACTAGAATCCAGGTTGATGATGAATAACTGTTGTTCTGCATGATCAGGTAGTTGATCACTGGCAGATACACCTCCAAACTTATCCTGCATACGCAAACATTGTGAAGGTATTGATTAAATTCCTAATGTGTCCATAGCTTCTCAGATATGAAATATGATGTTTTTAGACTGATAAGTTCATAAAATTGACTTAAATTCAACATATGTTAGTAATACAACAGTACATCTGTAGACTTACAATGCTAAACACCGAGTTTCGATACCCCTGGTGGATAGAGCAAATAATTAACCCATTGTGTAGCTTTGAGGTAGATTACAAACAGGTAAAGAACATGTAACAATAACTAAGCCAAGTTAAAAGTAGAATGTCCATCAGATAGATCCGATGTAAGATCCGTGGCAAAGAATGTATATCCTCTTGGGTATATCCCATATCAGTTCCTTGATCTTGAAGCTCTTTTTATGTTTCATTAAATAGTGTTTTGAAAGAGTTCAGCATCAAAATCTGGTTGTAAAGGCAGAGCAAGAATCTGTTTTCTATCTACGTTGACTACCATGAAAGTGATATTGTAATGTTTGAAATTATATCCATCAAATGCATAATTATCAATATATCCTATAACAAGACGTATAGGTACTTGACATAAAAGAGCCTTATCTCGGGGAACTAAAAATGATTGACACACTATATTTCAGTGTATATTTAAACTGTTCTTTTCTGAAATGCTTTAACATGTGACAAAACCACTGACAGGCTGATATTGATTTTTATAGTGTAGACAGAAACATGTTGTAGTACAATTTTGAGTCCCGATTCGTCATTTAACACAATACAAATATAATTTTTACTTCGTACCAGTCAGAGTTTTAAACTTTCACCATTAGGGCACGAACTTGTTCTGTAAAGAAGGATATCCGAATGTGGATAACCAATCATGTTATAAGTCTGGCTACCACGTGTATCAACTTGTCAGTCTTTGATTCTATCTTTCTCACTATCATTGAAATCGAGATTGTCAAAACTACCCACCATGTCTTTTATCCACATGGGATGTGTCAAATGACTTCTTTCAGCTTTACCATTATAGCTCAGTAAAGTTTCTCTGTAGGCCTTATATGCATAAAGGTTGTGAGACAAAGAAATGAATTTGTCATTCAGAAGTGCATTGATTTCAGAAAACAGAGAAAGAAATAACAAGTTTACAGGTGCAGAGGTATTTTCATCCTTTTTTATCTGTACGATCAGGCTTGACAATCTTTACCTTTACATAAAGATATGATTGGGCTGGATCTAAATATACATCTGATCCAAATTTAGAAAATTCTATTGATTCTCTGTCAGTCACTAAAGAAAGAAGATAGTATTCAGTCCATTGACCTTTCTCAATTACAGTTTGTATGGAAAGGAAAGAAAATAAGTCTAGTTTAGATTTTGTACACTGATAGGACTTTTCATGAATCGTTATAACTTGTCAAAATATCTAGAATTAATATTCTTCGTCTCTTTGTTTCAGATATTCTGAACACAGGACTTTTCTGGTTCTTCTGTTTCTAACCAAGTTCTGAACACTTTGTATTGCACATCGTTTTCCTTTGTAACATATGTTACTAAATTTATGCCTGACTGGAAGCTTGTTTTCCTAATGGTAATGTTCCTTTTTTTCAGAAGTGGTATAGCCAAATGAAACAAATTACTCAAAATGTCTTCCACTCAGAGTCCCTGTTGCCATTGGCTACCAGCATAATAAGGTAAACTGTTTCCCACTTTATAAACCTAATATGCATCGTAGACAGCTGTTTCTTGACAGAAAGGAACTCTCTTGTGTTTGCGAAGATAGAGAGTTTTGTTTGTTTTTTGAATTTCGCACAAAGCTACTCGAGGGCTATCTGTGCTAGCCGTCCCTAATTTAGCAGTGTAAGACTAGAGGGAAAGCAGCTAGTCATCACCACCCACCGCCAACTCTTGGGCTATTCTTTTACCAACGAATAGTGGGATTGACCGTAACATTATAACGTATCCACGGCTGAAAGAGTGAGCATGTTTGGCGCAACGAGGATGCGAACCCGCAACCCTCAGATTACGAGTCGCACACCTTAACACGCTTGGCCATGCCGGGCCCACGATAGAGAGTAACTTTATCACCTGCCTTAAACTGAAAGTTTATTTAGTGTGTGGTTTGTAAATTGTTTTCAACACCACAGACAAATAAGAGATTAACATCGATTGATCTCATTTTATTGTTGCAGTGATACAATTGGTTGTAGGCAATGACCTGATGTTTCAGTACAGTGATATTTTATAAGTTCCTCGATAAGTAAAGTAGTGCCATGTCCTAGTTTTAAGAGCGCAATTAAATCTTTCTACCATGGCTCCTTTCTTTCGTTATGTATAATAAAAAATATCTTGTTCCTTGAGATATCTTTGAAAGAGACAATTAATTAACTATGTATCAGCGTCATTTTGAAGTTCACAAGGTTTGTGATCCTGTTTTAAAATCTGTTTCAGAGATTTTACGAGGGTTAAACATTTCTTGTCCATGATAGGAAAAAACTCAAGTTTATTTCGTAAAAAAGTGAGTAAATACTTATACTGATTGTTATATTGATTTAGGAAAGAGAGATTCATTAAATCAATCTGCCATTGTTTATCAATATCTGAAACAACAACTCAGTGTCTCGAAAACTCATATCTCACTGGTTTGTGCAAAATGTATGTCTCCTCTCGACTTAACCGGTCTTTAATCTGATTTCGAGTTGCGGGCTTACTTAGCACTTTTATAGATCTAAATAAAAGATGAACTCCACCAAAACTACCAGGATGTGTAGGGTTATAATAGATAGATTGTAGAGTTTTATCAGACATTATTTTATACGCCGTATACTTTTAGTTAATCTATTACCATCAATCTTGTCTCTAACAGGAGTAATAAGTTGACCTTTACAATAGACGATGTTAATTCATAGGTGGCTGGAGATGTTACTAATGTTAAAAGGCTGACAGTTGTCCATGACGACAATCAAGACACAAATGAATGAATAATACAGTAATACTTTATTAGAAATGACCCCATTTAAATATAATACATTTAGGTTTTTTATAACATGTATCATGTTTCATATACTTCCACCTGTTTACATTTACAACAACTTCTTGGCGAATAATCATTCTGCAAACTCTTTCCAGCCTGAGGTTAAAATTCTTCTTTCTTTTTTTTTCATAAGGCCCGGCATGGCCTAGCGCGTAAGGCGATCGACTCGTAATCCGAGGGTCGCAGGTTCGCGCCCGCGTCGCGCTAAACATGCTCGCCCTCCCAGCCGTGTGGGTGTATAATGTGACGGTCAATCCCACTATTCGTTGGTAAAAGAGTAGCCCAAGAGTTGGCGGTGGGTGGTGATGACTAGCTGCCTTCCCTCTAGCCTTACACTGCAAAATTAGGGACGGCTACCACAGATAGCCCTCGAGTAGCTTTGTGCGAAATTCCCAAACAAACAAAAAAATCTTTTTTTCATAGCATATAATTGATTAGGTCGATTATGTTACTGTTTGGTACGGATCTGCCACTAATCACTCATTCTACACGATCATTCCACGTTAGATCCCCTATGGAATGTATCAAATTTAATAGAATTTCAGCGTTATATTTCTAAGTAACACTGTGGACGATCTGTATATTTTCATGGCTCGGTGATTCCATTCTAATTTTAATGGCTTCTCATTGAAAGGTCTGATGATGTTGTTACTTGCAACTGGTTCACCATCTTTGCCTTATTACCTAATGTGTCATTTTGTGTAACCAAAGTGATGTCATAATCTATAGAGTTTGATACTTTATTCAACAGCCTTTCATTTACTTGAATTGAAGAAGACAATTTACCTTTTTTTTTCAGGAAAGAGAAATATTCGTTTTGCTATATTTTTATATACCAGCAACTTTACCGATATCACGTCCTGTTAAACCACCAAATGGTGAAAGTATTGGAGTTTACGAGTAATGATAGAAACCATTCTTTCTGTATTATCAAGCTTCTTTTCTTGACAGTCATCTCTCTTGATCATGACTTATATCATCTAAGTTTCTACTTTTGTATGCTCGTCATAAAAACATTACCCTATAAAACACTTAAAGTAGACTCACAGATACTTAAGATAAAGTCATTTGTAGCTCCGACAATTATGTCTTTAATATGTTTACGCGTAGCCTTAGGTAATGCTCTTGATATCCTTTAATTCTAAGTGTTATGATGAATAAATGAGAAGATATTGTGAGTACAAGATATATATCTATTTGGATATAACATCCATTTCTTTCACATTAGAGTAACAATAACTTTTAATATTAAATGAACGGGACAGAGTTGATTCTGAAAATTCTTTAACTTTGGTGCATCCAAATAATTCCAGAATGTAACAAGGAACTTTCAACAGACTTCTCAGAATCTCTGTTTTATCGTTTTTCTTTGCATAAATGGTGGTAAAATTTTTCCTCCACAATCTAGCTACGCTGCACAGGTGAAGATAGTCGATATTACCTGATTACCATGGAATAAGATGAATGTACCATGTTACCCAAGTAAACTAATATTACACATTTTTCTATCCTGATGAATTACATTTTGTACAATATAAAACAATGATAAATTTAACTGGTCACTTCCGAGTATAAAACGTTGAGATACTCGTTTGTTTTCTCCTCATTCACTCGTAAAATCGTCAATTTTAAAAAATACTTAGCTTATCATACCGCAGATGATCATGACAGTTTTCAGATAAGTCTTGAACGAATTGAATGTTGGGAATGTTTTGCACTAATTTTGTATACAGCGACTGAAATTCGCCATAAAACCAAACAGTTTTTTTTTCTTTCAGGAATGGAATAAATAACTTCACGATAATGAGTTAAAACTTTGCTTACAAACTATGGTTTACTACTTCCTGTCGGGCCTAACACGAAACACATATAAGAGTATTGTAGACGGTTATCCATCTTGAAACCTAATGAGAAATAAACAAATAAACCTTAAATAGATCATGTCTGAGCGCATTTGGGATCTGCTTCCATGACCATGTATACTCCTTGTTTTCATTTCATAGACCACGGTGAGGAGGTAGTTTCATTGGATGAAAAACAGTCTGTATAGAGAAGGATGTATCGTTTGGTGTAAACTGATATTAATTTTCCTTTCTTCCATTTTGTAAGAAGTTTAGTTTTTAAGTCTCCACGAATCTTCTTTGATTATTGACAATTATAGAATGCTGGAAGTGACTGAATATATCTGTTATCAAAGTAAGGTTCAAGTTCTTGATGTCGATAAAATTGTGGATAAACTATTTAATTTTACAGCATGTTTTCCGTCGTCACCCACTGACCTATCATGCTACACAGTGTCCGTTTAGCTCGTCTGTAAACTCGATAAGATAATTCCTTGGGGTGGGTCGTTAGATTTGCCTGAAATGTACACAATAATGTTTGATGATACAAAACAGACGAACCTCACTACTCTAGTGTATAACATAACTTCAGACAAACATATGTTGTGTTATAACCCAACAAAAAAGAGTTTGGTTTGATCTTCCTGGAGCATACATTCAGGTTTATGTTTTCAATTAAAAGCTATTACGTTTTCATTAACACTACACAAAGTTTTTGTTTCTTGAAAACTGTTGGGTGCTCCTTATAGATTTTTGGCTGCTGATCACAAAAATCACATCCAGATTTGCCCATCACGTACCGTTTCATCGAAATCTTCAGTTTCACCAGGACATCGCTACAATAGAAAAACGATATCAGGGCAACTGGAATCCGTCAATGCTTGCTGACTACTGTTGGACACTGCAACGTGATGCACCGGACATTGAATACAAACGAAAATAAGGAGCAAAACACTTTTAATTATGTTGAACTTAATAGCGTATTAGAAACATAAACGCAATTAAATACGTTGTTGCCGGTAAACAGTTAACTGTCTATTTCTCAGAGTTCCTACGTGATGAAGCAAAACCAAAACTATATTTGTGCATATCCACCAGGTACCCGTCACAATCAGCAAAAACTTTTCAGGAAGCAAAACTTATCAAAACAATTGTTGTGCAGTGTTATCAGTGCAGAATTTGTTATTATTATTTATTTTTATAATATTATCATTCACTAATGAGTGATATTCTTTAACATGTATTACATAGGTAATAAATAGGTTGGAATTAATTTTACACGTATTTTTTTTTCTTTTCATCCTCGATTTCTGATAGTGTGGAAAGTTTCAGATAGAAAACATAGTAATCCTGAAATTTTTCATTGACATCGTGGATTATCTGCCTCTAATAAGCTTGAAATACGTGATAAACATAATTTACACCTCATAACATGTTTCATGTAGCTCTTCGTTTGTTTCAATAATTATCATTAAAAGGAATTTATAAACCGAGTCAGTTCATTTACTGTTACTTTATATCAAAATAGTATCAAGTAATATATAGCACAACTATAGCATCAAATAAGAAGCTGAATAACCATTATAATGGATTAACTGAACTATGTACCTATATAGTTTATATCAACCAGATACAATGGAGCAAAGAAGCATTCCATTAGAAAATTTCCCCATATAATTTCTACAGTGTTAAAATACGGTGTTGGAGCATAATATAATAATTTTGTATTTCGGTGATATTTTACAGAATTACTAAAGGCTAGATGAGGCAACTTTTCTAGTCTATTGGAAATCAAATTTTCAAAAAGTTACATTTCGAATCAACCTCTTAGGTAAGTTGTTGGTCGTTTTAAGAAATAAAACATAATTTTACAACTGACCTTCTTCGTGGATTAACAACAATTCAGGAGTCAGTTGCACTTTTTTTAATTTTTGTTATGTTTGATGTTACACAGTGAAAGGGTCAACTTTCGTGCCTTAATTTTAAAAAAAAATATCGATGTGGTTCTTAAAAAAATCTCTAGACCTTGACGGGTAAAATATAAATCTCAAATATTGTATTACACATTATTCACACTTCTCTGTTTTTTTACTTCTTCTGTAACCAAGGTACCATTGAAGCTTTATTTCATCGCTGTAGTTACACAGTGGAAGTGACCTAAATTTCACACATGATCCATATAAAGGAAAGGTTAACTTACCACCACATCTAAGTGGTAAATCTGGATGATAGAGCTTTCTCGGAGCTAGAATTTTACATTTTATTAAAGCAAAATAATTGTTTAAATTAGAGAAAATTGTTGTTATTATTGTAGAATGTCTAATCGAATACTCACAGTATTTGTTTCTCCGTTGATATAGCGATGTATAATTCACTGTACTTTATCTCTTCTCTTTCTTTTATGTCCTATAAAAAGCCTGTTGCGTTGGCTCGTACCTTCAGGTGTGGCGTATGGTCCCTAAGTAAATCATTAAATCTGTATCGTTAAACTTCATCTTTTTAAACTCATGATCCAATTTGTGTTTGAGTTTGTGTTTTAGAGCTTCGTGTTGTTTCCGTATTACTAATTTACGATTTCTACTAAACTACAGGTGTCTACTTAGAACTATATTTTTTGTGTCAAAGTCATAACATTTATTTCGGTCACACTGATAGTCCCCTTAAAATCAATAGATCGTGTTTAGTTCTATACAGAAGCAATGCAAGTGAATGTTGTTATTCTAAATAATAGTAAAGTTAAAGAGGAAGTCGTTCATTTATCACATTTACTAGTTGCAAGATACAGGACGGTAAAAGTAAATTATTAATTTATAATAACTGTTTCATTCGAATAATATGTAGTATTTACATGCTAAAGTAAAACAGTAAATGTCCTATAGAGCATTGTGTGAAAGAAACTATAAACAAGATTCGTGTACGCAAAGAAGTTTGGAAGTGTGTTTGTCAATCATAAATTTATTGCATTATCAGCTGAAAATGTTATACTATTTTATTCTTCAAGCGAATGAAGTATTTCATTAATTAGTTTTAGTTGTAGCAAAATAAATTGTTACAGATTTTAAAATATACAAAATAATGGTACAGTAACACTGTCATAGCATATTTGTTAAAATTCTATGAACAGTTTGTTTGTTTTTATAATTTCGCACAAAGCTACTCGAGGGCTATCTGTGCTAGCCGTCCCTAATTTAGCAGTGTAAGACTAGAGGGAAGGCAGCTAGTCATCACCACCCACCGCCAACTCTTGGGCTACTCTTTTACCAACGAATAGTGGGATTGACCGTCACATTATACACCCCCACGGCTGGGAGGGCGAGCATGTTTAGCGCGACGCGGGCGCGAACCCGCGGATTGCGAGTCGCACGCCTTACGCGCTTGGCCATGCCAGGCCTCTATGAACAGTCGTTAAAATAATGGTTTTAATATAATTACATCTAGACATTTTTGATATATGACAATCAAAATACAGTAACACTGTCTACTTTTGCAAAAATTATGTAACATAAAACTATAAATGTAACATATGTAAAAATGAAACGTTTTATCTTTCGTATCAATTAAGCGCCCAAAAATCTTTGAAATAGTCCCTTGATTTATAATTGGAGTAAAATAGTTAGTTTTAAGTATTTCATGATATCGTGCTTTTAGGAAAGGAATTGTACTTAACTAACTAATCAGTGTTTTATGTTGACTGATTATAGTTATGTCCAGACATATGTCGCGATTGTGGTTCCACTTCGTGGAAATTTGTCGTCACGGCTGACTGTGATGGCGCTTTAACAAAATATCGTTTGATTTCACTGTGTAGAACTGTTACGTAATCGCCCTTCATGGCGTCCTAGCAACGTATTTCTCTCTGATAACATAACTGCATGGCGCCAATGCCCTCTTGTGACACTTCGTGGTATTTTGACATAATTGTCTTTTGTGACATCATTCCATCCCAATTTTCTCCTCCTCGAAGGTCTGCACGCATGTAGCGCCCTCTAACGGCATGTCGCGCGATGGACGTCCTAGCTATTAATTGTGGATAAACCTTTAAGCTTAACATCATAAGGATAATTTGCACTTTCATGTTGCCTTTCTGAATCACCTACAGTCCCGCTTAATCTCAGTAAATTAAGAAGTAGATATAGTTTGGTTTGTTTAGAATTTCGCGCAAAGCTACACAAGGGCTATCTGCGCTAGCCGTCCCTAATTTAGCAGTGTAAAACTAGAGAGAAGGCAGTTAGTCATCACCACCCACCGCCAACTCTTGGGATACTTTTCTACCAACGAATAGTAGGATTGATAGTAACTTTATAAGGCTCCCACGGTTGAAAAGACGAGCATGTTTGGGGTATCGAGGATTCGAACCCACGACCCTCAGATTACGAGTCTAGTGCCTTAGCCCCATCAAGAATTATGAATTAACTGTTAAAAGTATTTGATTGATAACTTTATGAGATTATGAACACCATAGATGATGTATCGGTTTGCACAAAATTATATTTTATTTCATCAACATCACATTCTGTAAACAAAACAAAAAACAGCATTTCACGATCGGATTTATTGTTTTTTTTATTTAACCTAATTTAACTACTATTGAATCACAAATCAGTGAAAAATCTTAATAAAATCAAAGTAGTTTGTATTGTAATTCAGACTTTTTAAGAAGTTAAAAGTGGACCAGTGAAGTAAAGCACATTTGACAATCACTTCTATTAGTTATTTCAAGATGCTGAAAGAATTCCTTACAGACATTCATATTGTATATAGTTTCTTCTTGAAAGTGACTGGTATGTTAAACACTATTTTTCCATGAAAAGGTCTTATCAAAGAATGGATAATGTTTACAAATATCGCAATCGTAACACTTTATATGAGGGGAAAAAAATTGATTACTTTAAAGACAGAATTATATACAGTTACAAGTGTGTATAGGAAAATGGACAGAACTGTGACATGGCCAGATGGTTAAGGCGCTCGACTCGTCATCTGATGGTCGCGGGTTCAAATTCCCGTCACACCAAACATGCTCACCTATTCAGCCGTGGGGGCGCCATAACGTTACGGTCAATCATCCTACTATTCGTTTGTAAAAGAGTAGCCCAAGAGTTGGCGGTGGGTGGTGATGACTAGCTCTAATCTTACGCTGCAAAATTAGAGACAGCTAGCGCAGATAGCTTTCGTGTAGCTTTGCGCAAATTTGAAAAAAAGGTATTAAAACAGAAACCTCCCAAGTGTTACTTGTGTATGATCAAGTTGTTAGCAAAGAAGTTTGTTTGTTTCTTTGTTGGCTTTCATGAAAACCTACTCGAGAGCTAATTATTCTAACCATCCCTAATTTAACAGTGATAGATTTGATGGAAAGCAACTGGTCATAACTACCCAATGCCAACTCTTCATCTACTCTTTACTAACAAATAATTACATTATAGTGACCCCACGGCTCATATATTACGCGTAGAATGTCCTAAGAATGTAGTCATGACATGCCCCATTAAAGAAGTAAAGTTGATTTTGTAGGTAATGTCACTGAAGGTAAGTTTTGTGTAATAAACTTGTGTGTAAACATTGTTTAAACTTTATTAACAGGATTATCTTACTGCATATAAATTTTGTTAACTTTCTTATGCTCTAAAGGTTTATTAAATACAGTAATAAAACGTCGATGTTCGGGTACATCCTACAACCAAATTCCTCATTAATTTGATAATGTTATAACCTGTCATGAACAGCATGTGGATTTAAAACATAAAAGGCTCGTTCTATAGAATAGAACAGTATCTGATTGATATTTAGCTGTTTCAATGAATCGATTAAACGGACATTTGTTTTGAAATACTGTGTTTATAATAAGATGTGTTTTAAACTGTGCATACCTCAGAATTAATTTTATTCATTTTAACGTCTTTAAGTTATAGCCTATTAATTCTGAAACGTTTTGATGGAAGCATGATTGACATTAGGATCCTATCTTTTTGATTTACATACACGTTAGAAAAACACAAGCGAAGTCACGAGGTTTAGTTTACTTTGGTGAAAGTATGAACGAACTCAGTTTTAGAATCATTTTCATATATATATTAAGGACCAAGTACTTTTTATGAATGGACTGTGATATCCCATACTTTACGAGAAAGCAGTTTATTTTGAAATATATTAACTTCGCAGCATTGCCAAGATGACAGTTGTATTAAATAATTTGCAACAATACGACGTGTATTTGAATATTCAAGATTATTGTTTCGATTACGGCATATAGATTATTAGACATCCAGGTAACAAGAGGTATATACAGATAGTAGAAATAATAAAGACGGGTACGCCTTCATTCTGTTGTAGAAAAGAGTTTTCGTTTGGTTTGAATGCACGAGGGCTATCTGTGTTAGCTGGTTCTAATTTAGCAGTTGTAGGTTCAAAGAAAAGCAGCTAAAAAACACCACCCAACCACGAATTTGGAATTACTCTTTTATTAAAGAACAGTACGATTTACAGTCACATTCTAATGTACCCACAGCTTGAAAGGGTGAACATGTTCTGTAGCGAGGATACGAACCTATCCGCCCTTTCAGCCGTGGGGACCTTAAAATGCAATGGTCAATCTTACTGTTGTGAACTTTAGAAAATAATGTTTCATTGTATTATACATTTGTTTCAATATGTTGGAAGACAAGAAAATACATAAAGATATTCCTTGATGACCAACGTACGATAAACAGTGTTTATGGATTCTGAAACATAATTAAATGGGAGATGGGGTTTTTTTTCTAATAAAGATTACAAATTTCTTATCTGGCATATAAGTTTTTCATCTTTGTTGTGCCTAGAAATCTGCACTGAGTTATAATGGATAATTATTGCAAAACTTGTTCTTAATTTGATAATTATCTGACAATTGATTTTGTCCTTCTTGGTTTTATTTGTATTTATGGAGCTTGTGATGCAAGCGTCTTTCTCATTTGTTCCAAGACAATATTAAGGTAATCTTGAAATTATCTTTGGCACATGTTTAACCTACAGTGCTGTTGTTTCAATTAATTTTTCAGATTGTTGTCACATTTTAAAATCATTCTTTATTTTAAGGGTCTCTGAAGCTTTTGTGGATCTTTGTTACTCTGTAGTTTTCGTAGATTTCTGTTGGTTTGGTGATCGTATTTTTTCTGGATTCCTCTTAATCTATGGATTACCAGGGCATGGCCTTCTGGTATATTGTGACCAGACTGTGAATCAGATAATTCATGGTTCACAAAGCATTGCCACACAAAAACGTTTTGCTCTTTCTGGCCGTATGTATGTGTTATGAGAGTTGACACAAAATCCTTTTGAGAAGTCATCTTCCGTATAGCACTTCAATTTAAAATTATGGAAGGTTAAGCACAAATATTCCCTTTTTGCAGCTTTGTGAGAAATTCTAAAATAAAGAAAGAAGTATCTGCTGTGATTACTATTCTGTGGTTATTTTTAACTTGTAAACCACTGTATCTTTATTTTTCTGATTCTTAGTCGCTATTATATCGATTTTTACTGCTTTCCACATATTATATGTACCGACATTCATCAAGTTGAAAAACCTGCTTTTCATATACTACAGGGAAACGTTAATGGCGTTTCCTACAGGTATCACATGGAGACGATATTTTTGGCATCTGCTAAGGTAAAGTTTGACAATAACTTTTTGTTTCAGTATGATAATGCTACTGTCTACAGTGCACGTATTTTCTAGGATTATCTCGGCCAGGAGAATGGTACAATATTATCATGGCAAGCAAAGTCTCCAAACTGTAATCCCATTGAGAATTGTTGTGCAGAATTGGACTGGAAAATTGGTAACCACGACCCTAAATCAGCTACTGTATCTGTTTTAAAGCAACTTATAGCGATAAGTTGGAATGAAATCCCTGTGAATTACAGCAAGAACCTCATAGACAGCATGCGACGCAAGCTTGCGGAGGTTATTAGAATAACGGACAACCAAGTATTGAATATTTAATATGAACATTACACATGGTTTGGTAATATTTGTTTTGTGATATGTTCAGTACTGCATTACACATTTTTTTACAGGTGCCTAATAAAATTGTTTGCTGTTCCAATAATACGTTTATAACTTCATAGATTCTACAAATAACATACGTTGGTGTTTAATGTAACATACATTTCTCAGTTTGATAGCATTAAGTGTATTTGTATTCCATCTTAATAATAATAACCTTATTTATTACAAAATATGCAAACATTTTGGCCAAGACTTTAGTATATAACTCTGAAATTGTATTACAGAGACTCTTTCAAACTGTCTTTGTTAACCTGAAGATGACTTAAGATGGTCGAAACGTTGTTCTTGTATTTTATATTAAACATGGGCCTGGCATGGCCAGGTGGTTAAGGCACTCGACTCGTAATCCGGGGGTCACGGGTTCGAATCTCCGTAACGCTAAACATGTTCACCCTTTCAGCCCTGGGGGCGTTATAATGTGACGGTCAGTATCACTGTTCGTTGGTAAAAAAGCAGCCCAAGAGTTGGCGGTGAGTGGTGATGACTAACAGTGTAGTCTTACACTGCTAAATTAAGGACGGCTAACGCAGATAGCCCTTGTGTAGCTTTGCGCGAAATTCAAACCAAATTTTATTTTAATAACAGTTTTTAGTACCCACACCAGTTGTCTCTGTCACATATTTCTATTTTAAGTGTGTTTCTCGTAACCATTAAGTTTTATATTCGAAGAAATTACATAATAGAAGAGAAAAAAGTATATTTGCTACAGCAGTTAGTCTTAGAAGTATCACTATAGTGATATTTCAAGCCATTGCTTTGAGAAGCTAGCGATTAAAAAGCAACGTGTAAGTAGAACCATGACAAATAAACCACAGTGAGCTAGATACAAGATTTATCTTCAGATTGAGCAGGAAAGTAGATAAGTAACCAAGATGGTAACCACGTGAAATATTTGCTACGAATGACATGTTAATTAATGTTTCTTAGTTACTTCTTGAGATATATTAATTAATGTTTCTTAGTTACTTCTTGAGATATGTTAATTAATGTTTCTTAGTTTCTTAGTTACTTCTTGAGATATGTTAACTCTCATAAGTCTCGACTGTAACAAGTCATTGTCATGGATACATACAATAGACATCCTCTATGAATTATAATGGCCCTATGGAAACACCTTAGCGGAACAATAAAACTCGGTATGAGAGAAAAACGAAAGAACAAAGTACGTTATAGAACATGTCGTTCCATCCCACTAAGTAAAACCTGAAACTACTTTAACCCGTACTGTGGACCCAACTTCAATTACTTTCAATTCACGAAGTTCTTTTTGTTCAAACGGAGGTTTTGCAAGCTTAGAGGAAAAGTAGGCGGAAAGCTGTGTGTGTGTGTGAACGTGTTCAGTTACTTTAACAGGGCAGCAAAATGTGTATGATAAATGTAACGAAGTTTATACATTATTTATGTGCGTTTGGTTTTAAAGATCTGTTTAACACCGTATTTTTGAAGTCGAATTTTTCTTAATAATGTGAATTGCTAATATAGTTAACACAATCCATTAGATAAACGCACTATTCTTACAAAGTTCAGTATTTGCGTAAATGATGAGCGTACCGTTATGTAAATGATTAGAAAGCATAAATTTAAAAATGATACTTTTAAACAAAGAAAGATAAAAACATGTTAACATTTTAAATTCACAATGGATAAAGCTTCCACAAGATCGAGTTGGTAACTCCATTATATCCATTTTATTTTTAATTAACTCAGTAACCAACTTTTTTTTCGATCGTTACCAAACGTCAAAACATAGCCGAAAAGGCTGGTACAAATTTCATACATTTAGTTACTGACATGTAAAATGTATTCACGATTTTTTTAGTTGTAATTCATATGTAAGAGGTTTTAATTGACACAATTATCAAACGTGTCTTTAGCGTTAAAAGTTTTGTCCAAAAATATTTTGTTTTCTCATAAAGGCAAATTTTTACTTAAATTTTATTTTCTAAGCTTCCCCGTAGCTCAGCAGCAAATCTGAGGACTTATAACACTAAAAGTAGGGCTTCAATATCCGCGTCGGAGAGACCACAGATATTCCTTTGTGTAGGTTTGTGCTAAACAACAACAACAATGAAAGATAAACTAAACTCAAAATATCGCACCTATTGAACAGGTTTGTACAGAAGTAAGAATGATGTATGTATTTTGTTAATTCTTAATTCGTAAATAGGCAACACAGTAATTACCAAAATCTTCTGTATTCAGATAAACTAAATACAACAGTAACAATTGTTTCTAATGTAGACAAAGGTAACACTAAAGTAGCAATTCTTAATGACGCTGATATAGGAAACACCACAGTAGAAATGATTATAGATGAAAACTCTACATTATCAACAGTTACAGATGCAGATAAATGAAACACTACAGTAGTAATGATTATAGATGAAAATACCACAGAGTAACAGTTATACGTATATGGACTTTGCTGAGTGAAAGAAATAGCTCGTTGAATCATTAAAAGTGCTTCTAGTTGCTGTGCCTTTTTGTCGTTAAATACCTAATATTTAATTTCATATTGAGTAACGTAACTTTATCCACCCGCACGTGGAAGTTTGGAGATAGCATTTAGTTTCGGAGCTACCATAAGAGGATGAAACTTGTTACTCGCATTATCCAAACTCAATTCAGGATAGTAAAAATTATGTGGAATTACAAAACATATACAAGTATCTCTATAACAAAATCGATGTAACTTTAAAGACAAAAGTCTGATAAAACCAGAGCGGATGAAACTCCATCATTGCTTATCCCACTTATCTTATACATTTTTCTTTTCTCAGCTGAATTCTTCTCATGTTTTAGTTTATGTATTTCTTGTGATATTTCTGTCACTCTTCTTCCCTTTTGTTCGACATAAAAACTGTAAAAATGTTTAAAAGAAAATCTGTTTTTCTTTTATATTTCTACAATTCTTTTACATGTATGAATTGTTAAGTAGTATATGATACTTGAAGATTAAGTGTAATAAATCGAAGGTAGCTGTGTCTGTATAGTTATTTAAAGTATCATTTGAAAAAGCTCGCGAAATTATTGCTATATCTACGAAAATAAAAAGAAGACGCAGTTGGGAAGATTCGAAGTCATAACTAATTCTAAGAGGAAGAAAGTAAATTCTTTAAAGCAGAAGACTGGAAATAAAAACTTATAGAATGTGAAAATATTAAGAGCAGGAAAAGGGAGTTTATGAGGTATTATAATCTGGAGCTGAGTACTCAGAAGAGGAAAGATAATTTTAGAGAACATCAACACTGAGAGAAAATACTGAACAGGGAAAAGGGAAGTCAAGAGTGTGCAAAAGTCTCAAATGAAGTAGTGAAAAGAGGTCTTGAAGAAGGTAAGAAAATTAGACGGGGAAGTGTTGTTTTGTTTGTTTGTTTTGAATTTCGCGCAGAGCTATTCGAGGGCTATCTGCTCTAGCCGTCACTAATTTAACAGTGTAAGACTAGAGGGAGGGCAGCTAGTCATCACCACCCACTGTCAACTCTTGGACTACTCTTTTACCAACGAATAGTGGGATTGACCGTTAATTTTATCACGCCCCCACAGCTGAAAGGGATGATAATGTTTGGTGTGACTGGGATTCGAACCCGCAACCTTCGTATTACGAGTCGAGGGCCTTAACCACTTGGTCATGCTGAGCCAGGAAAGTGTGATACTGAGAAATATTGAATTACAATTACACTGCACAACAAAGTTTTTGCTTCTTGAATACTGTTGAGTGTTCCCTTTAGATTTTTGGCTGCTGATCACGAAAATCATATCCAAATTTGCCGATCACGTACCGTTTCATCGAAATCTTCAGTTTTGCTAAAATGGAAAAACGATATCAGGGCAACTGGAATCCGTCAATGCTTGTTGGACACTGCAACGTGATGCACCGGACATTGAATACAAACGAAAATCAGAGGCAAAACACTTTTAATTATGTTGAACTTAATAGCGTATTAGAAACATAAAGGCAATTAAATACGTTATTGCCGGTAAACAGTTAACTGTCTATTTCTCAGAGTTCCTACGTGATGAAGCAAAACCATAACTATATTTCTGCATACCCACCAGGTACCCGTCACAATCAGCAAAACTTTTCAAGAAGCAAAACTTATCAAAACAATTGCTGTGCAGTGTTATGATAAAATAAATGGAAGTTGAAGAGAGCATACTCTACAAGTGAAATATCCAAAAGATATTGGAAAGAGCGTGAACTTCGAATGAACATAATGAAAGGAAGACAGAATATCTGTAGAGATCAGAAGTAGATAGAGAAAGCATTGAAACTTCGTGTGTGGAATTTATTTTGGTTTTTCGTAGACTACAGATGAAAAAATAATAGATATATTACGTATTACAGGCTTAGTTATTGAAATAAATGGATTTGTTATGAAAGAAGATAAAGTTAATGGAAATGCTGATTTCTACTGCAGCTTTCTCTTGCGACTGGGTAGAACTGAAATATAATATATATATATATATTATGGTATGTTTCTCAATTATTTTTCTTCTGAAAACAATGTTCAGAATGTACGACTGTTTTCTCTTATATAACTTGAAGATACTATTGGTTTATCATTTTTCGTTGAGGTAAAAGAAGGGTTTGATGCTTGATCTATCATATTGCTAATATAGGCTTACAAAGATTCTATGAATTTCAGAAAAAGGTAGTACATTTCAATTTGTTTTATATACATTTGGGAAACTGCTCATAGTGTTATAGAACTTTTGAGGAATCACATATTAAACAACAAAACTAATGTCAATTTATTGGCATAGGATAAAATCAAGTTAGTTTTAAAATTTCATTGTCAATAATTGTTTGAAATCTCTCGATATACCTCGATTTTTACTACATTTTCGAACGTTCGGAATCAAATGAAACATAATATATATGTATGAGGCATTTCTTTTCCAAATACTGACGTATTTTAGTAAAATGGAGCAATGCTTGCTGGTTATCTGGCGAACAGTGAAATCGAAAGAAAGTATTCGAGGTTCTGCGTCACCCAGTGGCTCAAAAGCTTTAGTGAGCTAAAGGGCTGATAACACTAAATATTGAGGGTTTGATACAAGCACTAAATAGAGGGAGAGCAGTGTAACTTTGAGCTTTAATGCAAACAGATAAATAACTGAGTTCTATTTAGGTGATGAGGTATATTGTTTGTTTTCTAATTTTAAAAAACGTTTCGAGGAAATCAATTTGAAGATCAACATTAGGAAGTTATGGGACACCTGATAATTACTACAATCCTTGTAACATTTTGTAACAGTGTAATGCTCCATAAGACACTAATTAATGAACTACTGTGATACACAGATATCATATTATCATTAAATGATAAACTTCAGTCTTAAATGAACATTTTCCTTTTTATTTTCATTTTGTTCCTTGATTAAAGTTGCCCAATAGAAAACTTACTTATGTGCTATGATAGAAAAAGCACAATATTCTCAAACACGAAACGCCTAGTTGAAGATCTGTTCTTTAACTTTTACTGTAACAATTCAACCATTGTATACTATACAAACAATAATCGCACTAATTGGCAAACATATGAAACAAGGTCGATATTCTAACACAATACATTTATGTGAAATATTAGCTGAAGACAGGATAAAGGGTAAACGTCTCGGGCTTATGCTCGTAATAGTTTGGAGAGATTTATTAGTTATTTAAAAACTACTAAACTGAGGATAAGACTAATGAACAACATTTACGACAAGCAGTCTACCCTCAGATTAATGGTAGAAACGTGTTGATTTGTTCTTCTAAGAAACACAAACATGTTTACATATTATACGGTACGAAACAGTTATATCAAAATAACAGATAACTATCAAGATTTATTTGTTTACCTGTGTATATTCATTTAGCGCTAATATTACTGTTAGATTATTACACGAATATCAAAAGACTGTTTGATAACTAAAATATATGATGTTGTTACTCATGTAACATGAACGTAGGATTTCAGCATTTCGTCAGCTTAATTGTTTGAGTTTTAGCATACAGATTTATTTAACAACAAGCAAACTTACCTGTTTCCTATGACGGGGAATATTTAAGCTAGTCTATAAATTTGCATTATTTTGTAGACTTTTTCACTCACAGCCAAAGCTCTGAGATACTTATTCCGTCCACCGCGAAAAGTAATTGTTGAACATTTCAGTCATGTTAAGAGCCACTCAACAATACGTAATCTGAGGGTCGCAGGTTCGGATCCCCGTCACACCAAACATGCTCGCCCTTTCAGCCGTAGGGAGTTTATAATGTGACGGTTAATCCCGCTATTCGATGGTAAAAGAGTAGCCCAAGAATTGGCGGTGGGTGGTGATGACTAGCTGCCTTCTCTATAGTGTTACACTGCTAAATTAGGGACGGCTAGCGCAGATGGCCCTCGTGTAGCTTTACGCGAAATGTAAAACAAACATCCAACAATAACATACGGTAAATCTATATTTTTATTATTTAAGTTACGTCACATTTTACATGTGAATAGTAGTAATGTAAGTAATTCCTAACACTTTAATATAGAATATCCTGCTTCTGAAATGACATCTAACATCAGCATTATTCATTTCTGTTCTACAGTAATTTCAAAATTGAATGTTGAACTTTGCCTTTGTGCTCAATTTTTTCTCCCGGAGAGAGAAGAACGTCCACTACTGTTCACAATATATGCACTGCTGGCCAAAATCTTAGGGCCAATGAACATAAAGAAAAAATATGCATTTTGCGTTGTTATACTCAACCACTTATTTGAGTAGAGCTTCCAAAGATGAAAATAAGTAAAGGGAAAATAAAAATAAAAAACTTTTTAACATTTAATAGGAAAAATGTGAACATTATGAAATTAGCCTAAACACTAGCTGATCATAAGTTTAAAACCATACTGAAACAAAGCGTTAATCGGTAAACACGTAGCGAAATTTAGTCATTTGTGTTCAAGCATTAGCGTTATCAACATCTCCCACTCACATCTCCTGTGTTACATTAGGCGAAAACATGGCAAAAGCTAAAAAGTTGACAGAGTTTGAACGTGGCAGAATAGTCGAGCTGCAAAAGCAAGATCTCTCTCGACGTGTTATTGCTGGTGAGACTGGGCGTAGTAAAACTTCTGTTGCAAATTTCTTAAAAGATCTTGATGGTTAGGGAAAGAAAATTTAAGTGATCGGCCCATGAAGATTTCGCATGCGTTAAGCAGGAGGATTCGACGGGTTGTTCGGCAAGACACCAGCCGATCGTCGAACCAGATTAAGGCCCTTACGGACGCAGAATGCAGCTCAAGAACAATAAGACGGCATCTACGAGAGAAAGGCTTTAAAAACCGTAAACGTCTTAAAAGGTCACGCCTCCTTCCACATCACGAAACAGCTCGGTTAAATTTTGATAAGAAGCACTAAACATGGAACGTAGAAAAGTGGACGAAGATTTTGTTTTCTGATGAGAAAAATATTAACCTGGATGGTCCAGATAGCTTCCAACGTTACTGGCACGATAAGGATATCCCACCAAGGTTCCATCATGATCTGGAGTGCTTTCTCCTTCCATGGAACAATAGAGCTTCAGGTTATACAGCAGCTGACTACATTGGCATGTTGGAGAGAGCATCCTTATTGACCGAAGGCTTTCGTTTGTGTAGAAATGACTGGATCTTTAAGCAGGACAACGCTGCAATCCACAGTGCCCGCAGCACAAAGGACTTTTTCATGGCGAATAACGCAATTCTTTTGGACCATCAAGCGTGTTCGCCCGAACTGAACCCCATTGAAAATGTTTGACAGCGGATGGCAAGGGAAGTCTATAGAAATGGACATCAATTCCAAACAGTGCATGATCTTCGTGAAGCCATCTTCACCACTTGAAATAACATTCCAGCCAGCCTTCTGCAAACGCTTATGTCGACCATGTCAAAGCGAATGTTCGCAGTTATTTGCAATGACGGCCGTGCAAATCACTGCTGAGACCTCTTGTTGGGCATTTCCTACCCTGTTTAGGACTTCTTTTTGATATGGTCTTAAACTTTTGACCAGCTAGTATTTAGGCTAATTTCATAGTGTTCACATTTTCCCTATTAAATGCTAAAAAGTTTTTTATGTCTATTTTCCCTTTTCTTATTTTCATCTTTCGAAGGTCTACTCAAATAAGTGGTTGAGTCTAACAACGCAAAATGCGTATTTTTTCTTTATGTTCACTGGTCTTAAGATTTTGGCCAACAGTGTATAAGAAGCTATAAAATTCCATAAGTTCTGCTCAAAATTATCTAACTTAGCCTCTGCACCTACAAAACAACAACAGAAACAGAGCAGTGTTTATAGTAAGTCTATATTTGTTGTAATTAGACGATTATTTTAAGTCTTGTAGGTGAAAGTTCCAATATAAACGTTTTCTCCGTTAATGTATGTGCACCACGTATTGCAGATGAAATGGCTTTTAAAAAACTTTTGTTTGCCTTGGTAGTAAATGAAAGTAACCAGGTTGCTATAATAAGTTTATTATTTTTCATAGCAGTCGTAAGAAGGTTTGCTGGCTACGACAGTAACATTTTTATCTTGCTACACATTTGCCGCAAGGTAATGAATCGAATTTTTAAACCCGAATGATACTTTATTCTGCTCGGGTGGCAAAGTGTAATGAAGGCTTTTTCCACTTCTTTGAAATAAATAGTGACTTCCACTGCCACAAAAATAACTCATTCACAAATGGAAATATGGAACACTTTCAATATCGCCATGTCTCAATCCTGTGTTGTTCGATCTGAACAATGAACCACATTCGAATAACTGTTGCATTAAAAGAAAGTAATTTATTTGTTAATTTCCCCTCCCTTGGTAGCTCAATTGTAAATTTGAGGATTTATATCGCTAAAAATTTGGTTTCAATACCAGCTGTGGGCAGATAGCCAGTTGTGTAGCTTTGTGCTTAACAACAAGCCAACAAACCCGTTGAGTAATAATTCAGTCAAACTTATAATAAAAGCGTTTTTGTGCGTGTGTGGATAGAAACGTTTTTGTTCTATAATGTTTAGATTTCTTTTTCTACTTTTGTAACAAATAATCACAATTTTAATATAGCTTTAAATTTTTGGAGGAATTAAAGTCTCAAAAGCTGGCATAAATATATTTAGATATATTTGTGTTGTTTTCTGTTTAGGCATAAGAAAAAGATCCAGAACTTCCTCCCATGTAAAAGTGGCCATCAAACCAGATGTGACGTCGATAATTCCAATGGAGTTACTTATAATGACGTATTAATGAACCACCATCCAGTTAGACTATCCAATAACCGTGGGCTTGAGGCTCAAACATTGACTCCTATTGAGGTTGGTATAACGTGTGTCTGTTCAAAAATATTGCAGACAGTTTTAGACGAGCATTAAAATAAATAATCAAGATGAAAGCGTAAGTTTTAACTATTTTTTCATCCAAATCTATTTTATTGACTTGCAGAAGAAGACTACAGTTAATGAGATGAAAATGAAAAGTGCAATATTATATCCATGAACTTTGTGTCATGATTTCCCAGTTTTGTAAAAGTAACTTTTCTAGTAAAAATGTTCAAACTTTAAACAGAATTCTGCGCGTTCATCTTTTCCTTAAGTTTAATTTCTATGAATCTCTTAATTTCACAACTAAAGGATGGAAATGACCACCTATGTTTACCTATATCATTTTTTTACAGGAAGCAGTTACGCATTGTCTTTGTTGTTTTAAGTTGTTTTGGGCCCTGATTGCTGCCGTAATACTAATGTAAATCACGTCATTTATTTTTCGACAGCTGCTTGATGTAAAGTTTGCCAGATATAAATACCCACATTTAGTACCTGTAAGCCATAAAAAGATTTTATTCACGAGTGAAAAAGGTCGAAGTATGCATTCCGATAAGGGTAAAGACTTGTTCAGTCCGGTCTATGAAGAAATTTGTGGAGCTTCAGATGGAAAGGATGGAAGCCACAGTTCTAACTCAGACATCGATGATAGTGAAGTAGACGCTCGAATTGTAGCTAGTGAAGATGAGTTTGCTGAAGATGAGTTGAGTTTAGGAGAGTATCCACACCAGCCTAGTCGTCCCTATTCAGTAACCAGTAGTTTTCTTGGCCACACGAGAGGAGACCTATGTCCTAAGATGAGTTCTGCGCCTAGTGATGGAGCTGAATGTACTGAAAATAAGACACTCCAGCGTTTGTTTCAAGAGAATAGTCAAGGTAGATCTTCATGCCGAAAGCATAGTTCTCACTCTTTGGAGAGAAACAAAGATGGGCATCCTAGTGAGGGATTTGAGGCAAAAGAGAATTATTATAACAGTAAAAATATGTTGGGATCAGAGTTGAGTTATTCCAACATTCCTCACGAGGATGAGAAGTGTTTATGTTTATTTCCTAACCAAATTGTTGGCCATCACAATAAGTCTTTTTTATCTGGACAGTGTTTACCACAAAATATTTGTAATGGTGAAAGGGTTCCTGTGCTGTATTTTCCTGAGCTAAGGTTACCTGCTCGATCTCTTTCTCCGCCACTTCTTCTCTACCCAGCCGAGATAGAAACTGAGCCGTTACCTTCCGTCTACGATCCTCACGCAGCATTTTTAGTAACAACATCAAAATCCAGTTGTCTACCAGGGGGTTTGCTGTCAGAATCCGATGGAAGAGCAGATGAAGAAATGCAGCTAGTGAGTCACTTGGAATATAGCCCAGACGACCTTAGTGGTCCTATGTTCACTGTCGAGTCTGAAGATGCGAATATCACAGCGCATGGGCATGTAAACCAAGGAAATACTGATTCATTAGAACTCCACACTTCACATACACTTGGTGGAAGAAGACCACCTGCCCCTCCAATGCGTGGGAATATTTCTTCTGTAAAGGGTGAGAGGCTTTTTACTATAGACGAAAATCATCACCACCATAAATTAGCGAGTAACGTGCCAAGCGATACATGTCAAAGCTTTTATAACACTGAGAAACTAATCGCGCCAAACAACACGAAAACGTATCACAACATTCCAGTAACTGAAAACCTAGAAGAAAATGGACCTTGCGGTGACATCAGATCGGTTTCTGATTCCAGGACCTTATACACGTGACGCATATGAGAGAATGACTAACACGACTGCAAAAGAGTGACTTGTGTAAACTGTAAGTGCTGTATCGTTAACGTTAGTTGTACGTTTTTGTTATAGTGAAGAATTGATGATTAAGTCAGTTAACCGTCTGCAATAGCTCCTATCAAGCTCTTACTAATTAAATGGATTTCCAAATAATAAATGTAATCGAATGATAGTCAAAAAGCCTCTATGTCTAGTTTTAACATATGTATTTATCTGATGACAATAAATCCTTTATCTGGAGATATCTTGCCATTATAAACAAAAGACTTCCAACAACAAGAAACTTCTTTCGCCATAAACCATGAAAATCTATCATAGCCAGTCTTGTGATAATTATTTCTATTGTATGCGTTTGCGCAGAAGCACTTAAGGTTCTATTAAGACTGTAGTTGTATTTATTGTTCCTTGAATTTGAGTGATTGTATTTTTTATAGAAAATGATGCTCAATTTTGAAATAGCATTGAAATCTCTTTATAATTATACGACATATATAAAACTGACGAATATGCGACTAAATCATTATATATAGTTTTATTGCCAGGATAGAAAACATGATTTCACATTGTAGTTAGATGCAATCACCTGTACAGGTTAAGCAAGAGACTGTACAAAATTTATTAGTGCATAAAACAGTTGTTGTTTTTTCTCTTAGCAATATGCAGACAGTTACTATTGGGTTTTATCCAGAATAAATTTAAATAAATGCGTTTTATAAACACAAATCTTATATCTATCAGAATTTGTGGATCATTCAAACAGCTATTAAAAGAAAAATTGAAGTAAGTGTGACATATTTATTCTTTCGTGGTGAATTATGATTGATTTAATTATAATCTGTTTATCGAATTACAAATGCGATATTTTTTATGTAAATAAGATATTTGTAAAGGTATATGTTTAAAACAGTATCATGATATAAGGTATCACTTCAAATGAGGATATACCATTCAAATTCCTGTGTAGTGATAATAATAATAAAAACTTTATTGCTTGACTATCATGGATACGTTCTTAATTTATGTAAGAAGATTAAAATCCAGTGAATGTATGGTATAAATCTGATTGGCACAGACATCCCACCGATAATGGGTTATTTCTCTTATATATCGTGTTTAATCGTTATTAGTTTGGGACTAGAACTGCTTGACTGGAAAGAATAATAAAGTTTCTAAAATTTTAATGTACTTGACGTGTTGTGTTTGTGTGTTTTTAAGCGTTGTTTTCTTAGAACTACATCTATTTGGAATTTTAACATTAATTATTAGGTTTAATTCTTGATTGTTGTAAATGAAAATAAAAGGAAATTAAACTTTAACAATAAAGTTAGGGTTGACTCAAAGAAACACAGGTTCCTTTATACCATACAGCAAACACATGTGAGTAGAACGTCGTCATAATAAAACTGCTACAATAAGTATTACAAATGCACTTTTTACGTCTTAATATTCTTTTTCTTATGTAACAATTAACTGCCCAACTTATATAAACAATCTGTTTTTGACTTTTGGTATTCGGTATTTCTTGTTTTTAGCTTTCAACCCATCATTCTAAACCACCAATCTAGATTAAGTAACAGCAACTGACGGTTATAAATGTATGAATCCTTTCTACACATTAGATAAGTTTAATTAAGTAACAGAATAAACTTTGTATGACGTATTGAAACTGTGGATTACGTTAACAAAAGGTAATATTTGTAAATATGTTTAAAGTTAAAAGAATATTTAGTAGTTAAACAGTTTTAATAGTTTAAAAAAGTTCCAAATGAATTAGCTAGAAACAGTTTGTTTGTTTTGGAATGTCGCACAAAGCTACTCGAGGGCTATCTGTGCTAGCCGTCCCTAATTTAGCAGTGTAAGACTAGAGGGAAGGCAGCTAGTCATCACCACCCACCGCCAACTCTTGGGCTACTCTTTTACCAACGAATAGTGGGATTAACCATCAGATTATAACGCCCCCACGGCTGGGAGGGCGAGCATGTTTGGTGCGACGCGGGCTCGAACCCGCGACCCTCGGATTACGAGTCGCACGCCTTACGCGCTTGGCCATGCCAGGCCAGCTAGAAACAGTATTCAACGTACAAGAAGTTAAAATATTGTGATACACCTTCATACTAGCAGAAAGAGACACGAAGCAACATAATAAGGTTTTTGCCATTTTTATAACATTCAAATGATGTACTAATTTAAATACTATTTCAGTAAACAAACGCTTTAAACAATCATCCCCTCACAATAGCAGAGTGGTAACTTTTAATGCTTATAATGTTAAAAACTGGGTTCTGATATCAGTGGGGAAAACAGCATAGATAGCACATTGTTCAGCTTATGCTTAACCACAAACAAACAAACAAACCAATAAATCTACTCAAAACATGTAATTAAATTCTTGGATAAAACGTAAAAACAATGTCGAAATAATGAGTAACTTGAAACTATATATTTTGTCAAAAAAAAAGTTATATTTTCGCGAGGTTTTATAAAAAGTGCAAAAACACAAAATCTATTTTTAGCAACACAATTTGTACAAGTTTCTGGTGTTCTGTGTATTTAACGAAACTACTGGATACTTAATGTTTCATGGAAGTAGGAAATGGGTTAAAGTTGTGAAAGTTTTAAAGACAACTGATGGAATATAACTATTTCCTGAAGTGTAAATAAATATAATTCTACGCAAAAACAGTGACAATACAAGTACAGTTTTTGGAAGACTTTCGGCATGTCTGTTATTTAGTGAAGTTGAACTAATTTAAATATGATAAAAAGTATCAAACTGTATACAATTTCTAAAATTAATCAACAATATCGAACTGTATGCGACGTGTGTTGGCTCTGTTCCTCAAATTTTAAGTGTACAAATTGGAGTTTCAAGAATATTACCAATTTGAAGTTAGGTGGTTTTGGCTTTAAAATAATTCTAATTAAAATTACAGATTAAATATTCGATAAAATATGGTGTACTAGCAATTAAGTTTTCGTCAAAAAATAAAAATAATAAACTTGAAACTCGCTTTATTGTGTTAATATAATGTCGTTGTTTTTATTTATGTTTATGCGATATACAGTAATTAAAGCAGAAAAGGCATACGTGACACATATAAAGGAATCACAAAAATGAGCGACGACAACAAGATAGAATTTAGTTATGGCACAAAATAACATTACAGAATATATTAAAGTAAAGCGAAGAAGTTATGCAGCTGATATTTATAAGGTTTTCATCATTTTATATTTAGATGTATTGAAACTACGTGTTTTACTGGAATTATGAATTGATATTTTATATGATTGCACTTTGCATCGCACTTTATTTTCAGTTTGACGACATGCAATTGTTTAATATTGTTCCTGTTCCAAATGTTCTTTAATATTCTTCAAAATTCATCAGAATTGTTTGGCAGTCTTTTAACCTTCTCAATTTTTATATGACCCATAAATCCTTAGGAATGTTAATACGCAGACTTTGTGCAGGCCAGGCCATGGCAGTGAGTATTCCTCTGACTTATTTACCATCAATATATTGTTGGACTACACTGCTTGGGATCATTGTTTTGCTGGAAGATCAATTATCCACTACAAGAGTTTGGTATTTCTCAGCTAAAGGCATTGTGGATCAGATTATATTTGCACTAGTCAGACTGGGTTTCGTCACATCAATTATGGTATAAATTATCAAAATGTGCCTCTACTTTTGGTACCTATTTTATTTCTTCGTTATTTCGTTGCAATATCTAATACTGCATATTGAGAAATATTAATTTATTCTTATAGAAACAAAGTACTAAAATACAGAATTATAGGTAAACATTATTTTATACTTTATGTATAACAACTAACATGTAAACAGAAATAATTTGAAAATTCTGATAGCTTGGCTTCTAATATTCTGAAGTTTATTGCAAGTTATTTCAAGGTCAAGTAGCAGGTGTATTATGTAAACATTCCTAAGTATGATGTAAGGCAACTTTCTTAAACTTTAATTTAGAAAGTTTACCCGAGAAGACGCGGTTAAACTACGAACGATGAATGATATAGCTCTACTTCATTTCTTGCTACCATTTTTCGTTATTTTCGTACAATTTCGTTATTTAACAGCTTGCTACTACTTTTAACGTCTTGCGTTTTGGTTTCTACTTCGAAATGGTTTTGTATTGTATCACAAAAATATCTGACAATATCACTCTTTGTAGTTCTAAGATCCTTGATTTCAATTTAAAGGTCCACTAAAAGAAAGTTATACTGAATAAAACCTTATGTTTTAGGTCGCTTATAGTCTTATCTAACGTGACTTCATTTGGAATTTGCCTAGAATTTTTTATAGCCATAACAAAAGGTTTTCTTTAATAAACTTCTGGGATTTTGTTATTTAACTTCTTTATATGTTTTACACGCCTTAAAGATTTCATGATAATCCTCTCCACAGTTTACACATTTAGTATTATTTCTTATATCTTCACACTTTTTCATTTCATAGCTATCAGCACACATTACACATGTAGCGTTATTAGGTCAGTCTTCTGCCATGTGTCCACATTTTATGGCACTTGAAACATTGTATTATGGGTGAGAAAGCCTTTTATTCTTCAGTGTTATAACGTAAGTATTCTATATGTAAACCATTTTCAATTAAGTTTTTACATTTTTCACGTTTTGTTAAAAACTTTTGCTAGTGTTTTCAACTCGTCTGTTTTTCTGCTTATTATTTCCCCTTTATTAATTTCTATACCTTGATTTTTTCAGTTCCTGCTTGATGTCTGTGGGCTGTATCGTGTAATTTACACCTTTAACAACCAACTATTATTTTTACCCCTGCATTGTTTAGTGTAATCTTATTGTAATATCGGCTTTAAGAAAACTTTTTTTTGGCCATTCATACCAATATTATACATTAAAAGAACAGTTGGATAGTATCCCTTCCATAGAAGATTCCAAAGAAAGTTCTTGATAAAGGTGGAATAAACGTGTTCGTTATCTCTGAAACATCTATTAAAGAACAAATTCTATCCACGGTATTTTGTCAGTAATTTCGTCGACTTTCCTCAGTAACTACAGTAGGCTGTAAATGTAGGTTTTCTTAGACAAGAGTCAACAGTGATTGTTCATCTGTATATTTTAATCATTATATAACCGGTGACTATTTACCGATAACTATTAAAATCAGTTTCATTAAAATAAATGTTATTGCCAAAATATTACTAAAGTGCTCATTGTATCCATCAAATTGTTGCTATCATAACAAATGAGTAGATAAAAACAAACCCTACAATCTGGAGGAAATGCTAACATTCTATACAAACGGTGTGCGTATGTTTTCTTATAGCAAAGCCACATCGGGCTATCTGCTGAGCCCACTAATTATACAAATTAAAAAGCAGTTTTTAAATTACAGATTGGTCATGGGGGAATTGAATTTTAAGAAAAAAGGGACCATAATACTAATTAATTTTTAATGGCCACTAGGTGGCAGAGACATTGTGGTAAAAGGCTTCGAGGACTTGGAAACAGAAGTAAACTCTGTAGCATGTTGGCTGATTACAAGATTACATGTCTTGTTAGTTAAGAGTGCGCGAATGGAGTAGGCGTTCTTTATTTTATGTTGTAGAACATTAAATTCTACACCAGACAATTATCTGGCATGTAAAGTCGTATGCGAAATTAAAAAAAATGAAATGGCTTACTTAATTTAAACGAATACCTTTTTGTCATTTTTGTTTACATTTGTACTTAAACCTTACTGTTTAAGCTTCTAAGACAAAAAAGGTTACATAAAGCCAGTGTCATGTCATAGCTCTCACATAGAAAAATATTAATATGGAATATCACTTCAGCTGGGCCCGTCATGAGCGGGTGGATAAGGCATTTGGCTTATAATCTGAGCGTTGCGAGTTCGAATCTCCGTCACACCAAATATGCTTGCTCTTTCGGCAGTGGGGGCATTATAAAGTGACGATCAATCTCACTATCCGTTGGTAAAAGAGTAGCCCAAGAGTCGGCAGTGAGTGATGATCACTAGCTGCCTTCCCTCTAGTCCTACACTGCTAAATTAGGGACGGCTATCTGCGCTAGCCGTCGAGCAGCTTTGCGCGAAATTCAAAACAAACAAACAAACACTTCAACTGATATTACATTAATTCAATTATTTCTGCGAAAAACAACAAGAGCACGTTATATAATCAGTTAAAATGTTGACTGGAGAAGATTTGAAATAATGAACAATAATTTTTAGTTTCCATAACAACGAACTAATAAGAATAATATTTATATTTATTAAGTATTAAGAAAGTAAAATATAGTCACAAGGTCGAAGTGAAAAGAATATAGATAATTAATCATAGCCTGATTAACCATTACAACCAGATTAGCTGTATAACTTGGTTTGTTTTGAATTTCGCGCAAAGCTACACAAGGGTTATCTGCGCTATCCGTTCCTAATTTTACAGTGTAAGACTAGAGGGAAGGCAGCTAGCCATCACCACCCACAGCCAAGTATTGGGCTACTCTTTTACCCATGGATATTGGGATTGACCGTAACGTTATAACGCCCCCATAAATGAAAGGACAAGGATGTTTGGTATGACAGGGATTCGAAACCGCGACCCTCACATGACGAGTCGAGTACCTTAACCACCTGGCCATGCCTAGCCTGCTGTATAACAAATCTTACTTTCATTAAACTACAGAAGAAGCCTTAGTGGCTTAAAAATGAACTATCAACCAGAAGACTAAACATCTACAATGGATATTCAAAATAAACGTACTTGATATTTGGAGGTTAAATAAAATGAAAAAAATGGAAAAAAGAAGCAAAATAACTGGAGTCTTTTGTGTTTTCACACTTTGGATGTTATACATAAAAATGTGCCTGCTTGTCAAACAAAACGGTAGTTTTAGTCAAAATAAAAAAATAGAAACAAAACTACTGTAGTACTGTCATTTTGTTTAAGAAAAGCTACATCAGTTTAGTTTCACCAGATTAAATGTTATTCCGTGTAACCCAAAGATGATTCTTAACTGCATTAGGAGACACACCAACATTCAATTACACTATCGACTTTTGAACCATTTATTTTACATTCCGACACAGTAATCATCAAGTCATGGTTGGTTTAATATATGTTGAGTATTTGTGTTGCATTAAATAAAGAAATAAATATCTTTATGCTGTACTTGTTATGTGCGTCATCACTTCGTATCTGTACACCTGATGCCACAGCTATAATTATTTTTTCTTCTTTATTAACCAATTAATCACAAGTTAGCTGTATCTCCGAGCTCTCTTGTTGTTGGGGTGGTAAATTATATTTCCTTCCGTGATACCGAACATCGCACGTGTAAAAAGAAGTCTCTGAACTGATCATTAGTTACTGTTGTAACTGTTGTTTTCAAATGGCACAATGAATTTAATAACAGGTCGACGTCTTTGTAGAATTTTAAAATTTCCTCAAACATAAACTTATCGCAATTCTAAAATCTACAAAACTCAGCTAAATATCTGAAAATATATTAAGAATCTCAAGAACAGAAATATCTTACCAAGCACGTGGCGTACATGTAATTTTATGTGTTTAGTTTACATGGCTATAAAATAAGCTGACATCAAAATGATTAAAAGAAACGGTTTAAATTCAAAATATAACACTGCTTCGATAATGTGTTTAATTTTATCGAGTAATATAAATGCCCTATTTCCACCATAAGGAACTCTATAGAATACTAACAACTGTGTGTGAGTTAACACAATAAGAATACAACACACAAAATTATGTTTACTTTTCTTATATTCCCAGGTTTTGGTTAAAAACAAATATATAACTGTTTCAGAAAATATGCTTCTTTTTCTATATATTTTTTAATAATTACTTTTATGTATTATGACTCCAGATGAACTGTTTGGATAATTCAATTGTTGAATTAATAGAGAATTAGTAGAATATGTTACAATAAAAACACTATCACCAATTATAAGAGGTGCCTAGAACTCATCCAGATCAAAAATGAAATGTAAGAACACTCCAGCATAGTGTTCACATGTGGTATTATAATCTAGGGAGTTTATGAATTTGTTACTATGAAATAAGAAGATTGAAAGATGTGGCTATCTGTAAGTTTTGTGAAGACTTTTATTGGCTAGAACAGACACCCATGTGGTTTTAATTTTTAAAAAAATTGACTTCTATTTGCGTTCTTTATTGGTAGTCATTTAAGGTGATTGATAATCAATAAAATAAACAAAAATAATCAGAACAGGAGTAACGGCAACTGAAGATTACGGGATAATTGTTTAACATAAAAAAATGAACTTGTGTAATTGAACGTTGTCAGATTTACAAATATAAATCTAGCGTTCAAAGAACCCTTCCCTGGAATACAGTCACTTATAAAAGCCTAGCCAATCCCAGCCAAGGAAACCTGACTTGCTGCACTTCTATCTTCCCATGTGATATCAATTCAATAACTTCATGAAATTACATATGGATCAGGAGATCTAATAGAAGGTAACGACAGTTCCCATTAATAACAACTAGATGAACGATAACATCCCATATTCGCATCTGGAAGCGCGAAAAAAAAAACAACAACGCTGAATCAAACCTACAGAAATATGTAGTTTATGATATGAACTCGTCATAAGCATATTATCTTATAGATGAAATAAGCCAAAAAGTTACTATATAAATATACCATAACTATTTTTTATACGTAAACACACATATACTATCATATACGAAAATAGTGATACACAGAAGTTAGTCACTTTATTACGACCTGTGCATCATTTTAGACACACACCTCAACTGAATTCCAGGTTCAAATTAATTGATCAAATGATGTGTCAGATTCTTACAACACTGTGGCAAGCAGTGGCATATCCTGTCCTGTTGCTTTCGTTTATCGCACACACAACCGTAATCACAAACATTTGCAAAATCATAATGAAAAAGATGCAACTAAAAATAAATTTGCTTTTACAAAATAAATAAAACGAACTTAGTTCCATCTGGCATTCACTACTCTACGTTGAACAGCAATCATGAGCGATGTACATCCGAGTTGTTTAATGTATGTTAATTGGCTGAACTGTCTTCGCCACACCAATCACCACAGACAATACATATAATAAGCACTCTCAGAGTTACTGCCGTCAACAATGGTCATGTCTTGTGTAAATAACATCTTATGTCGCTGGTTTTCTTGCAAACTGCAGTAATCATATGTTTCTATTAGTAATAGATTAGATTAAAATATTTTTATGTTGAACAGAACACTTAAATTCTCCTAAAGCTGGTTTACGCGGTAACATGGAAAATACGCCACTGGAGACGAGCACATTTTCAATCAGTGTAACAGATATGAGAGACTGTAAATATATTAAAGTATATATAAAAGGTATTACAGTAGATAAATATATGACAAGAGTCACAGGAGCTTTAAAGTTCTACTAGTAAGCTGCTCCCATACTTCAGTCAATCGAGTTTTAGAAACTGTAAGTATAATAAAATATCTTCAGTGACGGAAAAGGACTCAAAACATGTAGTAAGGGAAAGAGAATAAATGTTGTTAAATATGGCAGCAAAGTTCAACTATAATCAAACTGACAATGAAATCCAATGCATGCCAATCCACATATACCTGGACAGCCCTACGAAGAATCTTGTAAAGAATAGACCATGTCAGTAGAAGACCATTGGTGAAAATTATTGATCTCAGTTACCAATAAGAAAGACACTGCAAGCAATGTAAAAAGCACAGTTATTGGACTAACGAGGTATGGCAAAAATTATGGTCAGACGAGTCATGCTTTGCCATTTTTGGCATAGATAGGTAAAAACAAGAATGGAGAAAGTCACACGAATCATTCGACTCCTTCTTTTGGTTCCATTTGTCCATGCCTACGACCATAAGGTTATGATTATGAACATGTTTTCGTGACGTATTCTGGGTACTTTAATCGCTTGAGAAGATAGAATAAATGCTTCAACTAACTTCAGTGTAATTTTTCATCAAGTTCATCCAAGGATGACTGATGTGTAGCATGCCACAGATATTTAATTCCAAAATGTCAATGCTTCCATTTACAGAACTCAAACTCTTCGTGGATGTTTTAAGAAATAAGATGGAAAGTGGGAACATCTTCTACGCCCATGGCAATTTTTGATCTTAATGCAATTTAGCATCTGGAGGATGAAAGACACATTCGAAATCACTATTATGTGCCAATTTGCTCCATTAATTGAGTAGAGTATTACTGATTAATTTGAAAACAAATGCTCATGACATGGTTTAACGTTTCGTAGGTTCTCTGCCACTTTATATGATGAATTAATCCGGGCAAAGGGTAATTCAATAAACTGTTAGATAAACGTATAATAAGTGTATATATATATTTCATAGATACATCATGCACTACATATAAGTACATATTGAAGAAAAACTGAGCTCTGTACACTTCATTTTACCAGTTTCACCAGTGTAAACCTCAATACTTTATCTACCTCACATTAATATTTTAGAGATTTCTACCAATCCAAACAAGGAATAATGAAAAGATATGGTCTTAGCATGATGTTGTTACTGTTGTCACAGTCATTTTTGAAATACTTTTAACATTCAAACTCAATACTAAACATTAGTTAGAGGAAACTTGTTCACACAACTTACACATTAAATACAACAACTCAACCAGGTATAAATAATCATAAAATAAATTCATATGACAGCCAGTTAAGTATTAAAACACATTAAACAAATTGAGGATGATTAAAAGTGTTTGGCAGAACTTGAACATTCTAAATAGGGGAGCATTGAATCCATTCTTATTACATTTCCAAATGATAAATGTACCGCCATGGCCAGGTGGTTAAGGAATTTGAATCCCAATTTGAGAGTTGCGGGTCCGAATCTCCATACCATTATACATTTTCGCTTTTTCAGCCATAGTGGTGTTATAACATTATGCTAAATCCCGCTATTCATAGCCAAACTAGTACCACAAGAGTTGGCGGTGAGTGGTGATGACAAGCTGCTTTCTCTCTATTCTGCCTGCCATCACTAAATCAGGAACGGCTAACATAAGTAACCCTCATTTAGTTTTTCGCGAAGTTCAAAACAAACCAAACATTAAAACCCTTTGCATAAATGTGGTCTACTAGGAATTACTTCTTGTACTTCTCTTTGTGCGTAGGTGTCGCTGTTTCATAAATGTATCATAAGAAGTAGCTAAGGGAACATGTTTTAGGTTATCAGACATGATCACTTGTTTAGTGAATACCTTAGCACATACTGCTCATTTACTCCATTAGCAAACTACATAAAAATAGTTATATTTTTTAATAAGATAAAAGGGCCTATTTAACAAATACATAATTATGTATTGATGTACTTTCCAAGATAAATCTACGAATTAATTATAATTTTTTTCTTACTTTTTCATTTAGATTATTATTTTTTAGATGACTGAAAACTATAATATATTTAAAAATTCTAATTTTAAACAGAAAGGCTGGCGTATTCAGGTTTTGAATATAAGTGTTTGTGGTACACCAACCTTTGGACAGTAATGTTATTTGCCATTTGATGCTAGAAGAATAACGATCAAAGTACATTATTTAGTCAGACAATAATTGTCAGAGTTAACGATTGTTGTGTTTGACTAGCTGCCTTCTTTACATCTTGTCAATTCCAAATTATGGCTATGTTGCTTTGAGCAAAATTCCTGAAATAAAGATTGTTTCTTTGTTTTTTAGAATTTCGCGCAAAACTACACGAGGCCTATATGAGCTAGCTGTCCCTAATTTATCAGTGTAAAATTACAGGGAAGGTAGCTAGTCATCACCACCTGCCACCAACTGTTGGGCTACTCTTTTATAAAAGAATAGTGGGATTGATCTTCACTTTATAACGCCCCCACGGCTGAATGGGCGAGCATGTTTGATGTGACGGAGATTCGAACTTGCAACCCTCAAATTATGCCCCAACCATCTGACCATGCCGTGCCTGAGGTAAAGTAATTTTATAAATGACTACTTACATACATTTATGATCTTGTTACTACTCCCAGTTCTTTAACTTAAATCACTTTGCTGTTTATCTTACTTTCGTTTATTAAAAGCAATAGATTAACCTTTATATGACATGTTGTTGTTTTTTAAATATTGCTTTATAAATTTCCATTAAGAAGCAATTGGAGCTGATGTAAAATGGTCTGGGTGTGACCAGAATGGACAAACCAAGTTTCTATAGCTTCCGATTGTAACATTTTAAAGTTTGTGTTGAGGTTTTGTTTCTTTTCCAAAGAAAAGCAGTAAAACGTTTAATTCAACAATAAGGGAAAGGTATACAGAGGTGGTTCTAGTGTAAATCAAATGTCATATCAGTTAATATATCAATTGGATGTTTTCACTAACTCTTAGTATTGTACGTCTGTTCATGAGATATAAACGTAGCAAGCTTCCTTTATTGATTGTGATATAAATACATCACTACGATCGTTGCTTATATTCACTCACTGTAATAGTCTTGATTACTAAGCGCCAGTAGTACGAAGATTTGTTGACATGATCTTGGATGATTAACCATGTTGGCCTGAAAACGCATAATGATACACACTATTACACAGCTATAGCTTCCTAACTGCTAAATATCCCTATTAGATAAATATATATAACCATAATTTTTAAAGCTGAAACAAAACACATTAAAATTAAGCGAAATACGTCGCACTTTTTAAAAAAAGATCCTAGGTTTTGGAAGCGACTGAGGAAGTAGGACCCACATTGCGATGGGGATACACCGTCTATCAGTATTAACCTCCGATTTGCTAGTATCGTATAAGAAATAGACACAATTAGACTAGAAATTAAAAGAGCAAGATGTGGGTGCTCAAGTCTGCAACGTCCCACATCTGTATCACCTTTCACTGCCTGCAGTCAGTTGTGGAAGGTGACTGCTCTCTCAAGTTATAATAAGAATAAGAAAAAGATGAACGTAAAAATATGACAATAAAAAATAAGGAAATAAGGTACTAGCATTTAGGGGTAGGTAAGATTTATCTCTTGAAGTTAGCATTCTTGCCCCCAATATGGTAGAGGCACTAATTGCACGACATTGAACCATATTAGTATACAAAGTTATTGTGACTGTCTTGCTTTTATACTCCAAAACCTAGGATACAATTCATAATCACACGTTGTAGCTTCTACCTTAGGATTTTTTTTAAATGCAGTGCAGTTTGTGTAATTTTAATGTGTTTTGTTTAGACTTAAAAGTGTGGTTATAATATAATTAATAAGAACTTAGGATTTGCTGTTTCTAACGCAGTTTGCTTATTTAACTTTATTTAAATGTATTTATTTAATTTCAGTAAAATTTATATGTGTGTGTGTCTGTTATATCTGATATTAACGTAGTATATTAATATTTTTAATATTAATGTTTCTTGGTTGTTTGGCGCACAAAGTCCAGTTGTTTTGTGCCAATAAACACCATACAACTAAATAATTGAAAGGTTAGTTATGTGGTACGTATTGTCCTAAAAAAATATTATAGTCATGTGGAGCAATCCAGTGACTGTATAATTAAACATATTCCACAACACATGATAATCACCAAGAACCTCTAGCACAAAAGACATTTTAAACCGAACTGTGTGGTCAAAATGATAAACCTATCGACTTATCTAGTAAAATACATTCAAAACCTAAGTATAGGATGACGGTGCAGCTTTAAGTGTCTCCAAATAAATGAAAGAAACTTAAGCACATAAACACTTGTGTCTGAGATGTGGTTCTGAGGAATAACAGATCTATTCCCGAATACCTTTACATTTCCAATGCACAACACTATCTGTACCCACCTCTGCATCACACATATGATGACGTCATACGTACGTCTCTACTCCAAATGTTATTTGTGCACAGTCTAATGAAGCTCAAGTAGCTTCTCACGCACGAACACACACACACACACATTACTCAATTAATTATAGAGATATTATATAATGCGATTTGGCTTTGTTGAATTTCGCGCCAACCTATTCGAGGTTTATCTAACTAGTCGTGTCTGCTTTGGGAGTGATGGGCTAGAGCGAAGGCAGCGAGTTAACATCAACCATCGGTAACTCTTGTGTTATTCTTTACCTGTGAAAAGATGGATTTATCGTTACATTATAATACCCCCATAGCTGAAAAACAAATCATAGTCAGTACTTAGTTTCGAGCTCGAAACACGCAAATTGCGAGTCGATCGCCTTTCCTTCCATTCTCGTCCTTTAGTATATTTTCAACATTTTTATATAATTAAAAGAAAATAGAAACTATTTTATAGAAAAAATTAAACTTGTGCTATTACTAAAACACTTATATAACTTAGAGAAAAATAAATAGGGAAACTTTTAAATGTGTTTACAATTATTTGGTTTGCCTGCTGTTAAATCACAAAGCTACATACTGGATTGTTTGTACTCTACACAACACAAGTATCGAACCCGATTTGTTAGTTAGTGGCAGGAGCCTGATGGCTTGCGTTGAACTCCTAGAGGCACTTACAACTGTCATATACGAAAAAAGTTTTTTTAACATTTATATAAAGAATTTAGTATTTAATATTAAAGGCAGAGTGTGCTCCTGTTCTTAACTGTTTTTGAATTCATAAAAGAAATCATTGTAAGCCACCCGTAAACTTCTTTACTGCTGCTCCATTACATAAAGCACTTAAGTCTCTAGAATGGTGGAATAAATGAAAGTCTTGAGAACTTGAAAGTAATCGTGTATAAACTATGACAATCCGCTTTGCATGCTAAACGATTGTACTGCGACAAACTGTGTGAAACAAATCATATAAACATTTTTTATGTCATTTATATTGAAAACATTTCATATTGATACTTTTGAGCAGAATTAAATAAATATAGAACAATTAGATTGATAGATAATTATAAATTAACCTGTTTTCGACATTCTCCACTTTCTATGTCCCCAGGTTTCAAAATGGCGTACAAATGGGTATTTCTGAAGAGAGGGTGCGTTAAAACGATTTTGAACGAGTAAATCTGTAACTTACATGACAAACACAGCCGATATAAAATCGTGGTGGAACAAAGGGTACCAAACTGCATTATTATATTAAATAGGAAGCATAAAACCATCGAGATGTAATAACCTTTCCTAACGTCAAATTTTTTTACAATTAGTTCATAACATGTGCACAGATGCTGAATTTGGAGTTTCCAAGATGGAGTTGTCCATGTATAATATTCAGTTAAATTTGATTTCCAGACAAATTTCTCTGATATAAATACCCGCGAATAGCTGAAAATTCTAAGATCTGAGTTAGTGTGAAAGTTTCAGAGAAATAAAAAATATTTTATGAAAACCTGTCAACCACTCTGTATCTGTATCGAAAGAAAATCCTTCTTTATGTAAAACATATACGAAGAATACGCCTGGATTTCAAACACCAGCTTGCTGCTTCTTCCAACGAACTGCATCACCACGTGATCTCTGTTACCTGTTATCAGGTTCAATTGACGTCACATTTCATATTAGAATACATTCCTATTTTAGATAGCTTAAAATACTCTAATATATTCTTGTAGGCAGGATACGACAAATTTTGAAATAACACAAAAAAGGGCTGAGGTGGATAAAACAGTATGAACCTTGGATCACATGTTGGCGCTCTGACAATAATTAAAATTATATTTTATATCACTGTTTTATGAATCAGTATATTTGGAAGCAACTGACACTAGGTTGTAGATTAAGAATGTACTAAAGTCCCCTGCTGGTACAACGATAAGTTTCGGGATTTACAACGCTGCGGTGGACTCAGCAGATAGCCTAATGTGGCTTTGGTGTAAGAAAACACACACACACACACGTACTAAAATATTAAAAACAAAAACTTAATATGCTTAACAAATGTATCTCACAATGTGGTGTAATACGATAACTGGGTTATCGTGAAAAAGAGTGAAGCAAGCCGAATCTAGTGAATTAATACATTTATTGGGATAGAATATTGTGACTAAGGTCATGTCTTACTGCAAATGATACTTTTACATCGCTTTTGAAAACTTCATGAGAACTTATTAATAGAAATGTTTTTAATTAGTTCATAGTGCAATAATTACAAAGGATATAGAAAATATCGCTTAACTACTGACATTTACTATATATCTTTTAACTAGTCCACAACAAATTTATTTATGAGACGTAACTTAACAAGTTCATAATCAACTGTTGAGAGAAAAGGAACAAAAATATCTGAAATAATTTGTGATTTTAATCACAGATATGTATCCTAAAAATCACATTGTTTTTAAAATAACACAGGTCTGCGAATTTAAACTTTATAAACGTTTTAGCTTCAATATCGAATTTTCCATAACTCAGCTACGCAGATTTTGATATAATATTCATTTTTTTTATATCACGTAAGGATGTTTTATAAATCGAGAAGAAAAAAAACGTTTACTTAGATCAAACTATTATCTTTTACCACGATGAACATTTTCTATTATTATATGTGTTTCTTGTAGGTTCTAGAACGATCGATAAGACTCTCACGTCGCGATTGATCTAGAGAAATTTATGGCCAGTAGTTCTTAACATTTTAAGCCTAACAAAATGGGCCCAATTTCAACAAAAATGATTTACTTATGTACAATTACATATGACATTTTGTGAAACATCTGTACGTGATGGAGAAATTTGGGCACCACTTTCGGATTCAACGTACTGGAATTACTGTGTAACATGTAAAAATCTCAAGCCAATAAAACCATTGCAGGCCTGTGTAATTAAAACAAGGTAACATCATGTTACAAAGCCAAAACAACGTTATGTTCTAAAAATTTTGGTTATTGAAAGAAAAAAACACACCTTATATTGCGAGTGCAAAGCCTTGTGATCTTATACAAACAAACGCCTAGAATTAGATACTAAAACAACCAGTTTTTATCTTCACCATAATAAAGCTACTGTCAAATAATGCGAGATATAATTTTCTTTTGTACTTTTATATAGTTTACTTGATACACCATTACAGTTTAAGCATCAGCCAAAGGAAAGACATGTTTCAAGTTTTTCAAGTTTTACAAAAATTGACCTGAATAAATTACGTGTTTTTTTTCTAAAACAACGTAGCCAATTTGTATGAATGTTATAAGATATAATAGTAGTTACATTTATAAGTAGAAATAATAAAAGTTAACTCTTTATATTTTTTAGAGAACTAACTCTTCAAGGAAAAGAAACAATACTTTTGAAATAAGAGTGTAAATGGATTTTTGGGTATTCCTAAACTAAATTAGTATATCTGGTAGAAAGAAAGGAAATATGGGCGGATAAAATTATCTTCCCAAAAATTAAGCCGCTCTTCAATGGGTCAAAGGTATGTTTGAGGGTTTATAATACTAATACTCAGGTCTTAATCTATGCTGTGGACAAAGAATGTGTAACTTGTTTTGTTGCTTTGTGTTTAACAGCCAAAACACAAGGTTTCCAGAAACAAGACTTAAAACTTTGAGTTTATCTTGAGAAAATTGCTGTTTTCGACGTGTTATTTTCTTATCAGAAGAAAGTAAAACTTTTAAAGTAATAAAATTTCTAGACAGAAGTCACTAAGCCTTAACTCCTGAATTATTTGTTTGTAATTAAACACAAACTTGCACTGCCTACTATGGGTTTCTAACTCGCTTTCTAGCGGTGGGAATCCGAAGACATTCCGCTGTGCCACCACTGGGGGAAACTCTTGAATTGTGACATTTTTTTTTATACGACGTGGCGTTTTATAGAAGTCAAATCTCACATGATCTACCTACAGAGAATAATTCATACGGATTACGTAAACGACATAGTTTATAAATGGTTATTTTAGAAAGATTATATATACAGAGAAGATATTTAACATCGTTTTTTTTGTTTTTAAAATGAGAAAGGCCAAAGTAAACTTGCGTTGAAATGAAAATAATTTAAGTAGACGATACGATGCAAGTTTCTATATAAACATTACAAAACCTTTTATTACAAGATACAAATCGAACCATCAGGCTATACAAGACCCAACATTTTACATTTAATACACCTTGAGTACTCTGTTATGTAGATATTTAACCTTTATCTACTTTGAGTAATACACACACACATATTTGCATATTAAGAGTACACCTCCAGTTTGGTTAATCAATGCTTAAATAATAAACGAATGGTAAAAATTCAAATATTATTTAAAAATATATATTTATTATTTACTTAGAGGCCCACTGCTAGTACAGCGGTAGTACAGTCTACGGATTTATAACACTAAAATTAGCGGTTCGATTCTCCTCGGTGGGCTCAGCAGATACCCCGATGTGTCTCTGCCATACAAAAACACACACTCCATTGACAGAAATAATGATTTTACTGTGTTTTCTATACAGAGGCTAAACAGGTTTAATTAAAAACAGATTTAAGGAGAATAATACGTTGGCACGCAAACACCACCAAAAGCGACAAAAGAAAAACAACAGTTAGTTTAATTTGTAACATCTGGATTAATTTATACACAGATCGTCAATATAGTTTCTCACATTTCATATATAAGATCAGTGTCTTTCCTTACCATTCTTATATACATGAATATGTGACAAAAACAAGGTAAAAAGGAAAGAAACTGAAAATTCTATCAGAAACTAAACCAACATATCATGTTCCTATTTCGTTTTACTAGCTTCATGTGTATACTTCATGAGGGAAAGTGGACATAAATATTTATATATATTGTGTTATATATACACAATAAATGTATATTGTGTTATCTGTATATATGCTGCTGAAAATTGGTGACTTCAAGCAACGGACTGAGGCTCAGATATCTACAATAATGTAGTCGTAGCACAGGTTTTCTGGAGCAGTTCTGGTTTGATAGTTATTTCTGAATTAGTTCTGACTTAATACTTGCATGCCTGGCTTATTAAAACCGTGGTAACGCTTCATATCGAACAACTAATAAAGACAAAGCTCTGAAGGGCAAGGTATTAATCCACGTGACATCATATAAAACCCGACTGCACTTGTACATTAGCGATAATGAAGACATAAATAATGATAAAATTAAACCTTAATATATTATAAGTAACGGTTTTAGCTTTCGTTTTAAAAGTTATTGCTTGTTTTTCGTAATGAAAGGCTTTTTATTGACAAAACAAACAGAACCAGAATTTCAAATCCTAAAATTTTACCCAGTTGTAAAATATTCATAAAATAGTATTCTAAAGTTAATTAAAATAAAAGTATAATGTTAAAAGTCAGTGGACGAAGTCAGTAATATAGTATTTTATTCTCCATGTAAACTCGAAAAAACCTATTCTGTGATGTGATCATTAGCGGATCCAGTGACATGTCCATATCCATCCGGCCCGGCATGGCCAGCTGGTTAAGGCAATCGACTCGTAATCCGAGGGTCGCTAGTTCGAATCCCAGTCACACCAAATATGCTCGCCCTTTCAGCCATGGGGGTGTTATAATGTGACGGTTCATCCTAGTATTCGTTGGTAAAAGAGTATCCCAAGAGTTGGTGGTGAGTGGTGATGACTAACTGCCTGCCCTCTAGTCCTACACTGCTAAATTAGGGACGGCTAGCGCAGATAGCCCTCGAGCACCTTTGCGCGAAATTCAAAACATACCAAACCATATCCATCGCTATCTTGGTTCTATTTGTTTGGTTTCTTTTTTCAAATTCAGCAACCAGTCCTTGCTTATGACCAGTGAGAATGTATTATCGATATTTCTTCATTAAGGAATATCCAGTGAGGATAATGATAAAGTTTTAATGTTTCTTCTTAAAGTATTCCTTGCCAGAACAGGCTATCCAGATTAATTATAAAAAACTCAAACAGATGAGCCGCTGTTTTACTCTTAATTGACAATTATCAGCTGTATTTTTTGGACATAAATAGCGCTTGGCATCTGATAAAGTCAGGGGTTTTAATAAACGGTATTTACACAATATTTTTAATTATGTACCACTAACCATGCCCGCAGGGCGTGAGAGATCAGGGGGTTATTTGGCCTCCCACTTCGGAGAAAACCATACACTCTCGGAGAGAGAGTGAAGGAAAAAGGAAAAGAAAAGGGTAAAGAGGAAGAGAAAGAAGAGAAAAAACGAGAGGACGAAAAACAAGGAATAAATATGGAAGGAATAGAGAAGCAAGATAGATCAGATAGAGAAACAGAAAGATCACCATAAAAATATTAAGACTTGACTTTTGTTTTTATTTCACTTGTTTCCTTACCGTCAGTAAACAACTGAACAGTGAATCAAGCGAGATGATGCATTGATCAATATAATTCTGTATCAATTTTTTTTTACATCTCGCTATTGTTAAATAATGAATATATAATTTTTTTTCTGTTTTTACTTAGAACAAAGGTATGATGTTACTTTTTCGGTCGGATCAATTGGAAAATTTGTCCTGCGGGCTTGCCACTAACCTCAAAATATCATGAAATTGTTAAAAACAAACAAACCTGAAGCTAGTTTCTCGTTTTTTACTCAATTACTAGAGATCTCTTCCAGATTAGTACTTAACCAAACTTGAAGACTGTTCGTAAAGCAGAGATGCTTTTAATGCAATCAATATCAAGAAAATACAGATATACAAGTTAGCGTGCACTTATTATCTGCATAGAGGGTCACCTATTGCACAGTATTTTTAATAAATAACCTTCATGATGGCTTTATCATTGTATAAAAAGTAAGCATTATGTGCAAATCGAATGCTTTAAGAGGTATGAATAAAGAAATGGTCTCTTTGTATACTAATCCAATACGATAAGATGGTGTTTTTCTCATTTCTTTCAGTCATCTCAAATGAACCAGGTAATTTCATGTACAGTTGAGAGCATTTTTGTTCAAGGACTAAGAAAAAATTAAAACACGTACCAATAATTCATAAACTAAGCTAATTCTAACTCAATAGGATTTGATCAAGAGTACTTTAGTGTGTGTTCACACACTAATACTTTATGTATTAATTCAAACAAATAAACTCTTCAAAAAAGAAACGCAAAAGGCAAAATTTGAGACAAATTTTTAACAAGTTTATTCCGGGTAGTTCTGTATGACATGTGTGAAACTTTGCATATTCACTGCTGAACATTTAAAGTCTGCAAAGGCGAAGTCCACGCTCACTTGTTGAAGTTTAACGTCACTCAACGTCAATAACGAGTATGCCCCCGTGAGCATCAATAACTGCTTGGCATCCCCTGCCCATGAAAGCGATGAGATGACAAATCACATCCTGTGGAATGGCTGTCCACTCAGCCTGCAAAGCTGCTGCAAGCTGAGGTAGAGTCTGCGGTTGAGGTTGTCGCCGTCGCAGACGTCGGTCCAACTCGTCCCAAAGATGTTCGATGGGGTTTAAATCTGGTGATCTGGAGGGCCAGGGAAGAACGTTGATGTTGTGGTGTCTCAAGAAGACAGTGGTGAGTCGGGCTGTGTGAGGACGGGCGTTGTCATGTTGAAAAACGTCGTTGACGTTCACCATGATGGGTTGAACATGGGGCCTAAGAATCTAGTCGACGTATCGTTGAGCCGTAAGATTCCCTCGAATGTGCAAAAGGTCTGTTCTGGCATTGTAGGCGATGGCAGCCCACATCATGACGCTGCCACCACCAAATCTGTCAACTTCCTGCACACAGTTTGCTGCAAAACGTTCACCTCGGCGACGGTAAACACCGGTCCTTCCATCCTGCATACGAAGCATAAAACGTGATTCATCGCTAAACCAAACATGCCTCCATCGTCGATGAGGCCATACCCGATGTGTCCGAGTCCACTGTAGCTGTGCTTGACGATGTTGCTGGGTGAGCATGACGCCTCTGACTGGACTTCGAGGTCGGATTCTTGCATCTCGTAGACGGTTGCGTACGGTCTGATCAGAAATCCTACACAGCCCTGGTATGGTTGAGGCAGTAGACGTCGCAGTGGTGGTACTATCCCGAAGGTGACGTAACCGGATGTAGCGATCTTGTGCGGGCGTGGTCACACGAGGTCTGCCAGATCGAGGACGGTCACGAATTGATCCATGTTGTTGGTGACGATTCCATAGCCTTGTGATGGTGCTTGGGTGGACATTCACAGCTCTGGCAACATCTGATCGAGATTCGCCTGCTTCCAAGCGACCAATGGCGTTGTTGCGTTGTGCTTCAGTCAGTCTTGGCGTAACTGTATTGCGTGTCGGTGGCTTAACACTGAGCTATGGAAACCGAGAACCCGTCACTTTTATAGGAATTTTGCACATGTTGCACGTGCAGAACATGCAGATCTCTCAAACAAACTTATTGGACACGAATGCGTTTTGGCGAAAAATCCGATGTTTTCCTCCGTTTTCAAAGTGCACAACTTTATTGTCATTTTGGTCTGACAATCAGTGCCTTTACACGTGTAACATTACATACTCTGAGCTTGTAACGTTATTACATATATTTCTCTTTAAAATAAAAAAATATCCCTTTTGCGTTTCTTGTTTTGAAGAGTATATAATATCGGTGTTGCTATCTTTATAACTAGAAGTGTATATAATAAATAATAACTGTACATTACAACGTGGTGCTGGTATTTTGCTGTTTTATTTATAAGAAATTTACTGAGAGAAATAACATAAGTAGAGTACTCTGAAAAAGTGTTAAAACAAGATAATATTTCATCATTCTTTCATTCTCTAGGACTAATTCTCCTATTCCATTACAATGTAAATTTTAACACTATGGTAATGTTCCGCTGATCCATGTTGACAAATGAATGATCCAGGGTGACAATATTTATCATTCTTTACAATTTTCATACACTTGTACTAATAGCATGTTATTAAGGTTCTGTTTGAATGAACATACTAATCAAACTTAGGGTTTGAAATAACTGTCATTGTACTCTATGCAGTGTATTAACTGTATGGAAAGATGCAAGCAAAAATCTAGGATATGGTACTAGTATGAGCTAGAAGAAATCACTTTAATAGCACCCCACAAATAAACTTTGATAAAACCAGCCAAGACTCAAAAAACGTAGAAAACTGTTAGTAGAGCAGAGAGTTCACATAAAAGCTTTACGTGATGTTGGTTTCATTCTCCAACAAATAAATTATTGCATAATTGAAATTCTCAGCAAACATTGTCAAGTACACCCTAGATCGTGAGAATAAGAGATAAATTTGAAAATAGGAATGAAGGAGGCAGAACTCAGTGATACTGATATCAAGTATCTTCCTTTATTTAGCCTTTGGGATCGAAGGAAGATGAAACTGATCTCAAACATGAGATAAACAACCATGTATCAAATGATAGAATAGCGTTCGGATCTACAGTATTAAAAAAAAAAAAAACTCAACGAGAATGTAATATTTGGTTATGTAGCAGATACAAACTTTTACTTCGATATTAGGCCCGGCATGGCCAAGCGTGTTAAGGCGTGCGATTCCTAATCTGAAGGTCGTGATTTCGCATCCCCGTCGCGCCAAACATGTTCGCCCTTTCAGCCGTGGGGGTTTATAATGTGATGGTCAATCCCACTGTTCGTTGGTAAAAGAGTAGCCCAAGAGTTGGCGGTGGTTGGTGATGACTAGATGCCTTCCCTCTAGTTTTGCACTGCTAAATTAGGAACGGATAGCACAGATAGCCCTCGAGTAGCTTTGTGCGAAATTAAAAAACAAACAAAAACATACTTCGATATTGTCAAGAAACTTATAATTGTTAAAAAGGTACAAAAACTGGTCTGCTTACGATTGGAAAGATTGTTATGGAGAGATCTGTCCAAATTTGACATATATGGTTTAAATTTGGGATTGTACGTCCATCGGAAAATAAGTAAAGATGATTAGCTAATGCGTAGCCCCTACCATAAAGCATATGCAAGGCAGTGTGATGGTTTGGGGGTGTTTTGCTGTTGAGGTGACAGGAGATATTTCAAAATGGATGAAAAATGGACCAGCGCAAGTACCGTCAGATAACTAATCCATCATGGTGGTTTGCGTATTATTACCAATAAAGGATTCCACTACCAAGAAGAAAATGACCTCAACCACTTGTCCAACCTACGCAGAAATTTTTTAGCAAAGAAAAAAATTGCTAGAGCCATTCAAATGATGCAATAGCACCCACCGAGCCCAGATTTCAAACCTACTGAGCAAATCTGGAAATTGATAGATCAAAATCTTGACAAATCAAAAGTTACTTCCAAAGAAACTTCACAGGAGTGTATCAGACACATTTGGAGTAAAATCCCAAATGACACTTCTATTACATATTTTGGAAAATACCTGAAAGACTGAATTATTGAAGTTAAAGGTGAACATACAAAATATTACTGCTTGCTGCATTCAAATAATCCTATTGAGTTTCTGTTGTACTAAATATGAAGATTAATAACATCTGATTTGTCACCTGGGAGTAACCTTCCACTGTTCTTTGAAAATAGTCTGAAGTACAATTTTTGGCTTTGTTCTGACGCTTTTGTAGAATACTGTATTACTTTATTATTCATTTTAAATAACTTTACGTGTTATATAATTTGGAGAAATAAGCGAATTTTCCGCTTATTTAATAGAATTGGGCCCCGGCATAGCCAGGCGGTTAAGGCACGTAACTCATAATCCGAGGGTCAAGGGTTCGAATCCCCGTCACGCCAAACATGCTCGCCCTTTCAGCTGTATAGGCGTTATAAAGTTACGGTAAGTCCCACTATTCGTTGCTAAAAGAGTAGCCCAAGAGTTGATAGTGGGTGGTGATGACTAGCTGTCTTTCCTCTAGTATTTACACTGCTAATTTAGGGACGGCTAGTGCAGATAGCCCTCGTGTAGCTTTGCGTAAAATTTAAAAAGAACAAACCAAGCCATACCAGAAATATAAAAGATTCTCGAGTGCATAAATGAACAAAATATATTTGTACGTGTCGTATATATTGTTGTGTGGGCTGAACTTTTGAAAACTCTTTTCAAGCCTCTTAACGTAACCAACGCGCCGCGCCAAGATAGGGTATATATATTATTAGTTTGCCATAGTTGTTATACTATAATCTTCGGAAGCGATAATTGTGGTTAACGTTTATTAATTGGAAACTTCAGATATTTCACCAGGAATGTTTTTACATTTCGAATATTACAAATCATTTAACTGAATTAGATTCACGTCAGACATTACTATTTTTATGATCAATGAAAAATGCAGAGCTGTCTAGCTTCTCGTTAAGTGAATTATATCGAAATCAACTTGAAATTAACTTCCTTATCATGAACCCTGATAGGACATCAAGGAAGTTCCAGATCAGAAAAAGAAACAACTTGATAGATATTGTTTGTAACTTCATAAAATGTTTTCACATTAATCATTATTTGTAATACCCAAAATTATAAATTGTATTTTTGGTTTATATCAAAATATGTTTGCATGAAAAAAGAAAACTCTCTGTATAAATCTTATTGGTAAGTACCATAAAGTCTATACATATCAACTTTTAAATTTAATTACAATTTAACTCAGACTTAGGGTATTTGTAGTTGTAATATGTAACATAATGCATTGGTACCTCATGTTCGAGATTTAAATGAGATACAAAATTCGATCTAAATTCCAATTCAAATCATAATTGAACATGATTTGATCATGTCTGATTATCACATTACCGTGAATCACCTTCCAAATACCCGAACAACTAGAAAAATGTATTACAAAAATGAATTTCTTGAACTTGCCAAAGTTTTAGAGCTAAAAGTTTAGAAATCAGTGAAAGAAATGAACTACAAATGCGTATTATTGAATAACTAGTCGATGAGGATTTGTTGTCTGAGAAAGCATTTGGTGAATAGTCAAGTATCTCCACTAGCCAATCGAGGTTGAGTAATAAAGATAAGTTAAATATTCATTTAAAGGTCTAAGGATTCGAGCTTGAACAAGCTCGTATAAATGCAGAAAGAGAAAACAAACGTATCGAGGCCAGTAAAGCATACATTGAAACTACAAAAGAAATTATACTAAGAGAAAGGAAAATTAGACTCATTCCGATCGACCATGGCAAAATGAAACTTTGGACTTCGTCAATATAAAAATGAAGTTGATAAGTATTTCTAACAATTTGAGAAAGTTGTCCCAACCATGTAATACCGAAAAATGTTCATTACTATTTTAGAATGTTTTAACTGGTAATACAAGAAGCCACTTTAGAACATTGTACGAATTATGATAAGGTTAAAGTAGCTTATTTTCAAAACATACGAGCTAGTACCAAAGACTTATCGCCAAAAGCTTTGAGGTTATCACAAGCAAGACAATCAAACGAAAAAAAGGTTAGGTTTATTTTAATAAACGATATGATTCTGTACTTATTGGTAACAGTTTCGACAAACTAAGAAAATTACATCTAATTCAGGAATTTAAACATTGTATAAGTGACAACCTCAAAACTTATTTCTACAAAAATAAAATTAAAACATTACATGAAAGCAGCTGCTCTTTCCAATGATTACACTTTAACACATAAAACCACTTTTCATAAAAAGAAATTTCTGACATCTCAGCAAAAACCTGTGTCTGTTCAATCCACCAAAGTTGAAGATTATTCTAAAAAATCGATTTCCTATAGTTCAAAATCTTCTGACAATCAAGATAAAAGACCATTAAAACAACCAACTCCTATCTGCCATTTCTGTGAAAAACCTAGTTATTTTACGTCCGATTGTTGGTTTTTGAAAAACGGGAAAAGGAAATTAGACAGCATTCACTGCGTTCGTGTTCACATATGGATGCAGTTTCACCAGATCATCCAATATGGCTGATTTTGCCACCAGTAGGAAGTTTGGTGTTGTTAGGAAGGAATGTATACCATACGTGTCTGTTGGTTCTGCGTTGTTGACAAATGACACTGCTAATTACCCATTCGTATCTTACGTGATACTGAGGCAATCCAACCATTGTTGTTAAAAAGAATATTGCCTTTAGATTCGAGTTCCAAGACTAGTGAGTCTCTGATTAGTATTTAACGTGACTTTCTTATTTTCTTCTTCATAACATTTATTTAGCAGAACCAGTTGTGGTTGGAGTAAGACCTAGTCTATCAGTTAAGGGTGTATCATTATTGCTGGAAAACGATTTGGCTGGGAAAAAGTTGTTGCCAAAGCAAAAATTGTTAGCAAGCCGGTCACTGTTATCACTGAGAAAAGTCCCAATGTTTTACTTTGTATGCTGTGACTTCAGTTTATGCTAATAAATTAAGCCAAAATCAAATAATAGAAACTTATTCAAAGGATGATATTTTATATATGTCTCATATATTTTTCTGGATACGACGGGAATCATGTGAATGATAGTTCTCCTGATGATTCCTTGATGAGTAACGATAATGGAAGTGAAGGATATGGTTCATTTGGTGAATTTTCATTTGCTAAAATACAGTGATTACTAAACAAAAAAATGATTTGCAGATCTTTTCATTATTAAAGATGAAGTATTGGGTACTTGTGTCTTTCTAGCTTTGCAGTTTTTTTTTAATTTGGTTAGTTTATAGTGTATTAATTTTTTCCTATTTTGCCTATTCTGACCTTTACTGCCATTTCGACACATTTATACCTAACATTTACAAAACAAATTTTTGCAATTCATAATGTTCTGAACTATTAAAAGTTGCTTATAGACTCCCAGTTGGAAGTCATTTAAGTGTCAGAAAGACATGTAGCAATATTATGAGACAATATTTGGCCAAAAATTAGACTAAATGTTTCTCAGTTTTATATAAATTGCCATACCTGTCAGTTGGTCTGAAAAACCTAATCAGAAAATAATTATTACTTCATTGAAACTTATTCCAGCTTTCAAAGAACCCTTGAGTCTTATGATTATGGTTGTGTTGGAAATTTATTAAAAACTCGATCAGGGAACCAATATTTGTTAACTATCATGTGCACATCCACTCAGTTCTATTCCTTTGAAAAACAATTCAGTTCTCAAAATTTCTAAGGCTTTGGTTAACTTCTTTACTTTAGTTGATTTACCCAAAGAAATTCAGTCTGATTAAGGAACAAATTTTATATAAGGGTTCTTTCTACAATTTGTTTTCGTCTAAACAGACAAAATGTTGTACATACCATCTAGAATCACAAGATGGTCTTGAGAGATTTCATTCTTCCTGGACAAATAAGATGCGTACTTACTGTCTCAATAATGAGAAGGATAGGAATGAAACAGTTAATTTATTATTATATGCTGTTCGTAAGTCATTTCAGAAGACACTGAGTTTAGCCCATTTAAGTTGGAGTTTAACATTCAGTACATGGTTCTTTGAAGTTGCTGAAGGATAATTGGTTAGAAGATGACCCAAAAGAAATGCACTTTCTCGACTACGTTTCCAAGTTTTAGTTCAAATTCTTATATACTTGTAACTTGGCTTGAAAAAAATTGAAAATATTCCAAGTTAAAATGAAAAACGTTTATGACTACAGAGTTTAAGAGTGCAAGGTCCTTTCTGGTACACTTCGAGATGAATCTCTGTACGTGATAAAGGGAGCTCACAGGGAATGTTCTCCATATTCTGTTTATTTCCTTTGAAATCTGAACATCCATATGCATATTTGCCATGTGTGGTAACCCGTGAAGGTAAAGGTGTCCAATCCCAACACACTACTTTCATCTTGAATTCATTTAGATAGATGAACTTGGTAGACCCCAATTAGCTGGCCCTGTTCGAGTTTGAAATATTTGGTTCAAAATTTGCAGGAAAAAAGGACAAGATACTTACCTCAACGCATAGCACCTTACATGAAACATGAGGAAGGCAGTGAGATGGTTTGCTAGTGTTTGTCTGCTAAAGCAACAAGAAACATTTTCAAAATAAATGGAATAACGGATTGGCCTAAGTACCATAAGATACCGATCCGTCATGGTATACCCAGTGCTTTACGTATCATTGCTAAAGGATTCTTCTATCAATAAGATTGTGACCTCAAATACTCATACAAACTATACAGAATTTACTTAGCTAAGAAAGAAGCTGATCTAGTCAGTTAAATTATGCAATGGCTCCCACACAGCTCGATCTTAACTCATTTGAGCAGATCTGGTAATTGACAAAAAAACAAAAACTTGACAAATCAAAAGTTACTTCTAAAGACATTTTATGGGAGTGTATTAGAGACATTGTGAATAATGTTCCAAAGGACACCATTATTAAATATGCTGCAACAATGCCTGAAATACTCTTTGCATTTATTAAAGTAAGAGGGGCTCATGTAATATAATAAGTGCTTGAGTTCAGCAAACATTTGTTTCACCTGTGGTTTGTCTTCCATTGTTTCCTTTTAAAGAAGCATGAAATATAATTGTTTACTTTGCACAGTACTGTATACAAATGGGACTATTAATTTCTTAAATATGTATGCAAAATGAAAATACTGTAATTAGAGTGACCATTGGCATTGGCTATCACTTCAAAACTGAGATCATAAAGAAGAAAATTTTCACACTCGTGTGAAACAATGATTAAGCTCTTGAGTCTTATCAACAATTAACCATTAATTAACCAAAGAAATTGAACAGAATGGTAATACTGCTGTCACTCTTTGTACAAACTTTGTTAATGTATTGCTTTAAATTCTGGCATTTATAGACTGATCTACAAATACGTCTTCATTGATAGATGTTATAGTATTATAGAAGGCTTCATATTTATATTTAAAAGTGCAATGCTACCGAATAGGCAATGTCCAAATCTGCAAGTACATCAGGTAGTTTACAAAAAGATGTCATCATCATCTCCCTCCAAAACCTTTTTCATTGGGTTTGTTTGCTCCATGCTGGCACACGCCTCTCCACCAGTCACAACTGAAACACAGTTTTTCCTTGTAATTCCAATTATATTATTGTGATGACGGAATCACGGAATATTCCTTGGAGTTATTATTCTAGATAATGGTCTAATATTGAATCCTTTAAATTACTTCATTTTATGGAAAAATATCTACTTATATTGTGTCTGCCTCTTTCTTTACAACCAGCCATCACCTTGAGATCTAAATTTAAGGTATGTATATCTTACAAATAAACAGCTCAATAGCAGAACAGGTGTCGTCCGTAGGCACTGAGGTTATAACCAGCTTTGCAGTGCAGTTATGTTTGGAATTTTGGAAACCTTTGAAAATAAATAGTGAACGCTAATTACATATGCAAAATTTTCTCTTCTAAAGTTGTAGGAGGTAAGAATCACAAGAACGAAAATACTGTCATTTCTTTTCTCATATGTCGACTAAAGTACAACATAAAATGTGTAAATATAAATTAAGAGAATTTTAATGTTATGTGTAAAGTGAATAAACAGTGGAAATGTTCTAAGTGTATAAAAGTAATCATTATCCAATATAACGAATCACAGAGTCAGTAATATTGGAAAATTAGAAAAACTGAATTATCAAAGTGGCGTGCAAAATGAGGGTAAATTAACTGATTTAATTAACAATGTTGGGTTAATTTACCAAGACAGTAGTTTTATAGTTCTTCTGGAATAGAGAGTAGAATATAAACCAATTTTGAACTTGCAATGAAAGAAAACACAAGTTTAAAAAACGTACTTAAGTTATGTCTGTATGAAATAAAGGAACTATTGGCTCTTCAGACAGTTAATTTAATTACCAAAATGAATAGTAAACCAAAAAGGAAAAATAAAAAAAAACTTGGAAATAGTACTACAAGGTGCGAGAATCCATTGAGATCTGCTTCTGACAATAACTTTCGTCATGATCTTGAGGAAGAATTTGTTCCGGCCCTAAGTCGAAGAAAAACAGCCAGGTAACGAATTTTTGTCACTCGAAGTATCAAAAAGACAATAAAGATGGTTTATTGAAATCGGCTTATAGCGGAAGCAGGATGTTTTTTCTTGTTTGGTGTGCTCCAAATTTTAAGACACTTTGGAAAAAAAGGGTTCCTTCATACAAAATATGAGTAGCTCATTTTAAGAAGATGACAACATCAACTTTATTTTGTATTGAATTTAACTGTCTTCTGTAATAGCATCAGGTTTCTTTCCGCCTGTATTTTAATCTAAGAGATTTTGTTGTTGTTTCTTCAGTCCGGAATTTACTCAAACTTAAAGTAAGGAAAAGTATATTAACATGATAAACAATAAGCAAGAAACTTAATTTAATATGTTAAAATGTTGGAAGTATTAAGTATAGGATACATGATGTGATAATTTAAGTTTTTAAAACTGGTATATATTGGTATTTCTTGAATCTTGGTATTGTTAAGAAAAGTTCTGTCCCACTAAATGTCCCCTGCTGGGACAGCGGTAAGTCTATGAAGTTACAACGCCAAAATCAGCGGCTCGTTTCCTCTCGTTGGACATAGTAGATAGCCTTGTGTGGCTTTGCTATGAGAAAAACACACACGCACTCCCACTAAATTGTAATGCAAGTTTTTAATTTTTGGCAGAATCTCTGGGTATAATAGTGGAATTATTATATTAACAAGTCTTCGCATAAAGTTTCGCTTAAAGATTGATTTCAGTTTGTCATACTGAATTATTTAGTTTTAATAGTTAAAAATGTAATACTTATTATTATATTTATTGACCACCTTCTAGCAAATTTAGTGATCTTAAAGACATTGGTTCATTCGTTGATAACATTAACTGAAGTAATTCAGTATTCTTTTTGTGTGATAGTAATGTGTATTTTTTTCAGTATATCTAAGCTCTTACTGATTGAAGACGAGTGCCTGAATGAAATAATTTTATCTCTGAAATTGATAGCCATTCTTGTATCTATCAACATACTATGGTACCAGGTGCTGTTGTATCGATACTTAATAATAACTTTACAAATTGATGTAGTTTCTGGCGTAATTAGTTCTGATAATTCAGATTATTATGCGTTATCCTTCGCTGTGTTAATAACTCTGCCAAAGTTTATAACTATAAAATGTAGACGTATTAATGTTGACACTCTTGAAGAATTTTAATCTTGCCTTAAGTGGTGTTCATTATTATAGATAGCTATCCTAATGTCGATTCAGCCTTTTCTTCGTTTATAGAACATTGTTATGAGGTGTATAATTTATTTATTTCATTTATTAAAGTTATTAAGTTGAAAAACAAGAGATATCCAACTTGAGTAACTGTAACTTTATTACGTAAGCAAAAACTATCGTCGCTTTAAACATATAGGTAATCTTCAGCGTCTAATTGTCGATCACAAAGCAAAATATTTTTATTGTTTGTTTTGGTTTTTGATTTTCGCGCAAGCCTCCCAGTGGCTCAGCGGTATGTCTGTGGACTTACAGCGCTAAAAACCGGGTTTCGATACCCGTGGTGGGCAGAGCACAGATAGCCTATTGTGTAGCTAGGTGCTTAATTCAAAATAACAACAACAACATTTCGCGCAAAGCAACACGAGTGCTATCTGCGCTAGCCGTCCCTAATTTAGCAGTGTAAGACTAGAGGGAAGACAGCTAGTCATCACCACCCACCGCCAACTCTTGGGCTACTCTTTTACCAACGACTATTGTGATTGACCGTCACATTATAACGCCCCTCGAAAAAAGGGGCGAGCATGTTTGGTGCGACGGGGATTCAAACCCGCGACCCTCAGATTACGAGACAAGTGCCGTAACCACCTGGCCATTCCGGGCCCAGTGTGCACCGAATCATAAAATGTACAAGTAACTGATGTTGTATGTTATCTGGTCGCTCCTCTGCGGGCTTATACTGCTAAAAACCGAGTTTTCATACCTGTGGTGGGCAGAGCAGAGATAGCCCTTTGTGTAGCTTCGTGCTCAATAATAAACAAAAACTCCTCTTGTCTGAGAAGTTCTAATATTTGTTTCGTTGGTAATGTAATGTTACAATTTTTTACATCTTTAGTATTATTATTGATTTATTGCAGCGTGGTTTGGTAGTTAAGAGGTGTAACTAGCAATATACGGGGCGTGAGTTCGAGTCTTTGTCGCTGTACGTGTTTTCACTTTCAAATTTGATGTTATAATGCGACGGTAAATATTTCTCTTTGTTAGTAAACCTAAACGTTCGTAGAAGGTGTTGTTGACTACGTTACCTTCCCTCTAGTCTAACATCGTTGAGTAATGAACGGATATCACAGATATCCCTCGAGTGACTTTGCATGAAATTCAAACAAAACATTTTTTTATTCTTCACTCACAAGTTAATAATATAGTGTTTTTTACAGAAACAAAAGCTTGATAAACTGAACAACAGTTACTAAATGTTTGAAAATGAAGGGAAGGTGGAACTAATCTTGTTTTTATTTGTCAAACGTAGAACTGCGAAGTCTTGTAGGAAGCGAGAGACTTTTTTTTTCTCAAATTCTGTTTTTAAGTTTATGGCATTCTTTATTTTCTTTCCAGTCTGATTCCAAGTCTCTTTAAGTAACTCCGCTCTGGTGATAGATTGTGCTGGCTGAGTTAAAGTACAAACAATAGAGAAGTTCTTAACGGAAACTTCTGACCAACTTCGAAACCAAAACTAAAAATAGAGTACATTGATCAAAGAATGAATGATTAGTCTTTCTAACCATTAGATGTTGTCGATTTTTCAGACATCACCTTCCACAGAACACGTGAACATTAGGCACTAATGTTTATGTCTTGGAGACTTCTGAGTTCATATATAAAACACAAATGGTTTTAACTAGTCCAACTGAAAAATGGGTTCATTACAGAACGTTTTTCGTCTCTTACGCATAGAGTCAAGGATTAAGAAAAAGAACCTCAGAACTGAAAAGTAGAAAAATCAAGTTGAAAAACCAAACAGGGATACGCAAAGCTGTTATGGTTTATGTTTACCTGTTGTTTTAAAATCTGAGACAAGAAGATAAATATCCTTAGAGATTACATGCAAGAACCATTAATCATAGGCATTAGGTTCGTGATGAGGGAAACGAAGGTTAATAAATATGAAGGCAAAACAAAACATTATTTTACTTACAGAAGTTTTGAACTTTACGAAATGCTCTTATTTCATCTCCAGCGCAACCTGGAAATATTATTACAGTCACATGTAACAACTAATGCATTAGCAGCTTCCATAGCTTATTCACTTAAAATATTAATTTAACTGATATAAAATACCAATTAAAGGACATGTTACGAAATTAATATAAATTACAAGTTGTTTGAGACACAAGTTATAATGATAACTGTTCTTGACAAACGACTCAATGTTAGGTTAAATTATTGAAGGCGATTGTAAGTTTAAATATGTTTGTAATTCATAAAGATGTGAAAGTCTTTTGGTGTAAGTAAAAGTGGAGTTCAAGGTGTGAAGATCCTGTTATTTATAACATTGTTACTTATGGTGTCAACATCTGAATGGCTGGATTTTAATAATGGGCTGTCTTCAAAAGGTAATTTTTAAGTGGCGCTTATTATTATTATTACGACAAACTTTTTTATCTTCTATCAGTCTCTTAACAGTAGAACATGAACAATACATCTTTGTATTGTCACCTAAACAATGAGATACCTTTCCAGATCTCAGTAGCTTGTAACAAACATTTATCAACAATACGTACTAGGACGCTCTCTAACAACAAATAATAAACGATTTCTCTATGGTGATATCAAGTGGGGATCTACACCCTCGGGTCTCCCAGTTTGAGTAAAATGGATTAGTCTTTTAGAAAATAACCGTTGCACGTACAATAGAAGGAGAGCCAATGGAACGTTAAAGACTCGGTTATGTTGATTTTGTAACTGACAGGTTCCTCTTGAATAATTTATTTAGCGAACAAAAATCTATTACATAGTCGATGCAACTATCACGTTTTTTTATCTGTTTCATGTAAATTTCTTTAGTATCTTAGAACGCTTGCATGAATTTAATATATTAGTTAAACTTTGTAAAAAATAGCGTACATTTTGTCTGTTTCAAAGATGCATGAATGTTAGTAACTTTACAAACGTCTTCCGATGGAGAAAGCTAGACTCTTTATGTAAAACTTGGTTACGTGATTTGGAACAGTTTATAATTACAAAACGACGTTTTCTTTATAATTACTAGTTTATTTTTAAACAGCCAAATGTTATGTTTTCTCTCAGTGCAAGTGAACTTTAAAAGCACCAAACGTCTTATGTATTTGCCATCAAAATATCTAAGAAAATATAATTTTCCCCCATTATTTTTTGAGCATTCTGTTTTTTAAGAGATTTTGTTTGTTTCTCTAGGAATCTTACGTTTACAGTCTTAGTTAACCTGCTGAAATTAAATTTGTTTTCCAAATGTTTTCAAAAGCACGATGTTGATAACTGATTTCTAGAAATGAAAACCAAAGACCTTTAAACATTTCTTGTGTTCATGACACCATCACATATTTTGTTCCATCTGAGAATTCCACATAACGGAAAAGATTTATCATTCCTAGCGCCATCTGTAGTTGCATCAGATAGTGAGAGGAGAAAAATAGCATATTGTTAATAAAATTCTTATGTTATGCATGAAAGTTCGTAAAAATCCACTTCAGCTATTCAACTTAATAAACCATGACTGCAGTTAAAATATAATTAATTATTTAAAATAATTTATTCGCAAAATACGAATTGATGTCAGGATATTTACATGTCTGGCCTATGGTTTTACGATGATGTTCAGTTACTCATTCAATAACCAAGGCTGTCATTCCTTTACTCAGATGTTCAGTTGACGCCCAGCAGTCAAAAAATGTTGCACTAATGGATTTCATTTGTAAAACATTTCTTTCATTTCAGCCTCATTAATCTGAAAAATAAAGTTGTGTCCTCATAACACATAGATTAATTAGATGAGTTAAGGAACATACCTTAACCACGGTAGGTTGAAAATTGTTTAGCTGCACATATTAAAGAGGAAGAGGAAACTGGAAATTAGGAAATTGTTGTAATCTTCAGTGAAAACCCATTAGAGTAAGGCAATTTGTTGTCTTTGAAGATTCATAATTAATATTATAAATCTCAATAATTTCTTCTTTTATTATTTCCTTTAAAGAGTGAGTACAAACTCTTAGAATTCGTGGTTTACAAATGCTCGACACTTTTCGAACTCACGGAAACAGTTCTCATACTACATAGCATTCAAAATCGAATTTTTTGAAATACAGACGAATAAATCATTATGAACCGAGTTACCTATCTATTAAATAGTAATATACTTGTTTATTAGTAAATATATCTACCAGGATATGTAATTATATTCATAAGGGCCAAGACAAACTAAATTCTGATAAAATAAGATGTAGAAAAAAGTATAATATGGAAACGAAGTACAATTGTAGATTTAAGAGTAGACGAAATTGTTGTTATTATTAAGCTAGAAGTATGAGAAACGAAACGACTGGATGATTATCTAATGTTCAAATAATTTAAAAAAAAAAACAAAAACGACTAGATGATTACTGAATGATCTAATGCTCAAGTGTCTTTTAAAAAACAACTGGATGATTACCAAATAGTCTAATGTTCAAACATTTTTGTAAAAAAACGACTGGATGATTACCGAATGGTTTAATGATCAAGTATTTTTGTTTGTTGAGAATTAAACTGAAGAAAAACGAATATCATTGTAACTTAGTTTCTCTTATGTCAGTAGGATTACACAATGTAACACACATTTTGTTCCTGGATAGTATGTGTTATTTCGTAATTGCTTATGTTGTAAAAGAATAGCAAATGGCCATTATTTCCTTCAAACTTTGCTTTTGTGACCTGGATAAGGAAATTTAGAAATTAACCTGTTTTCTATGTAAAAACGGGCAAATTTGCACATTTTCATTCACATAAGATCTGAATAAAACAACATGTGAATCAATATTTACACATATTTATACTAAAGTTATACAAAAAATGTTTAAAAGCGAGTATTTTTTCGAGATTTGTGACTGTAATGTAAATCACTTTCACGTATCAGCTCTCAAATATAGTCTCCCATCATGTTTTCGTTATACGCTCTTTGGTAGCGGCGTTCAAAGTCCAGTATATCTTGGTGAAAGCGCTCGCTTTGCTCCTCTGAGTATGTTCCCATGTTCTCCTTGAATCTATCAAGATGAGCGTCAAGGATATGAACTTTCAGTAACATCCTGCAACCCATTTTGCCTCAGTTTTTCACCAGAACCTCAACCAGTTTCACATAATCTTCGGCCTTGTGATTGCCCAAGAAGCCCCGAACCACTGCGACAAAGCTTCCCCAAGCTTTTTTCCCTTCCTACTGAGCTTCTTGAGGAATTCTGTGCACTCCAGTATCTTCTTTATTTGTGGTCCAACGAAGACACCAGCTTTGGCCTTTGTCTCAAGCAGCTTAGGGAAGAAGTCTCGAAACTACTTGAAGGCTGCAGACCCCTTATCAAGAGCTGTGACAAACTGTTTCATAAGACCCAATTTTATGCGCAATGGTGGGAACAGCACCTTCTGGAGGCCCACTAGTGGCTCACATTTGACATTGTGCCTCCCCACAGAGAACTCGGTCCGTTGTGGCCAGTGCTTCCTGTTGTAGTGCTCTGCAGTGTCTCTTCTGTCCCAAAGGCAAAGATAACAGGGAAACGTGGTAAAGCCTCTTTGAAGACCCATCAGGAATGCCACCATTTTGAAATCTTCGAGAACCTCTCATCTATACTCATCATACTTCAAGGTCTAAGTTTGTATAATATAAAATCTTACTTTTCAAACAAGCAAAAACTGTCCGTCTTACCTTCTAGTTTTTATGCAGTGCTCACAGGTAAAATGAGGTGCCCAGGATTTGTCTTGATCCCCGACAGGCATGTTGAAATATGCCTTGTAGGCTTCACACATTTTAGCATATGATGTCACAGGGTACTTTTTCGCTCTTATCTTGATATATTGGTCACATACGTACTAGAATGCGTCTGGAGAATGCTTTCAGCTTCTTGATGCCATCTCTGATAAAATCAGATAGGTCTGTGTGTTCACTTAGGCAGCTAGAACTAAACTGAAATGGTGAGTGGTGAGCCCCTGTATATATATATATATTACTATGGAAAGTTCTAGAAAATTCTAAAAGGTTCTTCAAAATTCTCGTAGGTTCTACAATATTCTAAAAAGTTCTTGAGAATTCTTGTAAGTTCGAGAAGATTCTCTATCGACTACTCAGCACTGAATCTACCTGGAATATTCTGGAAAATGGGTAAATGTGAAAATTTCATTACCGAGGTCACAAAAGCAAAGTTTGAAGAGAAAAACAGGTCTTGTTCATTTACTTTAGGCATAAGCAATTGGGAAATAAAACTTTCTGCCCAGAAACAAGAAAAAGTAAATTTTTTTTTGTTACATAGTGTTATGGTAGAACTTCACAAATTTAATTGAATCACTGTAGTTTTACTCAAGTATTCATATTTGTTTAATATTATAGTATTATTTTAGTCATATTTGGAAGTAACAACTTTGATCTTTAGTTAAATTCTTTAAGACTCTTAATTTTGTGAAATAAAAACGCGGAAAGGAAACTCAGGTTTAAGAAAGAAGAAAATATTTTCAAGCATTCACACTTAAAAAATGATATTTACTTTTATAATATTTCAGTTGTAATAAAGTAGTATGTAAAAGTGTCAGAACAGAGTCAAATATTAAATTTCGGGCTACCTTCAAAGAACAATGGAAGGTAAATCACAGGTGAAAAAAATTTAAAATCTTCATATTTAGTACAACGGAAGCTCATTGGATGTTGTTGTTGATTTTGAATTAAGCACAAAGCTACACACTGGGCTATCTGTGTTCTGCCCACCACGGGTATCGAAACCCGGATTTAAGCGTTGTAAGTCCGCAGACATACCTCTGAGCCACTGGGGGGCAAGCTCATTGGAAGTGCTTTAGTTCAGCAAACAGTTAACATTTTGTGTGTCCACCTTTTGTTTTAATAACTGCTGCAACATTACTATTAATCTTAATCAGTTCTAATTCTAAAATGTCTTTTGAACTGTATTAATTAGTAGTAAAATATGCTCATGAATTCGTTGAAAAATCTACTTAAGTATATTTTTTATCAGTCTCTAATACACTATCAAAGTTCCTTCGGAAATAACTTTTGGTTTGTATTCTAAAGACTGCTGATATAAACATTAAACCTTTATTTTAGAATACATTTTTACTTCAAATGTGTTTCTTGTCCTGACGAATAACTTTTAAATTGCCAAGTCTTTAAGCTTGAAATCCCAGGTACGCTCAATTGTGTTGAGATTCGATTAGTGTTTGAAGTCGTTATCTTCTTGGTAGTAGAATCCTTTACAAATAAAACACAAACCATTGTGTATACCATGATGAATTAGTACCTGATGGTACTTATGTTGATCCATTTCTTTACCTATTTTGCAAATATTTCCTTTCACCTCAGCAACAAACCACCCCCAAACCATCACAGTGCCTCCCCCATGCGTCATGATAAATGTTATGCATAAGTATCCTTCTCCTTTCTTCAATTTGAGGTGCAACCTATGCTTTGAATCAAATATTTCAATTTTGGACTCATCAGTCCATAACACACTTTTCCAATCATTAACAGTTCAGTTTTTGTACATTTTAATGAATTTTAGTCTCTTGACAATATATGAAGATCGCATTAAAGGTTTTTTAAACTGCAACACGACAAAATATTACATTCTGATTGAATCTTCTTGACAATGTAGATCTGACAACCTTTCTGTCATTTGATACGTGGTTGTTTATCTCATGTTTTAAATCAGTTTCAGTCTTCCTTGTGTCCTGAAGGCTGCATAAATGAAGATACTTAACATCGGTATGATTGAGTTTAGGTATTAATAATCATAATGTTGAAGCTATGACTTAGATATTAAAAATTTAGCATACTGGCTTCTCATAGCATTGTACAGATAAACTGTAACAAACACTGAGTATTATAATTATATAATATGTGATTTTTTATTACAAAATATGAAATTTACTTGTATCCGTTTTCTCATATTTAGACAAAAACTTGTCAACATTGGCATATATTTCGATAATATAGGGTCATTTCTTCTCTAACTAACATCTCACAGTTAAAACTAACAAAATACTGAATGAAGAAACGAATTTCTCGAATATGTAACAAAACACCAAATTGTATGAAAATGTGTTTGGGGTCCGAACGGACCCAAAGGGGTCGAACTACATCAAACTTTGTTTCAGAGCTGAACTAATGCCACATTTTGGACAAAATGTAAGCAAAACTTATTCTGAGCGAACATAAAGTATTTTTCATATCTTTTACCGGTAATATTACAAACACTCATCACCGTACACTGGGTATGGATTGATCAGCGCAGACATGGTTTCCACGTGCTGTACAGGTTTGACGGATTTTTCTGTCCGCGAAACTTGGGCAAATATAACATCGTTTTTTTTCTGTTGCTGAAACATCTTGACCAGCATGCTGTCTTGTGTCAAACAATCCTAGATCTACAGAGGTAGATTTGACGTCTTTCTGCATTGCACGGGAATTCTGAAGACGTCTCTGAAGTAGGTTGCGCGCATTTAGTCCATACACACAATGCATGATGAAGACACAGAGCTCCAAATCTGTATATTGCTTTGGGTCCGCACTGACCCCATGCAACTTTTTATTCACAAAAATTATTCGACTGCAAAACATGGAAAGTTTTACCATTTTTGTGTCAGAGGGTAATAATGTGATACATACAAATAAATAAAAATATAACTGATCAATGAAAAAATATTTAAAAAATATTTATTGTCTGGGTCCATGTGGACCTCAGATGTACTGATGAAGGTTAAGTATAACCATTATGACATTATATCGGTACAAATACATTGAAATTGTAAAGATTGGTAAGTATTCTCACCCTGAATCATTTGATTGTCAACATGGATCAGTGAAGCATTACCTTAGTGAAATTTACATTCTGTAATGACATAAAAGAATTAGCCCATAAAATGGAAAGAATAATAAAACATTCTCTTGTTTTAACACTTTTGCATTTCGGTATTTTTTAATAGTTAATAACAGTTTATCATACCCATGTTTGACCATATCAGTAATCTACATGCTGAAGTGGGATACGAGTTTTAAAACTAAAGCTATCAACCACATCATCTTTTTAGTAAGACATATATATACGAATACGTATTTTTCTATTATTATTTCCTAATCCATAAAATCTACCAACTAGATAAAGCTTTCTTATAAAGATATCATACAAAGATAAAATAATAATAGCTTTAACTTGGGTGCAGCAAAAATTTCACGAGATCTTCGTCTTAACTGCCACTAAATTTCGGATTTCTAAGATGTTCACCATCAGGTGTTAAAATGTTAGCAACACAAAAACCTACAAACCACAACTTACTAAATAACAGGCCTTAACGTCCAAGTTCAAAATAATAACTCTAAGAATCAAAACGGTAACCAAAAATATCAAAACTTAAAACGATGGTAAAAAATACTTAAATACATAACATCTAAAACACAGAATAAAGAATGGACTCTTAAACATAGAACAAATTTGAAGATATGACCCAGTAAATATATGTCCTTATCGCTTAACATTAAATCATTGATGATTAATCAATAATTAGCGTTGAAATATCCAACACTAAATCATTATAAAATAATTTCATACACTTAATGTCTAAAAAAATATATCATAGAAAATATAAATTATTCCATGAAATTAATGAAAAACGTTTGCAAACCTTTATACAATAATCAAAATCCCTGAACGCTCGACAAAAACATAAGTGATGACTTCCAGAACTTATATTACACATAAACGTAATATTATTGGAAGTGATAAACACCATGATTGTGATCTAGAAACCAGGCCTTTGACTAACAGGAACAATATTATATCAAACTAAGCCATCCAAGAACTCAATCAGTCCACACCAGATGGGTGAGACATATCCCTCTATTAAAATGTAATTTCCTATTTTAATTTATTTAAAAATAATACTCTACTTATGATTAAGACAATTACAATAAAAATTTAAATTTTATAAGTACAAGTACGGATCGATATATCCGTAACCTATCTAGTTACAGTGATATAAGAAAGTTTTAATGCTCCAGAAATATTGAAATGAGGAAGTCAAAACTATAAAAACTAGGGATAATTTGTTTAAAATTTTAAATACTTACTTTCTGTAGTTTTAACTTTCTTGTTTCAATACTTTTTGTGACATCAAAACTTTCTATATCACTAGCTAGATAGGTTAAGTATATATAGATTCCTATCTGTCTTTATAAAATTTAATTTTTATGATACTTGTTTGTTTCCTTTCCACTAAGTGTATTTTTGTGCGTTAGCAATACCGAGCGTGGGGCGCGCGTACACCTGATTTGATTTTAATACTCATCAGGATTTTTACCAATCTACACTCAAATCTAATTATATGTTCAAAAAAAGTGCATCGTACGTTTTCTCTGTATAAATATGTATACTAGTATTCTTTTCGACACAAGAAAGGAATAATTGGGACCACACACTGAACAGTTCTGTAATAGAATTAGAGCGATAAGGATCATAATCTTTTTCTATATGCTTGTATAGAAAAGTCAGTTACTTACTTACTTAGATGATAATTTGTTGAAATAGTGAAATTTGTATTCACTCCATAAACACGTACATAATGATTTAAGTAGCTTTATAAGTATAATAAACTTTGGTTTTGCTAAACCAATACTGTGAAATTATCATTGCTAACAATCAGACGTTTCGAATGTGGTTTTAAATGGGTCTTTTTTGGCCGCCATTTTGTTTCATTATGATCCCTAATATAAGTAGTGCCGTACTTAATGTTTAAGGTCCTAACAAGTTGAATCATACAACGAGTATTTAAGCTATACACCAAAAAGACAATTAAATTTCCCCTTTCTGCGATAAATTATATATCAACATAATAATTAGCTACAGATGATTTCGACTATTCAGCAGCTATCGTCAAGTGGAAAAAAATTAGATGAAAAGAAACGCGTCATCTACGATACACAGAAATAAAAATTTTAAAATATTGTTATACTACTATTTTTTTAAATCTCCCCTATACTCGACTATTTATCCAAATCGAGAATCAAGTTTAATTTTAATAGCTAAAGTCTCTTTAATTCGTAAAACAGTCATTTCTAGGAGTTTCAATAATTTTAAACTGCATTATCGTCACCGGAATATCACTACAACCTAACACATATTTAGTAATATTTGACACTTCTGTAAACCTTATGAGGCCACATATAGCCTTATCCACCAATCTTCTTAACGTACATTCTACAACAACTAGTATATTTGGAGAATTTATAGATATAGATAATTTAAAATGCAAAAACGGCTCGTTTGGGTTGAGAAAATATTTTACATAGAAGAGCGAACAACGTTTCGACCTTCTTCGGTCATCGTCAGGTTCACAAAGAAAGAGGTAACTGACCGGAAGCTGACCACATGTTTGAAAGGGGTTGTGTAACTGTGTGTCGAAATGTAGAGGGCGGTATTAGATGTTTGAATATATAATTTTATTTATTATATTAATATAGGTATAAAGGCGTTCCTTTATATTGGTTTATTTTGGGTTTAAATTGTTGTATAAGTAAGGCTTCTTTAATTTTGCGTTTGTTTATGTTTGTTTCTTTATTTAGTATTTGAGTGTTTTCTATGGTTATGTTGTGTTTATTTGACTTGCAGTGTTCGAAAACGTGTGAAAATGACTTTTTATGTTCTTTGAATCTGGTTTCCATTTTTCTACTTGTTTCTCCAATATAGAAGTCGTGGCAGTTATCACATTGTATTTTATAAATAATGTTGGTGTGGTGTTTGTCAGTGTAGTTTTTACATAGTATAGACCTCAGTTTTGTGCCTGGTTTTTGAATAAATTTGGTATTAACTGGAATGTCATATGTTGTTACTAATTTTTGCCAACTGTTGGTTATTTGTTTGCTGATGTCAGGAATATATGGTATACAGCAGTATATGGTTTCGTGGTTTTTTGATTCGTGAGCTATATTTACTTTAGTTGGTTGATTTTGCTTTCTGTCTAGGTGTGTGCGTATAATGTTTTCTACGGTTTGTGGAGGAAACTTATTGATGTTGATGAAGTATTGTTTTATTTTGTCTAATTCATCGTTAATTTTATCTGGTGAGCATAGTTTTATGGCTGTGTTTATTTGGTTTCTTAGTATGTTTAGTTTTTGTTTTGTTTCATGTGCTGAGTCCCAAGGAATGAATAGTCCAGTATGGGTGATTTTTCGGTAGATTTCTGTTTTGAATTATGTGTCAATTCTTGTAATTTTGAGGTTAAGAAATGATATTTGATTGCTTTCTTCCTGTTCACATGTGAAGTTAATGTTGGGATGTATAGAGTTAATGTGATTGAAAAAATTAAGTATGTGTTCTGTAGATTTGAATCCCGCAACCGTGTCATCCACATATCTGTACCAGTATAGTGGTGGATGTAATGCTGTGTTAATTGCTTGTGTTTCAACTTGTGTCATAAAAATATTGGCTAGAACTGGTGATACTGGGTTGCCCATGCTTAGGCCATTTGTTTGTATATAGTTTTGGTTGTTGAACATGAAGTTTGTCTTTATCGTGGTGAATTCTATGAGGGTTGCTAACTGGTTACTGGGAATTTCTATAGTTGGGTTAGGGTCTCGGATACAGAGTTCTAAGGCTATCTTGCAGGCTTCAGTGGTTGGAACTTCTGTAAAGAGGGATATAACATCGAAACTGGCCATTAAGGCTTTATGATTAAGTTGATTTAGTTTAGACTTGAAATTAAAAGAGTCTTTGATGAATGAGCTGGCTGATGTTACATATTTGGAGAATGCCCATGCTATGTATTTACCAAGATTGTAATTAAACGATTCATATGTGGACATTATTCTTGCAGGCTTCAGTGGTTGAAACACAAGCAATTAACACAGCATTACATCCACCACTATACTGGTACAGATATGTAGATGACACGGTTGCGGGATTCAAATCTACAGAACACATACTCAATTTTTTCAATCACATTAACTCTATACATCCCAACATTAACTTCACATGTGAACAAGAAGAAAGCAATCAAATATCATTTCTTAACCTCAAAATTACAAGAACTGACACACAATTCAAAACAGAAATCCACCGAAAAATCACCCATACTGGACTATACATTCCTTGGGACTCAGCACATGAAACAAAACAAAAACTCAACATACTAAGAAACCAAATAAACACAGCCATAAAACTATGCTCACCAGATAAAATTAACGATGAATTAGACAAAATAAAACAATGCTTCATCAACATCAATAAGTTTCCTCCACAAACCGTAGAAAACATTATACGCACACACCTAGACAAAAAGCAAAATCAACCAACTAAAGTAAATATAGCTCACGAATCAAAAAACCACGAAACCATATACTGCTGTATACCATATATTCCTGACATCAGCAAACAAATAACCAACAGTTGGCAAAAATTAGTAACAACATATGACATTCCAGTTAATACCAAATTTATTCAAAAACCAGGCACAAAACTGAGGTCTATACTATGTAAAACTACACTGACAAACACCACACCAACATTATTTATAAAATACAATGTGATAACTGCCACGACTTCTATATTGGAGAAACAAGTAGAAAAATGGAAACCAGATTCAAAGAACATAAAAAGTCACCTTCACACGTTTTCTAACACTGCAAGTCAAATAAACACAACATAACCATAGAAAACACTCAAATACTAAATAAAGAAACAAACATAAACAAACGCAAAATTAAAGAAGCCTTACTTATACAACAACTTAAAGCCAAAAATAAACCAATATAAAGGAACGCCTTTATACCTATATTAATATAATAAAATAAATAAAATTATATATTCAAACATCTTATACCGCCCTCTACATTTCGACACACAGTTACACAACCCCTTTCAAACATGTGGTCAGCTTCCGGTCAGTTACCTCTTTCTTTGTGAACCTGACGATGACCGAAGAAGGTCGAAACGTTGTTCGCTCTTCTATGTAAAATATTTTCTCAACCCAAACGAGCCGTTTTTGCATTTTAAATTTCTCAACAAGTGGGTTTCTCGACATCACAGGTATAGATAATGTTCGAAAATGTACCTGATCTCTCTTTAAACACAAAGTATTTGCTTACTTTCACGATGGGTTCAAGAATTATTCGAAAATCTACTTTCGGATAAACATTGCAGAAGGTCTTGAGGTTTCTCTATTTATGTTATCTTAAAGGCGCTAGCCGTCCCTAATTTAGCAGAATAAGGCTGGAAGGAAGGCAGTTAGTCATCACCACCCACTGCCAACTCTTGGGCTACTCTTTTACCAAAGAATAGTGGGATTGACCGTCACATTATAATGCCTCCACGGCTGAAAGGACAAGATTGTTTGGTATGACAGAGATTCGAACCCGCAACCCTCAGATTACGAATCGAGTGCCTTAATCACCTGGCCATGCCGGGTTGATAGTGTTAAATGAAAATTCTTGATCCGTATATTATTTAAAGAGAGGGACAAAGACTATTTTAAACAGTATTTCAAATATTTGTTCAAACTTATATGAGTTAGTTTTTTGCCCTCTGAATAATTTATTTTGATGTCATATTAAGCACTGGCTTCTGTTAAACAACACTTTAACGTTTCGTCGAAAGACATTTACTAATAAATGGTAACATTTTGCTACCCAAGACAATTATCATGGAACATATTTTCAATGACATGTGGCAGCCATGTTCAACTTTACATAATATTCTAAAATATATTGTTTTTATTTTCTTCTGAATAATAAGGCCTAGTCAATAGGTAAATGTAAGATATAGTTTATCATAAGTTTTTTTTTAATCTTCATATGAAAATAAGGATCAGCAAAGAAATAGATAAAGAATAACTCAGGTTTAAATTATTTTAACAAAGTAGTTTTTGTTCCCATGCGTTTTTTTTATTTCATTCTGTGCATGCTTTCTATTTCCATTTCATATCCGCAAGATCCGTCAATCCGCCTAATGCTATTCTTCTTAACATGATCATTTATATATTGCTAGGTCAGATTTCAATTTTCTTTGTGTGTGGAGAGTTTTTTAAAAAAAACCTTTTTTATTTTAATCAGTAAGAACTTAGAACGTTACAAAGTATTAACATAGAATTTTAATTTATATTTGCTATACGTTTTGGAGCACAAAATCTATTATTTAATTTTGGTTTTCATTTGAACTATAGTGCACTACAAATGCCGTCTTGTCTCGCATTTTTACCACAATATGGCTATTCACTTGGAAGTTAATGTTGATTAATATATTATATTGTAGTTTTGTTTTTTAAAAAAATAGAACATTTTTCTTTAAGTGGTACAAAAGCCGAATTTACATAACATACCTAAACTAATAGAATTTATCAATTATTTGTGCATTACTTTATAACTAGGTAAATATTGTTAACTGATAAATCTAATCTATTGTCAATAAAACAAAGTGTTATAAATTATGCACGTAACCAATAGATGATATAAAAAAATCTGGTTTCGATACTTATGGGCACAACAGTGTAGCCCATTATATAGCTTTGCGTGTGTGTTTTCTTATAGCAAAGCCACCTCGGGCTATTTGCTGAGTCCACAGAGGGGAATCGAGCCCCTGATTTAATCGTTGTAAATCCGTTGGCTTACCGCTGTACTAGCGGGGGACTTATACTTTTGCACTTTCCAACAAGCGCGCACTTTAAAAAAAGCATGTTAAGCTGTCATATAAATATATAACTATTAGAGAAATAAACCGTGATAAAATATATTTTACTTTAAAAAACAGAGTAAAGTAAATGCTATAATATAAAAATACAACATATTTGAAACTACTAAACATATTTTACAAAACTGTAACCACAAAAAGAAATAACTGATATTTCCTGTATTCGCTTTGTTTTGTTTCGCGTATTTGTAACATAAGGAATGTCTTGGGCAAGCCCTGCCATCTTTTATTTCGTTTTCATGGAATGGAGTAATATGTTTAATATGTCATTAATATTTTGTTTTGTATTCATAGCTTAAGGAATAGCATATGTTTTTGTTGTTGCTTTGTTTTGTTTCGTATTCATAGCATTAAAGAATGAGTTAGGTTTTCCTCAAATTTTTATTTTTGTTACGTATTCCTGTCATTATGTGATATTTTGCATTTTTCTTTGTTTTATTTGCATTCAAGGCGGAATGACTTGGTTATATCCTATCATCCTTTTTTTGTATACATAGCTTAAGGAAGGAGAAAGAAATTGTTCTGTCATTTTCGTTTTGTATTAATGACATTAAGGAGTGACGTAGGTTTATTTTCTAAATTCTTTGTTTCATTACATATTCGAGGTATTAATGAATGACTTAGATTTATTCTGTCAATGTTTTTTCCAATGAATAACTTGGATTTGTCCTTTTAGTTCTTCCTTTGTTAAGTATTCATGATACTAAAGAAATTACTTGCCTTTGTCTTGTTGTCTCTTTGTTTTACTTCTGATTCATAGCATTGAGGATCAAAGGACATTTATTCTGTAATTTATTTGTGTCAAATATTGATGGCATAAATACGAAAATGTCTTCAGGATAATTTAACTGTTTATTTGTTTAGTTACGAAAATGTCTTCAGGATAATTTAACTGTTTATTTCTTTAGTTACGAAAATGTCTTCAGGATAATTTAACTGTTTATTTGTTTAGTTACGAAAATGTTTTCAGGATAATTTAATTGTTTATTTGTTTAGTACGAAAATGTCTTTAGGATAACTTAATTGTGTATTTATTTATCTTAGAACAAAACCACTTTGGGATAACTGATGTGTCCACCACGGAGACAAGTAAAAAAGTAGCTGTGCGCTTAGCAACAATTAAACCAAACCTTCAAACATATTAATGGTAATGTTTCTCACTCCTGCTTACAATTTCGACTAATATTTAACGAATATTTATTTTAAATGAAATTAAAAAACTCGTATTTGCTACATTTTTACTTTCATCGTTTTCTTAAAAAGTATAAATTAATTTTGGGCTTGTATGGGTAAATGTCATATTCATTAATCCGCTATTACAATTTATTATTGATTAATTATATTATAGTTGTGAAGTTATACCCAGCGAATTTGTATTATGCAATGTTAAAATTACACTATTCCAATGAATATTTGAGAACTTAATTCTATTACAAATAATTAATAATCGTTATATGACTGAAATACAAAATATCTTTTTAATAACTGGTGGCTGTTCATTCAGGGTAGAAAAAATTAAAGCTACAAAGAGTTCAACTCCATACGCACACACACAACAAACATGTTTGTGCCTATAGCTCGAAGTAGAAGCTTCATATTGTGGTAATTCTTCTAAATAAATATGTCTGTATAGTATGTATGAATTCCTAACAGTAATTTTTTTAATTTGGAAAATTAACTATTACTTACTTCTAAAAAAATGTATTTTTTCTTAACCCATTAGAACAGTAGTTATTTTAACAAGTTTACATTAAAGTAAAACAAACCTTCCTTGACTAGTCTTAGTGAATAGATGAAACTTCTATCATCTGGACAACCTTATTTATTACTTTAATTGTTATTATAAATAATATAAAAGTAGAAGACACACAAATGTCTCTCAACTTTTTTTGTTATATGGTTTTGTCTCCTGCTCTCCACTGACACCAGTAGAAGTAACAATTCAATCCAAAGCTAATAACTAGAGCAGCTAAACGCTAGTGTGATTCCAAACTAAAAATGTTTTATCAACAGAAATATTTCATTATATCATATCTCAAATACAATACAGGTTGTTGATGTTACACTAACTTGACAAGAAGTTTCTAGTTAACTTTCCCTAATATTTGGATTTTAGAAACAATGTGTGATTATAAATTGATGTCACAAAATATACAAAAGCTCATATACATGAAAAATTAAAAATAATATTGGCTTCAATTTGTTAAAATTGTTTCAATATCCAGAATTCTAGTTAACAACAAAGTAACTAAACATTAATACAAAATATTAAAATCCATTTATTCTAGAAAACATATTTTCCCTCAGACGGAAAAGATGCTGAAAACCATTAATCAAACAGTTGAAGCTGTAAATATATTGAGAGGATAATTTGTTTATGTACAACAGTCATTACTGCTTCATCACATTATCAGTATAGGTAGCTGCACTGAAAACAGTTATTTTAAACTTTGGTTATTTTCATGAAATAGTTGTGTATTTTGCTACCTGCTAGGTCAGTATTATCTTTTTTTTCAGTTTTAAAACATGATATTAAATCCTGTGTTGGCGACTGTATAATGAATATCGTTAAAGACGAATCCTTTCTTATGATGACAGAGCTCGTCAAGTTGGCTGGACATACAGTGTACAAAATATCAATCAAAACGCTATTTATGACAGTTGCTTGAGGTATCAATTCATATGGTGTATAATATCTTTGCTTAAAGCGTGATTTACTGGTCATAGCTCACATGACTTAATGCAATAAGAGCGAAAATATGTTTTTACTCTCCTGGTAAGGGTGCGTAAAGTGTACGGTTAAAGTGCTGTTATGTTATTATTAGTAGAATACCACAATGTAAGAATGTTAAACTTTTTAAATCCATAACACTCCAGAAAAGGTTGCACAAATGTATATATTTTTTGTAGATTAAAATAAATAATTTTTATTAAAAGATACTGAAACTGATATCGGTACTCAAAGATCATATTTACCAGCATGTTCTAAAGAGAAATAAAAAACTATATACATTTAACGATTTGGACTTTATAATGAACTGAAATTATTTATTGAAGATGAAAAGTGTATGAGCGTTTTCTTTTAGCGAAGCCACATCGAGCTATCTGCTGGGTCCACCGAGGGGAATGAAGAGCAAATTGTAAACGTTTATTGGTTAGTTGTTACCGGAGAGAACGAATAAAGACTAGTTGTTAAACTTTAGCTTTAAACTTCGTTTGTAAATTAGTCAATTGAACAATTTATTTTAACAGAGACAATATACAACACTGACTGATCCCAGAGAATTATATGTTTGTAAGTGAGAGAGAGTAGGTTCACAATACACGTGAAACAAATCTGTTAGCAAATTTCTTTAGATTTTCCGTGCTAATTGCAGACACTGGGACGTTAGACGTTAAGCCTTCTTCATCATTAAAAATGAACAGCAAATAAAAGGTAACCATAACAAAATATAGCACATTTTAAATACCAATGGATTCTACTAGTTTCTAAAGTAATACTGAAATAACAATCTCGACTTTCTTGGTTTTTCACGATTTGATTCCCGAGTGTTTCAGTTGAGTACACGCTCGTTCCTTGACACTTAACTACTGGTGTTTTCGTTCATCACATTTCTCATGTTGACGCTTTTATTCCAGTCTGTTTTCACTATTATCACTCAGTGTTCTTCATAGAGAAAGATACTTCTTTACTTGGGCGTTTGTTTGTTCTTTGAATTTCGCGCAAAGCTACACGAAAGTTATTTGCGTTAGATGTATTCAATTTAGCAGTGTAAGACTAGAGAGAAGGCAGCTATTCATCACAACCCACCGCCAACTCTTGGGCTACTTTTTTACTAACGAATAGTGGGATTGATTGTAAACTTATAACGACCCCCACGGCTGAAAGGACGAGCATGTTCGATTACGAGTCGAACGCCTTAACTCACCTGGCCGTGCCGGGGCCAACTACTTGGGCGTATCTTAATAGACACTGAACATAAATGAAAAAAATAGAGACGATATTTTTTCCGAATAATGATTTTTTTTTATTTCTCTGTAAAATACAAAACTCTTTCATAACGACATTTTAATTTCTTCATAGTCATATATTGCCGATAAAAAGTTTAGAAAAAAAACCTTTATTCTCCACATGTTTTTTAATCTTAACCAACATTTGATTAAAATATATATATATCAGAAGTATAATGGTAAAATAAAATATATATATATATATCAGAAGTATAATGGTAAAATAAATATATATATATATATCAGAAGTATAATGGTAAAATAAATATATATATATATATCAGAAGTATAATGGTAAAATAAATATATATATATATATCAGAAGTATAATGGTAAAATAAATATATATATAAATCAGAAGTATAATGGTAAAATAAATATATATATATATATCAGAAGTATAATGGTAAAATAAATATATATATATATATCAGAAGTATAATGGTAAAATAAATATATATATAAATCAGAAGTATAATGGTAAAATAAATATACATATATATATCAGAAGTATAATGGTAAAATAAATATATATATAAATCAGAAGTATAATGGTAAAAATATATATATATATATATATATATATATATATCAGAAGTATAATGGTAAAATAAATATATATATATATATCAGAAGTATAATGGTAAAATAAATATATATATAAATCAGAAGTATAATGGTAAAATAAATATATATATATATCAGAAGTATAATGGTAAAATAAATATATATATATATATCAGAAGTAAAATGGTAAAATAAATATATATATATATATCAGAAGTATAATGGTAAAATAAATATATATATAAATCAGAAGTATAATGGTAAAATAAATATATATATATATATATATATATATCAGAAGTATAATGGTAAAATAAATATATATATAAATCAGAAGTATAATGGTAAAATAAATATATATATATATATCAGAAGTATAATGGTAAAATAAATATATATATATATATCAGAAGTATAATGGTAAAATAAATATATATATATACATCAGAAGTATAATGGTAAAATAAATATATATATATATATCAGAAGTATAATGGTAAAATAAATATATATATATATATCAGAAGTATAATGGTAAAATAAATATATATATATATATCAAGTATAATGGTAAAATAAATATATATATATATAAATCAGAAGTATAATGGTAAAATAAATATATATATATATCAGAAGTATAATGGTAAAATAAATATATATATATATCAGAAGTATAATGGTAAAATAAATATATATATATATCAGAAGTATAATGGTAAAATAAATATATATATATATCAGAAGTATAATGGTAAAATAAATATATATATATATCAGAAGTATAATGGTAAAATAAATATATATATATATATATCAGAAGTATAATGGTAAAATAAATATATATATATATATCAGAAGTATAATGGTAAAATAAATATATATATAAATCAGAAGTATAATGGTAAAATAAATATATATATAAATCAGAAGTATAATGGTAAAATAAATATATATATATATCAGAAGTATAATGGTAAAATAAATAAATATATATATCAAGTATAATGGTAAAATAAAATATATATATATATATCAGAAGTATAATGGTAAAATAAATATATATATAAATCAGAAGTATAATGGTAAAATAAAATATATATATATATCAGAAGTATAATGGTAAAATAAATATATATATAAATCAGAAGTATAATGGTAAAATATATATATATATATATATATATATCAGAAGTATAATGGTAAAATAAATATATATATATATATCAGAAGTATAATGGTAAAATAAATATATATATATCAGAAGTATAATGGTAAAATAAATATATATATATATATCAGAAGTATAATGGTAAAATAAATATATATATAAATCAGAAGTATAATGGTAAAATAAATATATATATATATCAGAAGTATAATGGTAAAAAATAAATATATATATATATCAGAAGTATAATGGTAAAATAAATATATATATATATATCAGAAGTATAATGGTAAAATAAATATATATATATATCAGAAGTATAATGGTAAAATAAATATATATATATATATCAGAAGTATAATGGTAAAATAAATATATATATAAATCAGAAGTATAATGGTAAAATAAATATATATATATATCAGAAGTATAATGGTAAAATAAATATATATATATATCAGAAGTATAATGGTAAAACAAATATATATATATATCAGAAGTATAATGGTAAAATAAATATATATATATATCAGAAGTATAATGGTAAAATAAATATATATATATATCAGAAGTATAATGGTAAAATAAATATATATATATATCAGAAGTATAATGGCAAAAATATATATATATCAGAAGTATAATGGCAAAAAATAAATATATATATAATCAGAAGTATAATGGTAAAATAAATATATATATAAATCAGAAGTATAATGGTAAAATAAATATATATATAAATCAGAAGTATAATGGTAAAACAAAATATATATATATATCATCAGAGTATAATGGTAAAAAAATAAATATATATATATATATCAGAAGTATAATGGTAAAATAAATATATATATATATCAGAAGTATAATGGTAAAATAAATATATATATATATATCAAAGTATAATGGTAAAATAAATATATATATATATATCAGAGTATAATGGTAAAATAAAATATATATATATATATATCAAGTATAATGGTAAAAAAAATATATATATATATATATCAGAGATTATAATGGTAAAATAAATATATATATATATATCAGAGTATAATGGTAAAATAAATAAATATATATATCAGAAGTATAATGGTAAAATAAATATATATATATATATCCAGAAGTATAATGGTAAAATAAATATATATATAAATCCAGAGTATAATGGTAAAATAAAATATATATATATCCAGAAAGTATAATGGTAAAATAAATATATATATATAAATCAGAAGTATAATGGTAAAAATATATATATATATATATATATATCAGAAGTATAATGGTAAAATAAATATATATATATATATATCAGAGTATAATGGTAAAAAAATAAATATATATATATCAGAAGTATAATGGTAAAATAAATATATATATATATATCAGAAGTATAATGGTAAAATAAATATATATATAAATCAGAAGTATAATGGTAAAATAAATATATATATATATCAGAAGTATAATGGTAAAATAAATATATATATATATCAGAAGTATAATGGTAAAATAAATATATATATATATATCAGAAGTATAATGGTAAAATAAATATATATATATATCAGAAGTATAATGGTAAAATAAAATATATATATATATATCAGAAGTATAATGGTAAAATAAAATATATATATAAATCAGAAGTATAATGGTAAAATAAATATATATATATATCAGAAGTATAATGGTAAAAAAATAAATATATATATATATCAGAAGTATAATGGTAAAACAAATATATATATATATCAGAAGTATAATGGTAAAATAAATATATATATATATCAGAAGTATAATGGTAAAATAAATATATATATATATCAGAAGTATAATGGTAAAATAAATATATATATATATCAGAAGTATAATGGCAAAATAAATATATATATATATCAGAAGTATAATGGTAAAATAAATATATATATAAATCAGAAGCTATAATGGTAACGGTAAAAAATAAATATATATATAAATCAGAAGTATAATGGTAAAATAAATATATATATATAAATCAGAAGTATAATGGTAAAATAAAATATATATATATATATCAGAAGTATAATGGTAAAATAAATATATATATATATCAGAAGTATAATGGTAAAATAAATATATATATATATATATCAGAAGTATAATGGTAAAATAAAATATATATATATATCAGAAGTATAATGGTAAAATAAATATATATATATATATCAGAAGTATAATGGTAAAATAAATAAATATATATATCAGAAGTATAATGGTAAAATAAATATATATATATATATCAGAAGTATAATGGTAAAATAAATATATATATAAATCAGAAGTATAATGGTAAAATAAATATATATATAAATCAGAAGTATAATGGTAAAATAAATATATATATATATATATCAGAAGTATAATGGTAAAATAAATATATATATATATCAGAAGTATAATGGTAAAATATATATATATATATATCAGAAGTATAATGGTAAAATAAATATATATATATATCAGAAGTATAATGGTAAAATAAATATATATATGTATCAGAAGTATAATGGTAAAATAAATATATATATATATCAGAAGTATAATGGTAAAATAAATATATATATATATCAGAAGTATAATGGTAAAATATATATATATATATATCAGAAGTATAATGGTAAAATATATATATATATATATATCAGAAGTATAATGGTAAAATATATATATATATATCAGAAGTATAATGGTAAAATAAATATATATATATATATCAGAAGTATAATGGTAAAATAAATATATATATATATATCAGAAGTATAATGGTAAAATAAATATATATATATATATCAGAAGTATAATGGTAAAATAAATATATATATATATATATCAGAAGTATAATGGTAAAATAAATATATATATATATCAGAAGTATAATGGTAAAATATATATATATATATATCAGAAGTATAATGGTAAAAAAAAATATATATATAAATCAGAAGTATAATGGTAAAAAAAAATATATATATATATCAGAAGTATAATGGTAAAATAAATATATATATATATCAGAAGTATAATGGTAAAATAAATATATATATATATCAGAAGTATAATGGTAAAATAAATATATATATATCAGAAGTATAATGGTAAAATAAATATATATATATCAGAAGTATAATGGTAAAATATATATATATATATCAGAAGTATAATGGTAAAATAAATATATATATATCAGAAGTATAATGGTAAAATAAATATATATATATCAGAAGTATAATGGTAAAATAAATATATATATATATCAGAAGTATAATGGTAAAATAAATATATATATATATATCAGAAGTATAATGGTAAAATAAATATATATATATATCAGAAGTATAATGGTAAAATAAATAAATATATATATCAGAAGTATAATGGTAAAATAAATATATATATATATATATCAGAAGTATAATGGTAAAATAAATAAATATATATATATCAGAAGTATAATGGTAAAATAAATATATATATATCAGAAGTATAATGGTAAAATAAATATATATATATATCAGAAGTATAATGGTAAAATAAATATATATATATATATCAGAAGTATAATGGTAAAATAAATATATATATATATCAGAAGTATAATGGTAAAATAAATATATATATATATCAGAAGTATAATGGTAAAATAAATATATATATATATCAGAAGTATAATGGTAAAATAAATATATATATATATCAGAAGTATAATGGTAGTTTTTTCTATACTCGTTATCAAACAACCTAAAAGTAAATTCTCCCATTGCAAAAAAAAATAAAGTTTGTTCAAGAACTGTGGACGAGATGATGTGAAAATATCAATTTCAATAGTTGCACTGGCAGAATGTAGCAGTGGAAGCTGTGTGGTCGTCTCATGTTATTGGGTTGAAAAGTCAAATTTATGAATAATTCTATTTTTTCTTCTTTTCGTAATAAGCTGCTGTGTTAAAACCAAAAACTTCATAAAATATAAAAAATAAGAACAAAATTACACGATCTTACAAATTGAATACAACTGACTCATCTTGTGGAAATGAAACAGACAATGGTATGAGGAAAAGACATAGGGCAGTGAAACAAAACTAGAATGATTGATTGATTGAATGATAAATAGCTAGAAACTTGAGTCGTGGTGAAATAGATGCAAGTTTAAGATAAATATACAACGATGGAACTTTTCACATTATAAACCAGCTTTAGGTGCGTGGGTAGTGTATTTGGACGAAATGCAAAAGTACAGCGCGAAAACCCACGAGACGTAATAACTGTATGATAAGAATATTCTGATAAATAGAAGAAAAAAATTTTTAAAGACAAAAACGATTTTTCTTGCATTCAAAAATTATAGCATATAATACTCCTTATAGTTCAATACATTGACGAGTAGTTGTTCTTGGATGTATCTTTATATAATGACAAAATGCAAGAACCAATCGAATTAATCATTCCAGTGTTTTTAATTTTATACGATACTTTTTTTCAAGTTACACAAAAATATTTAAGAATTCTTTAAAAATAAGATAGTTTTGTTTCGCGAATTATTTTTCTGTACATAACAACGTAATTTAACATTTCGCTAAAATAAATGTCCAAATAAAAGACAGATATGATCATTTATAAATTTTCGAAAGCAATGAAAACTATACTATGCATAACTAAACACATAGAACGTATATAAGAAAAGATGTGGTATTTTGCTATTAGGAAACATCTTAACAGAATAAACGAATGTCATGTTTCATATCACAGTTCGTCATTGTTTGTAACAAAAAAAATGTACGACTACAAGATAAGATTTCGATTTTTTAACCGTAGAAAAACTATGAAACTATTTAGGATTGTTTATAACTAAACGTGGAGGAATGCAAAGTTAACACTTAGACGTTTTAAAAGACCGAAACACCATTTGCATTGAAAGTATGTCTCAGTACTGTAAACTATATATAAGGATAAATAGTTTATACGAGGTAGACGCATTAATATTAAATTCCATCCGTAACTGTTTTTAACAACATATTAGTTGTGTCTTCATCCTTTTCTATACAAACTTATTTCATTACTACTTTGTTTTTGGTTCACGTTGGTCACACAACGCCTTTGGTGTTGTACCATAATTATTTTGTAAGAGTATTGTGGTTTCAATAAAAATGCAAAAATACAGCTTTTTGAGTGGACTGTTATTCTTATTTAATCATTTTACTACTTGACCATTCGTGTGGCCATCATCAGGTAACTATTTTATACAATACTACATGAGCATTTTGGTGCAATTTAGAAAACGGAGAGTAAGATGTTTCGATTTAAATTAGGTTTTAGTTCACGAATGGTAAACGTTCCTTTAATTTTTCTTCTATTAATGTTCTTCCCATTGCATAATATTTTAGAGTGTTTGATGTTAATTGGATATTGATTCGTTGTGCTATGTCTGTAAGTGTGTGATGGAAAACTTGTGTTTTTTTACTCTAATACTTATCGACATTATACATTTAGGAACACAGCACAACAAGTCAACGTCCAATTACATTAACAACTTATTGTACTAAGAACGACATTAATAAACGAAAAATAAAAGAAGCTTTTATTATTCGTAAACTAACACCTAATTTAAATTAGAACACAGATTTCGCCCTAAATAGAGGGGAAATGTTTTATTTTAGCAAATTCAATTCAAACTATCTGCTGTGTCTACCAAGGAGAATCGAACCTCTGATTTTAGCGTTGTAAATCCACAAATTTACCACCGTCCAATCGAAAGACCCCCCATATAGACGAACAAAAATATTTTAAGGTAAGAAGTTATAGTAAATCTGGAGATAGAATTTTATTTGTAAGCTTGTTTGTTTAGAATTTCGCGCAAAGCTACTCTAAGGCTATCTGCGCTAGCCGTCCCTAATTTAGCAGTGTAAGACTAGAGGGAAGGCAGCTAGTCGTCACCACCCACCACCAACTGTTGGGCTACTCTTTTACCAACGAATATTGGGATTGACCGTCACATTATAACGCCCCCACGGCTAAGAGGGCGCGCATGTTTGGTGTGACGGTTATTTGCAAACAAAAAAATAAGTGCACAAAAAATAATTACCAACTTCATAAAAACTGAAGCAGTAAACATATTGTGCATATAAAAATACCAATTTTAATAATGTAGTAATTTATACATCTTATCAATACAGTATACAAGCTGGTTTAAAAGTCTAGAAAATTTAAGAGAAAGCAAAATGTAAGAGAAATAGGTCTTAAATCTAAAGAAAATAATGTAAATAAATATACAAATATGTTAGCTGCTTTTTGTCTTGATCATGTGTGTATTAAAATAGATAAAGTAGATTATATACAAACAGTAGTCATAAAAACTAGAATAACAGACAATTGTACAATATCTCTAAAATTAATTTGAAATTAAAGCTAGGTGTAAAAATAATAATAATTTACATAATAATAATGAGGTGAAAATAAGTTACAAAAAGGTTTATGTAATTATGAAACAAACTAAGTAAGATTCATATAACGATTTCATTGTAAAATTATAAAATATAATTAAATCATCTATGGAACACATAAAAATAAAAACAGAAAAAAGTTTAAATCCTGGCTGATAAATTACGTTGTATACAAAAGAGAAGGTCCGACAGGGTCAAGTTGTTAAGGCGCTCGAATTGTAATCTGAGGGAAGCGGATTCGAATCCCCGTCGCACCAATCATGCTCGCCCTTTCAGCCGTGGGGCGTTATTATGTGACTGTCAATCTCACTATTCTTTGGTAAGAAAATAACCCAAGAGTTGGCTGTGGGTGGTGATGGAGTTTAAATCCTGCTTGATGAATTGTTGAATACGTTGTATACAGAAGAGTAGGTCCGGCATCGCCGGGTGATTAAGGCGCTCGAATCGTAATCTGAGGTCGCGGATTCGAATCCCCGTCACACCAAACATGCTCCCCCTTTCAACTGTGGGGGCGTCATAATGTGACTCTCAATCTCACTAATTTTTAGTAAAAGAATAGCCAAGAGTTGACGGTAGATGGTGATGACTAATTGCTTTCCCTCTGGTGTTACACTACTAAATTAGGGACGGCTAGCGTAAATAGCCCTCGTGCAGCTTTGCGCCAAATTAAAAAAACAAACAAACAAATCCAGAGCTGTTCGCGTGCGTGTCTCGTGAAAATAGTTTATTATATCATTATCATTATTTATTTTATCTCTTCTAACCTTGACTAACCTAAAGAGTTTCCCAATTATACTTTTAGTTACTTGTGTAATAACAAACAAAGAATAAATATGAGATACAGAAATAAAGTACTTACCTAGGTTTGTTTTTTTCTGTCGACTGTGAATGACACTTAACCCTACTTTTTTTATGCTAACAGTAGTAGTGCACTAAATAATTTTCATTCAATTAAATAATATACCAAAGAACGCAGTGTAATAACATGCAAAGAGCACACAATATCCCATCACTATCACAATTTTCCGGGCGTTCTAACTATGTGAGAAGATCCCTTACAAATTTATCTGAGCTAGTCAATAGACTTTTTGTAGGAACGAAGATTGTATTGAAAGAGAAATTCGAAAATTCTCTATATAGATAACGACGTAATATACTACGTCATTTGATAGATAAAAACCCTGACTTTCTATTGGTTATAAATAAATAGATGGAGTATCCGTCCATTTGACTGGTGAAGTAGAACTTCGTTTGTAACAAAGAATAAGAAATTGTGCTTCTATTTCTCTGAATATAATAAACACTCAAACTGCAATAAAAATACACACACACACACATATATACCAAAATTGAAAAGAAGATCATGCTGTTCTTAATAATTATATCAATATGATATTAGACAAGGACCTCAACCCCCCTCATAACCTTCTTCATATTATCCTGTGTCATTGAGTCAAGTTTGATGCTGATGGATCAAAAAATATGGGAGCGTGTAAGAAACAGATATGAAATGATAAATATATCATCGTGTTTTTTTTTTTTTCTGGGACACATTTTGCTTTACATAATAAATACAATAATAAACATAAGAGAAAACTATTGACGATCCCTGAAAGAGAGGATGCGACAGATAGGTGTTACAAGGGGAATCTGATTTTGTATTTGTTGGCTCCGTAACCGAACGAGATTACAGAATAGGAAATATTAAAGTGAGTAAAGTACGTTAAAGTGTGTTCGTTTTAAAGAGTTGTGAATAAAATAGATAGGAGGAGATGCCTATAGAAAAAAAAGTAACATTTCTCACAGTAGGAGAAATTCATTAGGTTTTAAATATCGCCTTATAAAATTACGAACTTAAGTTATCTATACCATTAAACTATTTATTATAATGTGTGGAACTTACGCTATAGTATCTCATATAACTTAAACAGGAAGTAGTTAAATTAAATTCTGAATGTAGCTCATTAAAAGCTCGTGACATGCGCAGTAAAGAATGCCTGTAACAAGAGGGTGAAACATGGTATAAAACTAAGATGTCTGTAGGTTCATCGTGTGTAATACCATACAATGAATGTGGAATTTAAAAATTATAAACTCTATATAAACGGAAACGTTGCAGGAACTTCACTCACCAAAGGAAAGGCATCTACCTTGCAACACACATCACCACCGAAGGGAATCAAACTCCTGATTTTGGCATTGTAAGTCCGTAGACTTACCACTGTGCTAGCGAGGGGCGAACCTAATGAACCTTCATAACAATTTTGGTAAACATCCATCCACATCCTGAGAAGTATTTACATGGATATACAACAGAGAGTACTATCATATTTATATATGTGGCGCCAGTGTATTTAGATCCGCATGTGACGTATTCTGACGTCATATCTGAGCCCTGAAAATGGAACAAAATAAAGTTTTTCGTGACGGTAAACGGAGATGAAACGGAAAAATCGTGACTCTTACTGCAAATTTACATATACACAGGATAAAAAATTTAAATTGGGGGTTACACATCGCGTAATAAAAAAGTTTTTTTCCAGTATCATACAAACAAGACTTCCATTATGGTATGATGACGTGCCTGACCAGAACTTGAAACTAATGTTAATGAACAATACAATACATGATTTCAGACTAATAAATATTTCAATATATATATATATAAAGGAATCAGGAAAAAAGAATCAGACAAAACCTAATTCCAAACTAACGATATTCCGTATTTAAACTGCAAAACTCACTAACGACATCTAGTAATATTAAGCAATAATAATGTTCAGCTATTTCTCATGAGCTAACTTGTTACAGCTCAATATAAGATTTTTATTCACTTGTTACATCACGAGATCACAAATAATGTGATCGTAATTTACATTATTCTGTACAAAATATCTGTACGCAATTTACTCTTGTGCAACATCAGTGATATTTGTACGTCATTACTATGGAAAACTGACGTCAGTCTCATAATATATGCAAAATAAATGTGAGCATCTAATAAGTGAGTTGCTCCCCGCTAGTACAGCGGTAAGTCTACGGATTTACAACACTAAAATCAAGGGTTCGATTCCCCTTGGTAGGCTTAGCAGATAGCCTAATGCGGCTTTGCTATAAGAAAAGTACACACAAACACACACATTAATAAATGAGCTAGTGTTTTAAATATAACTAAAAATTCATAGATAATCTAAATGCTAGATTTTATTTGTTGTTATGCACAAAGCTATACAGTATGCTATCTGTGCTTTGCCCACCATAGATATCGAAACCTGATTTCTCGCTGTTTAAGTCCTCAGACATGCCGTTGTGCCACGCGAGGGCTAAACAAAAGAAGGAATAATAAATGAAAGATAAGGAAAACTATAACAAATAAAAGCAGAATTCGCTACTTCAAAAAATTTAATCACACACACACACAAATCCTTTCTGCAGAAGAGAGTTATTGGTTTAGGCCGTTTAAACTCAGTTACGTACTAATAACTAGAAATTAGGCTTAACGTCTTGACAGCGACAATATTTCGAAAATCCTTTGCAACTTGATGTTAATAAGGCCCGCAATGGCCTAGCGCGTAAGGCGTGTGACTCGTAATCCGAGAGTCGGGGGTTCGCGCCCGCGTCGCGCTAAACATGCTCGCCCTCCCAGCCGTGGGGGTGTATAATGTGACGGTCAATCCCACTATTCGTTGGTAAAAGAGTAGCCCAAGAGTTGGCGGTGGGTGGTGATGACTAACTGCCTTCCCTCTAGTCTTACACTGCTAAATTAGGGACGGCTAGCACAGATAGCCCTCGAGTATCTTTGTGCGAAATTCCAAAAAAAAAAACTTGATGTCAAATGAATATCTTATATTTTTAATAGGCTTGAAATGACCTTTATTATTTCATAAAAGTTGAAGAAGCACGGATATTAAACCATAATTACAGTTAAAATTTAGATAATTTTTCTTTTCCATATATGTGAGAGGAAGAGCGTATTTTGATAATGAGACTATTTTAAATGGTATAAAGCAGACGTCTGGTGCTAAATGTATTGGTTTATACTACTAGTCAGGAACACAAGTCTTAAATCCAGTTTCAGTAACTAGAAAAAATGAGGTCATTTCTTTTAAACTTCACAAATAATATTAGAATCCATTTGCCAAAACTTATCTTTCACACAAGTCATTGGGAAAATGTTAACTGTTGATATTAAAGTTATGTTAACACACTGTTGAAACCAGGACGCAGAAGATTACAACCTTTGTTACTATGACGATAAGCATGCGCACTGTTTCCTTTTAAGCTACCTGCAGCGTGGGCACACAACGTCCTCGTGCAATCACAGAAGTTAGGAATAAAAGCGCTCTACATTCTCGTCTGCAGGTTCATTGAGATCTACTAACTGAAACTGCACGATAGACATGAAAACATCTTATTTGTTGACAGTCAAATGATAGAATTACCAAACGCTAGAACTAGATGAACACCTTAAATTTGATCGACTGATGTTCATTGAGGATAATAGAGCCCCACGTAAATAGTTTTGTACAAACATTTTTTACAATACCAGTAAATTAAGACTTCCCTAAACGTTAAACTGGAGATTTTATCTGTTAAACCATTGTTCCTGGATCAAGTTTGACATTTCTTGCTGTTGACTAGACGTTCAAGCAGTTTGAACTGCAGATTTTATCTGTAAAACGGTTGTCGACTTGGTTTTCTCTGGTTCTGTTGAATGTAAGCCTCACTCCTTATTGTTAGATATGACATAATGCCAGGGGGAAGAAGAGGTCTTGTTGCTCCCCAGAATACCTTCCTGGAAAACGTCATCAGGAGATACAATTCATTTGGTAAGTTTGTCTCCATAAATCTCTCATGCACAGACGCAAACAAGTTATTTTATTGCTTAAAAATATAAGTAAATGAATAATGACAATGTAAAATTGTCACTTTTCATAGGTAAGAAATAGGTGCTATTAATAGTTTTATTTAGTCCATTGTAATGTTTGTAAAAACAAAGTGATGTCTCTTAAGCCTTGCATATAATATTACGATTCATTTGCCAAGATTCAACTCTTACACTGGTACTAGCTATTGATGTTAAAGATGTGTTAGTATACAGTAAATAAGTAATGATATATATAAATCTGCCTATGTGTTTTTTTTTTTATTTCACGCAAAGCTACACGAGGACTATTTGCTTTAGCCGTCTCTAATTTAGCAGTGTAAGACTAAACGAGAACGCAGCTAGTCATCATCACACACCGCCAACTCTTAAGCTACTATTTTACTAACGTATAGTGGGATTGACCGTCACATATAACGCTCCCAGACTGAAATGGCGAGCTTGTTTGATGTGAAGGGAATTTGAACCCATCACCCTCAGATTACGAGTCCAGCACTCTAACCACCTGGCCATGCCGGGCCCTGCCTGTATGTCTGACTGTTGACAAAATTCGTTTTATTCAGAGTTTCACACCAACATCGATAACGCAGGAAGTAGATACGTGTAGAGAAAAAAAAAAACAAGTATAGAATCTCCAAGGGACTTTGATAAACGAACAACTTATTATATCGAAACGAGATGCAAAGTGTTTAATTTCGTTATATGTTTTGATTATTACTTATATTTGCTTAATAAGTTTACACATATGTGACACTCTTTACCATTTTCATTATCATATTCAAATCGTGCAGTTATTAATACTGTTTCAATTATTCTAATTTAATTAAAGCACCACTTTGTGATTTTGAATAAAACACATAGACATATAGTATAATAGTTTGTTTACATAAAACAGAAAATTCATTATAATACTAAAAAATTAAAAATGTTCCATTACCAGTTTGTGTCATCGTCATTAACTCACAACGGAAAATATCTATTCCATCTTTCAGGCATAATCCAAATTCAGGTGTTATACTAGTCAGCAGGGCACGGCATGGCAAGGTGATTAAGGCACCCGACTCGTAATTCGGATTCTCTAGCCTTACACTGCTAAATTAGGGACGGCTAGCGCAGATGGCCCTCGTGTAGCTTTGCAAGAAATTTCAAAAAGCAAACAAACATTTTTCTATGCAACTCATAAATTGAATGAATCCTCAGTTAAGTTTAGGTTTATTATAAACTCTTTAAACACCTAATGCTTGAATTATTCTCCACAGCTGCTGACTATTCTGACATCTGTGGTTTAATCATGTTTGATAGATGGAATATTCTTAAAGCTTTTGGGAGCTATGACCACACATATTTAGAATTATGGGTTAATATGACAAGGGCTGATAAACGAACAGATTTTAGTCTCACTGTAAACCTTTTAATTTGTATTTATTTCATTATCGTTGTATAGTGATGAGTTTATCAGCTATTTAAAACTAATGTAACTTATAGTCTTAGCATTATTACACGGAAGGACTGCGTTAAAAACAGAAAATCCACACCTTTGACTAATTATATTGGTCTGTTACAACTTAGAAAACGAACCGAAACAAAAGTAAATTAAATAATAAAAAAACGCTGCAGTAATTGAAAAGATCCCATGGTACAAGCTATAATGTGGGATTATAAAATGTACCCTACGTTTTGGACATGACTGAGGAAATAGGACTCACATTGCGGTGGGGATACACCGTCTGTCAGTCTTAACATTCATTCACCAGTCTCACATAAGAAATGAAAGAGTAGCAACAGATATACAAACAGAAATTAGGAGAGCGAGATGTGGTGTGTTCAAACCCACACCTCAATATCACTCTTCACTGCATGTAACAATTGTGGGAAGGTGACTGTTCTCCAAAGTATGTATGTATGTATATATACCTACTTATGATTATTCAGAATTTGTATAAAGGGAAAAAATTCTCAGAACCAACTTTCCATTAAGAGATTAAGAGTTTAATGGGGTAAAGGTCACCATCCTACATTAATAATCAACCTAAATTTGGTAAACTATATATACAGCAGAACATAAGCAGAAAATATTTAAAAAAGAAGTATAGAAACAACGAAGATGGAGGAACACTTAGTAGTCAGTATTCAAAACAGAAAACTATTCGTTATTAGTCTCCGCTTTCAAAGAACGGAACTTGTCAAAAGTGGAACTTCCTAATGTTCATTAATGAATCGCTATCCTAACAAGGAAGAACGTGTTAACACAATTAAAGAAAGAGAGATATAACTAAAAGTTTCTGTATAATATTTCCAGCTGTTTCATGTGTTTACACGACAGTGTTTGTTTTTTTTTCGTTTGGAATAACATTTCATCGCTTTCGTGCTTGAAAAGATAATCAGTCATCAATGAAGATTAGGACGTTTTTCTCCGAAAGGTCCAGTGGATTCTGTCACCGTTCCTATACTAATCAGTTTTATTTAATTCTCATGCTGTTAAAATATTTGCTCAGTGAAAAATCTGAAATGGTTAACTGATAAGAAGTTTTTATTTCCTGTAAATGTATTTTTTTCTTAAGCAAAGCAGTTTAGTAAAGAAACCGAAAATACTTTCCATGCAATTCATTCAGGTCATCCCATAAGTAATGTCCGAAAATTTAATACAGAAAGTGCAACATCATTTCTGTTGGTGTGATCCACTTTGAGTTGCTGCCACTCAATGCAACGATTACATCAGACTTCTATTGTCAACAGTTAAAGCTCTTGAATGTTGCACTGAAAGAAAAGAGGCCTGCTTTTATCAATCGTAAAGGTGTTGTGTTACACCAGGATAATGCACGGCCCCATACAGCAAGGATAGAAGAGCCATACTGGGAAAAACTTCCACATCCTCCTTATTCTCCAGAACTTTTCCCATCTGATTATGATCCATTTTGAAGTTTGCAGAACTATCTGCAAAAAAATGGGAAAAGGCTTGGAACACATGAAGATGTCAAAAATACCCTTTCTATGTTCTTTTCCTCCAAACTCCAAGAATGTTATAGAAGTGGCATTCAGAAACTTGTGAATCGTTGGCAGGAAGTAATTAATAATAATGGATCATACATTATTGATTAAATAATATTAAAAGCGTTTGAAATCCTTTCTCTTTTTCTGAACCTAAAATCGGACATTACTTAAGGGGTGACCTGAAAAAACGTCAGTTGTGAAAAACAAAATTAAATAAAATTATAGCCTTATGCTACTTCTAAGTCTCTATTCATATTTCGCAGAAGAAAAAGATTACACGTGCAATTATATAGCTAACATGTAATATATAATTTGAGTTATGAATGCCTTCTATGCTACGACGAATACTTTTATTTACTACAAGGTGAGGTACCTGTCTTTTGTCCAGGTTACAAATTTAAAAACTGCAGATGTTGATGTTATTTTCGGTAACACATATATCCCAAGTCTCACACAATTTATTTATAACATATCATATTATTACAGTATTCGTTACTACCTCACCTAAGGTTTTGTATAAGCTTTCAGAACGATGTATATACTTAACACATAATATACACTGTGTGGTGGTCAGATTATCTTTGTAGGAGGAGGTGGCGGTAGCAGTGTTTTCTGTTACCTGATTTCAACATCCAATATTTAATGTCCTTCCACACTGTTTCACGTTATTAATTAATTGACGATCATTGGACGTACGAGTCTGACGGGGTTGAGCCATAAGGTGACATGTCAAAGTAAGACGTGGGTATAACTCAAGAATCGACTTTTTATATCATGATTGTTGTTGTACATTAATACTTCATCTGAGTTCATTATTGCATTGGTGGAAATCATTGTTTTTATTGCATCCCTCAATAGAGAGTGCAAGTACACTCTCTGAGATATGTAAGGCGTTTGCGTGTCCTCCTCCCTCACAAAGTGTGTACTTTGCGTCACAGAAAATATACGTTTTGTTGTTGTTGTTGCGTGGTGGAAAAGCATGGTGCTGTCAATGAATAAAATTAACGACTTTCATGAATAACAATAAATGTTCAATAACAACAATAATTGAGATGGAGATGAAGGGGTTGTGAACCCTCACTAACATGCCCCTATTCCCACAAAGTTTGATTGATAATAACTTAGGGATCTAAATGTGGTTAGATAAGGGACAAACAGACAGACACACAAATTTTTGTGCTTTATATATACAGATTTACAATACATCTGCTATTTCTAATCTAACTACTTTTCTTCTACAGGCTATCCGCCCATACTTTTTTTTTTGGGGGGGTGACTCTAATAACTATGACTGTTTATAGACAATATGGGATTTAACAATACTATGTGAAATATTTTAGAAACTATCTCGTGACACAAGTACTTGATCAACTAAAGTTATAACGTACCGAACTGCAGAAGACCTAACATAATCATTTTTAGGAATAAAATTAAAATAGTAGTCACTTTTTTATTCCTTTCTTATTCGTTTTTTTAAGTTGGTTTATAATTACATTGGTTGCTATTGTGATGTTGTAAGTTGATACCTTTGAAAACACTATGCTAGCCATTACATCAAACGCTTTTTTTGCGAAAGATCAATAGCATCGTGTCTGTCAGAATCTTAACAGCAAGGCTGTAAGCTTGCAATGGATCATAGAGATTCATTTTGAGAAATATTCCTGAGGTCTTATTATTCTTACAGTATTCCCATGTTTCGGATCTCACATGGTATTACAGCTTGTGTCCTCTTAACGAGGAATATGTGGCATGGTTGCTTATATTGTATTTACAGCTTGTGTCCAGTTACCGAGGACTACGTGTGATGGATGTTTATATTGTATTATAGCTTGTGTCCTGTTACTGAGGGTTATGTGTCATAGTTGCTTATATTGTATTACAGTTTGTGTTTTGTGAACGAGGACTATGTGTCATGGTTGTTTATATTGTATTATAGCTTGTGTCCTGTTACTGAGGGTTATGTGTCATAGTTGCTTATATTGTATTACAGCTTGTGTTTTGTGAACGAGGACTATGTGTCATGGTTGTTTATATTGTATTGGAGTATGTATATTTTTTACAATAATCATGTGTGATGGTTCTTGATGACGAGAAACCCATTTGAAATAAAAATGTATTTCAGAACGGCTGGTATGGCTATTGACACTTTTATTGATAAGCAGAGAACCTGAAGATGGCCTGGGAAGGTCGAAATGTTGTTCTTTTTTTATCAATAAAAGTGTTAAAACCCATACAAGCTGTTCTCATATACATGTATGATGGCTGTTTATATTGTGTTGGAGTTTGTGTCCTGTTAACGTGGTTTATTTGTGATAGGTTGTTTACATCGTATAAGAGTTTGTGTTTTCTTAACGATGATCATCTGTGATGGTTGTTTGTATGGTAGAATAGTCTGCATTTTGTAACCGAGGGTCATGTTTGATGATTGTTCATATTGTATTGGAGTTTGTGTCCTGTTACCAAGGGTCATGCGTGATAGTTGTTTATATTGTATTGAAGTTTGTGTTCTGTTAACATGGATTATTTGTGATAGATTGTTTACATCGTATGAGAGTTTATGTTCTCTTAACTAGGATCATGTGTGATGGTTGTTTTTATGGTAATAGAGTCTGTGTTCTGTTAACAAGGATCATGTTTGATGATTGTACTTCATTTTAGTAGTTAATATATAATGTGGCGACAAGTTGTGTGAAGATTATTAAATAAAAACATTATAAAGAGAGATAATTTTAGGGTAAAACCTTTGAAACATAGATTGATCAAAAGTACAGTCTTAGGGGACCCATTTAAATGTGAAGCGTTGCTTACTTTAGATTTTTTTTGTTTTAAGAAATATAAATAATAAACCTCTCTTTCTCTTCCTCTCTCTAAACTTACCAATAAAAATAAATATAATTACTATCAAAACAAGCATGATATTAAACGCGCTGAGATCAAAGTTCCAGTAAAGGAAGAAGACATTGACTTCCTTAATCATCATTATGTTGAATTGTTTTAAAAGTGGAAATATTTATAAGCAGTATCACAGTTTACATAAAAATTTTATAAACACTTATACATCTTGTTTATTTCAATTTTTGTATTAAAAATATTAATCTTTTATATGTTATTGTACAATATCCTTATGCAACAATACATTTAAGGACATCAGTGAAAGGGTTTGTCATGCATTTCATTCTTTAAGAAATCGCATAGTCAGAAACATTAACTTAGAAGTAGAATAACTAATAAAAACAAAATGACAAACATTATTATTCGTTAGTCCGTGAACACTTCGAGCAATATTGGACGAAGCAAGAACAAACTTGGCAGGTGAATTCAGAGTGTCCCGAGGGCTGTTCCTGCTACATGGCGTATCCCTTTAGCATAGAGACTACAAAATCTCCAGAAGATCATTCGTTCACAATGGGGTTAAAGAGTTTGCTGAACTCGCATGTGGTGCATCAGAGTTTCTGTTCTTGACTTCATCACGATCCTCGTAGCGCCATTTTTGAAACTATATTCATACTCCCTCTCACAAGGCTTAGCACAATCAACCTTAACACACGTACTCAGGTGTCCTAACAAAGTTTAATTTCGTTTGTAAAAGATATAGAAATAATTATGGATAACGAAATAACTTGACGATCAATTATTCCCACCGTGAATCATGACGGAAGGCGGTGTTTTGAACTCCGCAGTGGAGCGCGGGTATTCTATGCTAGTTACAACAATAAGCACATAACACACTTCCACAGCCATCACTTATTTCGTCAAATGTATTTTATCCAGACATCAAAACTAACCTTTATCTCGATAAGAAACCATTAGGTGAATAACAGTCTGTGAAAGATCAGATAAGAAAGCTTTGAACCACGCCTTTTAATCACCACCTGAATATAGTAAACAACGTGTTAGGCAGCATTTGGTACAAAGTAGAACAGCACAGTTCAACAGTATCTTCTAATGTAATTTAAACTTATTGTAACTATATTGATTAGAACTGAGAGTAACTTATAAATTAATAAAACTAATTCTATATACTAAAGTAACTAGAAGTATACGATGTTATAAACCAACACACAAAAACCTAAAGCCCTTAATAATTAGAATGAACTGATTCGTTCATACACTTCTTAACAATATTTTCAACCGTAAACCTAAAACTATCTTCTGTACTAGAGATATTACAGTTAGTCCTACATAAATACACTAAGTTAACAAATGTAAAAATTGATAATGAAAACGTAAAAATTATACATTATAATAAAAAATATCAATATAAAATCCACTTCAAAGAAAAATATAGCAGTTATTACTAACATAATACATGAAAATCAGCTGTTTATTTTTCCTATGTTCTGTCAATGATCCTGCAAACCCTAGTTGAAAAGATTTGGAATGTTTCTTTTGAACAATGATAATGCGAAAACATGAGTGATTCTATTATTATGTTGTGTTTGATTTTGGAATGTTTTAGTGAAAAAATATAAATTGTTACATGTATGAAACTTTGTTACGAAAAATTTGTATTAAAGTATTATCGGAGTTTTCACCTAATAGTGTCATCTGCGTGTGGTTTTTGGGGATTAACTGTGCTTTACGAGGTGTTGTGACAGTCGCTATACAAATATTTCTCTTTATATTTATATACAATCGAACGATGCAATTACTAAGAGGAACTGAACGTGAGAAGAGTAAAATGTAATACATTCTACCGTTTGTAAATAAAAACAGTTCAGAAGAAGGACGCTCAAAAATATTATTTTATATCTATTTTTCTTAATACCAATCAATGGTGATGATTTGCAAAATGAATTACACGTAAATAACTTTATTTTGGTTTTAGTTAATATATTACTTAAAGCCTTAGTTTATAATAACACCATTGTGCATAATCAAACTCTTATCCCTTTTCCTTCTCCCTCACGAATTTCATTGTAGCTATTGGATTCAATAAAAATTGCTACAAAGAAATTGCCTTCCTAAAATTGCCCCTAAATTGGAATTGCTCCTCCACAAAAAAATAAAAGTTAATAGATTCATATTTTTATTTTGTGGAATAAACACACAGTTTTAAGTACATAAAACACGTTTTTTTAAAAAACACTATGTGCATACAAGCATATGTTTAAAAATTCAGTTTATAGGTATCCCTTTCAGGTTTACTTTAAAAGTCACAAAATAAAAAAATAATAATATATTTCTCATTCATAAAATAACTGAAATATCGAGTACTTACACAAAGTGAAAACTTATTACTTAAGTCACAATTTGTGTTTAAATAACACTTGTGCATACCAAATTGCTTCAACGTCTTGAATAGCTTTGTAAGTTTTCAAAAGCATAAGCCATACAAAAATATATTAAATAATTTTGTTCAGTATTTCACAACATATAATGTAATTTTAGATTTTACCAATGCACAAATATTCAGCAATGTTGTAGAAACATTGTGTATTAGCCAGGGTTAGTGTTAAGTAATCATAAATACAATATTTTAAACTGGAGGTGGGCAATTTTATTGGGCAAAGCAATTTTCTGAGGCAATTTTCCTGATACTTAGTTGTTGATATTTAAATTATTCGTTAGCAGCTGGAGTACCCGTACCCTGTATGGAAGTTATATAAATTAATGATTAATAAAAGGTTATCTTAGGACATGAAAAGTTGCTTCCCTTATCTGTAGTTATAAAAAAAGCAAAAATGCCCATAAAAACACCAAAACACAAAATGTGAAAAGGTAAATTTGTATGTATCCCCCCAGAGAGCTAATAAACCTCGATACCAAATTTGGTAAGAATCCGTCTGTATGTGGTAAAGTAGTGATAAAAGCACAAAATCTCCCATAAAAACCGCAAAATGGAGAACTGAAAATTTGTATGTACCCCGCATGAACTGAGTGAACATCCACATCAATTGTGGTGAAGGTTTGTTTACATCCTGCAAAGTAGCTATATGGCTATACAAGTTGACAGTAATATTATACTTATATAGATTTATCATTTCTTAAAATTATATTTAACCAAGCTCTGGCATAGTCTACAGCAATTTCAAATCCGTATTGAAAAACTATTAATATATTATGATTGTTAAAAATTCAATATAAGGGTTAGTATATAAAAAACTTAACGTCTCCGTAACTCTACAGAAGCTTTAAAACAAATATACTTATTTTCCAAGCAACATTTAAGTAACTAAGCTGAGTTTTTCAATTACTCTAAAGTCACTAGATTAAGTTTGTAAATAGCATTTAAAATGATTAGGATTAGTTTTTAAACACTTAAAGTAAATATATTTAGGGTATAAACAGTGGTTCAGTAACAAGGGTAAGTTTCCAAGCGACGCGTGAAGTCAATATGTTTATTCAATAAACAACACTTCAGTAGCTAAGATTAAGTTTGAACCAACATTAAGGTAAATAGGTTGAATTTCAGCAACTTTTCAATACCATGCACCACATATTTCACTAAATACATAACAAATATGAACTCGTAAGCCAGAATACTTCTAAAACTTTTTGTTCTCTTAATATTAATTAAATAATTCACTGAAAGTTCCAACATTTTTGTTACATATATTCGTTAATAAAATTTTGAAAAATACAGAAATAATGACAAAACTTATGTTGTATTGTCTTTTTGTATGAAAGCAATTTGATAAATGTGATGGATTTACTGTTATATATCAACTTTAATAATGATATTTGTTTGAGTTAAATTTGTATTTAGAATGTACATAACTTATACTGTTAATTCTCTATATCAAAATTCGCACCTATTTACCAAAATAGTAGAAGATTCTCGAGTGTTAGAATCAACATATGTATGTGCGTAAACGGAATTGTATCTTCTATATTGTTGTGCAGACTGAATTTTCTAGAAACTCTCCTTATGTCTATAAATATAATCAACGCGACGCGCGAAAAGACAACACATACTATTACTTTGCTGTAATTGGCGTGCCATAAACCTCGGAAGTTATAACTGTGGTTAACGTTTATTAATTACAAACTTCAGCTTTATTGACTAAGAATATTTATAGATTTCGAACATAACAGACCAGTTAATTTCAATGGATTTAAATTGGTCATTAGTATTTTTACGAAAACATTATATAACTTCATCGGTGAAAACTCAACGAAGAACGCAGAGCCAGCCTATATCAGCTCAAAGTTAATTCGCTCGTCGTGAACCCCCGAAAAGATATCCAGTCCCAGACCAAATAGAAGACTCAATATTGTTGGTAAATTCATAAAACTGTTGTACATAAATAATTATTTGTAATAACCTGTCTTATTTTAAATTAAATTATTGTTTGTATTTAAAAAAATTAAACTGTGCGTATCAATCTTTTGCAAATATCATAAATGTGTTACATTTCAACATTTAATTAATTTCTAGGCTATTTGAAAGTTTACTAAGCAACATAAAGAAATTTTTGTAATTAAAGAATTACATAAATGAGGAAGTTACTAAATGCTGAATAAAACAAATAATGATAAAACACTTCATGAATTAAAATAAATTTTCTAAAATACGAAAATAACGTTCAAAGCGACAGCCTTTAATATAGTTTCCATTGAGAAGAAAAACATCTGATAAAGTATAAACATCATATCAAAAGATATATATATAAATAAAGATAAAAAAACAGATAAAATTAATTCAGAATAACAATAATCGATTATTGCATATACAGTAGACAGAAAAAAAGAATTTAAAGAACATTTAAACAATCAATCTTTTCAGTGTTTTTGTTTATATCTAGAAGTTGGAATTTATGCATAGGTTATTCAGGTATATATCTCACTGTCTTCACATTTTCAAATGCCCCAACAGTTCAAAATGCTTGTGGTTTTCGTAAACTGAGAAAGTATGACGTTAGAAGCGTCGAACGTCAGAAGGCAGTAAAACTTGCTCACGACATTACATAGTAATTTATATTACCAAAATGTAGAGTGTATATATATATATATCCGTTTATTGTGTGTGTGTTTTTTTTTTGTATTGTAAAAATGGTTTACTGCAGAACTTTCGATTGGTACGATAGATTTAACATATTACCAGGTTTAAATGTAACAAAAAAAACACATTGAATTCATATCATGAACATAGAGACTGCGCTATTAACATTCTGTACACTTTAAGATACAATGTTTTGATTATCACCCCATAAAACTGACACAAATGAATACGATTATGTTAGAAAAATAGGTAAAAATCCAACGCCATACCAGCAATATTAGACCCGGCATGGCCTGGTGGTTAAGACACTCAACTTGTAATCCGAGAATCGCGGGTTTGAATCCTAGTCACACCAAACATGCTCGCCCTTTCAGCAGGTGGGGGCGTTATAATGTGATGGCCAATCTTACTATTAGTTGGTAAAAGAATAGCCCAAAAGTTGGCGGTGGGTGGTGATGACTAGCTGTCTTCCCTGCTAAACTAGGGAAGGCTAGCGCACATAGCTCTCGTGTAGCTTTGCGCGAAATTCAAACTAAATCAAACCAGCGATATTTACTACTGCATATGATTGGTGCTCAGTTAGTGTCAAACGAAATACTTGAGAGAAATCGTCTTTTCAAAAGAGGGCTTTTAAAATACGACAGTGTGAAAAGATAAAACTACTTTTCATTTAGGTGCTGTTTAAAATAGATGAGATCAGGAAAATAATTTCAAAATATTAATTAATGTAAAATTTAGATTTAGAATTTTTTTTTTTTTACTGTTTGTATAAGACTTATGCGTAAAACCTTCCAATGGAAGAAAAATGTTACTTTAATCTAAGAAAGCCTTTATAAAATCATATATATCTTGATCCAACTGTCAACATAATATATGTCTGTATTCTTTGATAGATTGTCTAGGCAGAGTATTCATGATGAAACTTTGTAGAATGGACGACAACTGCCTTTTGTGGAGACACAAGTGTAGAAGATGAAAGGCGGAAAACTTTCGAAACGTCGTCCTCTACACTTGTGTCTCCACAACAGGCAGTTGCCGTCCATTCTACAAAGTTTCATCATAATATATGTTTGTTTTTATGATGTTTAAATTATCTGATTGAATCAACTCGATATGGTTGAATGTTATTAGGATTAAAATTCATACCAGTTTTTGAGAAGAAATGTCTGGAAAATATTTAAAAAAAAGGTATTTAAAGATTGATTCGTTGTGATATTTTGCTTCGTCTATTCTAGTGCATACTATAATGTAAATAATGTATTGGCTGTCTTTGACGTCGACATATTACGCTTGTAGAATCTAACTAATCTTCACCATTCTTCGAACCTCTTGATGATGAGCGTACATACTTAATACATTTTGTATGTGTTATTAATTATGTAAAACCACTTATTTTAATTATATATGTTTTGAAGCATATTAGGTCACCGACTCGTAATATTACAAAGAATAAGTTGATTAAGTGTCCTTCGAATGCTCTCATTTCGAGTTACGCCTCCTAAGTAAACTACACTGTGAATGAAATAAACTACCAGGTTGTTATTTAAATCGATCAAGTGTGCTGTTGTATTAGTTCTAACAAATTGAACGCTGTGGATGGAAGTGTAGTTAAGAAGTCGATAATTCCTTGGATTCATTAATTATGACCTGAAATTATTAACAAAATCCTGCTTACTTTTAGTGTCATTAGAGATTCGTCATCACTGCATGACGAATCACTTAGTTTATTCACTAATATCGATATTGTTATATTCAGTATGATATTTGACTGTGTCGGTACGCAGTTTAAACATTACTAACTAGTTAGTTTCATTTTTTTATTGGCAGGGTCAGGTGGTTAAGACACTCGGCTCGTAATCTGAGGGGCGCGGGTTCGAATCTCCGTCACACCAAACATGCTCGCCCTTTCAGCCGTGGAAACTTTATAACGTGACGGTCAAGAGTAGCCCAAGAATTGGCGGTGGGTGGTGACGACTAGCTGCCTTCCCTCTAATCTTAAACTGCTAAATTAGAGACGGCTAGCGCAGATAGCCCTCGAGTAGCTCTGCGCGAAATTCAAACCAAACAAACAAACCACTTTTTTAATATTGAGGTTTATATTCATCATGAACATTCTGTATATGTTGAGTTTTGTTCTGCATAACAAGTCTTATGATGGATACAAACAGACAGCTTCAACATTTCCGATTTTGTCAGGTCGGCGTCGAAACATGTTGTATTTAGAGCTGAGTAAAGTATGAATACGTACGTTCAATAGTTTTAGTAAAACATGATCAGATGTTGTTTAATGCTCAGAGCAGAATCAACTTACTGTACGTATATATCCTTGACTTTAAACTATTATTTCAAATACTATATGATTTATGGTTTGAAGAACATCTATATACTTACGCGATCTAGTAATGTATAAACGTAAGAAAAACAGGTTATCAAAATCTGTATTCTTTTATTTATAATCCTTTAAAACCACAAGAGCACCGTGAGTCTCTGTTTACCCATAGTGTTAGAAAAGAAACAGACAATTACGGGCTCTATTTGAATGCCCATAATATTAAAAAAACAAAAAAAACAACAGGCGACCACAGGATGCTGATAATACTTGAAAGCCTGACTGATAAGAGCTGTGTTATTACATTACCATATTTACGTCTTTTCCACCTGGTATTTTATTGCCGACGGGTCAGTTCTGTATGTGATCATTCATGGGATCTTGAGCCAGTTTCGTTTGGTAAGAGTTCTGGATCGATATCAGAGCTGTTAGAAAGGAATCACTCTTAACGGTAACAGTGCCCTATAGATAAACATGAAAAATATGAGTACAGTCAACGAAGCAACAACAGCATGCTTATGTAAAAGAAGGACCCGTACAGCCTGTTAATTCATTTTTGTTTTTCCTTTCGTTGCCATCATGTGTTTGACCGTAAGTTTTACCATTCATTTATAAACTAAATTCTCAAATTTGGACTTGTCGATTCTAACACTATTTTCAAAACTTTGCTCTCTGAGTCTTAAAAGACATCGTAAGAATTTTTAAAGTAACTAGTTATTCAAGGTATTTTTTATATATTATGCTGTCAAAAATGAAATATAACTTAACGATAAAGGTTGCAATAATGTACACGTGCAGTACCTGTTGAATGTACTGATTTAGGGATATTTTACGAAACGTCTACATTCATCATTTTTTGAGAAAAAGCTATATTTTTCACATAGAAATTGGCATTAGCTCACTTAAGAAAAGATAAAAGATACCAAAATTGACAGACGGATCGAACAAATTAACACCCAACGGAAAATATCTTAAAACAGATCGTTACTAAAGTTTCAAATAGGATTCCTCTTATTATTACTTAGTGCTTTAAACTCAGAAACGTTTCACGAATTCTGAACAAAACATTTTAATCTCCTACAACTGAACAGTCGCCTTAAAAGATATTTTCTGAAGTTCCTGTTGCCTCCATCCGGAAACTCAGAAGTTTAAAATATGTACTTAATAACACAAAAGTAAATTACACCTCACTAAAGAATGTTTGTCATTCATGCGATAAAGCTTGTTGTAAAACTTCGAATTCATAAAAAAATACTGTCTCTTTCTGATAAGCACAATTAGAAAAACTTTAAAATTTCTAGAGAAATTACTTGCACAACTCAAAATACTGTTTGCTTCACACAACGTAAAAAATGCAATCATTAATATATATAGGGCAGACCCAAACGACTCTTAAATAGCGTTTCAACAACCATAAGTCTTCTTTTAACACCACAAATGGTCTACCTGTTGCCCAACACTTTAAACAATCCTGTAAATCTATTAGCCTGACTCTCAACAATATTGAAACCGATTTCAAAACTGATAGAAAGAGAAGAGAAGCCTGTTGGATTCAACTTTAAACACTGTGTGACGTTTGACCTTAATGAATAAATCAGTGATTTTTGATTATTCATTTGTTTTGTGTCAGAAATGCAGTTTTCTTCAACCGTGATAGAGAGATTCCTACTATGACTCTGACTTTTGTTGTTGTTGTTTTTCAAGTACAAACTTTTATCTGGTAGCTCCGCCATAGCTTCACCTATTTGAGATCTAATTACAGTTTTGGACTCAGGAGGGTGGTGATGACGTTCCCTCTAGTCTTACACTGCTAAGTTAGAGACGGCAATGGCAGATAGACTTCATGTAGCTATGCGTGAAATTCGAAAAAACAAATACTTATCACAATGCATTGAAAGCTACTCAAACAGTTCGGGAATTCCATAGTAGCGTGCATGACGTCACTTAAATTCACTTTATTACATACTTTGATTTAATCACCACTCCTAGTTTGCCCTCGAAGACGAAAGGCTGGCCTTTCGAAAGAGCTCGGATTCTAGAGAGTATGGTATTTTTAAGTTAAATTGATTTCTTAAACCTACTTTGTTTTCCTGACATTGTGGTCTCCTGGTGGGACAGCGTGAAGTTTATTGAATTCTAACACTAAAATTTGGGCTTCGATTCTCTGCGATGGAAATAGCAGATAGCCCAACGCGGCTTTGCTCTAAAACAAACAAAATCTAATATCATGAATATAAAGAAAGAATCTCTGTATAGACTATTGTATCAAATGAAAAAATAATTAAAACTCCTAAAAACGTCTGCGTATATAGTAAATAACAAGAAAAAAAAGAATAAATGGAAAACGTCTAAAATAAAATGTCGATATATTTTTAGACAAGTTTATGACGCAAATATTTAATATTCCCACTGCTTGATCCTTGGTATATATTTCAACCACTAAGTTCTAGGATTATATAGATTAACAGCTATTCTTCCAATCATACAACCATTTCTTTTATTGATGGCTTTTACACACAATATCGAAGTTTGTCTGTTTTTGAATTTCGCACAAAACTACTATCTATACTTGCCGTCCCTGATTTAACAGTGTAAGACTAGAGGGAAGGTAGCTAGTCGTCACCACCATGGCTTTTGACTCTGACGTTTTTCTTTTAAATTTGGGTCGGTTTTTCGCGGCCACCCAGAGGTTGTATATAACCGAAGGATTGGCTTGAAAATTTAAACCAGTTAACAGCAACTTTCTTAGTTTAATACAACAAGGAAAGATGGCCATATTCCTCTTGACCTCCGACCTCTGTTTTTACCCGAGAAATATAAACAATTTCCATTAGTTTACCTTGGCCTTTGATGAATATTTACTAAAAACTGAAACTTTGTTGTTACTTAGTTCTCTAATACCTTATTAGATATGCAGTGTGTTACAGTTTAATATCGCCTAAAAGTATGTAACTACAGACGTGAATGATAATTTTACCAAAATTATTATCAAGTCGAATCTTAAACTGTTTGTAGTTAGCCAAAGCGTTAATGGTTACAAGTTACAAACCTAGTAATATTTCAAATATAAGCAACGAGTGAAACTTTATTACAGAATTGAGGAAGAACAAGACAATTGCACTCTTCACAAATACGTCATTTATTACGATCATGGTTTCACCAGTAAAGACATCATCATTAGTTTTTGAACCTACTTGTTTAGGTGACATCAAAATAGGAGAGGGGGGTGTTTACTGAATTTCAGCGCTAAAATCCAAAGTTCGATTTCCCGTGGTGGATATAGTAGTTATCCCAGTGCGACTTTGCTCTTAAACAAACAAGGCCTTACATCATCATTTGAAAAAAAAAAAGCCATATATAAATGAGAGAAACCATGGTCATAACATATTTTGTATTTCTGAAACGTTTTGGTTTAGTTTGTTTGTTTTTCCTCAAATATGGTATTTGGAGATTTACCAAGTGTAGACAGTTTCAAATATCAATTATATGAAACTTTATTAAATATTATATGCGTGGGTCAAGGTTCACAATGGACACAGCTTGTGAATTTGATGTCAGTCACCTATATACAGGGTATCCCAGAAATCTGGAACCAAAGGGAAAATAAACATTATATTTTTAAAGTTAAACAAACGATTTCTAATGTCAGTTTACATATTTGAGGAAATAAGATACCCTGATGGCACAGAATATGTGTGGCTGTTAATAACATGTAATTTTTGGGTAACCCTGTATTTAAAGGATATTTTCTATATAATAATACAGTGTAGCAGTAGAAACAAAGTTATATATAGAAACTCCATGCTAAATTACGTATTTCCTTTTCCTGTGTTTTCATTGCAACAGCTGTGGGTCGATAACGATCGATGCGGACAGGAATTCTTTCATCACATAACAAATTTAGAAACAAAGCTCATGGAAAACCTTCTTGATTATCTTGGACACAACACCATTGAAATCGAATTACTTGAATTGTTAACTAATGTATTTTTTATTACTTGCATATACAACTTGTATAAATAAAGCAATTTTCCCCGTTAGTAAAGTGTCATCTCTTCAACCGTGTCTGGTTTCTCCAAAAGTATATTAATTATAAAATAGTAGATCGTCTTAAAATGTTGAATATTCTTTCTTTAAAGAAATGGCGAATGATTATTATTATTTCCTATTTTCCTGATGCTAAAATTACCCAGTAACGGAAAGGCAGTAAGTGAAAAATTCTTTATATTAAGTGATTGATTTGAAATCCTGTTAAAAAGCACAATGTGAGCAACTAAATTATCCAGTACAACATAACAGGAATTTAATGTTATACCCGAAACAAAAAGGAAGTGCACCATTATATTTTAACTATTAAAGTGTGTAGATTGGCAACGCTATCAAAATTAAAAAGAAGCTTTATAACGTGCCACCAGGAGCACTTACGTCACTAGTTCTACAACTCGGAAAGGTGCAGAAACTAAAAACTAAAGTATACTTTCTTTGAATATTTGATACATAAATCAACAGCTACATAAACGCCTTAACAGAGAATATCACGTGTTTGTGTTTTAGTAAATAAAATAATAAAATGTATTTTAAATATAAAAGTATCATATCATATCGAATCAGCAAATAATAGTAAGATTACTATTGCAATTTTCAATATATCGTATGGCGATATGATAAGAAATACATTAATACTTTTTTAAAAGTGTATTCTACAAGAAAGGAAGACAGCTTCCTGTGCATAACATAAAAATAAAGACAAATTACTCAATTATTCTATACATTTTAGACAACAAAAGTTAATTCTTCCTATTTCGATTAGTGCCTCGAAACTTTTTGTTTTTGCGAGCTATAAACAAACAATCCGCTAGGGCATTGTGCACCACTGTTGCATTATAAATATTCATAAGAGCTATGAATGAAAATTTATTATAAAGTACATATTTCATGATTTCGTCTTGATCATAATTAACATGTTATTGGTACATGACCAAAAGAAATCTGTCCAGATTTGGTAAGAGTAGTCCCTCTCAGTGGCTAGTGGCAAGTCGCAGGACTTAATAACACTAAAACTCTGGTTTTGATATCCACGATGGGCAGATAACAAATAGCCCATTATTTAACTTCGATTTTAATAATGAATGAACAATAAAATTGAGTTTTGCAATAATGACTACGTGGAAAGGTAGGTAAGCGGCAGTTCATCCTCTGTTCCTATATCACCAATTTAAACTATGATTTATAAAAACTTGACTTATTTGTTCTACTATTTAGTACAGTGCTTCCTAAATTGCAAACCAACAAACTATTGGATGATTATAGACCCAGTAATAAAACTAATCATTTCTCATGAAACTTTATGCTCCATTAGGTCTGACATCACCTAGTGCTTATGGTGTTTTGCCATAATTTAAGGGTCAAAAGTTCGAGATATGCTGTCAAGCACGCTTCTAACCTTTAGGTGTAGGGGCGCTATAATATTGACAGTGGATGACAGCCGAAATTATATTCTTAGTGGCCATGTAGGGCGACAGTTGTTACAAACTGATTTTAATACTCCATGACGAACAGTTCTAAATTAGGGATGGGTTATGCCTGAACCTTTAGACCTCTGACCTGTCCGCTTCACGCATATGCACGTAAGGCGTCATTTGGGTTGTTTGTTTGTTTATAGCTAAACACAAAACTGAACAATGGCCTAGCTGTGCTCTGCCCAAAACGTGTATCAAAACCCGGTTTCAGTGTTTGGGTTGAAAACCAAATACCAAATTGTCATCCACCATCTTAAATATTCTCAACCATTTTACTGAAAACTAGATGAGATGAACAGAGCTTTTAAACTGGCCCTCATTTATGTCTTCCGGAATGTAAAAATGGTGTTAGCATACAATTAATTACACTCAGTATCCTATACGTAAATAAACGAAAGCTACTTTGCATTTGAAAAAAAAAGATCATTTACCATGTTTTAATATATTAAAACTTAACGAAATTTCAACCGTGACCATAAGAAATACTATAGATGAAACTGTTTGTTTCCACACAACGGGCCCGGCATGGCCAGGTGGTTAAGGCACTCACTTCGTAATTTGAGGGTCGCGGATTTGAATCCCTGTCACACCAAACAGGCTCACCCTTTCAGCCGTGGGGACGTTATATGGTGACGGTCAATCCCACTATTCGTTGGTAAAAGAGTAATCCAAGAGTTGGCGTTGGGAGGTGGTAACTAGCTGCCTTCCCTCTAGTCTTACACTGCTACATTAAGGACGGCTAACGCAGATAGCTCTCGTGTAGCTTTGCGCGAAATTCAAAACAAACTCAAAACCAAATCCACACAAGTCTGCTTAATGCTCACCACAGGGATTGAAACCGAAGTTTAGCTTTATGAACTCTCATGTTTACCACTTAACCTCCTCGGTGGGGACCTTAACTGGAACTGGAAGAAATATTTCCATTTTAACATTCGTTCTAAGCACCTCGAAAAACTTTATCATTCTTCTCTCTCATTGTTCCGAGTATAAACTAGTTGTAAGTATAGTAGATTTTATTGTTTGGAGTGTACCAAACTGATTCATCATTTTTTTCTTGTTATTGTTCCCCGCTGATACAGCATTAAATTTACGGATTTACAACTCTAAAATCAGTGGTTCGATTCCTCTCGGTAGACTCGGCATATAGCTCGATGTGGCTTTGCTCTAAAAAACACACTTCTTACTCATCTGAGTTTGTACCTTGTTTTTAGTAACTTCATTTGTCACTTTACTTCCTCATTATTCCAATTATTCCAAAAAAGCTACCCGTACAACTTAAATCCTCAATAAAGCAAAAAAAATTGGATAATTCATTTTTAAATTAAGAGTGTGTGTGTGTGTGTTTCGTATAGCAAAGCCGCAAAGTGCTATCTGCTCAGCCCACCGAGGGGAATCAAACCCCTGATTTTAGCGTTGTAAATCCGGAGACATACCGCTGTACTAGCGTGGGGCTTTAAATTAAGAAATTTCTGTCAATATTCATATATTTATAAACATCTATAGATCTTTAAAACTAGCGAAACATGAGCTTCAAAATAAGTACTGTTTTAGTAGCTTCATGATTAAAGAACATAATTAGGAAGCAAACACACATGAGTTCACAATCTTTACTAATCAATAAATAAGGATACGACCACAGCAAACAGTGTTGTTAAAAGGACAGAAAGGTTCGCTAATTCTATGCTATATGATTGTATCCTGTTGTTTCCTTTAAAATTATGTCGTACTTATGTCTTACTGATATAAACTCTGCATCAGGCTAATTTTCTTTAAAATGTATTGACAAGCTATAAATCTTAATTAATAAAAAAAGGAATAGGTTTACGAACTTTATTCAAAGTCTTGTAATAATTACCAAGTCCTCTTGTGTTCAATAAACTGAGAGTAGTAAACATTATAACATGATTTGTTTGTAATATTCGTATTTGAAAAATAAAGTTTATAACCTCAGAGTTGCAAGTGTCAGTTTTATTGAAAACTTTAAACAAATGAGTGTGGTATTTATAACTTTTATATGAGTCCAGGCAGGTTGCTTTGTTTACAACTGAAGAGCTTTTACCTTGAATTATTATTATTACAAAGAAACGGATCTTTTAATCTGTTTACATTCTTCATTAATCACAACATAAACGAGGTACTGAGTTTCCACTTCTTAGCTTTGGTAGACAAAACTGTTAAATAAACATGTAGAAGATAACTTCGCTTTACCACTAAAAAATTTGATTTTTGTATTGAATTTCCTAAAAATTTATAAAGTACCGTGTAAAATATAGGTTTGTTTAATGATTCATTAATTCTAAATAATTGTAATTATGTTCAAAATGTAGTTTTGGTCTATACTTTGCACTATATAAGATGTTTCTTGTAACTACAGATTCTAGTACCATTTACCTTTAACTTGTTGACTGCCAAGTATTTCAGCTGGTACAATACAACTCTAGTACTTCTTCATTTTGTAACTTTTTCGTGACGCCATTTTGGATCGAGAGTGAAACAATTTCTAAGTAGGTAAAATGCATGTATGGTGCTGAAATCTAGCGTTGAAGTTAGTTATTATTGAGAACGAATTAACTCGTCCGTGGCACTGTGTTACCGATCGACTTGGACAAGTTATCTCGTCTCCGGCACTGAACAGGTTAATACATGAGTTAACCTTTTTGTGAGATTATAGTTTTACTTTGTGTATCTAGTAATTTGAAAAGTTTTATTTGTAGTTTAGATACCCGCAATAGGCAGAGCATAGATAGTCCATTGTGTAGCTTTGTACTTAATAATAAAAACAAGCCACCATAGTTACTTCTCTATCGGAGTTCGTGGTTTTTGAGCAATAGTTATTTACTACTGCATGAATGCAGATAATCGCGAATGAACTGAATACTTCATTAACCTTTTGTTGGAATGTTATCCTTCTAATAAATAAACAGCTGAAGATAGCTATGAATATTCTAATTAAATAAAAAAATATTATTTGATATGAATGACTATTGCGAAAGTTTCAAGTAGAATCTTTGTACACTAATATTCCTTTAGAATGAAGATACTATAAGATTTACAAAATTGTTGTCAGAAATTATATGGAATTTTCCTCATAAAAACATTTTATATTCTATGATATTTATGAGCAAACTGATGAACGTAGTTGTCAAATTATTTCACCCGTCTATTTCATGACATTTTGCATAAAGTAATAGTTAGAAAATTTTAAAACATTCATTATAACTCCTCTTGACGATAATTTGTCACTTTGATTGATTCTCAACATGTAAGTTATTTTTATCATATTTCAATAATCAAGATATATATTAAAATTTAATGTGGAATATCATCTTGCTTTCCTTGACACATTGGTATAAAGAAAGTAACAACAGTAATGTTAAATATATATTTTGCACTTATGACGAATCTGCTAAGGGTAACTCCTTTTGTCTCTTATTTTGAATTACTGAATAGGGAAAAAGCAGCCAATCAGCAGCACCCTATTGCTCACCACTCACATTAAAGGACTGACTATCACGCAGAATACATTCAGTTTATGCTTTAATTTTAACAGTTGGATCTCTAAGACACTTAAAGTAAAGCTAATTAAAACATTACTTCATCGCATTGAAAAATAGCCAGCACATATGTATGTTTTATACAAATACTTAAATATAAATCGTTTCCTAAATAATATTATTGACAAGATATACGTAATTACACACAAAAAAAGTTAGTAGTAATAAAAACGTAAAACGTAATGTTCTACAATGAACAATATCTATAAATATTACACCTACGAGTAAAAATATATTCAATTTAAAAATTTAACACCATCGGAAAATCGATTCAAGAATAGACTTTACATCTAAGAAGAGAAGAGAGTAATTTTTCAAGTTTAATTCTAGGCTCATTGATCCTCCCAACAGCTGGTTTAGAAACACACACATATAAGGCCCAGCACAGCCAGGTGGTTAAGGCACTCGACTCGTAATCTGAGGGTCGCAAGTTCGAATCTCCGTCACACCAAACATGCTGGCCCTCTCAGTCGTGCAAAATTAGAGACGGCCAGCTCAGCTAGTCCTCGAGTAGCTTTCCGCGAAATTAAAACAAACACACAAACGCGCATATAAAGTGATGTACAACAAATATGCAGTCACATATTTGAGAATGTGATATTGTCATAGGTCACAGTATGTTTAAAATTCTCACTAGAGGACGTGAAGAAAGTTCTTTAAGTAAAAAAGAAATATAAATGTTGTTGATTAAGTGATTACAGCCAGAGATGGGTTTAGAAATAAGGTTCTTACAGTAAGAGAGTGAGTTTATAGATCGCCCAACGTTTTCTTTTTTTCCCAGATATTCTTCTAAGCATCAGATTATCTTAACTACATTACAAGATAGACATTTAAGTCCTTCAGTCTTTTTATTTCTAACTAGAACAACCATGTACGTTTATTATTTCTCTCTCTTCTTTCCTATCAACAAGATCACTACACGATAATTTTAAAGTTAGTAATTTATTAATGATGCACGTGTGTTTCTCGCTTACCTTTACCATTTCTTTACGTAATTATTGCTTCATTTCAACTCCTAAAGCAACACGAGGACTATCTGCGCTAGACGTCCCTAATTTAGCAGTGTAAGACTAGAGGGAAGGAAGCTAGTCATCACCACCCACCGCCAACTCTTGGGCTACTCTTTTAGCAACGAATAGTGGGATTGACCGCCACATTATAACGCCCCCCACGGCTGAAATAGTGAGCATATTTGGTGCGACCGTAATTCGAACGCGCGACCCTCATATTACCAGTCGAACGCCTTAACCAACCTGGCCATGCCGGGCCAAGATAAGGAGGTCTAAAGCACCATTTGTTTGGTTTGGGTATTTGTTATGATAGGATAATTCTATTATTTTAGTTTTAAGTTCTGGAGCTTAGTTTACGTTGTGGAATAGAATTCATTTTATAAAAAGTAGGAGCTCTCAATCCCAGTAACACAGTGTTCAGCCTCAAGACATATAACACTAAAAATGGCCTGGCCTGGCCAAGTGGTTAGGGCGCTCGACTCGCAATCTGAGGTTCGTGGGTTCGCATCCCTGTCACACTAAACATCCTCGCCCTCTCAGCAGCGGAGGCATTATAAGTTATGGTTAATCCCGCTATTCGTTGGTAAAAGAGTTGTCCAAGATTTGGCAGTGGGTGATGACTAGCTCCTTTCTCTCTTGTCTTACACTGCTAAATTAGGGACGGTTAGCTTTGTGTGAAATTCAAAACAAGAAAAACACTGAAAATATGGTTTCGATACACGTTGTGAGTACAGCACACGTAGCAAACTGTGTAGCTTTGTACTTAACAAAAATAAGATGGAAAGTATGCTTTTAAGATGCTGCAAACGTATGCAGTAGGAAGTAGAAACAAAAATCAAAATTTTTTCTTTAATTTTTCAAATTACAAAAAATATTCAAACTTACATGATGAGTATTACAAATTCATAATGATTTCCAAAGAATCGTAATCTAATAATACAGAGAAAAACATAATACATGGAATATAACATCAAACGAAATATGAAGGTAATTTATGTAAGAATGCTAGAAGCTTGCTCTCTGATCTCAAGCTGGAAAACAGTTGTTTTGATCATAGTAGAGAACAAAGTAAGGAATCGTTCAATCGTATTCTAAGGTATCTAGAAACGTTTCTTTCGCGTCATTTTTAAGGTTTCCTGTTTTGTTTTTTGAACTTCATGCACTAATACAAGAGAAAAGACAATTAGTTATCACCACTCACCGCCAACTCTTGGGCTACTCTTTTACCAACGAATAGGTGAATTAACCTTCATGTTATAACGCCCCCACGGCTGAAATGGCGAGATGTTTGGTGAGATGGGGGATTTGAACCCTCGGCCACAAGTTGAATGTTTTAACTACCTGGCCATGCAGGGATTTTAGGATTTTTAAATGAGATTTAATAAAGTATTATTAAAAGCAACACGTTTACTCTAATGTCTTAATAAGAGTTACTTAATTAGAAGTTGTGAATAAATAAATAATGTTATTTGTTTGTTAATTCTCCCTAAAAAAAAATCCATTTTCGGTTTAAAACTCGAACAGAATCTGTACCGAATGCTCTGATATTTATTCAATTCTTATTGGGCCATAATGCATTGAATGCGTGACGTGTAAATCCTTTTCTTTCCTCCTACGTTTATAAATTGATCTCTTTTCGAGTTATCTTTATTTCGAACTTTCTTCTAGACTAAATGTCTAGCACGCAATTTAGAGCCCATTGATTTCAGAGCAAGTCAGACAAATCTTTCTGTGCATGTAATATTCTGTTAATATCAAATATGGTTTTACTTTACATAAATTCATATAAAGTTCCATAAAGTTTAAAAATTAAAATATTAAAACAAAAGCAAAATCATCAATTTTCCACGTAAGAATCGTTAAAAACAAGAGATAAATCCTGGAAGAATATAAGATTATTAGAAATATTAATCGTCTATCGTTTGTTGTTATCGTTATCGCTTTGTTTAACACGTATTCTGATCATCTCTGTCTGCTGAATTATACTGATGAAGACAAGGATTCCATAAAGGCGTTTAAACACAACTAATGCGGGGATGTTTCACCAGATCTATTAGAAATATTTTGTAATACGTTTTTAGACTCTGTAAAACAGGGTTATTTAATAATACACAGATCTAATTCTTTCATAAAATTATGTGATTGTTTAACAATAAAATATTTTATCTGTTGTTTCCGAATATATTTCTTTGATGTGTTTATTAGTCATTTTTAATTATTTGTTAATCTTTAATTGTTATTGTTTTCTTTAGTGCAAAACTATACAATGCGGGGAATCGAACCTCTGACTTTAGCGTTTTAAGTCTGTAAACTGACACTGACACACCGAAGGACTATCCTTTAATTAATCATATCACATTATATTAAGTATGGTTAAAAACTAATATTTTTAGAAAATAACGATTAAATGAACCAGAAAAAGCAATTAATTTGTAATAATATAATTTCCTTGAAATAATTTGCGTGCATTAACGCAGACTGTAAGAATTAGATTGTACGACTGTCGTGGCTAGAGAATTATATCATGTTAGGGTTGAATTACAAAACTGTGCTAAGTAGTGAAGTAGTTATGTGAGGCTATGTGCTACAAGCTGCACGTGTGAATACACTCGTCACTCCCCACTTTTCTAACATGATTTAAGACATAAAAATATTTAAAATACCTTTCTCAATGAAAATAATTCTAAGCGAGCACTTGAATACTGTCATCAAACTTCTCGGATATCTGAAGTTAACCTCTTGTAACTGTATTATATGAATATATTTATTACATGTGTAGTGTATTTTGTCAGAAAAATTATCTAAGACAAAGAAAGTACTTTTTTAAAAATATATGGGATATTGAAAAGTTAAATGTACTTACACTATCATCTAACCTGTCGGTAATATAACATAACCTTACAATTAAGGTAAGGTGTTTTTAACTACTAATTATTGAACATGATAAATCGTAACACTTAATGACCTGACAAGCTAAATCAGTTGATTGTTATAATATTTTAGCTAACACACTTTTAACTAACTATATCATCAGGTTTCAACTAGAAGTCTGCTGCCGCTCTTAGACGTGTAATTCTGAGTAAGAATTTGAAACTGAAGCTTAAGAACAAGAGAATGTGTTATCCACTGTTACCTGTAAATCCGTACAACCTAAAAGATTGTTATTGTTTTTGTTTCGAATTAAGCACCACGCTACACAATAGGCTATCTGTGCTTCTCCCCACCACGGTTATCGAAACTCGGATTCTAGCGATGTAAGTAAGTTTGGAGTCATACTACTGTGCCACTGGAGAACAACCTGAAAGATACCATCACTACATAATCTGATTTTACCACTATACGAAGGCTGTCACTTTCGACGTCACTCTAAGAAACCTGTTTGTTTGTTTTTGGAATTTCGCACAAAGCTACTCGAGGGCTATCTGTGCTAGCCGTCCCTAATTTAGCAGTGTAAGACTAGAGGGAAGGCAGCTAGTCATCACCACCCACCGCCAACTCTTGGGCTACTCTTTTACCAACAAATAGTGGGAATGACCGTCACATTATAACGCCCCCACGGCTGGGAGAGCGAGCATGTTTGGCGCGACGCCGGGCCACTAAGAAACCTAACTATACTATCACATAGCCTTAGAACACAGTCTCATAACTTGATTACACTACATCATGACTTAAAGACGCTATCAACTAACCTGATGACACCACCACATGACTTGAAGACACTATCATATGACTTGAACGTACATCCATATGATCTGAATACACCATCAAGTGATATGATGACGGCACACATGTCCTGATGAAACACATCTCATGACTTGAAAGAAACCACTACATGACCTTATTAAACCACAACATGACTTGAAGCATTACCACATGGCCTTATGATACGTAACACAAGATTTGAAGATAACCCCACATGATTTGATGACACCAAATGAGCTGAAGATACAACTAGTGACCCGTAGACATCATCTAATAACGTTATGACATTACCAGTTAATTAATCATAATATATTTTTTTAAACTTTGAGTTATAGTTGATGTTTTCTTAGTACAAAGCTACACAATGAACTATCTTTATTCTGCCAACCTCGGGAAATCTAGCCTCGGAATCTTTAAACGTTGAACCAACATGCATTTTAAGTTTAGTAAATGACAGAAAAATATTGACAAAGTCTACTTTTATAGTTAGATTAGTTTGTGGAATTTTAGTATTTAATTATTAAGTTTTTCACTATAGGTTTAAACCATTTCATTGTTTAATATTTTAAATTTAATGTGGTTATAACGAGATATAAAAGGCCAAAAGTAGACGAGCCTATGTTGTTTGTACCAGTTTAATCAATACATGCATTTCATAGTAGACTAACATTTGGCCAAAGATACCTCTTTTCATAATTAGTGTTTGCTAACCTACTTTACATATCAAACACAACGTGCATTAATTTGGTCGCTATATGTGATTGAACAAAAATTTAATGCGACTTGCAATTCTTCATTTCAGAATGCATGAAATAATTTGTAACTGTTCACAATTTACACAAATGATAATTTTGCAACAGATTAACAACACGGAGGCACAACATGGCCAAGTGGTTAAGGCACCCGGCTCGTAATCTGAGGGTCGTGGGTTCGAATCCCCGTCACAATAACCATGCTCGCCCTTTCAGCCGTGGGGCGTTATAATGTGACGGTCAATCTTACTATTCGTTGGTGAAAGAGTAGCCCAAGATTTAGCGGTGGGTGGTGATGATTAGCTGCCTTCTCTCTAGTCTTACACTGCTAAATTAGAGATAGCTAGCGCAGATAGCCCTCGCGTAACTTTGCGCAAAATTCAAACAACAAGAAAAATAAGTATATGGTGTATATTCCATTTAAGGATGGAAATATTTTAACACAACAGTGCAATGAAAATAAAATGTCAGTATGTCAGTCGTAGCCACAATATCTTAAGATTTCTATTTTGAAATATGAGAAAGGTAGCAATAAAAGGAACATGTGGTGGGGTATTTAATTTAATTTGGATTTCCGAATTTTCGTAAATAGTAAATAGTAGCTCCTTTCTCTGTTTATATTGATCAATATAGACTTGTAACATTTCTGTTAAGTAATATTTCTGAGCTAACACATGACTTGAAGATACTATGGCATGACCTGTTGTAACCGCCACAGACCAATTGTAAGTGTGTATGTGTAATTTACACCAGCCTGATCAATACACTCAGCCTATAGTAGACTGATGTTCAGCCAAAGCTACTTACACACTTCTACGTTATCTGCTGATCGTTTATTTCATTTAAACAAGAATGATTACTTTTACTTGATATTTTAACGTTAACGAGTATTCACTATAGAGTGTATGTGAGGACTCGTAACCAAGAAGTAATTAGCTTATTTACAGGTACGATTTATAGCATATATCCTCATGTAACTGGGGAGTGATGTGTTCTTTCATACGTGATAGTACAAGTATATTTAACTTTTCAATATTCCATATATTTTCTATAAAAGTTCTTTCTCTGTCTTACTTAATTTATTTTGGCAAAATACACTATACATTTAGTATATTCATATAATACAATTACAAGAAGTTAATTACAGATATCCGAGAAGTTTGATGGCTGTATTCAAGTACTCACTCAATTATTTTCACTGAGAAAGGTATTTTAAATATTTTTTTATGTTAGAAAAGAATGCATAAATTGATTCTCATCTTAATTTTTATTACGGTAAATATATCTTTCAGTTGTCTCTCACAAATAATTATTTTAGTTTCGTTAATTATCTCTATAAATAAGTTACAAAAGTAGCAATCAGCAGCGGATTAGTCCTACATTTTATCATCATTTTCAGGTTCACATTGGAATTTAATTAATGTGAATAAAATCATTATTGACCTTAATATTTTTAAAAATTCAACAGAACTTGCACATAATAACTATATGTCAAAATACAAAAAAAAACAGGTACACAGATACAGGTTACCATAAACCTTTTATACGTAAAAAAACAGGTATACAAATACAGGTTACCATAAACCTTTTATACGTAAAAAACAGGTACACAGATACAGGTTACCATAAACCTTTTATTTATACGTAAAAAACACAGGTATACAAATACAGGTTACCATAAACCTTTTATACGTAAAAAAACAGGTACACAGATACAGGTTACCATAAACCTTTTATTCGTAAAAGTTGTTTTCCTTGACGCTTTAATGACAATAGATTAGAAATAAAATGAAAACACTGTCTGTATAGCTTACACAGAGTTTAATGTACTTGAGAATCGAGTCAGTACATTCTCCTTAGGTGGCTCCTAGGAAGGGATTTTGTTTTATTATCAGGGTGTGGAAACAAGTAACATTTAAACAGAATAAATTATCAGCATCAAAGATGGATCCTAAGAAAGTTTTTTTATTATTTTTCTGTTAAACTCTGAAATAAAATTTTGATTAAGTTCACATGCGAATGGAGTTTTTAGCATTAGCCGAAGTAGAGAGTCTTTCTTCAATTATGACGTCCAAATGCAGAACTTTCATAAAGGCACAGCCTAGGTAGAGTTACCATGCCCCTTCATTTAATAATTTATTATAATCATTATTCAGTATCATTCTTTTACTACAAGTTCCCTAAGTAAATAGAGGGAGCTGTGGTTTTCATACAGATAAATGAGGACTGTTAATCGCTGCTCGACTCCATACCAACACAACATTTTCACTACTCACATATCATTATTTACATAAATGTTTGTTTAGGGTATTTTGATATATATATATAATATTGAAAGTCCTGCTTAGGATTTTCACTTAAGAAAATATTTTGGTTTTAGACTGAGAGTCAGCTCAAGTTCCGAACGCTTTGCAGTAAGTCGTGATGAAGAGAAACCCACTTAAAGTAAAAATATATTTCAAGATGGCAGGTATGGGTATTAACACTTTCTCTAATAAAGCAGAGAACAATGTTTTAACAATTTTTTTAACAATTTTTTTGTTAACCTGAAGATGACCTAAGAAGGTCGAAACGTTGTTCTCTACTTTAATAGAAGTTTTAACATCCACACCTGTCGTCTTGAGATACAGGCTTAGCAGTAAGATTCAAACATCTAGCTACACCAATCTGGTCTTTAAAATGAGATTCTTTAAACCAGTGGGTCGCATTATTAATTCTCACCTAAAGCTAAGACCGTGCTTAATATTTGCAGTGTAGCATTGTTACAACACCAATAAATTGAAACTAGTTCTTAATTTATAACGTGTAAGGCAGTTATATCTTATATTTGCGGTTAAGGAAGAATGGAGGCTTCTGATGCAACATTTCCGTATCAGTTAAATCGTATTTTTACATACGTTACTGACAACTGTGCGTAGTTGATTTATTACACGTAATTTAAATTATTTCAAACTATATGAAATATCATATAAATCAATCAATAAAGAAAAATCTCGTGGTCGTCTTAGTCTCTGGCGATTGTCTACATAACTAGTCCTTTGAACATTGCTGGTCAGGTATGAAACCTGCAGCAAAGAAAACGTTCTTATCACCATTTGCTCGATGTCTGTTAATTCTGGTTCGTGGTAAGTGTTATGTAGAATTAATATATTAAATTTGATGCTAGCAATTGCTTCTTTCGTATATATTTACGTTCAACTTAATAATTAGTGTCTAAATGTAGTAATGAATGTTAAATTACATAGAAAAAGCAACGTTTACATCTAGTCCTAAGCAAATATAGCTCAAATCGTGCAATTTATATTTTAGTAGCTGAAACAAAACTCTTTGTGCGTAAGCCTAATACTTATATGTAACAAGAAATGTTTTTAATACTGTAATACTTGATAACCTCAAAATACTAACTACTTTACCAGTTATTGATGTGCTAATCTTTAGTAGGTTAACTGAACTAATTCTTCACAAAAACATCATCGAAAATTCAGTGAGCAAATGCAGATGAACAAAATATTAATGTAGTGAGGTGAAGAGACATAAGTGTACCACGAAACATACTCTTACTTAGCACTTGGCAAATGCTTCGAAGTACAAATACATTGTGGAAATAAACACTCCTTGTGAAAATTAAGGCAACTTGAAATAAAAATATCTTGAAAATTAAACTTAAATGGAAGTTATACAAAACGACATTTATTTTAAAAGAAATGATCAAATAGCGTTGGTACAGGTAAATCTCAAGACCTGCACAACTTTTCTGGTTGAAAAGCAAGACCAGAGCGGATTGCTTCGAAAGTTGGAAAACGTTTGATATATTAAAGATTTACTCTATCGTATTTACTGTAACATACAGATCTACAATCTGTTTATGGTCCAATATGTGGTACACGATTGATTTATTGTTTGGAAATAAGCACAAAGCTACATGATGGGCTATCTCTGCTTTGCCCACCACGAATATCGAAATCCGGGTTTTAGCGGTTTGAGTCCCCAGACTTACTGCTGTGCTACTAGGAGACAGTGGTACACGAATATACCGTTATTCCACCAATCTATGCGTACATTAAAAATTATCCGAGAAATAACAGGTTAATGTTTTTTGTTTGTTTGTTCTTTTCAATTTCCTAAGAGAGTTTCACACGTGTCTTTAACAGATGTACATGTTTTCAAGATTTGAAAAGGAAATGAAAAATAAAAGAGTTGTATACATATCTTAGTTATTAACTATAGAATAAAGAAATAGTATAGGTACCACCATCACAACCTCTCATCCTTTATCTACAGTCAGCCTTCCATCTGGTCTTAATTAAATAAAATTGAAATATTAACTAAAATTTTTAACATGAAGCTGTCATCTGCATCTTAACTTCACACATAAGTAAACAATACAAGCACAGAGTTGATTAAATAACTATTCACGACACGTGATGTCATAAACATCGGGAAAACAATACGGACACATTTCAAGGGAAAACAACACTTACTCTTATCTCTGGAACAACACAAGAACAAGATAAAACAAACCAGAACACAACACAATAACGATTCATACAACCCTCATTACTGTAAAATATTAAAGTTCCGCAAGAGAAGCTCTAATAAGGTACTATGAATGAATAAACACTCAAGATCCTAAGCACAACAGAAAGTAAAAGTTCTAAGTCGAAACTGAAGTTACAAGATAACAAGCAAGTGAGACACATATGAAGGCATGCGAAATTTTACTATAATTTCACTATACAATAACAAAGTAGTATAAAAGGTTGAAAATTCTATATTAACTCACTTAATTATACCCATCACTTTATCATTTCTTAAAGTAAACACAAAATCAAAAGTTCATTAAAAACAGCATGAATACCCTTCACCATAGATATCAGCAGTATCACAATATCAATATTGGTTCATATAATCTATGGCAAACCCTTTAATATAAAGACACTGAGCTTAAAAATAATTATTTCATAATGATATATAACATTTCTTGACTTGAAAGAAATTGGATACAAATACACACCAAACTAATAACACGGCATACTAACTCGCACAGTTAATTCTTTAACTAACCTCAAAACATAGAAACTAAACATGGACAGATTATTCTGTAACTGTATATATTTTCTTATAGTAAAACCACATCTAGCTATCTGCTGAGTCCACCGAATGAAATCGAACCCCTGACTGTAGTGTTGTAAATCCGAAGACTTACCGCTGAATCAGCGGGAGACTGTTTTGAAATTAAATTGCTTCTAATACAAGTAGCTGACCTAACGCATTCATCAGTCCTCAATGAAACCATTGAAAATATTGGAATCTCTCTTCTTTCTTTCTCAGCTGCTGTTATATTTGTGAGGACCAGGAATTTCTCATTAGAACCATCGCTTGTATTGTAAATATTGTCCTTTATTCTTAAGCCCCTTGATTCATTGTTAAAGGCAGTAGTGAATAGTGAATGTCAACAGTTCTCACTTGAAGACATTGGTAGTTTGCCTTCCTTTTCTAACTCCTGCTGTAATAATTAGTTATATGTTGATGGCAACAGCTTCTTTGGATTTCAAGAGAAATCCAACAAGTTTTCCACCAAAGGTCAAACATCCACTGTCAAATCTTTGGCATATAGTACTACTTGTGGAGATATATTCACCTCTATTAGGGTTGTAATTTAATAGAATAATGTTGTTTCAGCTATGTTATTACCACGTTGTATGAACAGCTCATCAAATTTCACGTGAGCTACCACATTCAGCATACTTTCCACTCTTAGATTTGTTTTTCATGACTCAAAATTAAATCACTTGTGAAACTGTCAAATTTAAAATATTCTAACTTTTCAAGCTGAGGTTTGTTTTCTTGTACCAAAGCCACATCGGGTTGTCTGCTGTGTCCACCGAAGGAAACCAAACCTCTAATTTTAACATTATTGTAAATCCAAATACTTGCAACTGTCTCACTGGGGACCCAAACAGAAGTAAAGGAGGGGCAACCTTGATCACTCGAGACTGCCACTCCCTTATTTTTCTAAAGCTAGCATACTGTCACAAGACCTTGCGCTGAGCTTTAGAAAAGAGTAACCAAAGTCTAGTAACAATATCGAGTGCTTACTATGTTTTTTATAATAAATATTTCAAACCAATACAATCAGAACATGAAATACACTTCACTATTGTTGTTAAAAAATATAAAGAATTGATTCATAAGCTTAATTATTTCCTTTAATAGACTAATAAAAATATTTTGAGTTGTGCTACTATCAACTAAAAATGTGATGTTTAATTCAGACTTTACTTGGAATTATTTTCATATCCACCCTATATATAAGCGTAATAAAACTACAAGCCAGACCGCGTATACCGACTGCCAGTCAAAAACATCACATACTGCTGAACACCCTCGATATCAATGGGTACAATATAGAACACACATGTCTCTAGCCATACTTAATGACACCTAAATACAGTATAAGTACAACATGATACAAATAGTGCAAACTAATTATGCAAAAGCACATTTTATTATCATACATTATAACTATGTGTAGCTAAATATTATAAATGTTATATCCTTTTCGACCAACATGATAGTTTTCACTTTTCAACTTTTTGTGCGAAATTTGTTTAGTGAGAGAAAACACAAAAATGCCACTAAAAAGCTTAAAAAATTCACAACATTGTCTTAAGTCAGAGCAGAACTTTGTTCCTCACCATCCCTGTCTTATGCAAGAGCAGAACTTTGTTCCTCACCATCCCTGTCTTATGCCAGAGCAGAACTTTGTTCCTCATCATCCCTGTCTTATGCCAGAGCAGAACTTTGTTCCTCACCATCCCTGTCTTATGCCAGAGCAGAACTTTGTTCCTCACCATCCCTGTCTTATGCCAGAGCAGAACTTTGTTCCTCATCATCCCTGTCTTATGCCAGAGCAGAACTTTGTTCCTCACCATCCCTATTTTATGTCAAAGCAGTCATATTATGTATTTGTATTCAGTCCTATCTCCTGGACTGAAATATTGCATGTAAAGTTTGTCAGCTACAAAGTGTTGAATGTTTAAGGATAGTGCACGGGAATAGTATTTGCAAGAATTCGTGGTTCAGTTGAACCTGTATACAAGACTCTGAAGACGGTATACGACAGTAGTTCTTTCTTCATCTGGGCAAACTAGTCGCTCCTGATGAAAAACGGTTTGCCTTTAGTAAGTAATTGGAATATGAGGTGTCTTAATTTTAACTCTAACCGATATTTTGAATTTACATGTTTCCTAACATAATGAAAGAAACTAGTGTTTTTAATAATATAAGCGATCAAGGCAGAAGAACCTACACCAAAAGTGATACTAAGTATCTCAGAGTCTGTTCTTTTAGAGATAGATGATGGTCGAGTACAGGTCTTGCCAACATCATTTTTTTTGAAAAAATATGTATTTGAATGGTACCCATGAAGAGTAAAATATACATTAGAACAAATCGGTCTCAATGAACGTGAACCTGTTTAATAACATAGCTGAGAAAAGTTAACCAAAGCAAAAAGATTAAATAGGTATTAGACCACAATTAGAGCAACGAGAAAAGTTGAAGATGCATGCTTTTTGCAATTGAATCCAAGTTGTATTTGCTTGGCAGAAATCAGTGGCAATTTGTTCTATGAGTTTGTTTGTTTGTAATAAAGCGCAAAGTTATGCAATGTGCTGTGCCCATAATTGGTATCAAAACCCGGTTTCTAGTATTGTAAGTCTGCAGACATCGCTGTGTCACTGTGTTCAATGGCAAAAAGCAGAATGGTGCCATATTCATTGTGTAAGATCTAGAAGTATATGTTTGGTACTAAAGCTTAGCCAACACTGTCGATATTTGACATTCTGACTTCTGACAAATTCTAACATATTTTAATATATTAGTTCAATGCCTCAGAAACACAACTTATTAGGCAGTATTTCATCTTCCAGCGATATACTGAGCCCCAGTATTGGTGAAAGAGGTTTAGCTTGTGTATAGCACCTATATTAACATTCTTGAGACTGTTTTAACTTTTGTAAAAATTGAGAAGTTCAAAAGGCGACCAAACAAATTTATTAAATTATAGGAAGAAACAGAGAACAGTTTTCACAATATTCTCTGACTATACATTAACAAATGGTAGCACGAAAACAAGATATAGTAACCTGTGTAAAGTAAGGAGTCATATATAAAATATTGTTCATTTTATATTTTATTAGCTTTTACAAATTTCTTGTGATAATATTTTGTATTATTAAGATATTCATCATTTAGTTGCCATTTTCACTGTTGTGTGTTTCCATAATTATTTCCATTATATAGAGAATACAGAAAGAAAATATAGTGTTACAACTGACTACTTACAATAGATATAATGAATGTGCATACTGGCATCTAAGACCCTACAATTCCAACTCATCCAATGCTGCCATAAACATCTGATGAAATGAAATTCTGCATTGCTATTGTAAATGTTTCTGAGTTCTATTATTGTCAAAAATCTATTTTCTTACACAGAGAAATTATTATTCCATTGGAGCTTGCATTCATATCTTCTTTTTTCATCTCTGTCATCACCTATGTTTCTATTTTCCTGTTGCTATCACTTACTAGCGACTTTACTCAACTAGGTTTCAGTCTTTTGTTGAATTACATATATATTTGATCGAATTCCTTTTTAGTTTTAACATCAAAAGACAGGATATTTATTTATTTATAGATGTAATGCATTACAGGTTGATTGCAATACGGTGGTAATTTTTCTAAATAAGGCGATGACACATGAAAGAGCTTTTTCTTCCAGGTTTTTATAAGAAACCAGATAAATACTTGAAACGTTTCTACATTAGATGGTCAAGGTTAGAGTAACCGTTGCTTCCATTACCGTCTAATCCTTTAATACTGTCTCCCAGCAATCTAGACGTTCATTTTCAACATGGCTCATCACAGTTTGACAAACAAAAAGCTCTTGAGGTTTGATCCTTTGGAGGAATTTTTTCGAGTGCTTTAAAACAAGATATTAACCATGAATGAGCTAAAGCGTTAACAAAAGATAAACTTGAACTAATAAGTTAAAATCGTTTACACTAACAAAAGTATGTTGATTATCTTTTTCAGTCTCTATTTATGGCTATTACTACATTGGATAGCCTACAATCTCTCTGTTGTATCTTTCTCTAATATGTATGGCTTTTTTTTATGAAAAGTGCACAAACAATACAACGCCTTCATCAAAATTATTACAGAAATGTGACCAGTGGAATCATCTACACAGACTGATTATAATATATGATAGTTCCTCATACTGTTGTTAGAGGTTTTGAACTTCTGTGTTACATTCACAACACTGTGAATGTTATGAATCAGCATGCTCTACAAGAAGAATCAGAGCCCAAGTTAGAACTGGATCATTCTACTACTTCTTTCACAGCACTTTATTCATCATTCTTGGCATTACTACTGCTGATAAGTTCGAGTAACGTTGTGGTAAAATTCATTTATACTGCAGCATTGTGTCCTACTTCAGAACAGCTTGAAAACAGACTATTCTCCCTAACTGTCAAGAAAACCCATATAAATTTATTTGCTGTTGCATCATTTTGTGTGCTATATGAAGGTGTGCTCTTGCAATGCTATGATGCAATATGCAATCATACCTTCCATTTTATTAAAATTCATCACCTGTTTAAGTGATATAGGTAGTGTCAGTGGTACTTGATAAACAACACATCTTCAACCAATTCTTTCGTTTGTGAGCAATAATAACATTTAGCGGCTGTCTAAAGTAGAGGTACCATACTTAATCACGTTTTATCAAAGCAAAAGTACTGCTATTATTCCATTACCACTTATATCCGTATGTACATGGACGGTGTAACCTTGGATAAGTTAATAATAGCGCAAGAATTAAAGCACATCTTAGTAAGTAAAATAACAGTCCATCCAACATGTAACTGAGTTTTAAGGAATGTATAAAGTAATGTGACTATCTTAAAAACGTTGGCCACATAATGTTGATAATACTCCAAAAATAATACTTTCATGTCGTTTAATTTCACAACTTCCAGGTTTCAGTTCCAAACTTGTTTCTCTTATTTTCTAGAAGATTATTTTAAACAGCTGTCTGAAATATGTTTCTGACACAAGCGTATCACTGACACATATTTTATCTTTCTCGCTGAAATCATGACAATAGCTGGAATATTACAATGTCTGACAGACATAATGCAAAAGTCAGTATGGTTCGAGTGTTATAATTAATCTCAAGTTTTCTTTCTTTATCAAGAAGCTTGACCCGCCAGTAGCCAGATATAAAATGTAAAGTTCTGAATCAGTTGGATTTCTTTAAAGAATATAGAGCTAAATGAATTCAATTACCGCATTTACCCACCTTATGCCAAAACATATCCTTATGATGAATTTTATCCCTTGATAATAACAATCACAGACTATAACCAAGCACTATCCGATGGTCTTATGATTCATGTGATTAGCCAGTATTTTAATTATTTTTTCTTTGCTAACCTATATCAGCATTATTGTTACGATCTTCAGTCAAAAATCCAAGAAGCTATATAACCTGTAATTTCAAATATGAGTACAATGTTACCACAGTTGTATAACATATACATCTAGCTTCCAGCTGTTTATTCTCCATGAGAGTGTACAGAATTATTTTGATATTGTAACGTTGTACCTGCATCTCATATTCTGTAAGAGTATACTACTACCAAAATGTGTCTTTCTCTCAGATTTATTATAGTTCAACCAAGCCCTTCTTCATGCATGGACAAAACAACGTTTCATATGTGGCTTTCATTATTGCATGAAATAATGCAATCTATTATTTCTGGAATTACTTGGGCTAAAATTTCATTACTTTTCGCAAAATTGCAATTAACTTCTTTCAAATGTCAGTTCTTAAGGGTTCGAGCTGTGGCTTTGCATGATAAAACACATTTCTGGCAGATTCAATATCCACCAAGAAAGCAAGTTCGTGTGATTTTTATAAAGCCGTAAACACCTATCATACTATGTTTTTGTAGGTTTTGTTATGTGAATCAACCTACCTTCTGATATAGGAATTTCACCCATTGTAGTAAGTATCGACTTGAGGCTAGATAATTAAAATCTGTTAATGCTTCACTTTTCCTGGCTGGCCTTCTAGACACCTTTTTGATGATAGGATAGAATAAAATCTACTAATTCTTACTTAGGACTTGAACAACATACAAGTGTTTACTCCAACACCTATAATACCAGTTGAAGCAAATGTTTTAAATTAACTTGAAGTTATTGAATTCGGATAGTATTCTTGCCATGTGTATGAACTAGTACATGTGACAGGTTGTGGATAGTTTCATAGGTAACACTAGATGATACTTGACCACAACATCTGATGATGTTTGCAGCTAAGGATCACTGAGTCATCCTTGGCTCTAAGCCATGAAAACCTCTGAAGACTGTAGGATTGGCGAAGCTACTGTAAAAGTCAGTGCAGGTTTTCTTTAATGGCACTGCTTTTGTGAGAGCCAGTATGGCTGTCATACATAAGTAATGCCACAACACCCTACTTAGTAGACGTCTACTGAATGTATTCATGAGGATACTGTTATAAATCTGTTGCATTCATGGTTTAATATTTGTTGTCATATAAATGGCATAAATCAGGCCACATAAGCTGCTATATTCTCCTGTAACCATGTTATTGAACCTTAGTTTTGACTCAGTGTATGGCTTGATATTTCAACAGATTCGATCTAATATATTTATGCAATCTTATTATGCATTATCAGTCATCCAAAAATCCTCGTTTTGGCATGTCCACTACATCCAATACCATGCACGATCAACAGAAGTTACTGGACTATTTGATCTCACTATCCAAATATTTCACGCAGCTATTCATTGAAATTAATTGATAAATTGATATAAATTCTCATTCACTGTTTCCTTGTATGTTGAGGGGTTGATAACATTTCTCTCACAATTATTTGTCGTCTGGCTGCACGAAAATTAAAACGGTTTCGAGTCCGTGATGATCAACTACACTATAAGTATGAATGTGATGTACAAGTTCAAATCCAGCTGGTGTCATATTGCTAAAGAAACTATGTATGCTGTTTGTGATGGTGGTGAATACATAACATACATGTTAATCACTCCTTATGAAAGCTCTAGCTTCATTGCTCATTAGAATAAAGTTTAACTTGTAGCAAAAATAAGATTAATGAAAATTAAATGCGATCCCGCTTTCATAGTATTGTTGTAACATGTTCTTTAGTTGATAGGGTTATTATTTTTGTGAAAATAATACAAAATTCAGTCCACGTAATGATAAGAAATTAATTTACTTTATCAAAGAACTTGCTATCAGCTATGTTCACTTTCACGGACGTTTTAGGCCTATTCTCAAAGTTTTCAACATAAAATCTTGAAACTACTGTAGGCTTAACATACCAATATAACAATATCGCCTAACAGGAATTGTTAGATAACGTCTGAAACTTACTGAATTACTTTACTTCATAAATATTCTCTCGATTGGCTGGCGACTCGGTCTTTCACACACTGTCTTCAATCACTATTCAGTAATTTCTTAATGAAAAGTTCACTAACTTTTTATCCACTGATTTCTCGATCTAGATATTCTAAGTCTACTTTTAAAGTCGTGTACCTTATAGATAATATTTAAATTAATACATTGAAAATATCCTTTATTACAACATCGACGCAAGCACCTGTGTATTGCAGGGGAAAAAATACTCGACACGTGTTAAATGCGATGACATAAAAATTTCAAGAAAATTCTTTTTTTTTTTTTCATTTTACTAAATAATCGTTTGTAGCTTGTAACTTTTTGTTCTGCATTATACTGGTTTGAATAGACTGTCACAACAAGTGTCTGAGCAATAACTTGTTTTCTTGAAAAACTTGTTTGTTTTGTTTTGAATTCGCGCAAAGCTACACGGGAGATATCTGCGCTAGTCGTCCCTAGTTTAGTAGTATAAGACTAGAGGGAAAGCAGTTAGTCATCACCACCCACCGTCAACTTTTGACCTACTCTTTTACCAACGAATAGTAGGATTGATTGTAACTTATAACGCCATCCACGGCTGAAAGGACGAGCATGTTTGGTGTGACGGGAATTCGAACCCGCCACCCTCCAATTACGACTCGAGTGCCTTAACCAGCTGGCCATGCCGGGCCTAAACAAGTTGGAGAACTAAGACCTAACAAAACAGACATTTAAATCAATTAAAATCTTTTTACCTTTAAAAGTTTAAGATCCTGAATTTACTTCTATAAAAGTGACGTAATTCAATGAAAAAAATTATAATGTTCATTAGCAAAAATTACTACTTATTGGAAGAAATTCACTCTTTCAAGTTTTTATTAACGACATTTATTGCTAATGGATGTTTCTTCGAAGTATCGTCAGTAGAAAGAATTGATTTTTTTTATTATTTAAATAGTTTAAATATTTTCCATTTTATCAACAACAATCATTTTAAGGTTTTTAGACGACTTGAATAAATAATAAAAGGAGCTTTATTGTAAGTAACAGATGAACAATGTTTCGAAACTCGAGTGTGTCTTTATAACCTGACGATGAGAAAAATTTGTCGAAACGTTTATTTTTGAAACTTGCAACACAATTTTTTTCGTTACCCATTCAAGTCGTCTACAAACTTTATTTTCTAAATGTGGGTTCTTCGTCAAATAATAATTTTGATTTTTATTATTAATTACACAATGTTTTTGATTTCTTCATTTACAGTAGGCTGTTGTTTCCTGTATAGGAAATTGTGCATAAATATCAAAGGATAACATTGGTTTGTTTTCTTTAACATGAGAAAGGTCTCGCAAGAATAACATTTTCTTGCGTTTTCGAAGCTAGTTATTTATTGTAAAAAGGAAAGCTTATGAAACTTTTCTCATTACCTCAAAATTCCTGGGAAGCTCTCAAGTAATTCTAATACACATCTAACTGTTTTTTCCTACAAACGTGGTTGTTTTTTGTAATAAATCTGGCTACTTGTTTCAAAACCTGAGGGCCCGGCATGGCCAAGCGTGTTAAGGCGTGCGAGTCTGAGGGTCGCGGTTTCGAATCCCGGTCGCACTAAACATGCTCGCCCTTTCAGCTGTGGGGGCGTTATAACGTGATGGTCAATCCCACTATTCGTTGGTAAAAGAGTAGCCCAAGAGTTGGCGGTGGGTGGTGATGACAAGCTGCCTTCCCTCTAGTCTTACACTACTAAATTAGGGACGGCTAGCACAGATAGCCCTCGAGTAGCTTTGTGCGAAATTCAAAAAATCAAAACAAACAAACAAAAACTGGGTGAATGCTCTGGTAAAACCAGCTGAGTTATGCGTTTATAGAATCAAACTCCATCTTCAGGTAACGCGCAATGTCACTGATGTTGAAATGTTTACAATAGTATCTAAAAATAATTTAATTATTTATGTTTTTCACACTTGAAAGTCCATTCAGTTATATTAATTAAAAACACTTCAGCCTGGTATTTCTAAATATAAAACTTTCAGTCACCGTAAATTGACCTGGCATGGAAATAACATGGCAAATAGACCTCACTGCTGACGTTTCAAAACACTTCTATTTTTGTCTCTTCAATAACAAGATTATATAATATTTTGCCACGTTAATAGCACCTCTATGTATTGTTTTATTTTGCATTATTAATAACATCATTGTATATTTTGACTCATTAATATCATTTCTACATATGTTTCTTAAATATTCTTTATAAAAACAACTATTACTTTATAACCTTATAAATTTAGATTTATTTAAAACGTTCAGTTACTGTACAGGTTGTTCTGTACTTGAGTTTCTGATAGACAATTGGAGTTGCCTTTACATTTTGGCTATAGACTCCTCATATATCTTATATATATGTATTGCTTCCCGCTAGTTAAATATATTCATGGATGCAATTGTGTTAAGTGCAGTGAAATTTATATTTTTCCAAACCTAATGAAGTTAAAAAAAGTGTTGGCATGTTTACTGTTTACAATTTCTATTCTTTACGTGGTTTTTATCTAAAACCATGTAAACCTCATTATGAAATGAAACTTTGTAGTAAGGACGGCAACTGCCTTTTGTGGAGACACAAGTGTAGAAGACGAAAGGCGGAAGACTTTCGAAACGTCGTCCTCTACACTTGTGTCTCCAGAACAGGCAGTTGCCGTTCATTCTACAAAGTTTCATCATGAACACTCTGCCTAAACAATCTATCAAAGAAAACTCATTACGAGATACTTCAAACTCAGTTCAACTATATAGGGGTCGTATCTGCAATTCGTAGCAAATGCTTTTAGAATATATTTGCATTTACAACACTTAGAGCTTTACATGAAGACATAATAATATATATGATAGATTATAAAGTAGTAAAAACTAGCAACAAAATAATTCTTCTCAAAATATAACATTAATTATAATGTGTTTGTCTGCGTTTAGTGTGTGATATATTATTAATTATAACGTGTATGTCTGAGTTTAGTGTGTGATATATCATTAATTATAACATGTGTTTGGCTGAGTTTCTTGTACGATATATCATTAATTATAACATGTGTTTTTCTGAGTTTAGTGTGTGATCGGTGAGAAGACTAGTAATAATAAATATGATCGTCTGCAGTTTTTATTAGATAATTTTCAGTTAATTAGGTTTCAGTATTTTAAAATATCTTAGTATCTATGTTATATTACATTTCATAGCTAAAAGAGTAACAGTTTTCCAGATGAAATGTCTCGAGAGTTCTCTACTGGTTAGTATTATATACATTTTTAAATCTCTGACCAAGCTAACTCCTTTCCTAATGAAATGGCTCCAAGAAACACTTACTCCCTTTTTTTGAAATGTTTTATTCATAATTCACTCTTTTTCTGCCTACTGGATATGACTAAATTTATAAATAATCTCAGGAACAAGTTTTATTTAGGTGGCCCTCTTGCTTTTAGTTTGAAATTGTTTGCTTAATTAATTTTTATAATAAATGCTCATGAACGTTATTACCATCTCTTTCATCTGTTTATTTTAAGATAGGAAAAGCACGATATTCTGCCAAACAGTTGTAATTATATATAAAAAAGTATATATTTAAATGAATTAGTTTGGGCGATTTTGATTAGAATTAGAACGAATAAATGGTTTTCAGTAGGATAAAAATATTGCATTATCTTGATAATTTAAGCTACTCTGGACATTTAATTATTCGCTTCTTACGATTTCAATTTTCTCAAATTATATTCTACAGTACTTTCTGACCTTGGCTGTTGAACTAGTTTCCGATACATATTGAGTTCCCGTAGTTATCCTAAGTAAAATATTGGATCGTGTTGTCTGATACTTTTAATGAAGCATTTGGATTACAAATGCCCTAACTTTCCATATGACATCCTCCAATTCGCTTTAACTTTACTATAATGGACGTGGTGTGCATGTCAGTATCTTTTTTTATGTAACCAAACTCCTGTGATATCTATTGTTTGTTTTCTTTAATTTCGCGCAAAGCTACATGAAGGCTATATGCGCTAGCCGTCCCTAATTTGGAAGTGTAAGACTAAAGGGAAAACAGCTAGTCATCACCACCCACCGCCAACACTTGGGCTACTTTTTCGTCAACGAATAGTGGGATTGATTGAACTTATAACACCCTCCACGGCTGAAAGGACGAGCATGTTTGGTGTGATGGGGATTCGAACCTGAAACTCTCAGATTACGAGTCGAACGCCCTAACCACCTGGCCAAACATCTGTTGAATGGCACCACAAACAAACAAAAATGTCCCTCTCTAGTACAGCGGTAAGTCTACGGATTTACAACACTAAAATCAGGCGTTCGATTCTTCTCGGTGAGCTCAGCAAATAGCCAGATGTGGCTTTGCTTCAAGAAAACACAAAAAAAATTACAACTTTAGGTATTTAAGATCTATTCAAGATAGCTGTGGTATGTGCAGGAACCATTTCTTTATAATAGAACACAATTTAAAATAAAAGTGCTATTGTCACAAGAGGAACATGGCTTTCACTAGGGCTGTATGTGAAGTTTTTATTACATTTTTATTGGTGTCATTTGTAAATATAGTACTGAGACACTGGAATTTTTATAAAAATTGTTGTTTTTTTGGTTTTTTTTCATAAACGGTACCACTTTTACGATATATAAAACATTACAGTTTATATCAACAAATGTATATAATATTTTCAGCTCTGTACATTGAATCAATTTCATGCAATGAGTTGTGTATGACTAAAGCCCACAGTCAGAACAATTTTTCCATGCAGTTACAAAAAAAATCGTTTTATTTAGAAAAATGTTCACTTTTTTAAATTGTTTTCGAATGACATATGAGTTTTACGATTACACAAACATCAACTTGTTTGATGGCGTTTCTGCAGTTCTCGATAGTTGTCACTTTCACACTAAAATCTTCACAGTGAGCACTAGAAAGTCTTTGTTTTTTATTATTATAGTTTGTCGAAACATTCCTATTCGAACACAACAGAAAAGTTTTTCAAGAATAGAATTGGTGGTGGATAAAGAATGTTAATGGTAGATATACTCATTTCTACCTTAAAATTGAAACGCATGCTTAACACCGACGTAACTGGTGAGTTGAATTAAAATAGTTTGGGTAGAGTGCGCGATGGTGATAGGAGTAAACGCAGATTTTAGCGTACACTATATTTTATGATGCGCCCCACCCATTAAGTGCTGTTAAATAATTTCTACTTCTGATGATAGATTTAAGACTTGAAAACAATAACTGAAATCTTATTTCTGCTAGGCCTAACAATTTGTAATGTGTACTTATATCGACAACAGAAGATTAATTAATTTTATTTAACGATATTTTAAGGTATCATTAGACATGTCTTGGGAAATTTACTATCCAGGTAGGTACGGGGGTTAAAAATCCCGTTGAAATTACACCAAAGCATGTTTCTTATTGAGAGAACTGCATCATTTATTAACAAATCCAGATATCTCTGTCTAATACAGTATCGTTGAACCTATAAAATCCGATTACTCCAAGAGATGATAGTCCTATCCACATGACCCGACAAGGCCAGGTGGTTAAGGCAGTTGGCTCAAAATAATCCGATGGTCGCGGGTTCGAATCCCTGTCACACCAAACATGCTAGCCCTTTCAGCCGTGGGGGCGTTATAATGTTCGGTCAATCCCACCATTTGTTGGTAAAAGAATATCCCAAGAGTTGGCGGTGGATGGTGATGACTAACTGCCTTCCTTCTAGTCTTATACTGCTAAATTAGGGACGGCTAGCGCAAATAGCCCTTAAGTAGCTTTGCGCGAAAATTCAAAACAAAACAAACCCACCCACATACTATTCCTTGGCAGTTAAACATCTTTTTGTAGAATTAAGTGTACATTTTAGCTGTAAAATAGACAAGATGTTGTTCATATTGATCACACTCTCTACGAAATACGGCTATTTAAAGTGCTTATACATAATTTTGACTCACCCTGTATTTTAACGTATATAAAAATCCCTTGTATAATTCTACATACCTCTCCTATTTTAAAACCAACTGCGCCACTATTCCTCTCAGTTACTGTTACACTAGTATTATTAAACCTTCCTCACCATAATATATTTATCAAAATGGACTGGAAAAACTCGTGAACTAATGACAAACATATTTTAGAAGAATTGTGGTTAATATATTTCTTATTTTAACACCACACCCTTTGTATAATTAACGCACAACAGTTAACCATCTAGTGTGTTGAGCGAAACGCAATAAGAAAATCAATATTGAACCTTTTCTGTTACCTTTGATCGATTCTTTAAAACTAATTATACACAATATTATATTATAAAATATTGTTTGTTTTGGAATTTCGCGCAAAGCTACAAGAGGGCTATTTGCGCTAGCCGTCCCTAATTTAGCAGTGTAATACTAGAGGGAATCCAACTCTTGGGCTACTCTTTTACCAACGAATAGTGGGATTAACCGTCAGATTATAACGTCCCCAGAGCTGAAAGGGCGAGCATGTTTGGTGCGACCAGGATTCGAACCTGCGACCCTCAGATTACGAGTCAAACGCCTTAACCCGCCTGGCCATGCCGGGCCCAATATACAATAAATTGACCTGTATGACAAGAAAAGACAAGTTTCATGGAAAGATTTGCTGTAACTGTTTGATTAAACAATAATCACCACTATTTTCGGTACGGTCTGTCACTTACAATTATACTGGAAAACTACGATACTTATAAACTACACAATGCATTGAACGTTATGTTGTTAAACAGTGACGATCACCTAAATATTTCTCCTCAGAAGCATTTTAATTACAATATATTTTTCAACATGTACGTTATTTGAATTCCCTCTATCAATATGAACATTCGTGGGATTACTTCTCAATAACTAAACACGTCGTAACTGGAATATCTTTGTCAACGTGACGTTATCTGGCTTATTTCTTTTCTGTCATAAGCATTACCTAATGTATATATTTTAACAGGAACTCTTTTTTATCTCTTTATATATCGAATCCCCGTCACACTAAACAGGCTCGCCCTTTCAACTGTGTAGGCGTTATAATGTGACTTTCAATCCCACTATTCGTTGGTAAAAGAGTAGTCTAAGAGTTGGCGGTGGGTGGTGATGACTAGCTGCCTTTCCTCTAGTCTTACTTACACTGCTAAATTAGGGACGGCTAGTGCAGATAGCCCTCGTGTAACTTTGCGCGAAATTTAAAACGAACCAAACCAAACATCTCTAAACATGCACATTACCTAAAATTAAATTTTTCAGTATTGACGTTACCTACATTACATTTTCCAAAATGCAAATCAATGCTCATTACCTGAATTACTTATTCCAAAATAAACATCACCTAAGTAATCTGTTCTGAACCTAAAATGACTTAGGATAATGTTTTTCAAGAAAAGACGATTACTCTAGATTATCTCTTTTATCGTGTACATTACTTACAATACCTTTTTCGATCGTACCAGTATTATTTATTTCTACACGCACGTCAAATCCTCAATATGCGCATTCCCAGCTTTAACTCTTTTATTATTCATATCTTCCAACGCATAAATACCCACGATTACCAGCAATATAACTTTACACAATACCTGAAAAGTAATTATAACTAATGGTTTTGTTTTAACCGTTTAAACTACTTGAAGCTTTAACAACTAGATGTTTTCTGCGTGTTTACGTTTTTTATCTTGTGTACCAACGTTTCTTGATGATTTGCCGTATATATATATATATATATCTGTTGGTGAGACGTTTCACAGAGATGCGATTGTGAAACGCAAGATTCGAGACCACGACTTTATTAACTGAAACCGAGCAGTCTTACACTTGTTTTTGTGTAGCAATAAAAATGTTTTCATGGATTACGCATCGTTTTTAAGCATTCCTGTTTTCATTTGTTCAAACAGTTTAGGCTATGTAATACCTTCAAAGTTTTTCTATAAACATTAGTATATAACGAAATACGTTTAATTTTTCTGACAGTAGAAGTGAATGTATGATTGAAATATCCTACTTCCCAATTGTATTACTTTTTATCAAAGTATTTAGATAAATTCTTGTATTTTTAAAGCGATTAAAAATTAGATATTGAAAATTTGATAAAAATTTAACGGTAAAAAGTATATAAAATAACTTACTCTTGTAAAAATGAATGTTTAAAGGAAATTCGATTTTTTATTTGTCTTGTGGAAGACAGCTCACGTTTTCTCATCTACATTATTTTCAAGTTCTTAGAAAAGTTTAAGTTTGACATCAAACAACTAAGTGTAAAGTCTAGAACCAAAAATATCGATAACAGCACAGATACCCTACTGATGGACAAGAGCAGAGTAGTCGCGAAGGTTTTGGTCGTGTAATATTTATTGAAAATATCTAGTACCTCTCCTACTAGAAGTTATTACCTAAATGTACCTTGCTAATAACCTAAATATCCTTTCTTCTGATTCCTCATTGAAACTGAAATGTCTTTAATTGCATCTTGTTTCATTGCAAAATAAAAAGAATAAAAAAACAGAAAAGACAAGTCTTACGATCCAGTAGGTGCATACTTTTCGTGGAACATGGTGAATATGATACTGTATGTATATCTGGTTAAGCAAAGCCTAACTTCTTTCTCGTTACTATCTACTTTATCTAGATTTTCACTGAACATGAATTTCATTCTCTTTACTACACATTTGTTAAACCTAATTATATATGTACATTTTACTCTTCAGTCACAGTAGTTATATTCAGTTTAATTATTGTGCCTAAAGAGCTTATAAGCTGTTAAACCTGTTCAACAAATGTATAGTAAAAGAATAAGAAAATTAATTTACAGTGATAAACCTGGATAAAACTGACATCTCTATCTACACACACACACACACAAATATATATATATATATACGATACTTTACCAAACTTATTTTTGTAAAGATGTTTGTGTTTGTTCATTATCAGTGTCGTAAACAAGATATCCAATACTATAAAACAAGTATTAGATGGTTGGTTGTTTTCAGTCACGTGGTATCCAAGATAAACTACTTACTTTAATGCGAGATCTCGAAAACTAAACTATCAATTTTAGAAGCAAAAAAAAAATCGATTTTCTTTCGTTGTATGAAGTGTCCTAATAATGATTAAATCGAAGTGTCGCCGGTAAGTTCAAAGGTTAATTACACTTAGAAAAATCTATATTTTGTGTATATCTAGGAATAATGCCTACGGTTATAGGTTTCTCAAACTGTGCGATTTGTTCAAACAATGTCGTACTATACTTTGTTTAAAAAACCAATTGTTTGTATCGTATCATTTGCTACATGTTAAACCTCACTTTTCATACGTAATAACAGCTAATAAAAGATCATTTTACATTATATATCTTCTAAGTAATTAGAACACGAGTTATAGTACATAGTTTTAAGGATTTTAAGAAGACTTAAACAATTAATTATGGTATAAAAGGCTTTTAATAAAAGTATAAATAACTGTATATTTTGATTGTGATAACTTTCTTATTCGAATGTGAAAAATGATAATTACTTATAAATGAATGACTTGTAAAGGTCGCACCCAACAAAATAAAGCGTGTCGTTCTGTAAATATGTTCTATAATTTTCAATAGCAACAGAATAAAACGTGTCGTTGTATAACTGTGTTGCCATAATTTGCTATAGCGACAAAATGAAATGTATAATTATACAACCATGTCTGAGGACTTATATCCCTAAAAACCTGGTTTTGATACCAGCTGTGAGAAGAAACGAGAGCCTGTTTTGAAGCTTTAGTATTAACAACAAAAATAAAACAGAAAATGTGGTGTTTTTGGTTATCTGTCCACTGATTCCATAGCACAGTGACATGAAAGCGAAGAAAAGAAATGGCTTAGCTTCAATAAAACTGTTTCATTACTGGATTTATTTAAAAAGCTAGAAAGTTAAATGCATGCAGCAAGCACAGAATTACAGGAATCAGATTGTGACGTCAATTATTTGTCATATATATTTGCACTAAGCTCATACATTTAATTAATATTGTGAATGTTTCGAAATGGATCAATAGGAAGAGACATTAATAGAAGAATTATTTCAAATTATGAAAGTGGGTTTCTGCTGATTACAAGTTAGAATTATTTCGTCATTACCAAAAGGTTTATCTGATGTCTTATCCACATATAATTATATAGATTAACATATATATGCAAGAGGACTAATAAATATTTATTTCTATGAAAAGAAACTTTCTTTATATGCCATTGCTGATATTTTGAAACATTTTGACAGTCAGTACATTAAAGAGAAAAATACAGTATGTGTTACTACTACTTTATGTATTTTAAAGACTAAACATCAGTCATCTGAATATAAATATGATAATTATGGAAAAAGTCCTCGGTTGCTTTTTAGTTTCAATGTAGCAGATTATGGAATGATCAAGCAGCTCAGTTTGATAAAAATCGTGTCAGATAACTTGGTGAGTTGAGGTAGATTTAATAACAAAAAGTATATTCTGACATTATCTTACCACAACTTAATTGTAGGCTAACTTGGTGAGTTGGGAAAGATTTAATAACAAAAGTATATTCTTACATTATCTTACCACATCTTGATTGTAGGCTAACTTGGTGAGTTGTGGTAGATTTAATAACAAAAAGTATATTCTTACATTATCTTACCACAACTTAATTGTAGGATAACTTGGTGAGTTGGGGAAGATTTAATAACAAAAAGTATATTCTTACATTATCTTACCACAACTTAATTGTAGGCTAACTTGGTGAGTTGGGAAAGATTTAATAACAAAAGTATATTCTTACATTATCTTACCACATCTTGATTGTAGGCTAACTTGGTGAGTTGTGGTAGATTTAATAACAAAAAGTATATTCTTACATTATCTTACCACAACTTAATTGTAGGATAACTTGGTGAGTTGGGGAAGATTTAATAACAAAAAGTATATTCTTACATTATCGTACCACAGCTTGATTGTAGGCTAACTTGGTGAGTTGGCTACGTTTGGTTTTAAGAAGCATATTTGACATCAATTGATTATGGATTAAGTGTAGGCTAAATAGGTTTGATATTTTAAAAAAATGTATTTTACATTGACTCAGTATGGGTTAAATGTGGGCTTAAAAATGATGCCGTTATATCATCCGTTTCTTTGAACCGCTGAAATTGCTACGGTCTTGTAAGTGATAACGTAAAAACCCTAATTGTGGTTTTTCTGAACCTCCCACTTAAAAACATCATTGACAAGTCATGCATGCTTAAAAAAAGTAAAGATGTAAAAGTTATAACAGCTTAATAAAATGATGTTGTACTGATTGATACATTCCAAAATGCAAAATCTATAACAGTATTTAACGTCACTCATCTTTTCTCCAGCTAATTATACAGTATTTATGTATAACAGAAAACGTTTCTCCACGTAAGTTATGTGAGGTAATCAATGTTTAGGTATTTCTTATTAATCTTTACTGTAGGTTTATTTACATTTGTGTAAGATATAAGTTGTTAAAAAATGGTGCCTAATCTTTTTTTTTCTTTTTTAAAATATTGTTAATTGTTCACTCGCTCAAAAAATCCCCTTCACCCCTGGTGGCTTAACGGTAAGTTTGAGAGCTTATCACGCTAAAAATCCGAGTCTGATATGAGTGGTGGGCACTGAACGGGTGGCCTATTCTGTAACTTTGTGCTTAAATATAAATAAACAAATATTTGTTCAAAGAACCTCTCGATATTGGTTACCTGGTCCTTCAGTCACTTTTTAACACTTATAACAAAACATGAAACTTTGTTTGCATTAGGACAAAGCTACAGATTAGACAACCAGTAGCGCAGATAGCCCTCGAGTAGCTTTGCGCGAAATAAAAAAAAAAGACTACCAGTCCTCTGTTCACCGCGGAGAATCTAGCCTCGAATTTTAACGTTGTAAGTCTGTAAAATTACCACTAACCAATAGGATGAATCAAATATGAAAGTCAGAAAGTGGACTCATGACTAAATCATGAAAAAACACGCGCTCATGCATATATATATACATAAATATGTAGCTATCTTTCCTGTCAAAGTGCTTGTTTATAACAAATGGCCAGTTTTTAACAGTGAAACTTTTTTTTGGCTTGTTTCGTAAAGTAGAACATTTGTTTGTTTGTTTTGAAATTTCGCACAAAACCGCACGAAGGCTTTCTGCGCTAGCCGTCCCTAATTTTCAGTGTAAGACTAGAGGGAAGGCAGCTAGTCATAATCACCCACAGCCACCTCTTGGGCTACTGTTTTACCAACAAATAGTGAAATTGATTGTAACTTATAACGCACCCCACGGCTGATAGGACGAGCGTGTTTGGTGTGATGGGGATTCAAACCTGCAACTTTCAGATTACGAGTCTAAAGCCTTTAACCACCTGGCCATGCTGGGTTAAAGTGGAACATACAGAAATCATCATCCAATGATATTTATGTATAGTAGACCATGATCGGTTGCAGAAATGCATACCTGGATGCAAGCCGTAATTTGCCGTATTACATATTTTATACTGAAGTATGTATATGTAGGAACGTCTTCTTTATTTTACTTGAAAATTGACTATATATCATGTGTTACCTTGTAAACATCTAATTTTTTACTTGAAAAGTTATCTAACGCATGGTTGGAGGACAACTTTCTCTTCAGCTCATGACTGCTTTAATTCATACGCTAAGACACATCTTCAGCTTTACGTCATATGTGTTTACTTCTAATCTATGTATATATCTATTTCACCTTATGCACCTGCTCATTGTATCAGTAAAGAACTAGTTTAATTGACGACATGTATAAATATTTCAGTCTCAAGTATTGATGGTCAGCACGTGTTTGTATGATGACTGGGTGTGTCCGTTTTTTTAGCACGCAAAGCTCATCAGAAAGAGTCGGTAGTGACTTTGCAGAAGTCAATGTAATGTCAGAAAAAACGAATTTCATGCCCGACACAGTAGAGTATGGTCTATGATATGATTGTCTCTTCGATCTTTGGTCTTAACAACCTATTTGATCTATATTCTATCTACCATAACTGCTACAATTGTTGAGTATATTTCCCTTGATTCGAAAATTATTAGGCTCGGCATGGCCAGGTGGTTAAGGCACTCGATTCGTAATCCGAAGGTCGCGGGTTCGAATCCCAGTCACACCAAACATGCTTGCCCCATTCAGTCGTGGGGACGGTCAATTCTATATGTGACGGTCAATTCTACTATTCGTTGGTAAAAGAGTAGTCCAAAAGCTGGCGGTGGGTGGTGATGACTAACTGCTAAATTAGGGACGGCTAGCGCAGATAGCCCTCGTGTAGCTTTGCGCAAAACTTCAAAACAAACTAAACAAACCAATCGAGAATTATTAATCTAAATGCTAGAACATTTTAATGTTGGGAGATATAACACTCGAGCTACTAGGTGAACAAAATGTATTATCATAGAAAGTTAAATGTTCTACATAACCCAACGTATACTGATTTAGAATGTCACATTTTCTAGATGAGACAAAGTGTTCTAACAAAGTTGGATCATCAATACTAGACCTTTAAAGTGTATTAACGTAGATGGTTCAGTAATGTACATGACATTAATTTACTGTTTATTAACAAAGAGAACTAAAGCTTCTTGATCAGTCAACGTATATTAACATGATTTAGTGAAAGTTAAAGGTTCATCTGATTTAAAGTGTGTTAGTATAGTAAGATGGTTGACCATCTTCTTCCAAAACATGAACAAATCGATATCTTCAATGTTACAAAATATTATTTCCGTAAATTGTTCGACCTCCTTAATGTCTTGCACAGAAAATTAGGCCATTTATTTAGAATATATAGTACACCACCAAACGTTTTTCGAAGAGTCTAATGCGGTTTGTATAATATACAAATCATTGAACTGACCTGGATTGCACGTAACTGCTGTTAGAATATGATGCCAAATCACACTACGTTAGTTTGACGTTTATACACTACTTTATTTGTAAAAAGCCACTTTTTCCTTGCTTATTCTGTTTAGTTTTATATATTACTACTCACTTGACTTCTTTATTGGGTACTTATCAGACCCGTCGAGCCAAACATGCTCGCCCTTTCAGCCGTGGGGGTGTTATAATGTGACGGTCAACCCCGCTATTCGTTGGTAAGAGAGTAGCCCAAGAGTTGGCGGTGAGTGGTGATGACTAGATGCCTTCCCTCTAGTCTTACGCTACTAAATTAGGGACGACTAGCACAGATAGCCCTCGAATAGCTTTGTGCGAAATTCAAAAAACAAAAAACAAAAACAAACTTATCAGACTGGCGACCTCTAGAATCTAGTAAATTGTAATGTAAGACTCTGGCGTCTATATTCTCTGTTGGGTGTCATTACTCTCGATAAAATCTCGATTCCTGTGGTTAATGACTTACTCTAGATTTTTAACATGCTAGGAGTTAATTATAGAGTAAGAAGATTTCGAGCTTATTTGTTGTATAAGATACTATCACCATTATTTGTTGTATGAAATACTATCACTATTATTTGTTGTATGAGATACTATCACCATTATTTGTTGTATGAAATACTATCACTATTATTTGTTGTATGAGATACTATCACTATTATTTGTTGTATGAAATACTATCACTATTATTTGTTGTATGAGATACTATCACTATTATTTGTTGTATGAAATACTATCACTATTATTTGTTGTATGAGATACTATCACTATTATTTGTTGTATGAGATACTATCACCATTATTTGTTGTATGAGATACTATCACTATTATTTGTTATATGAGATACTATCATCATTATTTGTTGTATGAGATACTATCACTATTATTTGTTGTATGAGATACTATCATCATTATTTGTGTATGAGATACTATCACTATTATTTGTTGTATGAGATACTATCACCATTATTTGTTGTATGAGATACTATCACTATTATTTGTTGTATGAGATACTATCATCATTATTTGTTGTATGAGATACTATCACTATTATTTGTTGTATGAGATACTATCACCATTATTTGTTGTATGAGATACTATCACTATTATTTGTTGTATGAGATACTATCATCATTATTTGTTGTATGAGATACTATCGCTATTATTTGTTGTATGAGATACTATCACCATTATTTGTTGTATGAGATACTATCACTATTATTTGTTGTATGAGATACTATCACTATTATTTCGTAGTGACAAACTGATGAATTGTTGTCCATTGGTGTAATGTTTATTTAATCACGTATATAAGAAAAAATATAATTATTAAAACTGTTGTCACACGCTTAAGAAATTGTAGTGACTTCCGGCTTGTCGTTTGTTTTTCTTAACTCTCAAAATATTTTCTTTCGGGGAAATTTGGTTCTTATAAAGGTTACTTATGTTCAAATAACGGAAAGACATATAATATACCTGATTATTCTAAGTAGTGCTAGGTTATTTTTGATAAGGATATTATGATATTAAAATCTATTATTAATTAATTTAGGTTCTTATAATTGTAACATATATGGGCAAAGAATGTGGCAAATTACAAACAAGCACGTAACATTTCTGTTGGTGAAACGTTGATTATTATAAAAGCTCAAATTTTATTTACCAATTTTAAATTAACCTACGTCTACATTTCAGAAACTGGGTGATTCGGAGTAGTGTAGAGAACGATGTTAGAATAAATATATGAACAACATAAACTGATTTATTTTAGTATGTACCACTTATGTAGATAATATGCAGTGATTAGTTTATAATATATACCACTTATTTACATAATACGGACTGACTGATTTGTAGTATGTACCACTCACTTACATAATATTGACTGATTAATTTGTAGTATATACATGTAAAAGCATGGATATCTTCAACTTTCAAAATGACGTACCAGTGAGTGGCTTTCTAGTGTAAACATTGTTTCTAAAGGTCTTTTTTTATTTACTATTAACAAATGTCTTTCATCAACCATTACGAACGGAGACAATCGAAAGGATACACATACACTACTAAGAATGGTTGTAAATCTCTAACTACTAACGACTAACCGAAGCTATGGTGCAGGCTCATGATATACAATAGACTTCTTCATGTATCTTGTTTGGCCGCTTCCTTTAACAAAGTTACCACAAAGCAGCCAAAACCGGAATGTGTCACCTTTTTGTATTTTGTAGAGTTTGCAATACATCGAATTTAGGTTATAATGTTATCAAAAATTGGTCGAATCCGATACTAGGTGAGGCATTTTAATAAGATGGTCAGTAGGGAATATTTTGAAAACTGTAAAATTTTAATATTAATGTTTAGCTATTTTAAATTTATTAATAAACTGATAATTATAAATTTCAAGTTCCAATCTCGTTTATTGTGATGTTTTGCATCTTAAATACATAAAAATTAGATAAAGACTGGCACCATTGCGTTATAATTGTTAAATTTATTTTTAAGTCAAAGAAATTAGAGAACCAATATTGATAAAGAATTCTCATCTTTCATTAGACGTATAAAAATAAGAAAAATATATAAAAAATCAACAAACTAACAGCTTCTCTGTTCTTCTATTTTCCCAGCTGACTGCAGCTTTCTTCTGGCTAATGCCCAGATTGTGGATTATCCTATAGTTTACTGCTCGGACACTTTCTGTAAGATAGCGGGCTACAATCGGGCAGAAGTCATGCAGAAGTCATGTCGCTGTAGCTTCATGTATGGTGACTTAACAGACAGAATTACTATAGCAAAGATTAATCAGTGCCTCGACAGCCAAGCATCAGACCAGCTCGAAATTCTTCTATATAAAAAGAATAGTAAGTATAGAAACTACCATTGTCCTCTGTAATATGAGACTATTCGTCTTTACTCAGAATTACATTAAATAATTCACTTTTATGTTGTTTCCATTCATAACATGTTTATCGAAAGTAAATATTTTTCATTTCTTTTCATTCTTTTCTTCTTGCAGTTTTCTCCTGTTTTCTTGCAAATTATTCAAAGTTCACACATAACGAACTAATACAGGAGTAATATCAATTTGATAACAGTCCAGTTTTCCAACATAAGAGTTTAAGAATACGTGGATCTCATATTTTCTTCAAACTATCCATTTAAGTAGAGTCGCAATAGAATATTAAGATATTAAATCAAGATAAAACAATTTTTTTCGGACATTTCAACGAAAGTAAAATTTTCCCAATAGTTTTAACATCTGAGCCTTAACTATATTCTTATCAAAAGTTCCCTCAAGACAATAAAATAATCTTAAGAACAGTATATTAAAATCTTTGAGAGATCCATTTGACGCCATGCTTGTTCTTATTACAACACGAAGTGTTTTCTTTCATTATCAGTTTCTGTGTCGATAATCTCACCTTGAGTATTAATATGAACGTAAGGGAAACAAAAATCAAATAATAAAACAACAATTTAGAAATATAATTATAAACATATAACGAATAGATAGAAAGTCAAAAATACAGATTTAAAATCTAATAAATACGTGTTTCAAAAGAAGAAACATAAGAATTGTTCAAAGCGCACACACAACAATCTTATGACCACAATACTAAACATATCTTTCAATTAAGGACAATATAAAATTACTCAATATTACTCAAGCCATCGTATCGTCTACAAAAGATCATCGGTTATTGTTACTATGCATAAGAGAATAACAGAAGAAGGCTTCGACTTCTATGTGTAGAACGATCCAGTATGAAGGTTTCTTGTTTGTAAGTAAAACCATTTTCCATCCGGAATTTTAAGTTGAAACATGATGAATTCCATGGTCGTTCTTGTTTGTGTTTTGACGAAACATACTTTGTGTGTACGCTGTAGCCTGAGTAACTAGAAGGTAAGAAAACAATCTACTGCTACAAAGGTGCTTATTTTGTAACCGAGACTTGTCTTTCCATAATGCTGAAAATTCTCCATTTTCCAGTACAGAAGTCTAGGAATTTGCGTGAAACAGAAACAATCGGTGAGATCAATTGAGTATTCCTGCCACTAGCAATGTTCTACATATGCCACGTGATTATAAGAGTTCGTAATGAAATAAGTTAAAGCGGTTAATTACTCTGTATTATTAATTAGAATATACACACACGAGATTTACTTCTTCTTTTGTATAAAAGTCATTCACGATATTCATAATTCATTGCACTTAAGTGATTACGTAAAGTAAAATGGTGACCCACCAAAACTATGAGAAAATAAGTAAACTTACATTCATTTGTTTAATTTCAAAAAATAAGCGACAGTTGTTAAACATACCTTGTTTCATAGAGCAAAGATCATTCAGTTGAATGACTTTTATTTCTCGTACCTCAGTTTGTTTGTTAACAAGTCCATAAGTACACAATGAGCTATCTGTGATGTGCCCAACTTGAGTATCGGAACTCGGGTTTTAGAGGTGTGAATTTTTAAATGGATAGAGAAAAAATAAATAATTATTATAAACAGTATATGTTTATCCATATATTTATATATATCGCATACAACCAGTGCGCAAGGTCTTATTGTTCCATTGTAACGTTCTATATAGAATAAACATGACCACCGTTTATCAAGAAAAGTGAACTGCAGTCTTTTAAGAGAGTTTTCTTGCCATTATCAAATGCATAAAATACAATGTTCTTATCATCGTTACTTTAAAGATAATAAAAATTATTTTACAACGAAGAGCTGATGTTTAGTTATTTTGACAATGATCAAAACACACGATAGTCTGTCATGCGACCTGAACAACCTGCAGGACACACTGTGTGATATTAACAGGACTGACAGTTTAGTTCATCTTCTGTATATCCGACTGATATAATTCAAACTATCACACATTTTCAGAGGATATGCTTTACTAGATACTTACTTCAGATATCAAAGTTCAAAACAATCTATTAATAAATACACGAGATATAAAATCTCCAATTTTGATTGAATGTTTCGTATTTTTTTCTTCGTACTTTATTTGATATAAAAACAAACTTAACTTCTACGGATTTTTTTTTTAATTTTGTACATCGATATACAGTTTCTTCCTACAATTATTAGTTTCATTTGAAATAAGCATATGCCACATGTTTAAAGGTATTTAACAAAAATCGCTCAAATTTGACGAAAATGCTTGCGTATGCTTACGAAAAACGTCAGGTGAAATATTAGTCTAACATTTTTTATTATAGCCTTACCTAAACGGGAAAGTTGACCGTTTTTAGTCAATTTGCTTTTTGTCATTTAGATTAAAGACGGCGGATTTAAAGCAGCCAAATAATAAGGTGAAATGACATGCAGATAATAAAGTTAGACCAAGCTAACTAGATCAGCAATTTTTAGCTCAAGTTTTCAAAAGAGTCAGTCGGGTGGACATTTATTATTAATCATTCATTACAAACTTTTAAGCTCATATTTACCATATTTCATGAAATTATCCAAATTAAAAAAAGTTTAGCGTAAAGTGATAGTTGCTTAAGCAATTAATGTAAATAATGATTATTCACACGGCTGAACGGAATGCATGTAGGCTATGATAGGAACCGTTAATCTAGTTTCCATGGAGTTACCTTAAAGGAAGTTATTAACACTGTTTTAGAGAGTAAAACTACCACCGTATATTGTAAAGACTGGTTAGTTCTGTAAAATATAGGTTTGTTCCAAATAATATGGTTTCGATTCTGAAGCTAATGTTGATTACTATTCAGTGTCACTTTCTCACTTGCTGTAGTTTGTTGGTGTGTATGGACAAAATGTCATGACATCTAATAATAAAAAAGCCGTTGTTGTGAAAAAAAAGTTGTGAGTTAGAAATTAGATTCACTTGTAGCATTGATAATAATTTTACGGCAAATATTCATTCATTAGTTAGCTAGGTCGCGTTTTGTTTTGTTTTCAGCTTGGGACATTTGTTTTTTTGTTTGTTTTTTGAATTTTGGACAAAGCTACTCGAGGGCTATCTGCGCTAGCCTTCCTAATTTAGCAGTACAAGACTAGAGAGAAGGCAAGCTAGTCATCACCCCCCCCCCAATTCTTGGGTTAATCTTTAACCAACTAATAGTGGGATTGACTGTACCATTATAACGCCGCCACGGCTGAAAGGGCGAACATGTTTGGTGTGACGGGAATTTGAACCCACGACCCTCAAATTACGAATCGAGCGCCTTAACCACCTGGCCATGCCGGGCTGGTGGTGAGTAAAATAAAACGCACAAGCTAGCTAACTAATAAATGAATACTGGCTGTACAAGTCTTATCAATACTGTAAGTGTTGCTTCCAATTTGTCCGATAATTTTGATTTCACTCCCTTAAGTTTCATCGCAATCCTTTTCGGGAAGCACTTTTTTCTTTTACACCTAAAGTGTTTTTGGTTAGATTTAACTTGCATCGTTTCATTACAACCTTCAAAAAAAAGAAAATTCTCTACAAATACAAATTTATACACACAACTACGTTAAGAGCATTGACTGTAGAAATAATTATAAAAGAAAAATTTGCCTTGCGTGAAGCAATAGTATAAAAATACTTCAAATCCATGCAAAATTATTATTTCTCAATAGCGATGAGTTAAACATTTTGTTATATAGTTATTATATGAGCAATAAATGTTTCTGATATTACTATTGTTGTGGCTTGCAGATATCATGTTTCCCGTTCTTTTTCAATTTATTTGTTTAGTTTGACGACAGAATGGTAAATGTTTTTTTTTAAGGTGTTACTTTTTATAATAGGATTAAGACAAGCGTGGTATATATTTTAATTTAGTATTACATATTTCAGTTTGTAGATCAATGTCCTGTGTATAAGATTGTTTTATAGACGTCGCTTGGAAATTGTAATTTATGAGATCAGAAGCGAACATATGTAGTGCAAAGTAAAATCAGCATGCAAAGCATTCTAATTGCAGATATTTTGTAAAATATAAATGCTGTGAAATGAAACCTTAAAGCGAGTTTTGCATGAATTATAACCTAAACAATTGCATGGCTGTTCATATAAAATGTACAAATTAAGATTGTGAGTTTACCAATAAAGAGCATGTAGTGGGGATTTTTATAGCGAAATACTCACAGATTGTATTGTAATAACAGAGAAGGAAAAATAATTTGTCTTTTTAATTGTATTCTGAAGCAACTGAACCAGCCTGGATGACTTTTACGAAAAAGAGACAATTATTTAAAGCTCTGTATACGACTGTGACAACCAACAGTGCAATAAACATTTGTATAATGGTTTGATTTATTTTAATATGTTATTTTAAAACAAATGTATTATGTTGTAGTTTGTGTATTATTGAAATTTATTGCTAACTAGTCACTGTCATCTACTGTTAAGAATTCGACCTATAGAACGTGACAGTAGTAATAAAGCTTCGGGCTTCCAATTACATGAAACTATTTGAAGTCAAAAATGCTGATGCTTCATCAAAGGAATGTATGATAGATTGTGTATGAAATGTTAAATACCATAAAGAGCTGCACTATAACTATATAAGCATAATTTTTACAGCACAAACTAGTTTCAACTACCTTAAACAGTTTTCGTCTGCTAGATTTGCGACTATAATTTTTCATCAGAAAGTTAATCTTAATTGCATTAAACTGTTGGTGTTAACTGTACCAGTAACTGAAAAGTATACACAAGGTTGATCGTACTTTTTATGAACGATTTAATATCTACTAATATAGCAACGAGTCATCGCAGATATCCCCACAATACTTTTGTAAGTGTGTATTTCTTAAATGTAAAGGTAAGTGTAGTCATGTAATATTTCCTTCAGTATTACAAACCAAATCAGCATCATTAGTTTCTTTCTTGTAACAAGCTATGTAGCCATTTCCAGTTACCTTCATGTTGCAAGCTATAACGCTATAACAGCATCATTAGTTCAGTAATGCCTCAATATATCGTAAAATATTTTGAGCTTCATATCTTTGTATGTTCCTTTGGCAGTATATTACTTGTATTGATTTGCTTTCACTTTGTTAACAACCTGTGTACATTGTTTTCCACCTTAATGAGCCCAAACTATACTTAGACAAATACGTTTTTTCCCTCTTGTCAGACTCTCTTTTCGGATTAAAATGAGTTTTTAAATATAATTGGAACATTAAGAGTATTTTATTGTGAAACGTTTCATTTCGAATAAGTTAAATAAAACATATTTTTTTCATAATAATTTGTTTTCTGGAGGAGGATTATCTGTAGCTGTGTTGTTTAGTTGGATTAGACTACAGATTTACAAGTACACTGTGTTAACATTATCTGACTAACCCATCATTCAACATAACTGCTTTTATATCACAAACGTTATTGTATCCGACAAGAGGATTGCAGATATCCAGACTTTTAAGATAATTTTTCATGTGATATTTTTTATTCTTATCACATAGTTTTTCTAATATCATAATTAACATTTTTGTAACTCTAAGTTCATTTAATATTTGTTTGTTTTTCATTAAAGAGCTTATACTTTAAACACTGAGCGATAGAATCAAAATGACTTACAAACAATTATTTTGCTCTTTATTTCTCTTTTCTTGGAAATCTTAAATTCACACAACGAACCCCACTATCTTATAATCACAGTCCTCCATTTCCTATCCTTGTATGAAAATTACCATAGTTTTATACATTTCCTAAAAACCTAAGAAATTACTATTTAACTATCTGTGTATTTTATAGTTATTTTTGACACCTATATACTGACTACTATCTCCATGATGCTATAAACATTTACTATTTCATATTATTGTTACATATACTCCCTGAATGCCTAAAAAGTTATTACTTAATTATCTGTTTATTTTATAATTATTTTTTACATGTTTATACTGACTAAAATCTCCATAACGCGAAGCCCTAGAAATATTTACTATTTCATATTATTGTTACATATATTCCCTAGACACCTAAGAAGTTATTATTTAATTTTCTGTGTATTTTATAATTATTTTTCACACGTTTACACCGACTACAATCTACAATATGCTAGAAACATTTACTACTTCATATTATTGTTATGAAAAAACAGCTTTAAAAAAGCAGATATTCTAGTACAGCTGGACTTTTGTGTTGTCTCCATTCCAATATATAACAACGTATCTTCCGAATTAAAATGCGCAGTTTTATTTATCTACTTTTACTACATACAATATTTCTTCCTGAAAACTCAAAGACCTAAGATTCTGTGTATGTTAACACAAACATTTGTTTGAATGATTTGTATCCTGTGTGTTTGCTAATCTTATATTCCACTACAGCATCTATTATTTAATGTTTGTGTGGTAATATTTTACCTTCGCATTTTCTATACATCTTTTCATAGTTATTATTTCTTGTTGTTATGATAGTACCCTATGTGCTCTTACGTTCTAGATACTTTACTCTGGATGTTCATCTACAGATACTATTCGTTAATATTTCTATGGTAACAATGAACGCTTTATTCTGCATTTTTCTGTATAGGTATAAATCTTTGATATCTAAGGATAACTTGTTTAAATTTATGTTCAGACACTCCACTATGGTTGTTACTTCACATTGCTCCTATAAAAAACGAAAAGGATGTCGTGGTTCTGTTTCTCCTGACATTCAGAGACATCACAGCCTTGAAACAACCGTTAGAAGACGATGCCAGTAAAGGTGAGCTTGATGTAATCATATTATGTATGAACGTAACACAGAATTGTGCTGTACAAATACTAACTAAATTAAACCATACAACAAATTAAATAGAATACGTTTTCACGAACAACAGATAAAGATCGGATCAAAGTATATGTTAAGATACTTAATACAACTCGGTTCAAAAAAAAATATTTTAGACAATTGAAGTTGTGTGTGCGAAAACTCAAAATACTTCAAACACCATCATTTATTAAACACATTTTAGGTCTCAGCAAGTTTGCTCGACTAGCACGCTCTGTCACCAGGAGTCGCTCTGTTTTTGTCCAGCAGTTCTCCTCTCACCTGCCCGTCGTCAAGTCAGACAATGCCAAACAATCGCAGATTTCACAAGTAAGTATTATCACAAAGTTAATAATCACACTGATATACAATTTGGATATATTTTTCAAAGATAAGACACATAATTAAATTGGATTTATATAGATGTTAAACACTGGCGCACATAAGCGTTTTAATGTAATCTCTATAAAATTCCAGTGTTTTAGGTAACAATAAATAAAGTATTCGACTGTTGTTACTGCAAGTACTTTATGAATGAAACCACGTGAACTGGTTTGTTCGAAAAAATGATTTAGCAAGGAGTGCTGTTTTAGATCATAGATTCATATCAAAAACCAATATCATTAAAAGAATAAAAATCGTTGCTTAAAACATGAAAGTGTTTTATTTTTTCTTTATATAAAGAAGACATCTTTGAACGTCATTTGGAATAGAACTGAATAATAAAATTGTTCAAATCTATCTTAATGTTTCTCGTTATTTATAAAAAATATATGAATACTTATATCTGGTTTATATGAAACATTAGGTAAAGGGATTTTTTTAAAGTATCAGTTATTAACCTGCTCAGAACATCGTGATAATATTATGTAAAGCGAAATGTACTTCTCAAATGGGAAAAACTGTAATTAATGTCTGTAATCAGAATCCAAAAATTCGTTAATTGTTAAGAAAAATAAATAAGGATAAGGCAAAGGGAATTATTTACTTTTTCGTGGTTTAAAAAATTGATAAATTTCTTTATAATTTTGAAGCGACTGAGTAATAGAATAGTAAGACTGCGAAAATAAAACGTCTTATTTCTATAAACAAGCACTTAATATAAAGCGATTTTAATGATAAATTTACTTATTTTAAAACAGAACAACACCTTTGTTTAATAATACATGTTAATATAAAGGATGTTAAGTTACCTAAACAACTATCACGTATAATATAATCCAAATGCTTGTGTGCATATCAGATAAAAGCAGGTTTTAGATCTTCAAATAACATTGATATATTATCTTTGTTCCCTAAGTCAAAAAAAAGAAAAAACATGAGGTTTTATTGCACCATTAAGTTTTCATTATGCTTATGCAAACTATGACCAGGTTTACTGAGTAACAATATTATTGTACAATTTTGTAGGATTAGTTAAACTGTGTGTGGTAAAATGTGTTACTTACTAAAACTAAATGTTATTAATTTCTTAATGGAAGGTTGTGTAGGCTAATTATTTCGAGTTTCAATTTAAATCTAATTTCAAATAGATTTATATTAAATCTAAGTATACACTCGCGAGTGAAGTACAAAAGGCACTAACTTGAGGAAGTTTACGGTTAGAATAAAAATTTGTCTCAGAAACTGGGGTTAAAGAACACAAACAACACTTTAATTCAATATATTAAAATACTCAGCTACATCAAAATTACAAAGGGTATCTTTAAAAATCTCTTTGTCAAAATTACTAAAATCGTCAATCTAGACAGATAAATGACCTTCAGTTAAACTTAGTAAATACTTTACTACAATAAATATGTTATCAATTATAACATCAATTGCATTATGCTCAGACATAAGTTACTTTACTTTCTTTAACATTAAATTAGTGATGTTCGTTTATAACACTGCTACGTGACTGACAGAAACAGCTATTGTTACTTACATTGACCTTGAATGGTGACTATTCTGGTCAACTGTAGGATGGAGGTCTTCATTGCTTCTGAGGAATATCCATGTGAAAACATTGGTCAGCAAGACTAATACTTTGTCAGCAAAGTCAGAGAACTTTCTTCAGTAGGTTCGAGGCCTTTTCTTCACCATTGAATAGACCGACTTTGGGTCTAAAAATATGGGTTGTTATATAGATTTTCTTACGTTTTTGCAAATGGTGTACTCATCAATTCATATGTAAATCTGTCATTTAATTCGTTTAATTTTTTTCGTCTCACAATAATTCTAGGAACTAAAATAAGAACCAATCCAATAATTGGTTATGACTGAAGACGGTAAATTGGCAGTCTTTTAGCATGTATTTCTCCTTGTCTCTCTTCTGATCAAAGCTCCATCCAGAGTATTTGATTTCCTTTTGAACGCATTTTATAGAACGCATTTCTTGCCTTTAACAAGGCTAATATAAATTCTCTTATGTCCCTCTCTCTGCAACATTTGCGTCTGTTTATGTTCATAAGATAAACAGTTTATTTTTTATATTGTCTGGAATTCGTCCTACTTATACTTGACATATACCTTCCTTCCTTGATTAAGCATCATTCACTAAATGTGCACAATATTTGTTCTTATTGCATGTATATTATGCACGTGGAGCTTTATGAGATATTTTTGCTCAGTTCTTAAAGCATTCATAACGTGCCTCAAAATACTATAAAAACTTCAGTTTTATTTATTTTTTAGGCTACATGTGTTTACTTGTTTATTTTTACGCATAAAGCAATACAATGTGATAGCTGTGCTCTGCTACTGCATGAATCGATCCTTGAATTTTAGCATTACAAGCCTTAAATGCTAAGGATACGCAATTGGCGTCTTTTACAATCAGACTGTGACGCCAAAACATGTTATGATTTACAACTTGTAATTGGACACAAATCGCCCAGATGTATAATTACCGAATTGTTTATGTTAATCATACAAAAAAATTTGCTGTTCTTCATTATTTTTTTAAAGTTGAAACTGATGAGCCATTAAAATCAATGGGCATTAGAACTTTAATTTAAAATATTAAACTGTAGAGTTCTTTACTTTTCAGAAACCTTTTAGTCAATTAGCAGCGAAGTTTATAACAAAGGTTTGTAGTAACAACTGCTTGTTGTTAAGCACAAAGCTACACAAAGGACTATTTGTGCTCTTTCGGTTTCTCGCAGTGTTAGTCCGCAGACATACTCTTGGGCTACTGTGGGGTTGTCATACCAGCGTTTCAGATTTAGCTTTCTTCTGAAACAGTTCTTTGCTAGAGGGGGAAAGGAGAATGAGAAAAAGTTATTAAAATATGACGTGATGTTTATTCACGTTTCTGAACTGATAAACTGAGCAATTATTGTAATATGTTTAAACTTTTGTACTTTTGTCGTATTAAGTAACAAGAGCTGTATTTAAATCTTTTAACATTTTGCATGAAATGGTAACATTAATAATTTGTAGCAACTACTAAATCAGAAATTTATTTTTTAAATATTTTACATAATAAAGTTTGCATGTGCAAGATATAAATAAAAATGTTAAGGGTAATTCCTAAACATTATTGCATAATAAGAACCTGATGTCATCTTACCATGGTCACAGTCAATGATTGATACAGAGAGTCATTTACAATCTAGGACAAAGACCAGTTTATTCAATTCAGCTGAAGTTTCGTGATTACTAAATGCGGATGGTACCGAAAATTGATCTTGTCTGGGATGTCATCATTTTAAGACTTTCCATCTTTGAGTTCTCCAGTTTAATAATTTTAATGACTAGTATAAACGCTGCTCTATTTCTAAAGAAAACATTTTTCCAAAGTGCTGTGCGTGAAAAATGTTCAGATTGTGCTGTTTAGTCATGCACAACTCATTGCATCAAAATGATTTAATGTACAGAGCTCAAAATGTTCGTAACTTTTATTGACAGAAACCGTAAAGTTTTATATTAAAAGTAGATTAATTTATTATTAAAAAAATAATAGTTTTTAACAACTTCACTTTCTCAGTACTACATTTACAAATTACGTCAATAAAGATATAATCAAATCTTCACATACAGCCCTAGTGAAGGTCGTGTTCTTGTTGTGAGGAGATAACTTTTGTTTAAAATTGTGTTATATTATAAAGATGTGGTTATTGCACATACCACAGTTATTTTTCTAACTTTCTGTATCTTGAATACCCAAAGTGTGAAATTTGTATGTGGTGTCATTTAATGGATGATGCAGGAATTTTGGTTACATACTACGTCCATTATAGTAACATGATCAAAGCTCAGACTTTTAGGGTTTTTAAAATAGGAATGTATTTAGTTTTGAGGCATTTCAGTTAAAAAAAGATAAGACATTGTTCTAACAAGGGAGAAACAAGATATTCTACAACCAGCTACGAAGTAATAGCTTTTCACTGCAAGTAACTCCAAAATACAACAACAGATAATATGGGAACCTACTTTGGAATTGAAAACAAGATCATTCACGTGGCCTTCAAGTATAGGAAAGCGACACAAGAGCTATGTTCACAGGTTTTTCCCAAAGTACATAGCCAACCAGAAAAACTGACAAAGTCTGTATAAATTGTATCTGGTATGTGCAAAAAATTGAAATGTTGCCACAAACTATCTTAAAATGTACTAACAACTTATTACTGCAATGCTTTTTTGGTCGGTTGTCTTAAGTGTAAGGCTACACAATGGGCTATCTGTGCTTATTCATTGCAATGGTTATATTCTGATATTTAATATTATAAGTCCTTGATATTGTTCATGGGCCACTGTAGGGTTGAGGCATTAACCTGCCTGTGATTCAAAATTTCAAATATGGTACACAGCATGTCAAAAAATGTTCTTTCTGAAAAATGTATGACGGTTAAGGGCTACAGCATCAATGGTAAGTTAAGCATCCAAAAATTCGAGAAGAATAGTGACCTTACTATATCACTAGAAAACACCACCTTCGTGCTGACTGGATGCTAATAAAGTACGACTAAATCAAAATAAAACATTCAACAACATGCCGAAACCTACGTGCCAATCCCTCAGGAAAAGTCCAGAACATAAAGGTAATTTATACCATAATGTTCGCATATTCTCTTATGGACTTCTACTTCTTTAAAACACTCAAGTGGGTTCTGTTTGACTGTACACAATTGATGGACTTTCGAAAGCACGTAAAGCACTAGCATTGATCTCTGTGTACAAAATCTTTCCACAGTGCAACTTGTGCAGCAACAATAGTGTGTAATCTGGGTCATTACCTAGAACTCCATAAGTCATGGAAGAAGTGGATGCAAGTCCTAGGCTTGTATCATTACTTACTATAGGTTGTAAATGCTTTTCTGTATTGTAAGATATCTTGTCTAGTGTGGACGAATGTCGTGAATATGGAATTATAGATAATAGCTGTTACAATCTTATAATTAGAAAACTTGGAGAGCAATACATTTCTATGTATATCTTGATGTCTTATTATAATGAGAAACATCTGGTATATCGTATTAGATCAATTGTAGTGTTGTGTTTAATCAGTTGTGGTCTTATTAAAATGACAATAGTTTGTTGTAGCATAAGTGTAAAAAAGAAAGGCTTATGTGCAATAGCTGTTGTTGTTTTATAACGAGAATAGATGAGGTCGCAGAGATATAAGTATTAGCTTTGTAGTTTTATAGAGAGAAAAAATAAGAATAATGGAATTATAGTTATTTGCCGTTGCTGGCTTATAATAAGAAGAGTTGAGGGTCTGATTTTTATTATTATTAGCTATTTTCTATAGAAAAAAGCTAGGATTATAGAAGGCTAGGGATTATAACCAATGGTCTTATAGTGGCCTAGACTATAGTGTTATAGATGAAAGCTTATCCCGCGATATACCAATAGTAATCGAAATGTATACTGTAGGTGTCAACTATCCTGATAGTAACAAAACTCTACAGTTGTTGTACTCTAAGTATTAATTTTCATTATACAACAACCATGACATTTGATATAATGATATTTTAGGTATTAACTACCAAATCTTATTGTAGCAACAATCAATGGATACAGTATTAAACGCGTTAGCTATGACGAATTGATAATAACGAAAACCGAAAGTTCATAATATTATATGTGTTACCCGTCATGTTGTAACGTCATAGTCAAAAGTCTTAATGTTATATGTATTAGCTGTCACGGCCTGGCAGCTTACACGACTAAATTAATATCGACTGACAACACAGGATTCTTTCCCCCTGGCTCGCCTCCAGATGATGAGTCTGAGTGCCGACATGATGCCCCAGTACCAACAAGAGACTCCCAAAACTCCACCCCACATCCTTCTACACTACTGCGCCTTCAAAGCCATCTGGGATTGGGTCATCTTGTGTCTCACTTTTTACACTGCCCTCATGGTGCCCTACAACGTGGCCTTCAAGAGCAAAACGAGTGAAGATGTCAGCTTTCTAGTGCTTGACAGTATTGTTGATGTCATCTTCTTCATCGACATCATTCTCAACTTCCACACAACGTTTGTTGGTCCAGGTGGTGAAGTAGTTTCTGACCCTAAGATCATCAGGATGAATTACTTGAAAAGCTGGTTTATCATAGACCTGCTATCTTGCCTTCCCTATGATGTCTGCAATGCCTTTGACCATGATGATGATGTAAGTTGTTTTCACAGTTTTGGAATAATTATGTAAATATGGCGACTGTAATTAAAACCTTGCTCCTTTGTTCTCGTTTACTTTCCTACTTTACATTAACTTCTTAATATTTCTCACAAGGTTATCATACATATTACCCCTTAACGTACTCGACCACCATTATATGTCGTGAAAATATGAAAACAACTTTTACAGTAGAAAAATTAAACATCTGATTATAACTTAAACACTAAACTATATATAAATGTCGTTAAATATCCAGTTATTCTTGATCATCGTTTCTCAAATGCGATACTTTAGGAAAATTACAAGAAATCTTCTTCATAAATAAAACAACAATGTAATTATTTTGCAATATAGTGCATAATTTAAATAGCGGTCATATTAGTGATATTAACATTATCATGACTATATTTCAAGAAAGGTATTAGTAGCATGATTTATGATATAAGGGGTCATATTACTAATATTAACATTCTCGTGTTTCTCTTTCAAAAAGGATGTTTGTCCCACATTAAATGTTTTCATACTACTGATATTAAGTTACCAAAATCCTTTTTTCAAACAGGGTATTATAAGCCTGGTTTGTAACTAAACATTATCAGGTTATTCACATCAACGCTATTATCTTCCTTTGTTAAGAAGGGTATCTGTAGTTTCAAGTATTTTTCTTACTAACGGTAATGTTATCTTGATTATCTTCCAATGAAGGTATTCGTAGCATGGTTAGTGACTAAAGAGGGTCATGCTGCTAATATTAACGTTATCATATTTTTCTTTCAGTCAGAGTATTGGTATTCTGATTAACGACCAATGATTTACCTTAAAGCAGACTCTTTGCAGTCTGGTTAGTGGTTAAAGGTAGTCTTGCCACTGATATCAGAATTACTTTATTTCTAATTCAGGTAGAGTATATGGGTAGCCTAGCTAGTGACTAGCTACAGATTCTCTTTAATGTAAGATAACCTGGTTAATGACTAAGTCGTCATATTACTAATACTAATGTTATCATGTTTCTTTTTCAATCAGCCTATTATTAGCCTGGTAATTATTTAAATGTGGTCATGCTACTGATGTCAATGTTTTAGTCATTCAGACAGAGCTTTAATAGCTTTGTGAGTGACTAAAAATAATTATGTTACTTATATCAAAATTATTTAACTGATATTAACGTTATGATGTTTCTCTTTCGGTATGATGATTTAACGTTATGATGTTTCTTTTCAGTAGAATGTTGGTAGATGATGTTTCTCTTTCGGTAGAATGTTGGTATCCTGGTTGATATTAACGTTATGATGTTTCTCTTTCGGTAGAATGTTGGTATCCTAGTTGATATTAACGTTATGATGTTTCTCTTTCGGTAGAATGTTGGTATCCTGGTTGATATTAACGTTATGATGTTTCTCTTTCGGTAGAATGTTGGTATCCTAGTTGATATTAACGTTATGATGTTTCTTCTTCAAGCACAGCATCGGTAGTCTAGTTATTGACTAATGGTTTATTTTCAAAGCGTACATTTGTAGCTTGGTTAGTGATTAAATGTTCTATATCAAACAGGGTATTGGTAACTTGTTTTAAACCAAAGATCATCATGTTGTTGATACTAATGTTTCTCATTCACGAAAGATACCAGTAACTATGTTACTGATATTAACATTATCATGTTGCTCTTTCAAGTAAAATTTAGGTTTTCTTAGCAATAACTACAATATGTCCTTCAAGTAGGTTAATGATAGCCTGGTTAACGACTAAAAAGTGTTCGTGTTATTTATATTAACCTTATTATGTTTCTAGTCATGATACTGCTAGTAACTTCATTACATTTCTCTTTAAAGCAGGGTATTGGTAGCCTCTTTAGCGCCCTGAAGGTGGTTAGATTATTGAGACTGGGACGCGTCGTTCGGAAGTTGGACCGATATCTGGAATACGGGGCCGCCATGTTGATTCTGCTGTTGTGTTTTTACATGCTTGTTGCACACTGGTTGGCTTGCATCTGGTACAGCATTGGTCGCAGCGATGCAGAAAACGGCTACGTGTACAGCTGGCTGTGGAAACTGGCTAACACTACTCAGCAGCCGTTCTACTTTGACTTCTCCAATGAAACCTATAGGGCAGAGTTGTCCGGCGGTCCTCCAAGAGGGTCTATGTACGTCACATCTCTCTACTTCACTATGACCTGCATGACAAGCGTGGGGTTTGGTAACGTTGCTTCGGAAACAGATAACGAAAAGGTTTTCACCATATGCATGATGATTATAGGAGGTAACAAAAACAAACGTAATAATCTGAAACACAAATATGAATTATTTTCATTTCGAGTATAATATTTTGTTTTAGAACATTACAAAACGATATGAAGTTCAGAAACAGACCAAGTCAGTACGTGTTCAACTTTTTAAAACAGACGTCAGTTCTTTATTCAGATTTTGTTTCTCTAGCAATGAAAACAAAATCTTGAGATAAACATTGTGACTCTCGAATCTAGCTGTTCAAACAGGGAGTGAAGAGGAATAAAAACATGCGAGTCTTTCTAAGTATCGGCCGGCATACCTTAGTGGCTAGGGTACTCGACTCGTAATCTGAGGGTCGGGAGTTCGAATCCCTGTCACACCAAACGTGCTCGTCCTTTTAGCCGTGGAGGCATTATAATGTTACAGTCAATTCCACTATTCGTTGGTAAAAGAGTAGCTCAGAAGTTGACGATGGATGGTGATGAATAGCTGCCTTCTCTCTTGTCTTACACTGCTAAATTAGGGACGGCTAGTGCAGATAGCCCTCGTGTAGCTTTGTGCGAAATTCAAAACAAACTAAACTATAGCTAGAAGTATGTGTTTCACACGGTCTATAATTATACTGTTTCAAAACACAGTGTCTATGGCTAGAAGTATGCGCTTGATACGTTCCTACACTCTGTTAAATACACAGTGGCAACACTAAAAGCATGTGCTTCACAAGTTCTTTAATTTTACTATGTTTAACTCTTAAACAGCAGAAATGTTGTAGGTAGCAGCATCAAGTAATGATGACCGCCGTTTTAGGGTTAATATACAGTGTTTATGGCTAGAAGCATGTACTTCATTTACTCTTTAAATGTGTTACGTTTTATATATGCAGTGTCTAGTGCTAAAAGCATGTATATTACAAATTCATTAGGTGTACCGTGTTCAATACGCAGCGTCCTTTGGCTAGAAGTATGTATTTGATAAATTATCTAATTATACTGTGTTAAATTGAAAGTGCCTCTCAAGTAGCATATACTTCATAAGCTCTTTAGTTATACTGTGTTTAATACACAGTGTTTATGGCTAAAGGTATGTACTTCAAAATCTGTTTAGTTCTACTATGTTGAATACACAGTTCTATGGCTAAATGGTTGTGCTTCACAAGCACTGTTAGGCCCATATTTTAATACATACTTTCTGGCTATAAGTAAGTACTTTACAATTTTAGTTATACGGTATTGAATACACAGAGTCTGGCTAAGAAGCATATACTTTAAAAACTCTTTAGTTTATAATGTGTTGAATAAAAAGGATCTATAGGAAAAGGATTTGCTTCACAAGCTGTTTGGTAATGCTGTTTTGAGTGCAAAGTGTCTGTGACTAGTACATATATGCTGTTTTGAGTGCAAAGTGTCTGTGACTAGGACATGTATGCTGTTTTGAATGCAAAGTGTCTGTGACTAGAACATGTATGCTGTTTTGAGTGCAAAGTGTCTGTGACTAGAACATGTATGATGTTTTGAGTGCAAAGTGTCTGTGACTTGAACATGTATGCTGTTTTGAGTGCAAAGTGTCTGTGACTAGGACATGTATTTCACTAATTCCTTAATTAGACTGTGGTACATACATAGTGTTTTATAAATTAACATTGACATTTATGTCCTGTAATTCTTAATGCCAACTTTATTAAGTTTTAAATTTTGATAAAGTGATGCTGCTTTATGTCTTTATTCATGCATTGTCTAAAACTGGATATATATATATATATTATCACTTGAACTGTACCTTATGTGCACGTGGTATTGATGGCGAGGTCTGAAACCGTTGTTTTTTGATATGACTTTCACAACTGACCAGATAACAGGCACCACGAGGTTTCTTCCTGGCGTTTTGAGTCAGAAGTCAATATTAATTGTAATTTAACAGCTTAAAGTGGAAGAGTTGAGATCATTTGATTTCTTTATCGTAAAACAGCCCCTAAGTCAGTCTGTGAGAATTTTCTTAGTATTAGGAAATGTCGTGGTAGTAGTTCAAGTTCGTTTTCACATAAGTAGAAACAAAAACCAAAGATCTGGTTCAATCTTATGTTTATATTGTACGAGCATAATGAGAAACACATAAACTAGCTTACTGTATCTGTTTACATCATAAGGGTTTCAAGTTCATCTAGGCCACACTTCTATGTAAAAGACAGAGATCGTGAAACCGCTTTTCGGAATGACTATATATACATTTTTGTGCTATTAGTAATATATATGTACTTATCTAAGTCTAAGTAAAGGGAATTTCGTTTTGTGTTTTTTCCTTTTGTTTGTCTCTTTTATTTTTTTACGACAACCATCTCGAAGTAATTATCTATAATAAATTCAGATAATTTAAATAATAATTGCTTTTGATGTTATTTCGGGAAAACAATTAATCTTTGGGAAAAAATACCGGAAAGATGTAGTTGTTAAAATAAAGTATTTGGTAGCTAATCAGCTAATTATCAAAATAATGAATATTTTTTGTTCCGCTGTGCAATATCAAAGCATGTTCAGTCACTGTCACTGAAGGATCACGTGACAGACTATGTTCCTGAAAATATATTTCCAATTTCCGTAGCTATAGAATATAATACAATCTTTTCACCATCCTATTTTGGATAGTGTATAATCGTTTGTAATTATCCTAAAAGATACGGAGATATGGAGCTTACTTTCCTATTGTACGATCTTGAAATTCACTAATGTTTATTGTTACGTATATGATTTTTTTATGCATTTTCGTAATTTGATTTCAAGGCTTGAAAATATCCTTTATCCGTATTGTTTAAAAAAAAACTCGTGGAAACTCGATAATCGAGACGTCAGTGTTTATGAAAACGATTTTTAATATAAATGATTCTATTTCGCACGAAGAACATCACGATTATTTGTATTCCCAGTATTATAAGTATGATGATTGGTAATAAGCAACTACAACGTTCTCCAACTAATACCTAATTCAACAACATTAAAATAATTCATATAATAAATAATCGAAAATATCGTACTATGTACAAACAAATTTAATCCAAGATCATAATATTAGGAAGTGTTTGTTTGAAGCTACGATGAAAACATATAGGAACAGTTAATACCACTTCCACCTTCATTTGTCGCATTTATGAGTTGCGTGAAATTTGGAATTGCTTTAGCTGCTTTTCTATCTGCCAGTTTCTGTTGCCTAAAGGAAAAACTTTCAATGCAAGCATTTCACTAATTAATTGTCCCAGTTTTTATACATTACACCCATATATATATATAATTTAGGAGGGTTGCTCTTAATTTGCATAGCTCTTTTCTACATCAGTTTGTTATCGGGGATAATCAAGATAAACTTAAAAAGCTTTTGTTTTTGAATTTCACGTAACGCTACACGAGGGTTATCTGCGCCAGCTGCCCCTAATTTTCCAGTGTAAGAATAGAGAAAAAGCAACTAGTTATCCCCACCCACCGCCAGCTGCCCCTAATTTTCCAGTGTAAGAATAGAGAAAAAGCAACTAGTTATCCCCACCCACCGCCAACTGCTAAGGAGCTTGTGAAGTACACGCTTCTCCCCCTTTCAAAGTGATGGAGAGGTGATCGAGGCCTGTTGTCTTACTGCTTTTGATTTTGTAAATACAAGTCACGTATAAACTTCAAGACAAGAAATTTCGACATCTATACATAAACTAAACACGTTCCTCTATTACTTGCTAAATCAAATCACTTACCACTTTCCTAATTTTCTTAGAAATGAACATAATAGGAGATCTTGTGCAGTATGGCAACCTATTCCTTACTGTGAGTATGAGGCAAATTAACATAAGCTCTGAGATAAGTTGATACACATGAAATTAAATCAAAGACACTTTATATCAATATATTTATTTTAAGGCCCGGCACGTATTGTATCTATCTGTCTTTGATACAAGTTTAAGAGCATAAAAATAAATATAAATTCCTATTTGTGAGTATGGTTGACACGTGTGTCAGTACGCTCCAACTAAAATGTGTCAAAGCTCCAAACCGCCACTTTGCTACAAATTACTTTCCTATGTCGTTCAGATCATAGCTACCAAACAAAATTATGCACTATTAAATAGCCTAAAGTTGCGCTTTTAAAACCTACGTAGTTTAAATTATTTTAACAAATTATTTAATTGACATAAAACATGACATAAAACCTTCACATTACAAAATATTTATGCACGGGAAAATATCAATTTTTCACCTTGCACGTGATATAAGCTTCCGATCATGAGGAAACTATACAAGCAAGAGACACATGTTTCGATGTACTAGAGAGTGTAATATCACGGCTACAAACTTCAGAGCCTGGCATGGCCAGATGGTTAAGACGTTCGACTCGTAATCTGAGGGTCGCAGGTTCGAATCCCTGTCACACCAAACATGTTCGCCATTTCAGCTGTGGGGGCGTTATAATGTGACTGTCAATTCGTTAGTAAAAGAGTACCCCAACAGTTAGCGGTGGATGATGATGACTAGGTTCCTTCCCTCTAGTCTTACATTGTAAAATTAGGGACAGATAGCGCAGACAGTCCTCGTGTAGTTTTACGCAAAATTCAAAAACAAACAAACAAACAAAAGAATTTCAGCTTGTGAAAAATATCAGCGTTATGTCAACCCTCTTCCCCTGTGGCCAACCATTCCCTCCTTCCCCTATTATCAAGTTGGCACCAAGGAAGTCGTTAACAGAAAGTATTTTTTTTAAATGCCTTATCTTTTTCACCGATTCGGCAAAGCAATGATATTTTGTTCATAAATACAGGATTTCGAGACATCTTTTAAAATAAGAATTTGTAACACACTTCGTACTTAATAATGTTTATAGTATTTGAGCTGAAAATGCATTGTAACAAAACTCAAGAATTCACCATGAGTGAACTGGCTATAGCAAATACATGAAAAAAGTGTTTATGCATGTATCGTTTAACTGTAACAAGATAAACCTAATCTAAGTCGAAACACCTTTGAAAATGTAGTACATTATTTAACATGAAAAAAATCACATAAACAAGTAAAAATTTAGACTGTTTCTTTTTACTTTTTACATTTTTTTACGCATATAAGTGTGCCTAATTAGTTTTTAAATGTCATAGATTACTGTCAGTCTTCAGTAGATATGGGTGTTAAGAAGTGTACGAAAACAAATATTATTTCTCTATACTAATGGTATAATTTTACCTCGATCTTTTCCTTGGTATCAACATTTCTATAGAGAATGTAAGACTATATTCCAAATGAATTCAATATGCATTGACTGTTATGATTACTTCAGTCTCTGTCAGAATCTTCAAGCACAATTTATTTTATAATTTGTTGAAGAATTTCGGCGAAAAGCTATTCATGAGTTGTATAGACAGAACCGTCCTGCTAGACTAGAGGAAAGACAGCTACTCAACTGTACCCGCTATAAATAAATAAATACACATTTGAGCTATTCTTTTGTGACAGAATAATAGGATTTGACCGTCACTTGTATAGTACACCCATCGGCTCAAATTGAAAAGCTCTTTCCTGTGTCAACAGATCACCAACTTTGAACCTTTGAACTTACAATACAAGCACACAAATTATTACACCGCTCTCAGTACTGCAAATATAAAGTAACTCTTGATTTTAAAAAAATACATGTATGTCCTCACTGGCTCATTATTTCACATACCATAATAACAAATCCCAACGATGTCGATATATAATATGTAGTTTTTAATATGTTCTTTATCAAGGAAAAGTTGGAACACAGAGTGTTAATGGTTTAATCTATTTTCACACGTCATAAAATGACTTAGTAGTCTGTTTGTTCTGTACTTTATTTTAATTAAAGTTTTAATGCCCATACCAGCCGTCTTGACAATACGATTTACTAGTCTCTCTTTGTGTACCATATCCATATGGAACGTTGGTCACTATGGTCTTTCACAGATTTCATTTCCTTGGTGCACGAAGAATTGCCAGTGTCGATACACTCAACCATTTAAATAAACTCTTACGTAAATCAACCTCTGTCTTTCACGGTCTCTCCTTACTTCAGTCTTTCCAGTTACAATTAGACTTTCATTTCCTTCCCCATGATGTGTCTTAAAAACTCTAACTGTCTTTTTTCTGGTGTTAGTCAACAGCTCCCTCACGCGACACGCGCTTGACAAATATTTTAATATGAGGTATGACTTGTCCAACATAATTTGACGATGAACCTTAAAAACCACAACTCAGTTGTTTCAATTCTCTCTTCCATATTTGGTGATATTGTACAACATTCAGATGTATATGTGAAAACTGGTAAAACGTAGGAGTCCAAAACTCTTAACACTCTACGAAAATTGGGGCCTAATAGGCCCCAGAGCAACTTGAAATGTTATTAATATTAGGCTAATAATTTTGTATTTAAATGAAATTGCCATTAACTGACTCTATCCCTTTATATTTTAAGGAGCAATAATATTTTGACTTTTCAGACATTTGCGAAATAATATTTAAAAATTTTTAAAACATCCACTAAGGGTATTTTGGGGCCTATTAGGCCCCAGATCAAAAAAACATAAAAATGACTTTATTTGTTACCTGAATAATTCTAGAACAGGCCTGGGCAACCGAAAAAAGCAAATTATAGTAAAAATATATTAATTTCACAACTTCTTTTCAAAAGATGGATATTTAGGATAATAACTCTACACCAACAATAATTTTAGACGGTCCTGATTATTGCCTAGTTTGCCCACGCCCGTTCTAGAACATTCTAGAAACTTTACAGAAGTATTTAGAATAATCTAGAATATTCTTGAAGCTTCCAGAATATTCTAGAAGAATCCACAAATCCTATATATATAGGAGCTGAAATTTTCAAACCGTGTCAAAAATGATATCTCTTGATGAAGCTGTACATTTACTGACAAAACCATCCGACGATGAAAGTGAACATGATAATGTCGAAGACTACTCTGAAAGTTGTGATGATGATCCTTCTGAAGCCGAAAATGATGAACAAATCGCGCCGTACCCTTCTGAAAGTGAAGAAAGTAATCAAGAAGATCTTACTACGATGCCAGTGAACGAACTTTTGTCCAAAGATAAGAATTTTAGTTATTCAACAATACCTTCAAGGATCAACAGGAGAACCGCAGCTCTCAATATATTCAATGGGAACCCAGGCATTACAAGGCAAGCTGCTCCAAGAGTCTCTACACCATTCGAAACATTCAAAATTTTCATTTCAGATAATATGATGGAACAGATCATTCACTCAACAAACACCGTCATGAAAGAACCAATTTTTGAAGAAGACCTCTAGAAATGGATTGCAGCTAATCTTTTCCTTGAAATAAGCAAATCCAAAAATGCATCGATAGACGTAATGTTTTCAACCGAATTCGGTTTGCCATTTTTGCGAAAACTAATTACACAAGACAAATTCAAAAAAATGTGCTCAAAAATCAGATTTGACATCCACTCTCAAAGAAATAGAGAAATCAAAGATGCCGCCATCTCTGGAGTCTGGAATTTTTTCATTGAAAATTGCAAAAACAGTTACAACCCAAGCAAATACCTGACAGTGGATGAACAACTATGTAACTTCAAAGGAATAGTTGGCTTCAGAACATACATTCCGACAAAACCAGGCAAATACGGAATAAAGATTTGGTGCCTAACAGATGCAAAGACAAGTTACCTCCTCAACGCTCAAATTTATACTGGAAAGGGTTAAAATACGACAGAAACAAATCAAGGAGAAAGAATAGTCAGAGAACTGAGTCAGCCATTTCTTGGAAAAGGAAGGACAATAACGACAGATAATTTCTTCACAAACAATGACACTTGCCAAGTACCTACGAACAAAAAAGAACAGGACTTGTTGGAACCATACGGAAATCAAGAACCTTCCTGCCTCCTGAAATAAATGCAAAATCTAGAGAGTTATCACCAAAGTTTTTCTACCATGACGACATCACTCTTCTCAGGCACTCAGACAAACCAGGAAAATATGTGCTACTACTGAGTTCTCAGCATCAGTTTGGTGAAGTAGAAGAGAATGGAAAGCCCGAAATCGTCAATCTTTACAATGCAACGAAGGCAGGTGTCGACACTCTCGATCAACTGGTGAGATATTATACAACAAAGAGGCGATCAAAGCGCTGGTCAGTCTGCATATTCTATAACATTCTAGATCTTGCTGCGTACAATGCTTTCGTTCTATACTCGACAAAACATCCAGAATTTCTTCGTCAACATAAATCAAGAGCCAGAAGAGAATTTATACGGCAATTGGTGCTTGAAATCAAAGAAATTTACTGCAAAGATAATGACAAAACAACCTCATGTGAACCGCCTGCAAATAGGGCAAAAAGAGACGATGACATTTGTGCGGCAGATTAAAAGATAGACAGTCGAAAATTGTTTGCTCAAATTGTAAAAAAAAATGTTTGTCAGAGCCATTCTAAATTGTTTGTAATGAATGTTGCTAAATCACTGTGTTTCTATTGGAAAAATATATGGGGCCTGATAGGCCCCAAAATCACTTTAGTGGATGTATATATTTTTTTCGTAGGAGTGTTAACTACGTTCCCAAAGGAATTTTACAATTATTTTAGTAGTAGCTTTCTTTATTCATTAAAAGGTGGCGCTGTGCGTCATTTTTAAGGTTTATCACATTGAAATAAATCAACTCTCGAAATATTTTTCAACGTTTCATCATATTTTAATAAATCTCTTTACAGCTCTGCTATACGCCACTATTTTTGGGCACGTGACCACCATCATCCAGCAGATGACATCAGCTACGGCACGTTACCATGACATGTTAAACAACGTTCGCGAGTTTATGAAACTGCATGAGGTGCCCAAAGCTTTAAGTGAGCGTGTTATGGATTACGTAGTGTCAACATGGGTCATGAGCAAAGGAATTGATACTAAGAAGGTAAAAATCTCATGAGCAAAGATAATTTACTACTATAAACGTTAGATTTTGAAGAATTAAAGCAGCGTACGTAATTAATGCGTACTTTCTGTTTTTATCAAATAATAATATTTACATCTTTCAAATAATATTTACATCTGACGGTCAATCCCACTATTCGTTGGTAAAGAGTAGCCCAAGAGTTGGTGGTGGGTGGTGAAATGCTAAATTAGGGACGGCTAGCACAGATAGCGAGTAGCTTTGTGCGAAATTCCAAAAACAAACAAACAAGACTCTGTAGCAATTGCTTAACATTACGAGTTGTCACTTGTATGGAGAAGTAGTAGTTTTCATATATACTGTAGAATAACCGGCAAGAATGACTTTGTCTTTGCAAGCCCCAAACGAAATAGATCAAAAGTTCTGACATATTTCACACATTAACAAACAAGTAGAATAATAACAAAACGTCTCTAAACTTAAGATGTATTGGTTCATTAAAACATTTGCCCAACAAGCACACTGTCTGAATTCCACCTAATTATTCTTTTACACCTCTTTTTTTCCAAAATTACCTGACAGAGTTTTGACAGATTGGGTTATTAAAAGTTGCCTTAGTTGTTGTAACTAGGAAATTAGATTTTCTGCTCAGATGATAGAATGCTTATCTTCTGTACGTTGTGCTCGAGTTTAAACCTGATGCGGAGAAATAGGTACTGTTTTTGAGAGGGGAAAGAAGTCATAAATTGAGTTATTAAAAAAGTATCTTACTAAAATTGTTAATTAATCATATCCTTACCTCATTTAGTAGAGTATTCAACTGATGAGCAAGAGGTATTTGGTTCAATACGCAGTCATAAACAGTGTCTTACTTTTAACATTTCTATACTTGTAAATTGAGCAAGTTGATGCTTACTTCTTTATGAGTGACTTTGGGTGCTAAAATAATTAATTATTCAATTTCAGAAACTAAAACCTTATAAAATACTCTTCGCTTTGGAGGTAATATGCATTTGTTGAAGCAGTAGAGCAGGCTGATCGGAATATCTGCCTTTAAAGGCTACAAGTGGAAAGTTATTTTATCAAAAACTTAATTGGCCACAAACTATAGCTTACAGGCCATTAAGAGTGGCGATATACAATTTTTAATTTGAGTTTTGTAGCTTGGGTTTCGATAAGGTTGGTTATCGATGAATTTGGTGACAAGATTTTCCCTAAACAGATTAAGCTTGTTTTCACTATAGTGGATATGTTTGTTTGTTTTTGAATATCTCGCAAAGCTACACGAGGACTATCTGCGCTAGCCATCGCTAATTTAGCAGTGTAGGGCTAGAGGTAAGGCAGCTAGTCATTACCACCACCACCAACTCTTGGGCTACTCTTTTATCAACGAACAGTGGGATTGACTATCACATTATAACGCCCCCACGGTTGAAAGGGCGAGCATGTTTGATGTGACCGGAATTCGAACTGAGGATCCTCATATTATGAGTCAAGTGTCTTAACCACCTGGCTATGCTGAACCTTAGTGGATATGTCATTACAGAAGACGTTGTCATCTACCCCATGTAAACCTACACTCAGTTCATCAAAGGCCCACCTACGATCCTTTTGTTATTGTAAAATGTACCGTTACCAACACTTTTTATTCCGAATTCTTGTTTCTTTGTAAATATTGAAGAAACTGGCTGAACCATAGTTTTTTTGGTAAATAGAGTCCGTTATGATAAAATATCAGATCGTGTTATTCCTCGTAGACATCAGCAAGACATTGAAAACATTAACTTCCAAGAAAGCGGGAAACACTTTTATAATTGTCCTCTTGTTAAAAGTACTCTAACATTTTCACTGGAGATAGAATCATAAGCCATCCATTTAGACAAAAATGTTCGGCAAGAGTCTTGGGCATTGCAACAGGCAACTTTTGATAGGCGACTTCTTCAAAGAGAATGTATGATACATGAGAATATCCCATGAAATTTGGGAAATCTGAAAACGGACTTCAGAAATGAGACTGCAAAGATCAGTGAAAACTGTCCATGAATTTGCACATTAGTTTTACTTGGGGTTGCGCTTAATATGTTGATTGAGAATGAAAGAAACCATATTGAACACTTCTTATGGCAGATTTGGAAACACTTTATATCACCTCCAAACTTTACAGAATAAAACTTATAATTCTACGTGTTCATCACAGAAAGGAGTTAATCATTTTAAATAGAGAAGTTTTTTTGTAATAATACTATGTATTACAATGCACTACATCTTGAAAAGTATTTTCAAGTTTAATATTTAAGCTAAAAGTGTGTAAAAACTAATAACCTAAATTTACTACTATTTAGAAAAGAAAAATGTAATTTGTGTTTGATCGTAACATAGAATAAACTGAAATAATATTCCATTTTGGTTGTTGTTAAACACGAACATATGCAAAGGGCTATCTGTGCTCTCACTGCCACGGGTATCAAAACCTGAATTTTGGCGTCTAAAATCTGCAGACTTCACGCTGAGCTGCTGGAGACATTCAGATAAAACTTCAGAGGAAACAAAAGATACATTTAAAATATAACTTAGCAAAAACACAGACTATGAGCAGTTTCATAGTTTGAGTTTTAATATAGTTCAGGCATGATGCTATCATATTTGTACATATATTGTCAAACAAGGAAACTTAAAGCCCTGTCACATTTATTGAATGTTAACCTTGTATTTGTTCCAAGGTGCTAAACTATTGCCCGAAGGACATGACTGCTGATATCTGTGTCCATCTAAACCGTAAGGTGTTCAATGAACATCCGGCTTTCCGACTAGCCAGTGATGGCTGTCTTCGTGCTTTAGCTATGTACTTCACCATGGACCACAGTGCACCAGGAGACCTCTTATATCATACAGGAGAGAGCATTGATACATTGTGTTTTGTCGTTTCCGGCTCACTGGAGGTCATCCAAGATGATGAAGTTGTAGCTATATTAGGTGAGAAGTTTTATATCCGTTATTAATCAGTACTTTGGCTTTAATATCTAAAACTTTTCGTCTGCCATTCACAATATATACTTAGTCAGCCATTCACAATATATACTTAGTCAGCCATTCACAGTGTATACTTATTCTGCCATACACAATGTATACTTAGTCAGCCATTCACAGTGTATACTTATTCTGCCATTCACAATATATACTTAGTCAGCCATCCACAGTGTATACTTATTCTGCCATTCACAATATATACTTAGTCAGCCATTCACAGTGTATACTTATTCTGCCATTCACAATATATACTTAGTCAGCCATCCACAGTGTATACTTATTCTGCCATTCACAATATATACTTAGTCAGCCATTCACAGTGTATACTTATTCTGCCATTCACAATGTATACTTAGTCAGCCATCCACAGTGTATACTTAGTCTGCCATCCACAGTGTATACTTAGTCAGCCATCCACAGTGTATACTTAGTCTGCCATCCACAGTGTATACTTATTCTGCCATTCACAATGTATACTTAGTCAGCCATTCACAGTGTATACTTATTCTGCCATTCACAATGTATACTTAGTCAGCCATTCACAGTGTATACTTATTCTGCCATTCACAATGTATACTTAGTCAGCCATCCACAGTGTATACTTATTCTGCCATTCACAATGTATACTTAGTCAGCCATTCACAGTGTATACTTATTCTGCCATTCACAATGTATACTTAGTCAGCCATCCACAGTGCATACTTAGTCTGCCATCCACAGTGTATACTTAGTCTGCCATCCACAGTGAATACTTAGTCTGCCATTCACAGTTTACTTAGTCTGCCATTCACAGTTTACTTAGTCAGCCATCCACAGTGTATACTTAGTCTGCCATTCGCAGTTTACTTAGTCTGCCATCCACAGTGAATACTTAATCTGCCATTTACAGTTTACTTAGTCTGCCATTCACAGTTTACTTAGTCAGCCATCCACAGTGTATACTTAGTCTGCTATTCACAGTTTACTTAGTCTGCCATCCACAGTTTACTTAGTCTGCCATCCACAGTGAATACTTAGTCTGCCATCCACAGTGTATTTAAGAAAACAACCAAAAGATAAAGATTAATTTGAATACTAAAAATACTACTAGAGCTGGTCAATATTTTTTTCTGTTAAAAGTAAAACATCACGCACGTATGCAGGCAGGTTTGAAGGAGTTTGACCAAAACCCTTTTTTGTGATGTAAAATAGCCTTGCTAGTAAGATCACTTGAGCGTTCAACATCTACTCTCTACTGATTGAATTACACTATGTAACAAAATATTCACTTTTTCTTGTTCATGGACAGAAAGTGTTATTTCCCAATTGCTTATGTCTAAAGTAAATGAAAAAGACCTATTTTTCCCTTCAAACTTTGCTTTTGTGACCTGGGAGCGTATAACGAAAACATGATGGGGGACTATATTTTAGGGCTGATACGTGAAAGTGATTTACATTACAGTAGTAAATCTCGAAAAACTACTCACTTCTGAACATTTTCGTATAACTTTAGTATAAATACATGTAAATCTAGATTCATATATTGTTTTATTCAGAACTTATGTGAATGAAAATTTGCAAATTTTCCCGTTTTTACATAAAAAAAATAGGTTACTTTCTAAATTTCATTATCCAGATCACAAAAGCAAAGTTTGAAGGGAATAGTGGATATTTTCTGTACTTTTACAACATAAGCAAATAAGAAATAGCACATAATATCCAGGAACAAGATTTGTGTTACATAGTGTTATTTATTACTGAGGTGTACAAAAGCAGAAAAAAACTGGGTTCTAATGAATGTTTTTCATCCAAAAATAATCAATTTTGGTGACTTTACACTACCTACTTAACGATTAACAAAGCAAAAAAGTAGTTCTTATACATTCCGTTCCATGATGACTTTATGTATGCTGTAGTTGTCACATAACCTACTGACTTGCATATTCAAAATAGTTCTAATATATCGTATTTAACTCTGTGGTATAAAGCTTTCTGGCTTTATTTTCTCTTAACAGGCTCTTTTGAGAACTATTGATCTATTAATGTAGAAACGTTAAGGCAAGTTACAGTGTTTAAGTTAGAACATAAGCTGGGACGGACTTCCTACTCACTTAAGTGTCTATATGCATTAATGAAATCAATGATTTTTTAATACTGTTTCGTCATTTCTTTCAGATATTCACACAAAATGTTATTTGCACTAGACGTTCCTAATTTTAAGCTGACAGACAAGAAGAAAAGCAGCTAGTCAACCTCACCACCATTAACTCTTAGGCTACGCTATTACAATAATGGGATTTGAGCGCTACTTTTATAAAGCTCTCATGCTTCCATTGTGCAGAGAGCGATTTTTGTTTTGCAACAACAGGACTCGAAACATTAATTCACAGCTTTTCAGTCCGAAAAGGCAACCACAAGGTCACGTCCAATTCTTCCACATCGGGTCACAGATAGTACCAAGTTATGACATCGTTATTGTGTTATATTTATGATGTACAAGAATAAAAGTCTCTTAATTTTTACCTGAAGTCAATTCGAAGTTAGGAATATCTTATTTAAATCATATAATAACCCAACAGTATTGCTAACGTGGTACCTGCAAGAAACACATCAGTGGATAAACCGCGAGACACCATAATTTACATATACATATATATGTGTGTGTGTGTGTAGATGTATGTGAGAAAATATACTTAGTTTAATCAAACTTCATAAAAAAATATGTTTCAATCTCTGTGATTATCTTGGATAATCTTCTAAAGTGATCTGAAGCAAGTACAGGATCTTGAGTAACTTTAAGAACGAGGGACTGCAAATAATGAAATGAATTTGTGACTTTATAGTGAAGACTGGCGTATTACGCCCACCCCTTCTTGTCTCATATTAATCTGATAATGTATAATTTTAAATAATAAATTATCAAAGTAAAATTATACGTAATACGTAAAACTTCGAAATTTAAATAAATATATCTTAACAGGCCGTAACGCAAAAATATAGCACAAATTATGATAAATCAACGACAACGAACACTGATTACATGGTTTTCGAGTATCTTATCTCAAGCCAAAATAACTGTAGCTCTGTTTGCACTATTTTTCGTGTCATGAAACTTCATGAAAAGTTACAGAGTGGGTAAACATCTTCACCGTGCTTTCACATGACTTCTTAAGGATCAGAAAGTACACTTTAAACCAGAAAAAAAAAAGATCATTGAAACAGTGAATGTGTTAGTTGATCGTGAATCAGTTCTCTGTCAATCATTAAACATTGCTACTGCCTTACATTTGACCATAATAGTAACTATAATCAAAGGTCAGACACGAAAAAAAAAAATTTAAAAATTGAATTTAATGCGCTGATCCTACTGTGGCAGCAATGGTCACGCCTGCTGGTCTTTGAATTTTTGTGTTTTCAAACGTCAGTCACACTAACTTTGATGGTTGGTTTGTCTGTGTTTCGCGCAAAGCTACAGGGCTATCTGCGCTAGCTGTCCATAATTTAATATTATAAGACTGGAGGAAAGGTAGCTAGTAATCACCACCCACCGCCAACTCTTAACCTACTCTTTTACCAACGAATAGTGGGATTGAATAGCGTCACATTATAACGCCTTAACGGCTAAAAGGGCAAGCATATTTGTTGTGACGGGAATTCGAACCCGAGACCCTCGGATTACCAGTCTAGTGCCTTAACCACCTGGCCATGTCGGTTAGTTATACACTATTTCCCGAAACCGTAGGAAAAAATTAGGTCAAACTTATTTCAAATGTCTTCACAAATTCCCATGAATCTTCAACTTTACCTAGAGTCGACTTCCAAGCCTACGTTTGAAAGAACTGAAAAACTTAACAGACAAGAAGTTGAAATGAATTAGTGTGTTGTATACACTATTTTGTTGCAGGTCGTTTCTGACATCACATTGGCCGACTTTGTAACGATCTCGCTATCTTCACATCAGCTTCAAGTACAACAGCTTTCCGTTTATTACTATATCAATAGCACATAAGAAAATAAGATTGAGTTTCTTATTAGCAGTACATTACTTTCTTCCACGCCTCTTTCGGCTTATCCGTTTGATCTCACATCTCACGGTCTTCTTTTTTTTTTTTTTAGCCGCAGCATAGCGGCTCATAGAATGTTTTTTTTTTTGTTGTTGTTTCAAGTACAAACATTTAGCTCATAGCTCCTTCGTCTCTTCATCGATTTGAGATCCAATTAAAGTTTTGGACGCAGGAAATCAACCCCTTTAGAAAAATATATTTACCACCCCCAAGGTTTTGTAGGTTAATTAACTCTAATCCTGCCAAGAGAAGTTCAATTTAAGAATTGGCTGGTAGAGATCCTGATGATTAGTAAAATAAATCGGGTATTGACGGCCTACAGTAAAAAAGAAAAAAGTATTATAGCTTATTTTACTCTATTCCAGTCTAAAATAATTTCAAGTGCTGCGGCTATTGAGGGTTCCCTCTTGTTTTCGCTTTACTGTTTTCCTTTATATTTCTTTCTCAAACTCACGCCAACAGATCATTTTCTGTCCAACATTTCAAACCTGTTTTCCTGACTTAGTATCATAAAGATGTAAATTCCACAACAAGTAAACAAGAAAAATGGCAGATCATCCAATAATTTTTAATCACTTAGCGCTGCAACTCCTAATCTCCTAGGAGCTGACCAAAATTCGACTCCTTTCTCGACTCTCTCAATCCCAACCCATTCTTATACGAATTTCATAACACTGTAATGCTAGTTTTTTCATCTTAGTAGTAGTAAGCTTGCATGCTTATAACCCTAAAAACTGAGATTCATACCAGCGGCAAGCACAATACAGATGAGCCATTGTGTTGCTACGCACTTGACAACAAACTGCAACAGATGTGACTGAAAGTGTGTGAATCTTCGTCAACATCGAGTCCTAGTTTTATCTGGGTAACGTGTTATCAGAAGATGCAGTGGCTTTTTTAATTGGATAATAGTTTAAGTAGATATAATACTGCTGCAGGTTGGGTAGAGTACGTTTTCGGAGTCTATCAGTCCCTGAAATACTCTTTTGTGCAATATTTTCACTTTCACAAGGAATATTAAAACTTTTCTTTTTGAGATGTTGTGCCCTTTGATTGTGTGCTTTAAAGATTATCGGAAAGAGCTGTGAAACCTCCCAGCCAATAGTCTATTTACAGGTGACGTTCTATTGTCAACTTGTCGGGAATTCTCCGTAAATTATATATATGCTAATGCAGGGTCGTGTCTCACATATGCGAGACTTGGCGCCGCGGGTGACATGTTTAACATCTATATATATAATCCTTAGTATATATGTGTACACAGATATGTTTTTATTCGTTTATTATTACCTAAAATATATTTTAGATAAAAGGGTGCATTATTTTGATTGAAATGGAATAAAGACTAGCTGGTTTGTACATACTAGAAATAAACGATCTTATAAAATCGATTTTTTTTTTTAAATTAAGACACTGAACGTTTCGCTTTGCAGCTTCTTCAGAGATGTTCACTAAAACACAAACCGAAACTAACATTACAAAGCTTTAAAATATTTTGATATACAGTTTAACGAAAATTTAAAAAAATATCTTCAACAAAGTCCAGATTTTAAATAACTACAAATTTATTTTTAAAGAAAACTTGTGTCATCACTTTATTAAACGAGACGTAAAATCGTTAGTTATTAAAACAATGAGCAGTGTGTGTTTTGCTTATAGCACAGCCACATGATACCATCTGCTGAGCCCAGAGAGGGGAATCGAACTCCTGATTACAGCGTTCTAAATCCGCAGACTTACCACTGTACTAGCGGGGAACAATGAACAGTGAAAAAAACTGAATAAATGAATATTGTTACTTGAATAAGTATTATAACGTCAAGGTTTTTATGTTCTTAATTTTCTGAAGAAAAACATCTACATTAAAATTATGGGGTCCCCTGCTGGTACAGCGGTAAGTCTACGGACTTACAACGCTAAAATCAAGGGTTCGATTCCCCTCGGTGGACTCAGCAGATAGTTTAATATGACTTTGCTATAAGAGAAACACACACATAAAGTTATGTGAAGGGTCAGGTTCTATATTTCAATATTTTTTTTGTTTCGAAATTCGCTCCAACCTACTCGAGGATAGCCATCACTAAATTTAAAGTGATAAATTAGATGGAAGGTAGCTAGTCAATACTATTCACTACCAATTGTTTACCAACTAAAAGGGGACTAGACTGTTACATTATAACACCCACACAGCTGAAAGTGCGAGCATGTTCGATACGGGATTTGATTCCGCAGCTGGACGAAAATGAGTCTGTTTTCTTAGATTACCATTAGAAAGAGCGCTGAATAATAACGTTCATTTTTAGCACAAAAGTACATAATGGGCTATCCTCGCCTCCAGGATCAAGCCTTAACAGCATACATTTTCTATTACTGTTATCGACAATATCGTGTGGGAAATTTGTATGTTTTTAGTTAAGGACAATGCTCTACAATGGGCTATTTATGCTCTGCCCAACACAAGTATCGCAACCAGGTTTCTAGCATTGTAAACGAGCAAACATGCCGCTGTGCCACTGAGAAACTGTAGGAAGTAATAAGAAATTAAATCAACCATGAATAACGAGGTTATTGTCTTTTTAGCTTGTAAGATGAACTAAATGCCGATTAAAATACCTTCCTCCTAAAATAAATATATTTATTAATTTGAAACTCAGATCAAAATATCTCTCTTATATATATTCTTATTGTTGTTGTTATGAATTAAGCACAAAGATACACGATGGGCTATCTGTGCTCTGCCCACCACGGGTATCGAAACCCGGTTTTTAGCGTAGTAAGTCCGCAGACATACCGCTGAGTCACTGGGGGTCATATATTCTTATAAAATTAATTCTATATTTTTAGGTAGCAATTAGGACTAAATAATGCTAAATGATTATTTTTATTTGATTTAAAACAGTTTGTCATTTTTTAGTTTTATTTTTGATATTTGTACACATAATTTGAAACTCAATATTCAAAAACACAAGATAAATTAAAAAAATAATAATTTTTTCTTCTGAAACTGCCAATTTGCATATTACGTTTTGTAACTTGTCAGATAACAGTTTTTAAATATTTTTGTTAACCTACGAATCTCGCTATAAACCTAATTTACTCTATATTAAGTTTTTTGTGTGTTTTTTTATTTCGCGCAAGGCTACACGAGGGCTATCCGTGCTAGCCGTCCTTAATTTAGCACTGTGAGACTAGATAGAGGGAAGGTAGCTAGTCATCATCACCCACCGCCAACTCTTGAGCTACTATTTTATGAACGAACAGTGGGATTGATCGTCATGTTATAACGCCTCCACTGCTGTAAGGGCGAGCATGTTTGGTGCGACGGGCATTCGAACCCCCGACCCTCAGATGACGAGTCGAACGCCTTAACCCACCTAGCCATGCCGGGCCACTATCTTTTTTAGTTTTCTATTTGATTTCAGATTTACCAAAGTTTATTGAAATATCTTACGCTTCATGCCATAAATGTCTTCATTCTTTACAGCATTACATTCACAGAATGAATGTATGGCCACCCTTCTCCTTTTAGAATAGTATTTTTAGTCAACTCGCCTGCCTAACGTGTGATAGAAGTTGTATATTAAGCTCTATTGCTTTTTATCACATACAGACATGGAATGTAGGATTCCGATAACTTTATGCAGAGAAATATCCGACTTAAGCAGAAATTAATCTTTTGAATTCTGCCATAAAATCAAGAAAATACCTTTGAATCAAGTTACCAATACAGAAAACTAACTTAGGTAAGTAACTTACGAATATAGAATTTGTTTGTTTTTATACTAATCATGCTCTAATCATGTAGGTAAAGGTGATGTTTTTGGTGACGTTTTCTGGAAGGAACCTACGATTGGACAGTCTTGTGCTAACGTACGAGCTCTGACATACTGTGATCTCCATGCTATTAAAAGAGACAAACTTCTTGAAGTGCTCAACTTTTACCATGCCTTCGCCAACTCCTTTGCCAGAAATCTGGTCCTAACTTATAACCTCAGACACAGGGTAAGATAAATCTGTTTACAATAAAATTTAAACCTTCAACGTAAGTTTTGACTCCAAAATGTCCTTTTCTAATTTTCTAACTCAAATGACCACGACTTTAAATTGCAGTCGCTTGGATGATTTTTTTTTTACTTAATCGTAAAATACTGCTTTGTGGAAACAAAAAAAAAATAAAGTTATTAAAGTGTAGTTTCTTTTAATGTGGTAAACCAGAAAAAAAAATCATAAGCATTAGTAAGTGTTTATTATAAGAAGGCCTGGCATGGCCTAGTGCGTTAAGGCGTGCGCTTCGTACTCTGAGGGTCGCGGGTTCGCGCCCGAATCGCGCCAAACATGCTCGCCCTTCCAGCCGTGGGGGCGTTATAATGTGACGGTCAATCCCACTTTTCGTTGGTAAAAGAGTAGCCCAAGAGTTGGTGGTGGGTGGTGATGACTAGCTGCCTTCCCTCTAGTCTTACACTGCTAAATTAGGGACGGCTAGCGCAGATAGCCCTCGAGTAGCTTTGTGCGTAATTCCAAAACAAACAAATTTGTCACAAGAAAATGTAAATATATTTTATCATCAGTATTTAGTAATTTTGATACACAATTCTGTTAACACAAATTAGGTGAAACTATTTGATCCAGTGAACACAACTTGTTCTAAGAGTAATTATGAGTATGTCAGGAGGTTCATTATCACAGATGAGAAACAGAAAGCTATTTTCTCATTAAGTGTTATATAGAAGATTATTTTTTTTAATTATACGTCAGAAATTATAAACAAACATTTACTTCAAGTAAGATAAGTCCTGACATTAACAAATAATAATTTATTAGTTACGAGATCCCAAAAATTACTACTTTAAAATGATGAATTATCTCCTGATGCTGAACTGCGTGAAACATCATAGGTTTTGTTATTGTTTTTAAATCCTGAGCTTTGAAATATCTAATGAGGTTTTTTTTTTCACCCGATGGCTTAGCGGTAAGTCAACGGAACTATAAAAAACACAAATTGGATTTCGATACTCAGGGTGGGCAGAGTATAAATAGTTCATTGTGAAAATTTGCACTTTACAATAAATAAACAAACTAGTTCGCATAATGTTCTCTTTTAAATCGAACATTACTTGTCACACAATCATAAATTTACTGGGAATATTACCTTAAGCTACAACATGCTGAATGATGAATGAATTTATTGCTATCAAGTAAATTTATCATTAATTTTGTTTAGAAATGTTTATTCAGAAATATAATGAAATTTCTCGAATAATCCCACAAATGTCAATGTAATACTAATTTCGAAATTATTTTAAAAACCTAAGCAAAACATAAGTTTATGAGTTCAGGTGTGTTTTCATTAGTGGCAAAAATCAATAATGTAAAAATAAAAATATATTTATCTTTATTATCTTCATAGACTGTAATTGCAAAATTATGCCCACGTTTTCGTGTAAAAGTGAACATATTTAAACGTAGAAATAATATATTAATATCCAAGTTTCAACATAGTTTTAATGTGACATATGTATTTTCTAAACCTCTTCACCCGCTAATAATTTACTTGTAAATGTTTCCAATGATGTTATCCAAGCATAATATTTTATATTTCTATTTGGAATCTTATGACTAAAAATGTTTCATTGAAGTACACATTAAAACTCTGGCGACAGATTGTTGAAGTTTATTACACTTTGTAGGAACGAACTTTAGGCCCTTGCTGCCCTTGGAGCTACGCAATCATGGTAACGATACTAGAATAGGTCCATAAGTCTCGTATCTTCTCTTCCCACCACCAATGATACTCTATGTGATGGCTTAGATTATTTACTGTTTTACAACGTCATTTCCATTGTAGAAGGGTTTTGTGCAATACAATGAGGCGACTGTTGTTCCTTTCCTCTTTGCATATGCACAACCGACGACGTTAAGGGCCTTAAACAAGTCGAAGGAATAGAAATTCATACGATATGTCTACATACTATATAAAATCTTGTATTTGGGTCTTGCGAAAATACGAGCATGTTGTTTTAAACGTTTCTTTCGATACCCTTTTTTCATAAAGCCATCTTTAATGGCATATATTCTGCAGAAACCTTCTTCGGTCATCGTCAGGTTCACAAAAAAAAAAAAAAAAATGTGAACCTGACGATGACCGAAGAAGGTCGAAACGTTGTTCGCTCTTTATGTAAGTGTTTCTCAGCCCAAACGAGCCGTTTTTGCATATAAATTTCTCAACAAGTGGGTTTCTCGTCATCACTGATTTAATGGCATATATTCTGCAGAAAGGTAGTATTTCTTCGAGGTATCACGTGCTTCAGCACACTAGCCTAATAGCATATAGAGCTCAAATTGGAATTTTCTCGACTCCTGTATGCCTAACTTCCCATTATAACTGTAACCCAGACCCGAAATAATTTATTTAGGAAGCCTTTTACGGTGTGTTATGTACCCTACTTGAACTGTTGCTCCGCTAGTAAAACAATACCAATTCGCCTGGACGTATAGTTACTTAAATATAGTTGTCCAATGCGAGAACATATTTGTCACTCATTTGGCAGAAAATAAGAACATAATTCTTGTTGCCGCTTTTGTAGGCCTAAAGCCATGTATATTTCTTTGGTTCCAAGTGAGATTTTTATTTAACTGTAATGAATAAATGTTTTGTTTTGTTTTCAGTTTACTTCTGGTGATATGCTGTTTAAAAAGTTTTTTCTAACGTCTGATATACAATTAATAGCTCGTTATACATACGTCTCAGTTAAGCGGAAAGTCTGAAGTCTCATGACTTAAGACCAGGCTTCGTTACGTGTGGTTAGGTATAACACAGATGGGTCCATACTGTCTTTGCGCTTAAGAATAAACGTATCTTTTTTTTTTTTTCTCTCTCTCTCGTTTTGCCTGCAACTGTGGCATCTACTAGGAATTTAAAAAGCTACAAGTACAAGCTCGTTGTTTTTTTTTTCACTAAAAAAAAGTTATATTTACCTCAATCTTTTATTTCTGACATTAACTTTTATGAATAATAGAAATATACAAAGAAAGAAAGTGTTGATTTAAAACCTAACAATTTAAATAGAGTAATGGTGCCGTGAGTTTGATAAATTTCCTTGCGTAGTGAGAATTTTTCAGTTGTTGAGTAGTAATACTTGTGCGATATTACAGCCAAGTAAAACTTACAGTAATTCAAGCGATATCATTGTTTTTTGGCTCAATAAGAGTTGGGTTTTTTTGATAGAAGAAGAATGAATATTAGCACTTGAACCACACCTGTTTGTAGTTCAGAAAGACTAACTAACAAACATTGTATGTTTGTTTTTCAGAATTATGTGAAACATGATGAAGAATTAACTGCTTATAAATATAAATTAAAACTAAAAGGTATAATATTTTTTTCAATTTAGCATTGTTAACGTTTCTTTGGTGATTTGAAGAGTACTAGTCTGTACTAACAAAACTTTGTACTTTTCAGCTAATATTCCGCAAGATAATCGATGTAAGGAAAGAAAAGGAATTACAAGAGAGACGTCGTAATGAGCCTTTACAAGAGATCGCACATGACCACCTCGTGCGTAAGCTTTTCTCCCGTTTTAAAAGGAACGGATCTGCTAATAATCAGGTACCTTTATTGTCGACACCAGATGTGGAACAAGGGGAGCAACCAACATCTAGCGAAAGTAGGACTGAGCCTCTACGCAGAAACCATGCCCTCGTTAAAATACTAAATATTTCAGAAGTAGGAGAGAAGGATGGGTGTTCCGAACGGGCAGCAAAATGGACGCCAGCAGTCGGACTAATAAAAACTGTAAAGGCTTGTGGTGACAACAAAGAAAACCCAGGTGCACCCAAAAATTTAAGCCTCGTTAAAAATGGTGAAATAATCTCGAAAAAAACGGATTCGTTGCATGTGGTAAAAGATCAAAAAACCATATCAAACTTTGGAACAAACAATTTAACTAAATGGTCCAAAATTTTATCTCGTCAAGATAATATCGAGGAGACAACTGAAGCAGATAAAGAAACTGATGACAATATTTCAGGAAGCCCTAAAGACTACTACAACCGACATATTCATGTGGAAGAACAAGGGTGTGGAAACAGACATTATAGCTTTGACAGTGGCACTTTTTGCTCCGACCTTTTCTCACCTAGAAGTTTGTCCAACAGTGATTATCAACAAATAATTGCTAATTTTATGGACCTGCGAGTTGACTTCAAGCTGCAAGTTCAGAAATTAAATCAAAAGATTAGTAAAATAGAAGATAATATAACAGAACTTCTGAAACATATACCGAACTGTGAGGTTAATCTAGGACAATCTCAGACTTCGTGTGATCATTCAAAACACACGTGTGGAAAAACTAGCGGGCGAAAGGACCCTGCAAATAATGGAACAGATAAAATGCCAAATAAAAGAAAAATTACCCATTCCAAAAACAAGCCTAAGGCCTCCACTCCAAGAGGTTCACCCACAGACATGATTTTTAGGGCTATGCTGGAGAAAGAGCTTGATGAACAAGATAAAGATTCGTCCCTATCTCTTGGTTCTTGTGATAAGGAAGATCATTATGTGTGATCATTCTTCGTAAAGTTTACCGCTCGTAGTCCCAATCTGAAGTATCCCAGAGGCATGGTTAAAATATTTGTTACATTATAAGCTTAACCATTTTCAGCTTTCATTCTGAAAAAGTCATTTTACATCATGAAACGCAAATTTTTATTCATGTAAAACGGGTGGTATGGATTGAGAAAATGTTTTATGTGGAGAAACGAACAACGTTTCGACCTTCCTCGGTCATCGTCAGGTTCATGAAGACCGAAGAAGGTCGAAACGTTGTTCGCTCCTCTACATAAAAATTTTTCTCAACCTATACCAGTCGTTTTTACATATATATTTATCTCCACAAGTGGGTTTTCTCGTCATCACAAACGCAAATTTTGTTTTCGTAAATTTGCAATAATTGTCTTGTCACTTTCGTATATTTCTATAACGAGTCATTACAACACAAACGTGTTTAATTCTGAGACTCAAACGTTGGGATTACAAACCAAATATCAGTGATCTGTTTAAAGAAAATAACGTTATCTGTTCGAATCGATGAAACGTCACTAAATCGTTCTTACCTGAGCTCCTTTCCTTATTAGTGTGCTATTCTAAACATATTTCAAACTGCCACTACAGCCTAAACAATGAAGTGTGATTATTATTTTACCGTTTCTAATTGTTGTGGACTGGTATGGCCAGGTGGATAAGGCAATCGACTCGTACTCCGAGGATCTTGGGTTTGAATCCCCGTCACACCAAACATGATCAACCTTTCAGCCGTGAGAATGTTATAATGTTACGGTCAATCCCTCTATTCGTTGGTAAAAGAGTAGCCCAGCAGTTGGCGGTGGGTTGTGATGACTAGCTGCCTTCCCTCTAGTCTTACACAGCAATATTAGGGACGGCTAGCGCAGATATCCCTCGAGCAACTTTGCAGGAAATTCAAAACAAACAAACCATTTCTACTTTTTGTTAAAACCATTTCACTCTGTAAATACAGGACGTTTTCTTCTTTGAGGATGTCAGTAAAGAAAACCATGCTAATAAATAAGAATAACAAGGCTGAATGTACAAAATATTTTTGGTAGAAATCGGAAGACCAGGTTTCCTTTAGACTGGTTGGTTTGTGCTTAACAAGCCCAATATCAATCAAAAGTTCCTTATCAAAAAAAGAGCTTAATTTTTGTTTTATTTTTTGAAAGTAATGTGTTATGTACAGTGAAATATCAAATCATATGTCTATATATATATATATATCATATTATTAGGAATGAAATCACTTTCATTTTTGTAATACGTGACTCTTTAGGAACGTTTTTTTTATCTTTCTGACTTGTTTGAAGAAGTTTAAGGTATTTTTTATAATTTCCAGTCGAGAAATGAATGTATTTTTAAAATGTACTGTTAATTATAAGAATATCTAACTGGCTTATTAATCCGTTTTGATCTTTACAGAGTTTACTTTGGCCTACGTATGTACGGTAGTAATTGATTTCAATTTCTTATCCAATATTGTTTTTTATCATAAGTTACTTTTTAAATAACTTAAGTTGTGATCTACATAAATATATGTATATATAGGTAGTTAGCTTATTATTAACCAGAAATTAATTAATAATACCTGGAAACAAATGCAACATCAATTAGTAATTATTTGAAAACTATATCAAAATAGATCCAATGTTTAATCCAATAATCTTATTCTTTTATTAATTTACAAAATGTGCCTAAGCCGAAATACAAGGATCTGAGGATCGCGGGTTCGTATTTCCATCACACCAAACGTGCTCGCCCTTTTAGTCGTGGGGAGCATTATAATGTAAAGATTAATCCCACTATTCGTTGGTAAAAGAGTAGCTCAAAAGTTGGCGGTGAGTGAGAATGACTAGTTGCTTTCCCTCGAATCTGTTTCTAATTTAGCAGTTAGTGCAAATAGCCCTCTTGTAGCTTCGCGTGAAATTTAAAATAAACAGACAAATCGCAACACAAAACTTCGTATATATGTTATCAGCAAATTGAGATAAATGTAACCTGGGGCATCAATTAGTACAGTTAAGTAATATTCACTGTTGTACGTGTTTTATAATATAAATTTATCTCCATTTAATTATGTATACTGCTATTTATTATGCGCGAGGGCTATCTGCGTTGCCTATACCAACTTTATAGTGAAAGACTAGAGGAAAGGCAGCTAGTCATCACCATCCACTGCCAACTCTTTTACATAGAATAGTGGGATAGACAGTAACATTATAACGTATCCACGGCTGAAAGGGGCGAACATGTTTGGTGGGAAAAAGACTGTAACCCATGACCCTCAGATTGTGAATCAAGCGCCCTTACCATCTGGTCGTACCAAGCCCAAACTGGATGTAAATTAGTCTAAAAGTTCAAACGTAACCAACTTATAGAGGTTTCTTTCATCTAGTACTTGAATTAGTACAGACCTAAAAATTTTGGGCCTAAAATTCTGAGCTTGAGCTAATTTATACCCCCCCCAAAAAAAGTTCCCTAGAAAAAGTTCCCTGTTTTAACTTTTCAAATGAAACATTTTGCTCGCTTCTAAACAAATTCATATTCTTGTTATCTGTAAAAAAATCATCCGAGGTTATTAACTTAAGAAATTCTTAAATTTTAAAATAACTCGATAACGAATATAAAATAAAGTGTATTGACTGTTAAAACACATTCATTACGCTTAAAAGTATGTTCGAATTCCTGTTCTACAACATCCTTTTTTTTGCAAAAAACTAATTAAAAATCTGTGTTAAGTTAAATGTCACCGTTCTGTCTCATAAAAACGAGTTAATAAAAACTTTGCTGGGATGAAAAAAAAAAAATTTTGCGACTTCACGCTCAGACTAAAGGTAATGACAGATTTTAGTTTTCATACATGGTCAAACCGAAAATGAAATGTGTTTGAGTTGGTTCTACGAGTTTCTGATTTTTTTCTGTTTTTCGAACTCGGCACATGTTGAGTCTAAAGCTGATTTGGAGACCTGAAAATCTTGACCAATGTGGTTACTATTTTTCTTTTACATTTATTACATAACATCACAACTAATCTAAAAAAAATCATCTTTTTATACATATATTTCATTTTAGATAGCTCAATACCATAATGCATTCCGCCATGTGAAACGTTTTAGAACTAACTATGATTGCGCACCACAAAGTTTGCTAAGCCTTAATATACATGCATCCTGAGCGTGATGAACGTTGTCGAAAACCGTCTTTCAAAAAATGTCAGCCTGTAGAGCTTTAGGAAAATTTTGTTGTGGTTTTAATATTTATGTTTGTTCTTCCATTTAAGTGCATGTTCTATTTTGTAGAGCACAATTAGTGTTTATTAGCTGTCTAAAATCTTTCAACAGTAGAGCTTGTTTATCTAACTTTGACAAAATTGTTATTCTCAGTAATATTAGTTGCCAGATGTAATCACACTGAACATGTTTATGCATGTTCTCTATAAACATTATAAAAGTATTCCAGAAAATAGTAACTAACGTACTACTACCTATTAAGTACTAAGAACATTCATCTAAACGAAAGTTTTCTGTATTAATTTTCAAACGTTCATAATGAATAATTTTTCGTTTTTAACTGAATATTCTAACAGTTTGTGCTTATGCAGAATTATAGCCTACATTTTTTCAATAGATGGCGCCTCAAGAATTCCTCATTTACGTTTGTTTTAAATTCTGTGCTAATAGAGCTAGTTTAGAACTATTCCTGAAAAGTTCGATAACTACGGCACACAGTTTGGTTACTCTAGGTCTATACTTTGCTACAATGGTATTAAAGACGTCATTCTCAAAAAAACTTTACACCGATAAAATTAGAAGTATAGACCAGAGTTTCTAAACTGTTGGACCTCTAAAAGGTTTGAAATTAGACGACATAATTTTTGGTTTGGTTTGAGTTTGAATTTCGCGCAAAGCATCACGAGGATTATCTGTGCTAGCCATCCCTAATTTAGCAGTGTAAGACACGAGGGAAGGCAGCTAATCCTCACCACCCACCGCTAAATATTGGGCTACTCGTTCACCAACAAATAGTGGGATTACAGGAACATTATAACGACTCACAGCTATAAGAGTGAGCATGTTTGGTATGACAGGGATTCGAACCCGCTACCCTCAGATTGCGAGTCGAGCAACCTAACAACCTGGCCAGGCTGGGCCAACATTTTAAAGAAATGTTGCCAAATGCCGAAACTATAATGAATACTACATAATACCTCCCAAACCTAACTATATATTAATGTTGCAACTACAAAACAATATTGTCATTCGTTACATATTTATATAATTGTTTGTGGTGGGCCATGTGTAACATATACTTTTTTTTAGTATAAAAAGGTATGGATCATCTCAACTGAGAAAAGAATCAATGAAACGAGGTGCAAAACTATTATTTGATGTCACTTGCGAGTTCATAGACATCTATCATACTTGTTTTATGTCATATAACATTCTCAAGTGTTTCTTTCCAATGTGTATGGAAACACATTATGTTAATAAAATTTGTGATTTAACAAAATGACTTATAAGCATAATAGGTTTATTTTGTAAACAAACACGTTTTGGTGGAATATTGGTCTGTTTCTTTAAATCTGACAGTTTCCATTTTCCAACAGTTTAGTGTATGCTTTAGCTTACAGAATGAAATATAGTGCTTCCTATAAAAGAAAACATACATGCTTATTTTATTACATAACAATTCTTTAACACAGATACCTAGTCATTAAAAACTCAATTCAAAGTATCAATGTTACTAATATGTCATATATTATAATTAAAAAGAAAATTGGATCTTATATGAAAATTCATCATGATTTTATGTCATAACAATAACGAGGTTTCCTGTCATACTGTGCAAAAAGTGGTCAAGTCTATTTCGTTTAGGCTTAAATATTAAATGTAAACAGTGTAGCCTTTAATAAAGATTGTGAAATACCTTACAACATAAGCAGAGAAATTTTCTCATAAACGTGATGTTTGCAAGAATTTAGTATCATTTTAAAAATATTAGTATCAAATCACATATAAGGTAACATGATGAACAATGACCTTTGATGTAATTATCTATTAACACTTTAAATTCCTCACACACATCTTTATTAAAATATTTTGACTGATATGCTTCAACAGTTGTATTTTCTAAAAATTCAGCATATTATGCTTAGTAAAAAATGTTTAGAAAGTTGAGAAGACAAAATGATACATCAACTGAGACTCTAGAAATCATTGAACTAACTGCATCAAATATAACTTCATTTATATAAAAAATCATTGTGATCATTATTGGGCTGACATTTAAATAAATTTAGAAAATATTTTCTTATCCAATCAATACCGATAGTTTATAATAAACAGAAAAGTCTTAAGTGTTGTTAACTCATTTAAAAATACCTATTTCCAGATTGCACTAATAATGTTCTTACAAACACTGATTGCCAAAATGAAACATTTGAACAACAAATATTAAATAAATTTATTTTATTAATAAGCATCAACTGCAACTGTTACTAGAATAAAATCATTGTGACTTCATTAAAAAAAGGCAAAAAATTAGAATAAAATTTTATCCTGCTAAGACCAATAAGCTAAATCTACTATCTAATGCAAGCTTTTCCCTGCCTTAACCTTATGCAAATTTAAATGCACATGATTGAAATATGTTACTTTGGCTAAAAATTCTTTTTTTTTAGTTATACTTATAACTCTGGTAATAGCAAGTAATAACAATAAACATTTTGCAACATTACTAATGAGTAGCCATATTCAATGATTATAAGCACACTCTGTGAGTTGCCATGTAACAATTTGTCTTCATATCACGTGCAGGTGGCACAGTTGCTTATGCACACAGGCTATATGATCAGCTTACAACTATATCAGCTAGGTAAAAGAATGTGGACTAAGTATATTCTCTGATCTAGGTTCTAACTATGATCTAACCTTTGAAAGCAAACTTTTCAGTTCAATACATTTGACTTATGGGTTCTATGTTGTACAAACCAATTCTATCCCAGCAGACAGTGCCTAATATGTGAATATCCTATGTGAAAACAAATATTACCGCTACTGAAGTCTGACATGGCTTTGCTCAAGTACTCTGGACAAAAAACAAGAAGTTGTACAATTTACCTTTGCATTGTTTTCAAACTAAGTGTAACTTATGGAAATCTGAGATTAGACAGGAAACAGGGCAGTTTCTAAAATATGCCTTTGAAGAAAACAAAACAAGAGAAAAGTTCACTCTATAAATTAAAAAAATATATTTATCTGGTTCACTAAAAGGTCACTTCTCTTCAATAATCTAAGTTGTTATTACATTTCTAGTTGTGAATTACTCAGCTGCACATATGTTTGGACTTGGTCTGCTTGAAATGTATCGTCACCATAAAATTTTCTTCACATAATTATTTTTGGTATGAAGATGTCTCACACAAAACATCTACTGATAGATGAACAAGTTCTTAATAAATTTGTCAAACACAAATCTCTATCAGTACAGGAATAACTAACAGCCAAGTAGCATGTATACACAGATGTAAAGCCAGAAGTTTTGTTTTGTACAAACTAACTAAGCAATATCATGTTCTTTTTATTGCTTTTTGTCTTTCCCATTCTTGTACATCCAAAGACACGTGGCCTCCACAATACATGATGAACAATGCAAGTAATAAGGGTACAGGAAAACCTAAAAACACAACACATTTTTTTAAATTCACAGTAGCAGAATAGTTGCAAAATACTGTGCAAAATGTGATATTTAATTCAACCTAAAGATATTTCATTAAGTTTAAACATAGTGTTTTAAAGTCCCATAATGTGACTATACAATAGAAAAATGTTTTTGAAATACAAATGTTCTGTTTATAACTAATATATTTTATGTATCCAAAGAAAACATACCAATTAAATACTTTCTCACCTAAGGCAATTTTATTAATAAATTTCCAGCCAAGGTTCCAGTTTGACAAGAAAAAAATACAAGAAATGCACATCAACATAAAAAATGGAGCTGCACAGAGAGACTCAAATCTCCGTTGACCAGCAAGAGATAACCAATTTTCCTACAAAGAAAATACACAAATAATAAGTTATAGTTTACTGAACTTACAATATACATTAATTAAAAAAACAAAATGAAATTGCACTTTGTAAGAGATGAATAACACTGATCAGGTTACATTTGACACAAAATAAACAAACCTGAAGATGTAGGTAGCATTCATTAACCCAGGTGAAAATAAAGATAATGAAGCAAGTAGTAGAATGAAGCTTTGAAAAATTATTTTATCAAATACCTAATGTAATTTACAATACAATAAGAACAACATTGATTATATTTCACTGTCTGCATCATTATAACTTTTAAGAATATTAAAATATGACACTATTAAAGGGATGAGAAAAAAAAACTGATCTTATAAGGGAAGCCACTAGACAGCAAGGGAATACAAATAAATAGTTATATAAGAAATGTTAAATTTAAGTCAAAGGTTCTCATAACTAGCCATAATAATTTGTTTTATTTCAGCAGTTAGACATCACTTAATCCAGAGAACTGACAGGATGTTTACAATAAAGGAGACATGAGGTCAAAACATACACAAGAAATAGCATCACCTACATTAAGACATGTCTGTTAAGAAGGGAAATGGAAAATGCTTAAAAGAAACTATAACCATTAAACTCTAAACCTAATGTTGATATTAGCAAAGTAAGAGCAAAGTCAAGGACTAACCAGGACTGGAGGACCTTTAGCTTAAAGATCAACAGAGAATTATTTATTGATCCTTAGGACTTTTATACTGAATTACAACTCACATACACTGAAACATTCAGAACAACCCACATAAATTTATGACCTAAATCAAAATACAAGCCATACAATTGACTCTTTACCCTCTCCTATAACAATGCAAATATGTTTATAACACTTTTGCCAGATCACTTCTGCTGAACATATATACATTTTTTTAATACATGAACTCTATTCACACTAACATTAAATTAATCATTAAACAGAAAATTAACAAACAGTTGTCTTTTCTTAACCTCAACATTATAGGATCTGACAGACAGTTCAAACACAAATTTCCTCAAAAGTCACTCACACAGGCCCTCTATATCCCCTGAAACAAGAAATCAATACATTAAAAAACCTTATAGACACAACTTCAAGACTTTGCTCAACTGACTGAACAGATGAAGAAACCTACTTTATAAAGCATTCCTTTATTCATACCAACAAATTTCCCCTAACCATTGGTGAAAAATGTCCACGTAACCACCAATACAAACCTTAAAATTCAACTACAAACAAAACTGATGCCAATACACCAAATAACAACACAATATTACACTGCAGTTTACCATTTATTCCTGACATCAGTTCAAAAATAATTAACACTTGCAGAAAATTTGCAATTAAACATAAAATTCATGTTGACTTGAAATTTACCCCAAAACCCAACCCTAAAATGAAATCATTATTAAGTAAAAATTACATATAATTGCACAATACCAACATAATCCATAATATAAAATGCAATAGCTGCCCAGAATTCTACATTGGAAAAAACCAGAAGAAACCTAGAAACTAAATAAAAAACTATGTTTATTACCATTACAACTCAAAAACCCATACTATATCTATACAAAACACTAATTTTAAGCAAATAACCAAACATCAATAAATGCAGAATAAAGAAGCTATTTTCATTGAACAAAACAGCCCCATCCTAAATCAACACCCAAGGATACCAAGATACCTATACTAGACTGTGAAGAAAATCTCAGTCATACGACATCTTCATATGTAAGGACGACATAACATTGTTGAAATATCATAAATTTACAATAAAGTATTTTACATTCCCCATTCAAGTCACCCCCAAACATTTTAACCTGTATAAATGGTGGCCAGTAGGAACTACAAGTCAGTCATCTCTAGTGAGTGCCACCATGAGTATGCTACAGAAATCTTTGGATCACTCATGAAAAATTTTCTACATTTAGATAAATTTGCCTTCTGAAAAAATATCTATAAATGTAAATATAGAAATGATTCATGTAATCAGAGTATTAACAGAATTACTTGAAATACCATTAGGAACACAGAGAATCTGGCTAATAGTAATTTATTTTATTTGTAATTATTCTCATAAAACATTGCTGTTGTATGCTATCATGGCACTAAAATAAAATTGTGTTTTGTTCTGTTTGAAATCTCTGCCTAAGTCTTTAATCTTTTCACAAACCCCTTGAGTTGGTGATCTGTATATTTATCACTGCATATCCTGATATTTAAATAAATACTATTTGTAGCATGTATTGTCACACCCCTGGCATCCATTTTTTTCAATATGAATAACAATGACTAAATCATATTTTATGCAGAATAAATGAGCTTGATGATATAAACAGATGTAAATACAAAAGATATAAATAATACTGATTAGTTAACAAAGGCCTTCTTTATAAGTGTATGTGGCATGTGTAGTGCTTTCACTCCTAAACTCTTAAAATTATACAGAATAGGATGAATATACAACTGGTATTATATGGTTAGTATTAAAGGAGATGTTACAAAGACAATTTAGAATTTAATTATTGTTTGTTTCAGAGTAACAGTTAGCAATTAAACTATGTTCTCAATAAAGCAACTGTATTATTGGTTTTGACACATTTTGTCTGGGGAAAATAAACAAAACTAATGATATATACACCATAAAGGATTGAATTATTAAAATATAAACAGTAATAATCAGTATACGTTTTTATAGTAGACATAAACACCAAGAAACAAACAATTATGAAAACTAAATTCTTCATTTACAGGTGGCACAAATATTAAAATATAAACACTATTTGATTAATGTAAACTTTGCAAGAAAATAATTGTTAATATGTATACATTTCACAGAATACAAAACATTAAAAACAAAGATCAGTGAAAGTAAAAATTTAATGTATAAAAAATATTTATTGGAGTAAACCTAAAAGAAAATACTAACATTTAAACAGTATGGTTAGTGAACACTTCACTCACATGATGCCAAAAATTAAAAATATAAATACAGTTTAGTGTACACTATACAAAAAACATACTCACTAATATATAAAAATTACATTATTGTATTGTCTGATCAGCTGAGGTTACTTTTAATATTTATTTTATGAAATTAAATATAATAAATATCTCAAATAAAAACAAACCAATGGAAAAGTTCTTACTCTATCAACATAATTTGCTTTGTCTTTTGTTTAAATTGCTTTTGAATAAATCTTAGCTTGAGACGATACATTTAATTTCTTTCTGCTTGTACAATTACTTTACTTCTCAGTACTCAGTATACCTGGAATGTTTGGAAAATCCTGGAAGATGAAACCCAGCCTGCCAGCATTTCTGATGCAACACCAACAAAATTAAAAAACCCCCATATACAAACAGCCTTATCCAATCCATGCCAGAGAGAAACAAAACCAAAACTGATTGAAGATGCCAGTATTCTTCTACATAACTTTCCCATGTCTCCCACAATTGGTTGGTATAAATATCTGAAACAAATTACATTTCATTTATCAACTTTCAACTGTATTTACAAACAAGGTATTTCTTCATTCTTATCCTAACATTTAATATAAAACTCAATCACTGCATGGAATACTACAAGAGTTATTACAGAATGGAATGATCTCCAACAGTATCAGTTACAGGTGAAATTATCTAAAGTGAAACTTTACAGCATACATATATGTACATGAGAACTAGAGAAGCTTTTCAAGAAGGTTGCAGGACAAAATGACATATTCAATGAAATAAAGATGTTCCTACTTTTATAATACCTTCAGCTTTTTGGCTACCACATTATCCATTGCAGCTGGTTATTTCTTTCAACCTAATCATTTCCATAACAACTATTTACATAATGTACTGTAAGAAATTGATGTTTTTGCATTCAGGATTTTGCATTACAATAAAAAGATATGGAATGCTATTAAACATTGCACAAAGTGTGTTGAAAACAAAATTTGTATGCAAGTTAGTAAAAATCATTCATATCAAACACTTTAATGATTATTTGTATTTACAGTAAAGTTACTTAGACTGTCACCATCCTTATTATTTGTATTTACAGTAAAGTTACTTAGACTGTCACCATCCTTATTATTTGTATTTACAGTAAAGTTACTTAGACTGTCACCATCCTTATTATTTGTATTTACAGTAAAGTTACTTAGACTGTCACCATCCTTATTATTTGTATTTACAGTAAAGTTACTTAGACTGTCACCATCCTTATTATTTGTATTTACAGTAAAGTTACTTAGACTGTCACCATCCTTATTATTTGTATTTACAGTAAAGTTACTTAGACTGTCACCATCCTTATTATTTGTATTTACAGTAAAGTTACTTAGACTGTCACCATCCTTATTATTTGTATTTACAGTAAAGTTACTTAGACTGTCACCATCCTTATTATTTGTATTTACAGTAAAGTTACTTAGACTGTCACCATCCTTATTATTTGTATTTACAGTAAAGTTACTTAGACTGTCACCATCCTTATTATTTGTATTTACAGTAAAGTTACTTAGACTGTCACCATCCTTATTATTTGTATTTACAGTAAAGTTACTTAGACTGTCACCATCCTTATTATTTGTATTTACAGTAAAGTTACTTAGACTGTCACCATCCTTATTATTTGTATTTACAGTAAAGTTACTTAGACTGTCACCATCCTTATTATTTGTATTTACAGTAAAGTTACTTAGACTGTCACCATCCTTATTATTTGTATTTACAGTAAAGTTACTTAGACTGTCACCATCCTTATTATTTGTATTTACAGTAAAGTTACTTAGACTGTCACCATCCTTATTATTTGTATTTACAGTAAAGTTACTTAGACTGTCACCATCCTTATTATTTGTATTTACAGTAAAGTTACTTAGACTGTCACCATCCTTATTATTTGTATTTACAGTAAAGTTACTTAGACTGTCACCATCCTTATTATTTGTATTTACAGTAAAGTTACTTAGACTGTCACCATCCTTATTATTTGTATTTACAGTAAAGTTACTTAGACTGTCACCATCCTTATTATTTGTATTTACAGTAAAGTTACTTAGACTGTCACCATCCTTATTATTTGTATTTACAGTAAAGTTACTTAGACTGTCACCATCCTTATTATTTGTATTTACAGTAAAGTTACTTAGACTGTCACCATCCTTATTATTTGTATTTACAGTAAAGTTACTTAGACTGTCACCATCCTTATTATTTGTATTTACAGTAAAGTTACTTAGACTGTCACCATCCTTATTATTTGTATTTACAGTAAAGTTACTTAGACTGTCACCATCCTTATTATTTGTATTTACAGTAAAGTTACTTAGACTGTCATCATCCTTAATTTTGAATTGTTTAGCAGAGAGTAGACTTCCAGTTTCCTACCATATGTGCTAAGCCAAATAAGGCATTTATCATCACCTTAGAATGCACAATTTACAGCACAAGAAATACTTTCTAGTATGACATGAATTTAAACCCAGCTCAACAGCTATAAAATCAAAAGCTCTACTACAAAGTCAACCTATGTTCCACTTTAAGCAAAATTTAGTTATATACCAATATAATTAAATTTGTAAACTCTTTACAAATTTTTAATTTACAAACCAAAGAGTAGTAAGTTTGGAATTTAAAAAAAAAGTACAAATTACCTTAATATCCACAGATGAAGACCTCTATCAAAGTGTCTGCAAAACAAAGAAATAACAACTAACAACAACTTGCCTTGGTTACTTCTTGTCTTCATAAAATTCAAGAAGTGTTTTTACCAGCATTAAAAATAGTTATTTTATCATTTAAGTAGACTGTGAAATTCATGTTTTACAAAATGAGGTCAGCTTAAGTAAATTAAGGAAAATAATAATATTTATTTTATCATATAGGATCCAAAGTATTTCCAGCACACAAGCAAGGGTTTGGTTTGTTTTGAATTTTGCATAAAGCTACGCAAGGGCTATCTGCTCTAGCCATCCCTAATTTAACAGCATAAGACTAGGGAAAAGAAAGCTAGTCATGACCACCCACCACCAACTCTTGGGCTACTCTTTAACCAGTGAATAGTAAGATTGACTGTCACATTATAAATACCCCCATTGCTGAAAGGGCAAGCACGTTTAGTGCGACAGAGATTTAAACCGCAACCCTCAGATTACGAGTCAAGTACCTTAACCACCTGGCCATGCTGGGCCCACAAGCAAGAGGAGACATCCTTTACACTTTTCTTAATAGGGGTCAATGTATGACTTGGACACTAGTTTTACTCTGAAAATTGAAAATATATAGTAAGATACAAACAAACTTAAAAACTCCACAATGCTTTTGTATTTCTTAAAGTACAACTCAGCACATTCCAGTTGCTATTTTTACAGCTATGATTTATCAGAAAGGGAAAAGGGAAAACTATTTTAATAGGCCCTTACCACATCATTATTAATTGTTATTCTTGTTAAAAAAAAATCTGTGCACATCTGTAAAAACAAATTTATAGTGTAATTCTCTACTATCTTTGCCTTAAGTCTTGTAATGTAACATAACTTTAATTCAAGTTGTTTATGCACATGTCCATTTGTCCAAAATATTTCCCTTGATTCCACATCTGTACAACTTGTCAAGATAACAAATACATAAGCATTTAAATACACAATTTTTTTTCAGATTCAAAGGATGTGAAAAATAATGAGATAAAGTATCATCAATATTTTATTACAACTCAAGATATCGAAAGTAATATGATTAAATTATCAACACATGAAAAATCAACTACACTTAAAAAAGTGGAAATTAAAATTAATCCCACAGAAACTTGTTTTACCTTTTGATTCAATAGAAGTTAGCATCTTTCTAGATACTTTGAGATTTAACTAATTTGCCATCAAAAGCACAACTTACACTTACATTTTAAATCAACTTTATAAACTAACACGTATAAAATATTGACCAAAAAATATTATAACTACAGAGATAGATCTCTAATATTTATACTATATGATTATCTTATAAAGAAATAAAACTGCATTAATAATAATCATAAATATGTTTCTCTAGATTGACAATCAACTGGATTACCTCCATAAAAATGTACATCTGTGAAGGCGACTGATACACTTTGGAGGAGGAGGAACAGTCAAGCCATCCATTGAAGCTAAAGTACCAGCCACTCCATAAATAACAAAGTATTTCAGATAAAAAGCCACAGGTAAAGCATAACCCAAACCACACAATGTCCAGGAGTCAAAATTATCTGTCACTTCAGGGTAAAACTGAATAGCAGAAGAGTAAACAAAGTGTTGAAATAGCTCCAGCATCAAGTAGACCACAAGATAATGAAGCAGGAACAGGAATGTGTTAATTATTCTATTTGTAGTCCAGTGTTTGGAAGAATTCAACTGTAAAATTCAAAAAATGTTTTTTTTCTTACACAACAGTAAAAGATATAATTTAATAATACCATATCCATCTTAACTAAACAGTAAATTTTCTATATTATACAAATCTGCTACATAAAGAAAATCAGAAGAAAAAAACAACAAATGATAAGAACTAAAATGGCAGTTTTAATGAAATATCTAGCATACTAAGTTATAAAATATTTTAAAAACTTTGTTACAAAATCAGTGAAATCGAGAAAACCCACTTGTAGAGAAATATATATGTAAAAACAGCTTCCTTTGTGAACCTGACGATGACTGAAGGAGGTCGAAACGTTGTTCACTCCTCTACGTAAAAAAAATTTTCTCAACCCAAACGAGCAGTTTTTACATATATATTTGTTACAAAATATCTCAGAAATGTAATTTAATTTTCCTTTAATAATACTTTACTTAAAAGAGTAGCAAGAGAAAAACCAAGTTTTTCTTGTTCAGCACCTAAAAAACGTTCCTGTAACAATTTACTCCTTATCAGCTTTCAGAATGCAAGTAAAATAATCCATAATTAAAATCAAATATCAGTTAAAATGTATGCTAAATGGATGTACTTACTTATCCTTTTTTTTAATTAACAGAGCACTACAATTGATAACTGATCCAAAAATACAACACAAACGTTTAAAGGAAAAAGCACTTATTTTACTAATTACTATGTTGTGACTCATAAAATCCAGTCATAACTAAGTAAGTTGCATTCAAAATTGTAGTTTATACCTAATGATGACTTGATTATAAAAGTACAGATGAAATCCACTATTTTATTAGAATTGTCAAAAAACTGGTACAGATGCTGTTCAAAATCACAGATTGGTAGCTGAAACAGTATAGCCTTGTTTTCTATTATCCCTGCAGTAACAATGTGAGCTATAGCTCATTGGTAAAGCCAGCAATGGCTGCACCTAAGCTGTGACACAACATATGCATACATAATAAAATGTTTATAAACTCTTAATAACTAACTGTTTTTTACTAACTGTTGTAATAAAGAAGTTAATAATTACTTATTCCAACCACTTTCATGCACAATATTTATTATAACAGCTGCTTTATTATAATTACCATTTATTTTACCTCTTTCATATTAGATCCTCACTGGTTAAGTGAAAAATTCTTCAGATAGGGAAATTTTGGAACACAAAAACATGAAAAATATTATAATTAATAAAATTAACTTACTTGTTCAACAAACTCAGAATAGGATGTAATAGGGCCAGTGAAAAACAATGGCAAGTAGAAGCAGTACCCATAAATAGATATTACATCATCCCAGCTTGTTGTCTGGTGATGACCTTGCCAAATTCTGTCAAGGGAAAAACTAACACATCTTGCACTAAGCCATGCTATTCCAACATCTAACAGAAAGCCTTCTTTTTCATCATTAATTAAGAAGCTCTGAAAATATAAAAGTAAATGGTTGTAGGTGTAAAGAAATAGATATTTCTTGTAAAAAAAAAAAGAATGTTACATAACAGTATGATAAAGCAAGTCTTAGGATATATCCAAGTTATAAAATACAATGTACCTAAAAGTATGTTCCCCTTTGATTAAACTAAATATCTATCATGAAAAAAGGTGCAATTTATTTACACCTCAAAACAGTTTAAGATTGTTCTACTTCAGAAACTATGCATAAAATATTGATGACAGATAAGCAGGTAGAGTAATTCAAATGAACAAGAACCTTTCATAAGTAGTAAAATTTAGCATTTAGTCCACAATAATCTCTATTCTTCTGTGTATATGAGCCATGAGAAATCACATACAATAAATTTGCAACTTACAGAAAAATATAAACCACTAAAAAGGTTTAACTTATACTTATTGATAATATATGTTTCTTAACTAATTCAATGCAATATGAATAAGGAAATAACAGTCTAATAGTTTATTTTAGTACATAGAGAGTTTAGGTTAATTTAACAAGGCAAGACACAATATTTCTCTAATTGGAGTACTGCTAAAGGTAGTTCCATTAATAAAGGTGTCATTCTCAGGCCAATTATAATAACACATTCTTATTTCTACTACAAATTAAATATATCCCTACAGCAACATGTATTTTCCCTCACATTTAAACATTCATGTCAGAACTTTCACTATTTGCTGAGAGAGAGGTATTACATCAAGTTTCTTAGTGCTCAATATACTGAATGAAATATTATTGTACTAACATTGGAGCCAGCATATTCAATAAAACAGAATAATGACAGAAATACTCAAGTATAAATAAGAAATTAACTTATACACCTACAGGATGTCTACAGCATGAGTATTTATAAAGTAAGAAACACTCCAAGGGGCACTCAACATTGTTTTTGCACTCTGCTATTCTACATAGTGTATTTTGGTGTTCAAAATAATCTTACAGAGGTATTTCCTCACTACTGAGAAGGGTACTCTGAACATGTAATGTGTAATTCCAGATGTTTTGAGCTGAGAATTGGTAAGATTGTTGTTATAAGATAAAAAGAAATCTCCCTTTCCCTTATAACGAAATGTTGCCAAGGTCGAGAGTTTTTAAGAACTGAACTTAGAAGACTTCTTGCAAGCAAGTTATCATAAAAGCATGAGAACATCTGATTTAACAAGTTATATTTACTTCCAATTTCAGATTATTGGGTACTTTGAAATTTTTTTCAATGTATTCAAAATCAAATGTGCATTTGCCACTTTTTATGATAACACTTGTGACATTATTCAAAATTGACTTATTAAATTGCAAAAGTGAAATTAATAACTATTTAAATTCATGTATAGTAACAATGTAAGTTTTGTGTCACATAACTGTGAACTCATGAATTGACTTTTTTTTTATTTGCATAAGTCACAAATAGTTATTAACATTGACAACAGGAGTTACAAAGTCTTGTCCATTTCTTGAGCAATTTATCATTGTGATAAGACAGGCTAAGTTTAAAGGTTTGTCCCAGGAAAAAAGTTGTATTTAATCACTTGTGGTAAAAGTGGCCACACAAAGCATTCTTGCCAAAAACCAAGAAAAAGCAACAAAGCAATATTCCCCACCAAGATCTGGACTAAGATCATGGAGATACGTATAGCCTAATATTTCTTAATATACATGTACATAGGGTGGTATCTAAAGATGTTATTAATACAGGCATCTCATTATGTTGTAAGTTTTACTGATTTTTTTGTTCTTTATCAAGGATTAGTTAAAAACAAATTATCTTAAAAACTATTAGTTACTGGTATGTTGTCCATTCAAATATTAGATTCCATAATAAGTTCCATATTATATGAAACTTCACAACACTTAAGGTTTTGAGAATAAGTTTCCTAACTGTCACTTGGTATGGTTTTAGGTGCATCAGATACCTAATTTTATGAATTTAACAGAAATAATGCTGTTACACCTATATAGATTTACTTTGATTATAATGCACTATATCCTAGATTATATTTCACAGATGAACCTTGAATATTTTCACTGTTAAGGTTACGACCTGAAGTTGCTACAAATGTTTGAATGTTTATCAGTGAAGTAAAAGTCCTATTAGATGAAATAAAATCTACTACATGTATTGTATTCTTTCTGGTGAAATATTTTAGAAAATTCCTGGAAGGACAACTAGAATGTACAATTCAATTTATGTGAGTTTTAATAAACCTATTAGTATCTCACCAATAAAATGAACATAACATTTCTTATCTCATCTGAGAGTGTTGTTTTACTAGTTGATGGAATGGAGCTAGAAGGAGCCAGTCATCAATACAATGATAACCCAAGGGTTGCAGGTGGTAAGAACAAACTCAAAGAACTCTGCAGAAAACAGAAGGTGCTGATGCAAGACCAAAAGGAAGAGCTTGACATTTGTGCACAAACCTGAGAAACTTCTGAGAATAGGGAAACAAGCATTGGTAGCACTGAACTTCATTATTCAAAGCCCTGGTGGAAAGTGTCATTATAGAGTGAGAAAAGATTCTACAGTAAAGCAAGGAGTAACTAAAAATTGGTTGAGTTGAGAAAGATTGATGATTGGATGCCAATATCCTATCTTCTTGAGTACCACAAATAAACAGGAATGAAATCACAGAAAAATGGGATTGACAATCTTTCCAGTCTTTCTAACTAACCACTCTCTTATGGCCTGGAAATGGAGCTCCACTCACTGGGGATCTGTTGGAGATAAAAAAGCAACAGGTTGAGCAGGCAATAGTGGAGGTGATGCAAATTGAATGAACTGAAGCCAGAACCTGGAATGCCCATGGATCACTGGTAAAATAACTCCAAACATCCAGAAAATGATGTAATTTTGCTCCACTACCTCTGGGTTAGCAACCAACACCATTTTCAGAAGTATGAAAAGCCAAGAATACAGATAGATTCTATTATGAGAACAAATAAACCTGAAAACCAAAGGAGAGGTTCAGAAAATGCTGCATGCTGATACTCCCAACTTAAAGCCAGAAAGACGAGAAGCTGAAGACAATGGAGAAGAATATAAATGAGCAGCATCAATTTAGGATTCTAATATATCTCTGGAACTCCAGCAAATAACATGAGACAAAGAAAAAAGCTTCCCATAACTCAGTGAAGGAAGAAGACTATAAATGAATACTTTCTTCTAATAAAGTACCTCTACCAAATAAATTCCAACAACAAACCAGCCAGGAAACCAAGAAAGAATGCAATAACACAACATGACTGAGCTATATGTCAGTAAAATCTCCAACTCATCATCTACTTTCTGAGGTGAACATTGATTGGCTTCAAACAAAAGTTGGATTGAAGAAAAATACCTCAGGACAGTCATGACAGTCAGATGAATATGAGAAAATTGTGATAGTTTAAAGTGATCACAGATCCAAAAGGGGTATTCATCCACTGAGAATCTAAATAGGTCTCTTATTGGCAGTGATAAGCCAAAGTATGTTGATTCAATAAACATGGGAGACAAAGCCTAGCTATCCCACAATGTAACTGAGTGGCAAGTCTCCCAGCATGAATAGCCATATTAGAGGAAGGATGAAAACCAACTAGTCACTTGCAATCCTTTCTGCTAACAAGGAAATAGTAGTCAAATGCAATAGAAGAGACCCCCAAAATCTCACAAACCAAAGTATCCAACTGAAGAAAAGGGGCTGTAGGTAGGTGCTCAAAATGATCCTCTGTTGAAACTGGCCAGAAAAGGTTTTAGCCATAAAAAGCAAGTCTACATGCTCCCCAGTTGTTGGGTCATTTGCAAGAGTCACCTCAAAGCTCTCAGAAGAGACCCTTTGTCCACATACATCTCCATCTTGCAACAGATCATCTCAAGAACAGTTTCACAATTCCAAAGGTTAATACAACCTGCATCATTTTGTAAACGTTTATTCCAACTGGATAATGGTAGCATTACTTTTGATAAACCAAAATTTGCATAACTTATAATTTTTTTTATATTACAATTAAATATATTGACATTTATAGCAAGGAACTTTTCTCTCTTGATTTCATTCCCTGGATGTTTGTTTAGGACATCAGTGTATAATATCCTGATAAAATCAAGATTATTAGGTGTTTCTTCATCATATTTTATTAAAATGCATTTGGCAATCTTTAGGTCTTTATGCCTATCTATCTTGTTTTTACTGAAGTTTCATTAAAAGCCAAATAAAATTAGCTGAAATACTGAAATCATTAGCTTATTTCAACCCATTCTTTCATTTTTCAGTTCTCAGGAGCAATCTTTTGTGGCTACTGATACAAAAGAGGTTGGATTAGGAGTTGTGTCAACTCTAAAATAGAAAAGAAAATTATTAAATTTGCTAGAGGTGTTATCACCATAATAAATTCTAAATTTTATAAAACAAGTCATGATTTTGCAACAACACTGCATATTCCCAAGTCATTATATGTCTTAGGAGTTACTCAAACACTAAAATGTATGGTTAGAACTTATTTGAAGAATAAACATTTGCAAGTGGTATTGCTAATTTTTATTATCATGTTTGTCTTATGTAATGCTCTTCATAAAAGTGCAAGAATTGTTAGCATTTCTTGTGTGTGGAATAGACATTTTACATCCTTTGAGTTACAACCTCTCTTCATGTTTTAAGTGTGGACCCAAGGAACTACATGAATTAAGAAGAGCTGGCAAGATGTGATGTGGTTGCAAAGAATCACATTTCATCATTTTTGCACAGGTAGATACAGATTTGGAGAAACAAACAACTCAATCTTCTTGTGTAGTTTGAATTGTTTGCAACATGTTCTTTTGTCATACACTAAGCTCCCTTAAAAAGGATAAGTTATAATTTTCCTTCACTGAGAATGTAGTTTCAATAAGTACTTAGTTCCTCATGCATAGATAAGTTTTTCTCATTTAGTGCTGCCCTCTATATGCACAAGTTTTTCCACATGCCACAAGCTTTGAAGCTCTTACCCATCTTTGAATTGACTGATTCCAATGCATCTTACATGCAAATCATCATGTGATAAACCTCCACCAATAAGAGCAAGATACACTCTCTTGACACTTATGACTCTCATATTCAATTCTACTGAACTATCATTTCAAGTTTTGACACAAATAAGAAGCACTGATTTTCAGTGGAGAGGAAGGGTGGAAAGTTAGAGAAGATGCAAGTGCTTATCAGAAATACGTCTTGATTACAAGAAAATTAGAACTTCCAATATGGTGGATTCCCTCTGCTCACATAAATAGCTACAATCACATATTGAAAAGGCAGATGGGACCTGAATGAGGAAAAGAAAGAATAATCCTTCAAAAGTATCATAAGGATATTCCCAAAAAGTAGATCCTCATAGTAGAAGATCATATATAGGAGACTGTGCCACTTCTGTACCAGGTATATTTTATATGTCCATTTTGGAAAGATGTCAAATATGTGAGCAAGTCCAAGTATGAAAGAACTATGGCAGAATATGGATCCAAAGCACAAAATATTTATGAAATTCAATTCCAAAAAACATAAAAATGGATAAAATTAAAATAATGTGTCCCTAAATGTGGAGTGACTAGGGTACAACAGATCATACACAGTAAATAAGCTACACCTAAAACACCTAGCACTGGGAACTGACATCCACGTAGAGGTATGATAAGGTTCATATCATTGGTAAGTCAACTACAATCCAAAATTTGGCCAACAGGCACCACATTCAGGTGGTAGTAGGAAGTGCCACCTTTAATGCAATAACATCCTCAGAATAATAAGAACATTGAGAGATAGTGAATAGGGAAGAACCATAGTAATCTCCAAGCATCTCTATCATGACCCACAACACAGATGGAGTTACAATAGTATAAATGAGTGAGAGAACAGAGATATCTGTAATATATGTATGAGAACATACAGTTATGTGAAAAAGTTAGGACACCCTATGAAAGCCTGTGTATTTATGTAACATTTTTGGATATATATATATATTTAATCTCAATTTCAACAATACTAAGAGATTATAGGAATATACCTAAACAATTAAAACTGAAGAAAAGACTTTTCGAGATCTTCTGTAAATGCAATTCTGCAAAAATGCATATTCTAACTGAGGAAAAAATTAGGACACCCCCACATTTATTCCCACTTAAAATGGCTCAACTCACACACAGGTGTATCACACCAGGTGCACATGACTAGAAGATCGTTACTCAGCATTTTGAATGAGGCTTGCCCTATATAAACCTCAGACATTTAGTTTGGTGTGCTCCTGGACTGTTGAAGTGAGAGTGAGCATGATGGTGAGAGCAAAAGAGCTGTCTGAGGCCATCAGAAAAAAAATTGTAACAGCTTATGAGTCTGGTAATGGATTTAAAAAGATCCCAAAGATTTTGAAATCAGCCATTCCACTGTCCAGAAAATAGACAACAAGTGGAGGGCTTTCAAAAAAACTGCCAACATGCCCAAGTCTGGCAATGCAAACAAGTTCACCCTGAGAGCAGACTGTAAGATACTAAAAGAGGTCTCCAAACACCCTAACATGTCATCACGGGACATACAGCAGGCTCTGGCTACTGTTGATGTGAAAGTGCATGTCTCTACAATCAGAAAGAGACTGCACAAGTTTAACTTGCATGGGAGGTGTGCAAGGAGGAAACCTTTGCTCTCTAAGAGAAACATCAAGGCCAGACTGAAATTTGCCAGAGAGAATGTAGACAAAAACCAGGACTTCTGGAATAATGTTCTTTGAACAGATGAGTCCAAAACTGAATTATTTGGACACCAGAACAGAGGATATGTTTGGCATAAACCAAATACAGCATTCCAGGAAAAGAACCTCATACCAACTGTGAAGCATGGAGGTGGAAGTGTCATGGTTTTGGGATGTTTTGCTGCAGTAGGACCTGGACAACTCACAATCATAGAATCCACCATGAATTCTACTGTGTATCAGAGGGTGCTTGAGGATCATGTAAGACCTTCTGTACGAAAATTAAAGCTGAAGCAGAACTGGACCCTGCAACACAACAATGACCCAAAACATACCAGTAAATCCACCAAGGACTGGCTGAAATTAAGAAATGGAGAGTCCTGGAATGGCCAAATCAAAGTCCAGATCTTAATCCCATTGAGATGCTGTGGGGTGACTTGAAATGGGCTGTACATGCAAGAAACCCCTCAAACATCTCACAGCTGAAAGAATTCTGCATTGAGGAGATGGGCAAACTTTCTTCAGACCGATGTCAGAGACTGGTAGATGGCTACAAGAAGTGTCTCACTGCAGTTATTTCAGCCAAAGGGGGTAACACTAGCTATAAGGGGGTAGGGTGTCCTAACTTTATCCTCAGTTAGAATATGCATTTTTGTAGAATTACATTTACAGAAGAACTTGAAAAGTCTTTTCTTCAATTTTAATTCTTTAGTTATATTCCTATAATCTCTCAATATTGTTGAAATTGAGATTAAATATATATATATCCAAAAATGTTACAAAAATACACAGGCTTTCATAGGGTGTCCTAACTTTTTCACATGACTGTACACTGATTAGTTTTGTGAAGAAACAAAGATATCTGTAATAAATGTGTGAAAACATATACTGATTAGTTCTGCTCTACATCCAAAACCCAGCCACTGGAAACCAACATCCATGTGCAGGAAGATGAGTGATCCCAATCAAGGGGTAAATTGCAATTTTGATGCCTCACTCCACTGTTACATAGTGGAGGATACATGGCTACCTACACCAGCAGAACACAACCACCCTACCCTGAAATGAATGGTTTTACCATTCACATATTATGTCTACCATCCCAGCAACTTAGAACTTGAAAGTGGTAAGAGTTCTCAAACTCCACTAAAATAAAATGGAGGAAAAATCATAGCAGAGAGTCTAGAGAAATGACAACCCTTGAGACAGTGCAATGGGTGACCACAAATCCCTATTTTGAAAAACAGACCACACCAGTTCATTCAATACATGATAGGAATGGGGAACTATCCCCCTTTTACCAATGTAGTCAATGGGTGAATACAGTCTGGTACAGACAAAATAATGAAGTAAACATAAAAGATAGATCTAAAATCAATCTTATGGAACACCCCAACTCAGTATAGTGCGATTTTTGACCACGGATACTATAATATGCAAGTCAGATATACAGTGCAGATTTGACAAGTTTAACCATATCAGAAGATACCACTCATCACAGAATGGGATCCAGAAAGATTGAGAGACATGCCTCTGAAAAATATAAGGTATATTTTAGTGACTTAACAAGTAGTCTCAAGAAAGAGAGAAGAATAGCAACAGTTAGATGATAGAATGCCAACAAGGAAGAAACAGCTACCCAAAGTAGATAATTAGAGATGAAGATATGAGATGTAATTTCAGTGCTTAACAAAGTACCTTAAACAGATGAAAGGAAAAGACATGCAGGGACAAGAGAATTTGCATCATTGGAATGAAAACAGCAGAAGGTAAGGATGGGAAGAAGAAAAGGAATAGAAAACCAAATGAATCCAAATCCAATGGGTGAGGAAGAAAAGTAAAAAATCACTGAGAAGGAGTTGATTAAGGGAAGGAAATTGTGGGAAATAGATTCAATGGAAAAAGCTTTGAAAACAATGAAGCAACTCACAGCATGTACAGGAAAGAAGAGGTCATTTGGACCTCACCAAGAGGAAATGCAGAAGATGGTTAAAAAATGAAAAAGTCAAAAGAAATGCACCATATGTGTCACTAAAATGTAGATTAGTAAAATTAGAAACAAAACAACCAAAAGCAGAGTAGTGTCAGCCAGTAAAAATCAGTCTAAAAGACCTAAACCAGAGTGGCATGAAGGAATAAAATGAATAACCAAACATTAAACATCACTGTATTAGCAGAAAGAAATAAAAAGTTTTGAAATGAAGTAATACGTTCTGTAGCAGGGAAGAAATATAATTTCACTTTGGAATAACTAAATAATTAAAGATATTACTATTCTATAATAAATGTGTTGAGAGACACTGATACAAAGATATGGAAAAAAAACTCTTGAAAAAAACACAAACTAAACATGATCACTGCCAACCGAGGAAGTGACAGTCTGAGAGAACTGAACAGAGGGAGTCACATGCATCAAGAATGTGTATTGTGCTCTTACTGGTGGAGGATTGTCACATAATGCTTTTGCATCAGATGATTCAAAGGTGAGTTAGTGCTTCAAAGCATGTGAAATGTGAAAAACTTTACTGCATATATAGTGCAGCACTGAACAAGTATAGCTATTTATGTGAGTGGAGGTAATGTATCATATCAGAATTACAAATCACACTTCATCTCAGCATTTCTGATCAAGTACATTCAGCAATGCTTCACGTATACCCTGATGGGGACAGATACTTTCAAGAGCACAATACTTCTATTCACCATGCATAAATTGTACATGCATGGTTTGAGAAACAAAATTATGAATCTCCCACGGCCATCAAAATTCTCAGATATTAATACAATTGAATATCTTTCAGATGAACCTAGAAAGACAAAATTTTCAACAAGATTGTCTGCCTAGCTTGTTCCACAAATTGCAAAGAACATTTAAGACTGAATGAAGAAATACCCCTTAAAACATTTCCCAATCCCTTGTGGATTCTATGACCTATTATGTTATGGCCATTATTCAGGCACAAGATAACTCAACCATTATTAGAAATAGGGCTTAATAAGTTAGCCAGACAGTGTAAATTTTATTCCATTATAAAATTAATCGAATATATTAAGAATGGTGAAAAATAATATTAATGAAATTACAGCAAAACTAAATAGCTGTTCATAAAATTAATCTTCATAAAAGAAACAAAATTAAAAAGAGTTGAAAATAATTCTAATAAAAAGCAACTAAACTTATCTAATATTCAAAACTAGTTTTAGTGAGTCACAGCAAAATTTATAATATGGAAGATAATCATACATATCACAGTTAACGTTTTTAATAAATTATAAGTTATTTAATTTTTTGCTTTTTATTAATATGATAAACTTAATATCAATATTAAGTAAATTAAGATTTTATCCACTGAAGTATTTTGTCTTTGCCTACTCTAATTTTTTAAAGCTTACTTGATGTCTTATCATAGAAAAATATTAATAAAACTTTCAAACAAATGTAACTACAACATTTTCAGGAATTAAAACAATGTCTATAGAAACTATAAAAAAATTCCTAAATGTCTGATTTCCTCTCAAATCTTCTAAATTCCACATACAAGTCTGTTGATGTTCTCTCACCAAATTGTAAATTACTTTTTACACTAATTTATACAGCGTAAATAGTTTATAATATGCTCCATCCAATGCTACTTAAACTTTGCTTTCAGGTATTTGAACACTATTCCTTAGTAGCTGTTCCATTCTTTTACAGCCTCAAGACGTATGATGTGAACAGAGGCCTGAAATAATAGTTAGGCAGAGAAGGAAACTTCTGGGAGAAACAAGCCTTGATTGATTATATTCTTAAGGAATGACAGTTTCTAGAAGATGAAAACCTTTGGTTAGGGATGGACAGAATTCTTTTTTATGTTTTCTTAGTGAATTACACCAAATAAACATTGGAAAATACCAATCAATCGATGTTAACATTTTTTAAGTTAAATACTGTTTAAAGGGCATTAGAATTATTTTTACTTAAACTTTGAAATATGATATACAAATATGTGTGTGTTTGTGACTGTAATAAAGTTAATTCTAATAAATTACAAAAGAAATTAAAACAAGAAATACTGCTGATACTGTAATCTGAAACTACGTGCAAAATATGTATTAAATATTTTAAAAGAAGAAATGAACTTACTTTAACATTTACGTGTTTGTTATTATGAAGGAAAAATAAAACGGTTGTTGTCAGTGCAAAACAAAGATAACTTCTTCCAAATCTGTGCACTCCAAACATAAGCAGCACATAAGAGGCAAAACAAGCTGTAGTCTTCCAACTCAGTGAGAGTAGTAAAAACAATGTTGTGTATCCTGTGAAAAATATGTTCAACCCCTATGAGAAAAAAAGTTTCATTTTAGAGCATTTCATTATTTAATCAATCAATTAACCACAGTCTATATGTTGTCTGATTTAACTTTCCTTTAAAGATGACACAGAAGAAAATAGAAATATACAAATTCTAAAACTATTTCATAATATCACTTTCTGCCCAATTCTTATTTACCTATATCCAATATGTTTATGTTAGGAACTTTTTATAACATACTGCACTATAAGTATCCCAACATTATATTCATACATATTTGCACTTTTGTTAAAACAAAAGCAGGCTTACATCTGCTGATTTCTGTTATAATTGAAGATTTTGAAATTTACTTCCATTGTTGATCAGATATGGATATCAACCTTTAAATGGTTGGGTATTAACAATGATCCTTCCTCTCACTGAATACTTAATTTATGTTGGCTTTTTGCAGACACCTAACATACTCACTAAACAGTAAACTTAGCTGCTCTAATGGCTATTTTATTTTTATAAACACTGCAACTAAATGAAACCACAGTATATTCATTAAAAAGTAACAAAACTAATTTAAAAGAAAAAAATCAAACATCAACAAGATACTGTGATCTCCAACCATGCAACGTTTTTGCTTCCTACAGTATATATATTCTTCAAAAAAAGAAACGCAAAAGGCAAAATTTGAGACATATTGTTAATAAGTTTATTCCGGGTAGTTCTGTATGACATGTGTGAAACTTTGCACATTCACTGCTGAACATCCAAAGTCTGCAAAGACGAAGTCCACACTCACAAGTTGAAGTTTAACGTCACTCGACATCAATAACGAGTATGCCCCCCGTGAGCATCAATAACTGCTTGGCATCTCCTGCCCATGGAAGCGATGAGATGACGAATCACATCCTGTGGAATGGCTGTCCATTCAGCCTGCAAAGCTGCTGCAAGCTGAGGTAGAGTCTGCGGTTGAAGTTGTCGCCAACCCAGACATCGGTCCAACTCGTCCCAAAGATGTTTGATGGAGTTTAAATCTGGTGGGCCAGGGAAGAACGTTGATGTTGTGGTGTCTCAAGAAGACAGTGGTGAGTCGGGCTGTGTGAAAACGGGCGTTGTCATGTTGAAAAACGTCGTTGACGTTCACCATTATGGGTTGCACATGGGGCCTAAAAATCTCGTCGACGGTTGCGTACGGTCTGATCGGAAATCCTACGCAGCCCTGGTATGGTTGAGGCAGTAGATGTTGCAGTGGTGGTCCTATCCCGAAGGTGACGTAACCGGATGTAGCGATCTTGTGCGGGCGTGGTCACACGAGGTCTGCCAGATCGTGGACAGTCACGAGTTGATCCATGTTGTTGGTGAGGATTCCATAGCCTTGTGATGATGCTTGGGTAGATATTCACAGCTCTGGCAACATCTGATCGAGATTAGCCTGCTTCCAAGCGACCAATGGCATTGTTGCATTGTGCTTCAGTCAGTCTTGGCGTAACTGTATTGCGTGTCGGTGGCTTAACACTGAGCTATGGAAACCGAGAACCCGTCACTTTTATAGGGATTTTGCACATGTTACACATGCAGAACATGCAGATCTCTCAAACAAATTTATTGGACACGAATGCGTTTTGGCGAAAAATCCATTGTTTTCCTCCATTTTCAAAGTGCACAACTTTTATTGTCATTTTGGTCTGACAATCAGTGCCTTAACACGTGTAACATCACATACTCCGAGCTTGTAACGTTATTACATATATTTCTCTTTAAAATTACAAAAATATCCCCTTTGCGTTTCTTTTTTTGAAGAGTATGTATATAGTATATATATATACCTATGTCTTAATACACTACTTGTACCAGATGATGGCAAAACCACACATTGTAGATTTATTAGTGTTAAACTTCTAATTGATTTCTTTACTACCCATTCAATCTATCTCTAAATTATATATGCTTTATTCGCCACAAGTTAGTTGGCATCTTCTGATTGAAAATAATTTTTGTAGCTTTCAAACAGATATATTTTAACATAACACACTTTCACAATTCACAAACAAAATGAAATTTACAGAATCAACAATTATCTATTTTTACTTTACTATTATGTGATAATTTAATTCTTTTCTATTGAATATTATCACAACTTTTTTATAGCTGTTTTTCATTAGTAAATGATCAAACCACGAGATGTAATGACAAAACAAGGTTTCAACCAAGGACTATACAAAACCTGGATGAAATATTTAAAAATCAAGAAATTAATAATATATATTCAAGGATTCGTAACAAGACTAAAGATATTATTTTGGGTGGGCAGAAAAAAGTTTCTACAAAAATAAACAAATCAACAAGTGTGTTATATTGTTTGCATGCAACTCTTTGAAGATGTGCAGAAATTAAAATATTTTTTTATGTGAATTGTGCTTTATAGATGCCATAAAATTACACAACATTCATTCTAAAATATTTATGAACTGCAATATATGATAGATAGAATTAGCATATAAAATTAACCAAAATATATGCCTAAAAAATGTTACAATAATGTTACTGGTCACAATAATGTATTATTTTTACAATGTTATGATACCAGATATGTAGCTTCTAGAAATCTTTCTAAAAGTTAACTGTGTAACACTAACCAAATTTTCAGTATTTTCTTACATGAAAAAAAATTTCTACTACAACAAAATAATATAGTATTTTTGACTAATCAAAGTTGACTGTATATCCTCAAATTAACCTACATAAATAAAAAAAAAGACACACAATGCAGTGTCATGCAGCCAAAACAACCTGCTGTAGTTGTTGTTGTTGTTGTTTTGGATTAAGCACAAAGCTACAATAGGCTATCTGTGCTCTGCCCACCACGAGTATCGAAACCCGAATTTTAGCGTTTTAAGTCTGCAGACATACCGCTGAGCTACTGGGGGGCAACCTGCTGTAAGGCAAACTGTGTGTTACAGTTTAAGTGATTTTTCACCTTCTGTATTGTGAACTATCAAGATCTAAACTATCACATAGTTTTGGTAGACTACTGGACTCTTACTTCACATATCAAATTTAAAGGCAATTCATTACAAAATACCCAAGATATAACATATTCAATTTTGATTGAGTTTCTTCCTTTTCTTTTTAATTTCTTTGCATCAAAAGTATGGAAACTTTAAGTGATAGAAAAACCTACTTAACTTTTATGGGGTTTTTTTTCAAATTTGGTATACTGATAGATCTCTTCAGCTCACAATTAGAAGTCTTATTTGGCCTGAATTTTCTGACTGCATCTTTTGTCTTCCATTTCTAAGGTGTTTGTAATTAGGTTAAGATAACATTAGTATATTTCATAAATTATTAGCTCAGGTTATAATCCAGTGATTTCAAAGCTTATTTTTTTTTCTGGTAATGAGATTAATATAAAAAAGTTAAAAATATATCCAGTATTTAAATTTAAATTAAATAGCTATAACTATTAATAATTACATTAAGAAAATAATTATACCACTGGTAAACAGAATGGGTATTTTCAAAAGTCATAAACTTTAATCATACTACTTCCATTTTTACTTATTTTAGACATCAGTAATATCAAAATATCTTTCTCACAAGGATTACAAAATCTGAACAATGAAAAATTAATTCTATAACATGCTTGTTATAAGACATGCAGGTGTTCTAAGCAATACTAGCTTTGAAAACAAATCTCTAAATTATGAATAACTAAAATAACTGTGAACTCAGGAATCTTTGAGATTTATGCTTTCATCAGAAGTATTAATTTTTGTAATTAATTCTATCATTCAAATTAAGACTATTGTATTGTGAGAATTAAACCACACACACAAGAATATGTCTTGCATATGATCATTCATATATGTGGTACTTATGTAAGCAATATAAATATTATGATTATATATAGAATAACTTACAAGGCATAATGAAAGTTTATACAGGAAAGTTAAATAAAATTAAGAAAACTTAGTAAGTAATGTGTAAGTTCCGTTAAGCTTTCCCATTTAAGATTTCCTTTTACTACTTAACATATTCTTCCCTTGTGCAAAAATAACATTTATGGAAAATATATATAAGCCAATAATGAGCAAATACACTGGATGATCCACTTTGTTTAACTTTTATAACTTAAACACCACTTACTAGGTTTGCTTAATTTTACTTAACTTTCCCATATAGGCTTTTGCTGTACTATGCATTATTATTTCTTTATGTGACAATAACATATACCTTTACTTATGTCTCACAGGCTTGGTACTAATAAAAATAACCACATGTAAGATATGCTCTTGTGCATGGTTTAATTTTTAAAATACGACAGTCTCACTTTTACTAATAAAGTTCATTACAGAAAATATATGCTCTTGATGAAGGCATAAACACAAACCTTTTAAAGGTTCTCTGGAGTTCATGATTATTTTACTCATTCATATTTATGTGTACTATAATCTAGTGAACATTATGTACCTTAAAAAAATATAAAACAAAACTCTCTAAAGTTTAGACACATTGTAGATGTCTGGAAGAAACAGAGGCACAAAAATATACCATGGCAGTATTTTACTGATATCCATATTGTTGTATTATCTTAAAAATAACCAATTATTGGCCAAGGCTTGAAATGGGTTGTTATAGACTCCAACTGTGTTTATGTCACAAAACCTAAAAGCTGTTATGGTAATTAATACTTTATTAAAATAAAAGTGATGACACCTACTGTTTCTTTTGGATACTATGTGAATAAAACATCTGACTATTTTGCTCGTTTTATCAATTTCTGGAGAAAAAAAATCCTCCACCCCCTTAATCTGTACTTTCTTACACAACATTAAATAATACCGTTATTCATTTCTAAAAAAAATGTGATCCCCATAGGCCCTGCTGTAGCTTCGTGCCTGCTTATACAATATTAAAGAATATAGTTACTAATTTCTGAAAAAAAAAAAAAAAATGGATAGGGAGTTCAGACCCTGGACCCTTTATAGATCCATGACTGCTTGTCCTACAATAATGAATACAGTTATGCAACTTTAAATTAAAAACATAATATAGTACAAAAATACAGTAAATGTACACTATTTTACATTTGAGTAGCCAATTGCATCCCCTCTAGTCAGCAGTTCATAATTAGTGATTGTAATAACAAAGAAAGTGTGAGCAAACTTAGTGACAATGGAAGTCAAACTCAAGACCCTCACATCATAAAGAACCTCTCACATGGACATTCATCATATAGTATTCTTCGATAAAGTAACCATTTCAATAGGCAGTTACTGCCCATTTCACAATCAACTCATTATGCAGCTTTCTGCTTGACAATGAGTAAACATAATGGCAATATTTTGATTACTTGAATAATTATAATAATTGAGAACAGCATTAACTGAAACAACTAATTTTCATCAGTTAATTACTTTTGTGATAATTGATTTAATCATAATTTCAATTAATTGATTGTTGGAATAATTGAAAACAGTTGTAATAAGAATACTAATTTAGACTATCTGATTATTTTCATGATATTAATTAATTGTAATTTAAGTTAATTGGTCAGTTTATAACACTAAACAATGTAATCATTACTCATTGGAATTAATTAAATCACCCAGCTCAAATTTGTACCTAGAAAATGGTATAAATATCTGTTGTGACTCATAGTTGAAACAGACCTTTGAGGTGATGTGATAATAATAATTTTCTTTGTTGTGATCAGGTTTGGACTGGATATTTTTATGATCAATTGTTAATAATGACTTTTGTAATGATTATGAAACTGACCTTTGTTTTAACAAGTTGTTGGCACATCTGACTGAAAAGGATGTGCAAAACAATCCACAACCAATATTTCTGGATACTATATTTAATCATCAGCCACTCATAATCCGAGTTATCCTAAAAATGAAGATAAAAATTGAAAAGTATCAATATTGTACAAGGTTAAGTAATAACTAATGAAAGTAATGAAAAATCATAAAATGACCTTATGCAAGATGATGCTTTAAAGTTTTCATAATTTGGATCACCTGTTTAGCATAGACTGGAACTAATTCAAAAGCATGACTGAAGAAAACGATTTTGGCATAATAATGCTTAAAACACCAGCCTTCAAAATTTTGCTCTTTTTCTATTTGATAAGCTAATAGAATTTCAAAGTACACTTACAGAAACATTAATTACTAGACAAATGAAGTAATTCTCTCTATACAAGTAATTTAAAATACTGTATACACTTATTAAAAAGGGTTCACATGAGGAATGAAGAATTATTACATGGATAAAAGAGTATACATTATAAACTCTCAACATATTTTCACTTCAGAAAAGTCAGATAAGAGTTGATATTATATAAGATTATAAAATTATGTATAGGATGATAAGATAAACGTTTCCAGTTACCTTGTGCTATATTCTAAAAGGAATAAGACAAAGACATGATTTTAAAACTTTGTTTGTTTGTTGTTGTTAAACATAAAGCTCTACAATGAGTCATGCACGCTGTACCCAATACAGGTGCTGAAACATGGTTTTTAGCATTATAAGCCTTCAGAATTACCAATAAGCCACTGGTAGATAAGTATTTAAAAAAAAACAAGAAAAGCTCTCATTAAGATAGTTTTACAGCAAGGTGACTGACTTGTGAGATGAGCTGTTACATGCAGTTTTGGAGAACGGCACTTTTCATTAGTTTAAAAGGGGAATAAATATTGTTCTGAAAAATAAAGGATGGGTTCAAGTTCTTACTCTTCTTTCTCTGGGGAAAGTGTACAAGGTAAGCTTCGATGGATCAAAGTTAATATTTTCCTTAGCCTAAAGAGATATTTCAGATAGCTATTCATCTATCCATAGAAGAAAAAAACAAACAGCTTTAAAGAGGGTTGTAAGAACCAGTGAAGGAAATAAAAGAAGGTTGTGCACAGTTGCCTTAAACTTTTGTGCATGAGTTAAACCACTGAAAGAGATTTCACTCCTGCAACTAATAATGTGCAATGCAATCTTCTTGCACAGTATTCATTCCTCTTGAGCATTTTGTACAAACAGAAAATTCATTCTAGATGAGGCAAATAGACACACTGGAAATAAGAAGGTAGGGTGGATTATTCTGTGAAAAAGGGATTTATCTGACATACATTTCAGGTAGGGAGAATAACTTCATATAATATTACTCACCTCTCCACAGAACAATTAACTACAATCACATATTTAAACAATAGTGGAGTACAGGTAAGTTAAAGAGATAAGCTCTATTCTCAGATGATAGCAACAGAAAACGGAAACCTAATGAACCATGTCTCCTACCATGAGGGTGAAGAAGGCTGTTGACAAAAACTCTTCACCCAATACAAGTTATTGTTCAGAAATGTCTAATCAAAAGAACCTCCTGCTTTTTGCTGAAGTATCACATAAATAGGTGAAATTCTAATGTTATTCAACTGTTTTATATATTCCAAGAGATTGTTAAGCGTGATAAGGGCAATATATTAAGCCAAACAGTATGTGAAATATTAAATAGACTAGATAAGAAATAAATCATCCCAGACCAGCTTCTCAAGGTGAAATCATGACCCACCCAGCTGGTCATAACCACCTGTCAAGTCCTCAGTGTTAAGGGAGGCCTATACTACTCTTCCAGGTTGACATTCCTGTCCTATGTCCAATAAAAGTAGAGTCTGGTAAAAGGAAAGCAAGGGTCCTCCTGCTTCACTATAAGATATTGGGAGAAACTTGTGTAAAGAAAACACCACAGGTATGTGGACCAAACAAAAATTACTTTATTTTCATAAAGTCCCTCAATAAGAAACAGTGCAACCTTTATCTGCAAACTGGGAAACCAGAAGCTATACTGTTGAATGGTTGCTTTGCCAATCTTTTTTTTTCAGTGTGGTTTGGATGGTAATTAACAGAGATATACATGCAAGTATCTATATATACTGCCAAAACAGCCTTGTAGAAAATCCCATCTCAACAATGAGCACTGAGTAGAAGCAAATGGGCTTAACACATTTTGTTGTTTCTTAGTTTATGTAGTTATTTGGATTTTTTCCACCTCTTTCTCTTTAGAGGTAAAATTCAAAGATGTACTGAAAAAAAAACAACAATCAAAAACACATCTCCATTCAATCTCTGAGAAGATTTGGGAATGGTGACAATTGGGAGATGAAACCCAGAGTATGTGGCACAAAGGATTATCCACATCCTTATTTCATTTGGGATATAACAGCCAAATGCAAGATAAATTGTGAGAAGACACACTTGATAGATGACATCAAAAAATGAAAAGCAAGATGAGCTGTTTAACCCAAGTAATCAAAATGAAAGGAGAGAAAATGCAAAAAAGAGAAGGATTTCATGGCACACTTTTCATTAAATATAAAGACAGCTCATAAGCAAAGTAACATTGTACCGCACACACAAGACAAAGTAGATGATTGGAGTCTGAATTATCACAAAGAGAAGAAATGGAAGAAAGGATAATTGAAAAAATATCAAATAACCCTATAACAAGCAGACTTAGAAAAGAAGGAACTGTCTACTAATAAAATCAAGCTGTCATTTCAAAATCCATGCAGGCTGTTTCTAAAGCAAAAATATCTGAACACTTTTCCTGAATTTAACAAAGCTTTCACTATAGAATGGGAACTGGACAAGGATAACAACAGAATAGAAAAGCCTTGAAAGGGCTGTAAGAACCAGAGAATGAAAAAAAGAAAATTGTACATTGTTATCATACAAATGGATAAATCCCTCTCAAAAATCCAGTTGAAAAAGTAAAGTGAAAAGAACAAAAGTTAAATGAACATAAGGAAAAAAAGGTGGCAATCAAACCATCCATTTTCACTGATAAACTTCATGGGCAAATGGTTTAAAAGAGTGAGCAAGAAAATGGATTACAGTGTGAGAAAATCCTCTCCATCTTGCAAGCACCTGGACAAGCCATGAATGAAGATGAAAGCATTAAATTATCACAGTGAAAATTTGTTGTCCAAGACTGACATATGATGGACCTCAAAAATGAAAGAGGTAAAGGCAAAGGTCCATGACCAAACTGGCCAAAGCAGAGCAAGTGAAGGGATATAGAATTAGGTGTTCCACTTCAAAATAACAAGTTACAAATATCACTATTGTATAATAAAAAGGTAAACTTATTGAGAGAAATTAATACATATATACAGAAAAAAATTAAGATAGAACACTTGAAGATAACACAAAATAAATATTATAACACAAGTGCAGCCAAATGAGAAGTGATAGTTTGGTATAATTAGACAGAGGCAGCCCCATGCAGCAAAAGAATATATGTAGCACTGTTATTGGTGGAGGTTAGTCCCATGATAATTTGCATGCAAAATGAACTGGAATCAGTAAATTCCAGATGGGTGAGAGCATTATGGCTTATGGCATGCACAAAAAAAAAAATGTATTTGCACATGAAGGGAAGCACTGAACAATAATAGCTATTTATGTAAGTGGAGATAATGTCCTATATTGGAAACAATGTTGTTAGTGGATTTATTGACAGCAGTAATGAAGCATCAACAGTTTAATAAATCTAACTAATCAGTAACTTCTTTTCAACTCATAAATTGTGCATTGATATTAATAGTAAATTTCTTTCAATGTGTTAGGCATTAGTAGATTTTGTCTTCAACTCTTTTTAGCCATTATTCAAAAAGGTTTACTTTTAATGCTTTCTTTTCTTTGCAATGTTATATTTTATTAGAACATAACATTCAAAAGAACTTAGATTTCATGTATTCAAAAAATAAATTATTGTTTAATTGAAAACAACATGAACCAATTTCACCAAAAATTATCCTTGCACCCAGTTCATACATCATGTTAAAATTTTAATGACATTTAAAAAAAAAAGTTTTTAACTATCTCCAATCTACATATAAATCATACCTTCTGCCTAGAAAATAATGACCAGCCTTCAACAAAATCTGTGGGATCCAACATATACTGAAATGCTATAAAAAAACAATAAAAACTTGCACGTAAAAGGTTTTTCATTTTTAAATAATGTTCATGCCTATTATTTATTTTTAACAAGTCAACAGAAACTCCTATAAACATGTATATATACAACCATATAAATTTACCAGAACTCATGTATTATTTTGTTTTACTCGAATCAGTGATAATTCATCTCTTTTACATACATTCCTCATTGTTTTAATTTCAGCCAAATGAAGAAATCAACCAAAGAGGCCAATATCACATGTGAATGCAACTTGTCTCCACTATGCAATCCCAACATGGCCAATTGTGATACCAAACAAATCAGGAAAATACAGAAAAACTGGAAAATGTCTACACCTCTCCACTGCAAAAATCATCTTTATATCAAATTCCATGCAAGTTAGTCAAAACAAAACTTGGCACTGGACCAAAGACACATAAAATTATGGGTTTATTTAAAATTTTGACCTCCCCCTAAAACAACTAAAAATGAACATATCCCATACTTTTGAATGTGTATGTATGGAACCTGTAAAAAAAACAAACTATAGTACCAAATACCATGTAAATTGGCCAAAATTCAAGAGTAATTTTCATAAACTTTAAAATTATGCTTTTTGTGGCATCTTGATCCTCTTATAATTATTAAAAATGGGCAAGTCCACCATTTCAGTTTGTCAATGGGTGGGATCTGTAAAAGCTATCACATAAAATTGGTCAAAATATGGCTGAGTAATTGATCAAAAATCAAAAATTATGCTTTTTTATGCACTCTTACCTCCCTATTAAATAATAATAAATATTAAAAAAAGAGGACTTATCAAGGGGAAATCCAACTTTTTGAAAATCAATGTGTTGAGTGCATAAAAACTTATATTTGTGCTAATTTCCATCTTCATTTTTGTAAATATCATCCCAGAAGCCAAAAATATACATTTTGGGCTTCTTTAACTTTGACTCCTTAAAAAGCCCTAAATAAATAAAAGAAAAGGCACCTGGGCACATACTGGACCAAGGTATAAATCTACCAAGTTTCAAATCAATCTACCAAAAAATGATGGAATGGTAATTGATTGAAAAGTGTTTTTGTAAGAATAAAAAGCAACAGAAAAAAAATTGTATCTCTCTGAGGAAACATAATTACACACAATAGAATGGAAACACAAAAAAAACTTTCAGAAAAATACACAAGACCTTTGTTTCTGATAGTTGCTTAATATTAAAAATCTTGAAAGCAAATTTATAGACTAAAAAAAAACAATTACAAATAAAGCTCAATTTTTCATCATACAAAAAATTATGTTCAAATCAAACTAAAAACTTCAAAAATACATAAAGCACTTTGTCTACTTGAGATTTATGGCAAATTATTGTTCTTAATTACAAATAATACACATTTGACATGTATCTATAACAGCAAACAATTTAAATACTCTGTATAGTTGAATATTAAAACCAGACTGATTGCATGAGAAACAGTAACCCATCCAATATTTTGTCATGGCATTATTTCTTCTGAAAGTATTTTCATGGTATATAAACTGCTAGTATTGACAGCTGCATGTTAACATGAACTGCACCTCTACTTGTGCAAAATTTTATTAATAACACATATTAATGTACAATACTACATACAGTTGATAGAAATTATAACTACAACTTACATGTTTTTATGAATATCTTTAAACACATTTTTATATAGTAGCTTTTGTTTTAAAAAAAAAAATCAAAACTACCTTTGGAAGCTTGAACAAAGCAGTAGAGAGAATAAATTACTCCACCACACCATACACCCCAATAAAAGTTCCTTTCAATCCTTCTCATCTTGATATATTATTCTCCTGAAACATCAACAAAGTTTATAACTATTATTAAGTAATCTTTTTATACAGGCTTTTTTAGGTATTTATTTATGGTTATCTAGTTTTCGTTTTGAAACAAATATCAAATTGGCCATAACAATCAAAACATAATAATGTATTTACATATGAATGCTACTTACATAAAACTTTAAATTATTTTAATCTAAATTTTCTTTCAGTTATTATTTGATTATTTTCCACAGTTATTAAATCTAAGTGTATTATATATATGAGCCAATCTAAATGAGCTGATCTGACACTGTTTTTTTTTCTAGCTTAGTTTTACTAGTTTATGGAAATAAGGTCACAAGTAGATAAAGGACTTTTGAAAAGAAGGGTCAAAATTAAAGAGTTTCAGAGTCTGAGAGGGCATTTGCATCCATCTAGAAAGTTATTTTTTTAAAAAATCCAATTCCTTACACTTTTCAGACTTTAGCAAGTCCCTCAAATCTGTAAATTAGTAATAAAAAATGAAAGAGACAAATATTTTCTACTATTACTGAGAATATCTCTTTCTTCTTTTGTGAAGCTAACTTTAAGTATCTAATAATGGAAAAGGCTTTTTTCAGAATCTTTGGCAAGTTTATAAATCAATCATAATAACTTGGAACAAAAATATCCTTTACATCTATCTTCAACATTTTACATATAATAGATGTTCAGACCCCCATTTCCATGTGAGAAAATGAGAATAACAGATCTAAGAAAATAATGTAATATTTGTACTAACTGTACCCCCATTTTTCTCTTTATTTCTGTTCAGTGGTTTACATAATTTAAAAGTTATAATGAAAAGTAAAACATGACCACAAATTGAAAAAATTAAATAAATGAACATTCTAAAAGTGAGTTTGATAAGTGACTTACCAAAGTTTAAAGAATCTCTTCACTAAAACAAAAATTAATTCTCATATAAAAATTTAAACAATGAACTTTCATTTCCATAACAATCTCCAATGCAGATTTATAATTTAATAGTTTTATCCATACTTAATTAAGTAAACAGATTGGATACTTTAAAGCCACATGATCTCACCTCAGATACAATTAATAAAATAATTCATATATATAAAACAATAGTTTACTTTTGATAAAATACAATATTATTGACCATACTGGTACATTGCCAGAATTAATTATTGCCTAGACTATAATCATATATATTATCAATATACTTACTAATACCAATAATACTTGGTACTGAACAGAATTTACATACAAATATGGAAATATGGCAGTTTAACTCAAATCTTTTTCAATATTTGACTAATCTACATTACTAATACTAGATTGTTAAATGCTGATAAAATATTTAAAAAAATACAATCAATTTTATTTGTCACAGTGTTAGTTACTACTATTATTCTATTTTTAGATGTTGCATTTTTATTCAGTCCCATGTTTTCCATGAAAGATATATATGAGCAAAACACTATTCTGCATTTACTCATCTGTAGAAATCTCCAAACTAAAGCCAAAAACAGTGTGACACCAAATATTATCCCCCATCCAAATCTAATCCGGATGATAAGATTTTCCAGCTCTGCCAAACACCATCCCATGTCTAAATTTCATCCCATTGTATATTTTAGTCTCAGTTAACTATGTGTCCTTTTTTGCTAATTTTTCTTTTCACTTTTGGTTTTGATCAAAAGTATTTCATAAATACTATTTCATGTAATCTAAATGGCCTATTTCACTGCATTATTTATAAACTGTGCTATTTCTAAGCCTATCTGAATAAATGAGTTACAGTACTAATAATACTGTACATAACTAGTAACAATGCAAAATGTTATTTATCATCCAATAATTTATTGATAATGAAAATAAATTATCAACTCTTTATCTAATTATCATACTTAGAAGGAAATTCTTAGAGAAAATTTTGCACTAAGACTCGTACTTATATAATACTAGTAAGAATAAGACAGTTATTACCAATATGGATTGTAGTTTATAATGTAGTACTTGTAGGCTTACTAATTTTTTATACTAATATTTCTAACAATTTATACTAGTGTAAATAATTTTTTCATTGTGTGTTATTACTTTTATCTCTAGGCCACACAGTTCTATTACTCAATGTTAATAAGAACTATTACCACTCAAAATTATGAACCTCTGAACATAAGACCAATGCAAACTTGTAATTATCAATATTATATTTTCTTTCCACTTTGCACACACTATTACTCTAACATTTTACTAATTCTGCATTCACTTCCTAACCATTTATCTCTAAAAATTTGTTTCTCAAAATCTAACTATTCTAAAATAGAAGTAAAATATAAAACTAAGTGCTTGAATATTATACTTTTCACTTTAATTACAGTAAACAATTAATCGATAATTCCGTGTTCTTTTGTTTCTGTAAAACATGTTTATGTATTGAAATAGGACTCTGTAATGATTTTTTTAATTCCAAATCTGAAATACTAAATAGCAACATCGAAATACTGATCATGGATATATAGGATGTATACCACAACATAATTAAGTTCTCAAGGATGTGTATAAAGCAACTGATAGGCTGAACATGATATTTGATATTGTCGTAAGCTATGTTTATATTTCATAATTCTTTTTCTTGTTTTGAACAATATTTGCAACATAATTTTGAACTTAAAATAGACTGAATGAAAATGTAAATCATTTTATGAGTAAAATTACATTTAGAGTATTCTTGTTATTTTTGAAAAATCTGCAAAAGTATTGCATTTAGATTTTGTCAGACAACTAAGTTCACACAATATGAATAAAATGACTTGAAGAGATTGTTCATTTACCTACATTTTACTTATTATATAAATACAGTAACCATTATCACAACACTATGTTTAAATTGGTTGATATTTTTAACTTTACCAGAGCTCAAACTCTCAACCCAGAGAATGAGAGGCATTGGCTACAACGTGTATTGTGTTGTCCTTAAGATTCTTCTTCTTATTGCATACAAATGTGCTTACTGAGGGAAAACAGCAGAGGTGATGTTATAATAATCATGTTCATGTTGCTTATTTGTACTACTTTACCTATTTAATTCTGTTGTTCTAAACCCACAGAAATTTAGTACCATTTATAATTACAAGTGATATATTTATACCGATAATGTAATTGTGCCAATTTCTATGTCTAAGCTCTATCAATGCATAAACCAGTCATTAGCAGTGATGATCCTTCATGATCAACATTGCTGTTGCTTGCAAGTATAGTGTGGTAGTTTCCCACTTGCTGAGAAAGTAAGATGTTTCTATGCTGCAATCATACAACAATCAGACTGTATCACAGTAGAATATCCAAAAATTGGTAATTCAACAAAGTTCTCTAAACAACAAGACAAGCATGTAGTATAAACTGTTGTATATATACATTAGTGATGTTTTTTACAAAACATAAATGATTTTTTTACAAGTGATTGTTCCTTGTGTACTATTCCCAAATTATATGAAACTCCCCTTTACATGAAACAAAGTTTTAATCTACAAATAGAGCATTGGAAATTTATTTTAGAATTGATGTACACATAATACACTCATTTCATATACATTTTAATAATTTTATTGTTATTCATTTCAATATCTATTTTTTTATCTATGTATAACCTACATTTAGTGTTTTAAATTCCTAATGTATAGATTAATCAAATTGTTATAGAAAAATTTTAGTGCCCCAATGTCATAAGGTAATAATATATTATAAAAGTAAGCTGTCTGAGCAAAATACATAAAATTATGGTGAAGCTTATAAATAAAAACTTATCTTAATATCACAATTATAAACATGGGAGATGTTCATATGAAACAAGGTGACATGTTGATTTTTCACCATGTTTTGGTAAGAACTATCATAGTTATATAATTGTTTTTTTTCTGTGTTTGATAATTGACAAAATAATTCTGTATTACAATTATATGTTTAGAGTAGTTCAGCAATTACCATTTTAATTTGCCAACCTCCATCATAACTATTTATATTGTAATATGTAATTCATACTATACTGTAGATCAATTTTGCTTTCCTTTGTATGTTAACACATTTGTCTGGTGACTAAATCTGTCATGTTGGTAAGAAGCATTAACACTCAAAATTAGTAACTTCCTAAGACTAGTATAAAGTACAATTATCAATATTATATTCTTCTTCAAATTTGCACTTACTGTTGTTTTAACATTTTAATATTCCTGCATTTACTTCATAACATTACAACAGTAGTTAGATTTTGATCAACATTAAACTAATCTTAAAATATAAACATGGGATTGTTTGATAACTATACTTTTCACTTTAAGTATACTAAACAGTTAATTGATAATTAAGCAACATTTTATTAACTTTATTATACACTTATATATTTACACAAGTGTCATAATTACTTAAAAGCAATATATAACAAACCGAATCATGAAAATGCATATCATAACATACTCAATTTATCACGAATGTGTGTTAAGCAGTTAATAAACTGAGCATGATATTGTTATCTATAAATTGCTCTTAGGGTTGTATGAATGAATATCAGATTTTAAAAAAGTTGACATGTATCTATTTTCTTTATTTTTTCTTTTGAAAATCACTAGTTTTGTTTGTTGTTGTTACATTTGTGTTTAATATTCACAATGTTCTGACAATTTTATGTTCAGAGTAGCTAAAGGCACTCTACTTAAAGTCACGATTAAGGAATTATCACTGTTAAAGTTAATACATTTTATTTCTTTTATGAGAATGCATAATTGTTACAAGAAAGGAATAAACTTGACATATTTCATACACAAAACATTTTTTTTTTAAATGGTCTCCACATCACCCCTTCAAGCCATCCTATCTTCTCAATTAAAAAGAAATTACAACTTAGAAATGGTCAAATTAAAAAAAAAACAAGTATAAACACATGTGCCTTAATTATTTTCTTGTGGTCCCCATGTCTTGCATTAAAGAGAAGAAACTATGGACATTAATTTTGCACTGATAAGCTCTCATGTGACCTGCATGTTACCAACATATCAGTACACTAAGCTGTTGTTGTGGTCATGAAATATTTTAAATAAAACATGAATACATTAAACTGTTGTGATGGTCATAAGATACTTTAAAAAACAACAACAACATGAAACTGAAATTTGGGTCAGTAATATAATTTATTGTTCAACAACAAACTTAACAGAAATGCTACAAAATACAATAGTTAAAGTATATATTAAAAAAGATATCTATATCAGGTGATAATTTTCCATCATTATACTATTGGATGAATATTACTTAAATAATTTTTTAATTAAGCCAATTTCATGTATATTCAATCTATTCTAACAAATTGGAAATTATTAATAAATATTTCCTATAGTTGGCTTCTGCTCATTAGAATTTATTCCAGTTCTTATTAGTGATGAATACATCTAAAGAATGAACTATTACACCACTACAAAAGATAATAATAACCGATATGGTAAAACATCTTTAATTAACTTACTATTCACAAGTTATTACACACAAATAAGTGTTTAAAACTTAAAAATGATAATAACAAATTTACCATATTTTGGCTCAACTTCTATGCATACCATAACAAAAATCAAACTCAGGTATGCAAAAATATCATTAAGAATAATTAACAAATTCTAACGGAATTTTTATATACAGCCATGATACATTATATGTTATTCTAGTAAAAAAAATTATAAAATCACATACTACTGTGGTTAGCATAGTTCATATAAGATAAACAATTTGTAGACTAGAATAATAGGCATAAGAAAATAACATTTTTTAAAATAATACATAGATTACTAAAAGTAAACCTGATGTGAAACAGAAATTAGTGAAAGCCACAAAACCTGACAAAAATTAACCACATTAGAATTTTTAGATGTAGTAGTTGTACTTCCTTCAGTAGTTAAAATAAACCACCGCATATCATTTGACCAATTTTTAAGTATCTAGATAAAATGAAAAGAAATAACTCATGTTATATAATGCTATCACATAATAATAAAAAATATTTTGAGCACTTGTTTTCCTATACCATACAGTTTGTGAAATGTGACTGAGATAACATTACTTCAGTTGTATTCATTAGCATTAATAATACTATACTAGAGGAACACTACTTTATATAATTTGATGCAATTAGGTGTTTATATTATTAGTGCTTTTGTTTCATTTCTTTAGAATACACATTTTACTTAGTAATACTTAGAAGTCAGTTAACAGTATATTACACTTCTAGTGACACTACTAAGTATTTGAAAGTGACAATTGACCTACGGTATACTTTTAATATAGCACAATGACGTTTGATAATATTTTGTCATAATTAGTGTATACTCATAAACCTAAGAGAAGCACTATTTCTGAAAGACAGTTTCAATGAGAATATATTGTTGTCAGTGTTGAATATATATTGTTACCGTCCCTTCATCATAGTGAAGTTATACCTCGTAGTTAACACTGACACTTGTTACAAAACATTAAAGAAGCATGGTGTACTGCACGTTAATCAGTTGATATCGAGCGAAAATAGATATAGTATTTACCAATTTAAAATAAGTATACGAACAAAGCCGCACTCATAAAAGTAAACAATGAAAAATTTCTATAATAAGAAATAGTAGCATTAATATTACCTAAAACATTTTATACAAAACACACAATTTAGAGGAATGAAATTTGAGACTTCTTGCCTATGTATCACGCATGCGCATATGTGCTATGGAATAGGATTTGGACGGAAATGATATTTCGCGGGACACTGGACAATGTTTTTTTAATATAATCAGCGAAGTTCTATTCTTTGTGACTCAATATGAGGAATATAAATTTTAACTGATACGATCACGAATTAGCCAAGCAAAAGACGTTTACTGTTTAAAAATTACCTATAAAATATTTTTTACATCTGTATTATTCCGTCAAACTTCATAAACCTAAACTTACCTCAAATCCACTTAAACACACTTTCATATTACGCGAAACTTCAACACTCCACGACTATTTGCAGACAATTTTTATTCTCTCACGTTCTTCACGCAGCTGTGCTTGCACCCTCTCAGCTTGTCTGCTCGTCTCTAATTTTGTATTGAATTTTCTTTGTCCAACTTACGACATCGAAGAGAACAAAAAGGTTGAAAAACTTGTGTCAAATTTGCATTCGTGAGGTTTCTATTTCACTTCTACCCATTCGTAAAAAAGAAAAGTTGTAAAACAATTATGAAAATATTTCGTGTTTTGGAACACTTTTAAGTTTGAAATATATATTCCTCGATTAACAGCTATTACTGATCAATGAAGAACATATTTTTAATTAATAATGTAACTATTATCAGGTACTCTAAGGCATCGTTTGGTAGTTAATATGTTTGACTGTCAATCAAATAATCTGAGGGTTAATCCATAGCGCCGTTAATGAAGTTCCACACTTTCGTTTCTGATACCCTGACAAATATGAGAATCTATCTTGTTAATTGGTTCAAGAGTCCTTGTGGCAATGAGTGCTTCTGACTTGTCCTCATGACGCTAAGCAAATTAAAATTATGGATGTCTACACCTGAACTCAAGAACAATCTGATTTAGTCATTTACCTCATATGAAAATTTCAATTCCAAATCATACGTTAAAAAAGAAGACGGATTTAAATATTTTACCAACGTCTTTAGTTCGAAATATCTATTAGGTGCGTTTACGTAAACTTTACCTGCATATGTATAGCCTGAAGAATTTAAAATAGCAAATGGGCGTATAATTCAGTTTCTTGAGTCAAAAATGAAAATATTATATATTTTTATGAATTTAATTCTTATTTGAATGAGCTAGAATTGAAAGAAAGCTAAAACAAAGTAGTCTGTCCGGCAGAAAAACAATAAGTCTAAGGATTTATAACGCTATAATCAGAAGTTAGATAACCCTATGTGGGGCCCGGCATGGCCAGGTGGGTTAAGGCGTTCGATTCGTAATCCGAGGGTCGCGAGTTCGAATCCCTGTCTCACCAAACATGCTCGCCCTATCAGCCGTGGGGTCGTTATAATGTTACGGTCAATCCCACTATTCGTTGGTAAAAAAGTATCCCAAGAGTTGGCGGTGAGTGGTGATGAATAGCTGCCTTCCCTCTAATCTTACAATGCTAAATTAGGGACGGTTAGCGCAGATAGACCTCGTGTAACTTTGCGCGAAATTCCGAAAACAAACAAACTAGCCCTATGTGGATTTTACTATTAACAAAATTATTTAAAATTCGGCTACGAGTTATCAATTTTAATTCTATTAAGTACAATTTTAATCATTTTGTTACACTAACTGTACTAACCCTCGTAAAATGACTCTTAAAATGGTGTTTACAATACTTATGTTAACCACACTAAATAGAAAGTTACTTATAATAAATCCACTAAAAACGATTTTACATACACTCTTACTTATGCTATTTGAGACGTTTATACTAATTACACAAAATAGTCTAATTTTAAGTTATTAACATTGTCAGTATTAGCTAAGCATGCTCTTACTTTTGTTGTTTGCACAAACTATACTAACTCCAACAGGCAGGCTCTTACTTTTGTTGTTTGCACAAAGTATACTAACTCCAACAGGCAGGCTCTTACTTATGCTGTTTGAGCTGCCTGTACAAACTCGACTAAACAGTCTTTTACCATATTCGATCTACTTATCCTAACTTCAGTAAACAGCTTATAATATACTCAGTGTTCACTACTTACACTAATTCTACTACGCAGACTCTTTCTTACTCATAGACAAGAACTTTATTTTGCGAACAAATGTATTAATATTCTCACACACGAGGGAGCGACGGAAAGTTTTTTACGAAAACCTGGTATGGATGTTTGACGAAAATCTACTCTCGCGTGTTATAATAAGGATTAGAAAATTGCTTGAAAATTATATTTCAGAAAACTTTCTACAAGCTCTGCTTTATACAAGTATAGTTTGAAAGGTTTTGTAAACCGTTTAATTACTAAGTACAGGTGGCATTTTATTATATTATGTGTCACATTTTATAGTTTTCTCTCTTCAACAGAGACCAGGCCTAGTGTGTATTGTGTTAGGAAGTATATTAGAAGTTCAATGATATTCAGTTTTCTCTGTCATTGAATAAGTTCCGTATTTTAACCTGTGGTGCATTATAAAAGTGACAACAAATACACTTATCCTCGTTAACGTTTTGTGATGGCTGATTTTGCTGAGTAGCTTACTTCTCTCTGGTAATTAGTTCAAAATTAGAAATAGTTATACATGAACTCTACAAATCTATGACCTTATCATTTGTAGCTCACATACGTGAAAGTTATCATTATTAAAATTTAAAGTATAGGTTCCACTGGACAATTAATTCAAGTATAAGTGAGTTTTGTTTTGTGTAAAATACCGTAAAAAGGATTTAAAAGAAACTACATGTACTTTGTGTCTTAATTCTCTCTCTTCAAATTTTTCCAACTATTTTCTGCTTGTGAGTTTTTGTTTCTGACATTGCTCAGTTCCCCGCTAGTACAATGGTAAGTCTTGTAGTCAACCCTCTGTTGGATGTTGACATTTGGACGGCCACTTCACGCTCTTACAATTTCGAGGCGAGTCTGCCACCAGTGCTGTTGTGGAACCTGTTTCTCGCCGATGGAAATATGCTAGTGTGGTAGCGATGGACTCTGCTGAGACCACGAAAAAAGGTGGTGGACGGAAATGTTTATTGGACCTGACGGTAGTGCGTCTCTCTAAGGCGAAGCTCAAGACTGTCTCAACAGTAGTTACCTATTTGCTAATTTTCTTCTTATTTTTGGTGTCATTATGATATTGTGCACGTGCATAATGTATTTTTACATAGTGCATTTTCTACAACATGTTGATGTCTTTGTTCATATTTTTGTAATACATTAATTTGTTTATTCATACCATGTTTTTTATCTTAGCGTGATCCAATCACTTAAGGTGGGTGTATTGAATTGTAATGGTCTGCATAATGTCAGCAAGTTTTCTTATTGTTTGGATTACTTTTTTACTAATTTTGATGTGGAATTTTTTTTTTTACAAATTATTTTATTGAAGGGGTGGCTATTTTGTTAGACGATATTTGAGTGACAAAGTTACACTTGATTTCTCGGACGGGGTTGGTCAGGTGTTAACGTTAAAATTCACATTTGTGAATTTGTCCTTCAAATTGTCATCTGTGTTTGCGCCACGTAATATTTATGAACGACGGAGTTTTTTCGTTAATTAGCCTTTCCATTAGATAGATGATTGTTCGGATACCTGTTATGTGCTTTGTTAAGATAAAATGTGTTCTTTTCTACAATTGAGATATCTTTTTCATCGCAAGTGTTCCATTGTTTTCTTTGTTTTATTAATGTTTTTTTGGTGTATTTTGAGTTAGATACTTACCGCCAACTATTACTTATTTTATATTTTCTAACACATTTTATACCTTTTGTTGTAATTTTTAGCAAGGTGGCATCTTGCAATGTTTTCTTTCCATATGTTAATTATTTAACTAGTGTTTCATTTGATGTACTTTTATTTATACCCCCTCTTTGAGGTGGGAAGAATAAAGAGAAAAAAATACGGATTTTATAACGCTAAAATCAGCAGTTCGATTCCCCTCAGTGGGCTCAGCAGATAGCCAGATGTGGCTTTGCTCTAAGAAAACACACACACACACACACACACACACTGTTCATCTAATCATTTCCCCTAATAGAAAGTGATTTCTCCTCATCTGTAGGAAATTGCATGATTTTTTTAAAGTATCTTTTTTTTTTCATTTGTATGGCTATAAATGCATAAAGTAGACGTAGTTTTTTCATATCTACCTGTTGAGAATATTCAGCCAAAATTGATTTAAACACGTAAATAAAAACAGAAATATCACTTGTAAGATCCCTGAGGTCATGTTACTGAAACATTTTCACTATCTTTTCAACTTCACAGAGAAATTAAGAACAGTCATTATCTAATGTATTAAGTATTATTTCAAAATGCCCTACGTTTACTACTGTAACTATAAATTAAGAATAAATAAGTAAAAACTTGACAAAAAATTATTAGAAAACACCTCGCATGATTTTGCAAAAGGAGATTATTTCAAAAAATTCCCTAACCGTTTGATCAATGCTATGTTTTAAGTAATAAAGAAAAAGTGTGGCGCTTAATTTCCAAGTGCTGCATATCACTGCATGTCAACGTCTTTCAAAATAATCTGAATAATATGTACATGGAGTATAAATTATCACTTTTTTCACTACCGTGAGGCTTCTGAACGTTGGTTTACTCTGGTGAAAAAGTACAAGTTTAATACTATGCGTAAAATTTACAGATAAAAAAAATAAATATTATTTTTTATCAAAAATTATTAAGTTTGTAGTGCAATAACGTCTTTAAACACATACGTTTTATTTCGATTAATGAGAATAGATACGAAAACCAAACAAGAAAAAAATACTCAAACGTTCTAAAACTTTTCGCGTAATATGTTAGATCTGTTTCAAACACTATTTTTACTAAATATCGCTTATCGTGCTATCTCTCTATTAGGTCTTTACACTAAAAATTACTGCCGAGTCTTACAATCACTGAACAAACGTAATGAAAAAACAGATTCCAAGTCATAATAGAATATTCGCTTGCATATACATTTGTATTAAATTTTATCGTTAAAACAAATTTGGCTCAAAAACTTACAAATTCACATTTTATTGCACAATTAATTGGTTTGTTTGTTTCGAATTTCGATCAAAGCTGTTCGAGGACTATGTGCGCTAGCCATTCCTAATTAAACAGTGAAAGACAAGAGGGAAGGCAGCTAGTCATCACCACCCACCGCCAACTCTTGGGCCACTCTTTTACCAACGAATAGTACGGTTGATCTTTACATTATAACGCCCCCACGGCTAAAAGGGAGAGCACGTTTGGTGAGACGGGGATTCGAACCCACGACCCTTGGATTACGAGTCGAATGCCTTCACCACCTGACCATGTCGGGCCGCGCAATTAATATTTACTCACCTAAATTAACTTAGGTTACTTTATGATGGGTTACAAAGGACTGAAAAACAACATAAATAATATTTTTTGAAATATTTTAACGGGAGGATGGGTATATTGATACAATAATAAAAAAAAGAGGAACATAGAAATTAGCTTCTCTAGGAATGTGTATGCTACCCCGTGACGAGAAATTTATATTGCAGAGATATTAACACTACGTGATTAATTCACAGCGATAAACCTTGACTGCTGGCCTATTAACAGCTCATGGTTCACTCTCAGAAGACGAACCTCCGCTAGTACAGCGGCATGTCTATGGATTTACAACGCTAAAAACAGCGGTTCGATTCCATTCGGTGGGCTCAGCAGATAACCCGCTGTGGTTTTGTTATAAGAAAACACACAGTCACTTTGAGAAGAAACTTCCACTTTAGGCGTATTAAAATGTTAATATTTCGTATCTTCCTCACAGGGGATAGTAATTTGGCAAAAACTGATAGTTATGTTACTGAAATTGCATGATTAACGTCTAAACAAACACTACAAAACCATTAAAAAAGTAAATCTTAACTCAGATAACAGCAAAATAAAACTACGCCCCTATGTGAAATATTTGGGTATAATTTTTGACACACTGCACATAACATTTTAAAAACATTAATATATCCATTAATGAGAAAAATTAACCATCTGAAGCTCTTAACAAGAAACAATAAAGGATGTAATTCTAAAACCATCATAAAAAAATCTGTTAAGGGTATGTACGCTCTATAAGAGAATACGACTCTCAAATTACCTACATTATGTCCCAAAGATTACTGGTTTGTTTGTTTGTTTTGGAATTTCGCACAAAGCTACTCGAGGGCTATCTGTGCTAGCCGTCCCTAATTTTGCAGTGTAAGACTAGAGGGAAGGCAGCTAGTCATCACCACCCACTGCCAACTCTTGGGCTACTCTTTTACCAACGAATAGTGGGATTGACCGTTACATTATACGCCCCCATGGCTGGGAGGGCGAGCATGTTTAGCGCGACGCGGGCGCGAACCCGCGACCCTCGGATTACGAGTCGCACGCCTTACGCGCTTGGCCATGCCGGGCCTACCCAAATATACTGAATCACTAAAAATCAAACAGAGTTCTAAGATTAGCCCTCAATGTATCAAAATTTATCCTGATCAATTAATTACATGCACAAAGCTGGCAACATCTCATTACTCAAAAATAAACTAACAACATTATCCCATAAATATTACCACAAACAAGAAATATCTTAAATGCCAAACTACGCACCATTATTAGCGCCGCACACAAAACAATATCCCAGTACAATATACATCTGGCCTCCAGAACATCTTAGAAAATATGACAATCAAACATGAAGGCTACATTTTCTGTAAAGACAACAACAACAACAAAATGATGATGTCTTGTGTTGTTTTTTTTTATCTCAGTACTGGGCACAGAGCAGGTGGAATATTCGGCGCCTGTCTCGTTAAAGTAGACAGGCATAGCCAGGTGGTTTAAGGCGTTCGACTCGTAATCTGAGGGTCGCGGGTTCGAATCCCTGTCACACCAAACATTCTTGCCCTTTCAGCCGTGGCGACGTTATAATGTGATGGTCAATCCAACTATTCGTTGGTAAAATAGTTGGCGGTGGGTGGTGATGACTAGCTTTCTTTTCCTTAGTCTTACGCTGTTAAATTAGGGATGGCTAGAGCAGATAGCCCTTGCGTAGCTTTATGCAAAATCAAAACAAACCAAACCCTTACTTGTGTGCTGGAAATACTTTGGATCCTATATGATAAAATAAATATTATTATTTTCCTTAATTTACTTAAGCTGACCTCATTTTGTAAAACGTGAATTTCACAGTCTGGTTTTGGTTTGAATTTCGCGCAAAGCTAAACGAGGACTATCTGCGCTAGCCGTCTCTAATTAACCCAAGAGTTGGAGGTTTTGGTGATGACTAGCTGCCTTCTCTCTAGTCCTTCACTGCCTAATTAGGGATGGCTAGCGCAGATAGTCCCCGAATAGCTTTGATCGAGATTTAAAACAAACCAAACCAAAACATAATTATATCTTATTTGAATATACCTGTGTATAGTACTGGAGTAGACAATTTTCGCAATAGGCAGAATGTTATTTTTGAACAAATTTTCTCTTTATTTCGAAATTGCAATTTTCAACCTGAATGGCACTGTATGCGCACGTAGACTTAACCAAAACATTAGAGACCAAGACGTGGATTTAGACCGGCTCACATCGATTCACTTGAACCGCTGAAAAACGTTATAATTGTATCGACAATGGACATTTCAAGCGTTGTTATTATTATTATTAATTTGTTGTACTCCACTGCCAAAGAGACTTTATACTCAGCACTGAAACTCTCGGTTGAGTTACAACATTCTACGTCTTGGTGTAAACAATATTAACACCACAGATTCTCTTTTCAATTTCACCTCTGATGAGAGAAAGAAAAAAAAAGTTTAACACACACAGTATATTTATATACCGGAAATTAAATTCAACATTGACAACCGTGAGATTTTTAACGGCTTGGCATGACCTATATTCAAATTTCATGATACTCAAACAGTATGTGTGACAATTGACACGTGTTAAAAGGTGAAACTGAAGAAAATCTGTAACGTGGAGGTTTGACGCAGGCCGTATATTTTGTTTTTCCCACCATCATTCCTCAAATTAAGAGAACATGAGGACTAGCTAAGTAATGAATGAACATTGCTGTACATTTCTTATCAATGCTATAACTGTAGCTACCAATTTGGTTTTGATTAAATTTCTTCAAATTCTTTTTTAGCCACCTTCTTTTCAAGCATAAGGTGTTATTAATTGACGGTGAGTAGTAATGAATAGCTGCCTTTCCTCTATTATTACACTGCTAACTTAGGGACGGCTAATACAGATAGCCATCGTGTAACTTTGTGAGAAATTCTAAAACAAACAAACCTGTCTTACTATCTGTTAGTTTCTTTAATGTTAGAGAAACTGTTTATTTTGCATGACGATAGCATTTAAATTTCCTAAACTGAGAAAATTAAACCTTGAATAAAGAACTCAAAATAAAATATTACATCTTAACTGTTAATATCTCTTCAAAATAAACTTTAAAACATCAGTGTTTTGTTTGTTGTTGTAATTTTTTATGGGAGTGGTAGACTGAAACATTGTATATACATATTTGGTCAGAATGCAAAATTAAAATATTAATATGCAAAGAACCACAGACGACATAAATAGGCGAATAACAACAGGCCTAATGCTAACTCATCTTTGGTTTTTATTATTTTATTTTTTATTGTTGTTTATTTAACTGTAACGATGGAAAACAGATTAACCCAATTCAATATAACATTTTGATCATATGATAAACGTCATTGTAATCACTTCTTAGTGTTACCTTCAAATCATATAACTAAAACAATTTTGACAATTATTAAATCGATAACTCTTCATTTACCTGTAAATATATTGAAACTAGAATGCACTCAATAAAAAGTCAAACACCATCTTTTCCACTTGTGCAGTAACTTCATTTGTAAAGGTAAAATAATTATCGTTAAATAAAACAGCGATGTATTGCTGGCTACTGAACTTGAAAAAAAGAAACCAAACAAGATGAAGATAAAATTGACATATAATCTCAGAACAGCTGGTATGAACATTAACACTTTTATTAATAAACCAGAGAACAGCATTTGAACTTTCCCAGGTCATCTTCAGTTTAACAAAGAGAGAGTTTGCAAGTGACCGTTGCCAGGCACACGTCTTACAGACGAGAGTATAAACGGATACGGGACTGTAGGATGCGATGCAATTAGATGTTAGGTTATGAATTAGTATAGGTATGAAGGTGTTCCTTTATATTGGTTTAATTTTGGTTTCAATTGTTGTATAAAATTAACGATGAAATCAACAAAATAAAACAACACTTCATCAACATTAACAAATTTTCTTCAAAAACCGTTGAAAAAATTATACTCACACACCTAGACCAACAACAAACAAACAACAATAAATCCCAAGATACAACAAAATACAAAATCTTACACTGCTGCATACCACGTGTTCCCGATATCGGTGAAAAAATAACCAATATTTCTAAAAAAATTATAACAAAACACAACATTCCAGTAAACACCAAATTTATTCAAAAACCAGGTACAAAACTATAATACGTACAAAGTTCGTATTATGTAACACAGGGGTGTGCAACATGTTTCGTCGGTGGGCCATATAACCAACTTCATCAATCAAGCGGGGCCACTTAAAAAACAAGCTTATTCGTGTACATGCACAATAAATTAAAAAAAATTCTCAAAATGCAAGCAATAATATTTTATATTTTTGCATGAGTGATCATTTTAGTGCGACACTTGAAATTTAGAGTCCTTGCAGAGCTTGTCAATATCAGCTTTGACAGAAGTGGTTGCCACTCTTAACTGACTGGTCAAATGTTCATCAGTCAGCTGACTTCTACATTTGGTTTTGATGAGCTTCATTTTGGAGAAAAATTGCTCACAGCAGTAGGTGCTACCAAAAAGGGAGGCAATTCTTTGTGCATGACAGGACAAATTGGGAAACTTTTCACGTACACAGAGTTTGTAAAAGTCTAGCAAACTGTTTTCAGAGAATTTCCTTTTAGTGTCCATGTCAGCCTGCAGTTCAATGAGTTCCATTTGGCAATCATCAGGACTGTCTTTCACTGCCAAATCAAAAGGTTGAGCGAACAATTTCAATCTAATTTCAGTTTGTCTGAAATCTGGAAATCTGTTTGCAAACTCATCACGCAGCTTTTGTACACTGGTTCCATATTTGGTGCAATCCAGATTAGGAAATTCCAGTTTCCTGGTTGCAAGACATGTAAAATGGGTCAATATGGCTCTTCTCAACTGAACCTGGAAAAGTTCAATTTCTTCTCAAAAGCACAAATATGCTCAAACAACTTATTCACAAGTTGACTTTTCCCTTGTAGTTTTAAGTTTAAATCAGACAGATGCTGTGTAATGTCTGTGAGGAATGCTAAGTCATTCAGCCAGTTCTCATTGCTCAAAGAAGTCCACATTCTGACGTTTGCTCTCCATGAAGAACTTAATCTCCTCTCGCAGATTCCAGAATCTCTTCAAAGTAGCAGCTCTACTAAGCCAACGTACAGCAGAGAAGTACAAAACATCTGAATACTCACTGTCAGCTCATCTAAAAAAGTTTTAAATTGTCGATGATTTAATCCTCGTGTTCGAATATAATTTACGCATTGGACGACATTTTTCATGACTTCTGCAAAATCCAGAACTTTGGTGCACAAGCTCTCTTGGTGAATAATGCAATGGCTTACAACTATGTCTTGTGCTCCAATTGCAGTTAGAAATTTCTTGGTGAATCCATTTGTCCTACCTGTCATGGAAGGAGCACCATCTGTTGTAACACCACATAATTTATAAGGATTCAGTTCAAACTTTTCTACAACCTTAAGCACTTGTTCACAAATATCCTGTCCTGTGGTTGTGGAGGAAAGGCTTGCCATATCTAAAAACTCTTCGAAAACATCAAAGCCTGCAGTAACAGCTCTGATGAAAATGACAAGTTGGGATGTTGATATCAGTGCTTTCATCCAAAGCCAGACTGAAAGCTTCACACGAATTCAATCTCTCTTTCAAAGTTTCTTTGATGTCCTCTGAAAGATCTTTTGTCCTGCGTGAGACAGTAAAGCGGGAAAGGCTAGTTTGCTCCACCAAATATTTTTTCTCTGGACATGCATATTCTGTGAATATTGTTAAACAATTTTTAATAAATTCTCCATCACTGAAAGGCTTTCCCTTTTCTGCCATACATTCACAAAGCTTAAAACTCAGTTTTGTCACCAGTTCTGAATTTTTCTTGAAAGTGGTAAAAACACCTTGTTGCTTTTCAATGGATGTTTTTAAATGTTCAATTTTGTCCTTTCGTGCCTGACCAACAATTTCATCAAACTGGGAGGAGTGCTTAGTTGCGTAATGTCGCTTAATATTGTACTCTTTCATGACTGCAATTGTAGTTTGACAGACGAGGCAGACAACACCTTGATTATGTGGGACAACAAGATATTTTGTGCACCATTCACTGTTGAATAACCTTCCCTCATCATCAATTTTTCGTTTCTTAACTGCTGACATTTTACTAGCCCTGAAATCAAAACAAAAATTATTCTCACGAAAATAGCAAAGTAGAAAAAACATAGAATTTATTTACACATGGAACCTCTTATGGACAGAAACACATGTTTCTAAATTGGCATCCCGATCATAGCCTTCCGGTACTTAAATTAATTGAGAATAGCAAAATACAGTGTGACCTCGCCTATTCGCGGTTCGCCATTCGCGGCCCGCATATTCGCGGGTTATGCGCGAACTGCGTTTTGTAGGTCACAGAGACTGAAAGGGCTTTTCGAGGAGATTTCTGTTGTATTTACTCAATCAAGCCGTTTTATCAATTGTCGTCTTCACCAAACAAGATTGGACTGCTATTGGCTGACTGCCTCAGCTTCCCCAACAACGCAAACGGCAAAGCACAGCCCGGTAACGCACGGTACAATTTAGTGAAATACATAACAGTATGCAATATTGCTACATTATTACTGCATCAATGAGTATAAGTATCATTAGTGTTTGGGAAGCATTTCATATAGTATATAATCGCATACATATACGTTTTAAAACTGCATCCAATATTCGCGGTTTTTCGCTATTCGCTGGAGGGTAAAGAACGTAACCCCCGCGAATAACGAGGTCACACTGTACATAGAATCAGATGCATCTGAAAGCAAAATTTTAATAAATTCAGTAAAGTCACAACAATATGCTAAATAATAATCAATTTACCTTCAATCTCTTGTAGTAACTGTAAAAAGGTAATAAAATTTTCACCAATAATGAACGACGGACAGCAGAGGTTAGGGAAAATTGTCGCCAGCGGGCGTAGGCGAGGTTCAGGACATGACGTTGAGTCGTAGACAATAGTGCTAGTGCACGTCAAGTATTCATGCCCTAAGGAGGCCGACCAATCGAATTCGGCCTGCTCCTCTCTAGCAAAGATAATTTTAGAAGTTTGTCGAGTCGAAGCCTGGGAATCCCGTAGGATCGATGCTTTTAAAAATATTCCATTTGCGTTGGATTACAGATCAGGCCACATGGTTAGATTACAACAACTAGGGCCACACTAAATGGCTTGGCGGGCCGGGTTGTGGCCCGCGGGCCGCCTGTTGCACACCCCTGATGTAACACCTACTCTGACAAACATAACACTGACATTATTTATAAAATACAATGTAACAACTGCCACGACTTCTATATTGGAGAAACGAGCAGAAAAATGGAAATCAGATTCAAAGAACAAAAAAACACCTTCACACGTTTTTGAATACTGCAAATTAAATATATACAATATAACCATAGAAAACACCCAGATACTAAGTAGGGAAACAAATATAAAGAAACACAAAATCAAAGAGGCCCTACTTATACAACAACTAAAACCAAAATTAAACCAACATAAAGGAACATCTTCATACCTATACTAATTAATAATCTAACATCCAACTGCAACGCCTCCTACGATCCCGTATCGATTTAAACTCTCGTCTTTAAGACATGCGGCCGGCAACGGTCAGTTGCAAACTCTCTCTTTGTTAACCTGAAGATGACCTAGGAACGTCGAAACGTTGTTCTCTGATTTATTAGTAAAAGTGTTAATTAATACCCATACCAGCTGTTCTAAGATACATTTTTGTTTCAAATGGGTTTATCGTCATCAAGAAGGATATACAATTTGATCGGCTTGTGATCAAATAGCAGACTACCAGTAATAAACTTTAGACAGACAATAAAATCCTTCATGTATGTAATTTAGAACCATTAATAGTATTAAAAATACTTTTAAGACTATATAGAACTGTGATTTGAACTCCTGTTAAATTTATTAAATTCTTTACCTATGCTAAATGATATATTGTTGTTTTTAAATAACATTTTTACAAAACTTGACAAAATTATTTTGTTTTAACAGTTCTTAAAAAAAACTAAAGCAAATTATAAAAGTTAATAACTACAGTTTTCGATTTAGATGATATTGTTATTAACTGATATATATGTATGTGTGTGTGTATCTTTATTATTATATTTTATTACTTTATCATTTTTATTATCATATTTTACTATATCATTAGCTTTAATTATTTTTACTTTGCCATCTTTATTAGTATACTTTTAAAGTAATATTTTCTTTGGTTTTTAAAGTTTTATTTTTTGTTGTTCATATTTAATGTTCATTTGCGTGACTAAAATGTGTATTTTATTTATTTCAGATTGGTTTTGACACTTTTGAAATTTCACTTATATATGTTTTTTGTAATTCTTTTATATATATGTGAACACATGTCATTTGTGTATTTGCATTCGAGATTTGTTAGTTACTTATTGAAATTTAGTTTAATAAGTCTGACATTTATTTATTTATTATGGTCATAAGTTCGGCGTGGCCAGATGGTTAAGGCAATCGACTCATAATCTAATAGTAACGGGTTCTAATCCCCGTCACACCAAATACGCTCGCCCTTTCAGCCATGAGGGCGTTATATGTAAAGGTCAATTCCACTATCCATTAGTAAAAGAGTAGCCCAAGGGTTGGCGGGGGGGTATTAACTAGCTGCCTTCCCTCTAGTCTTCATTGCTGAATTATGGACGGCTAGCGTAGATAGCCCTCGTGTAGCTTCGCGTGAAATTCAAAAAACGAAACAAATAATAATAATCATATACAATAATTATTCTTGTAGTTTTGTATTAAAATATTAGGCAGATGGTAGCATTGCCTGCGTATGGATGGCTCGGATTATCTACCAAAATGGTAGTTTAAATATCTTCTCAACAGGTCATCAGAACTTTACAGTGTTTACTTTTATAACAATATCTATGTAATGACTGAGTCACAAGTTATGAGAACGCCTGTTAGTGTCATAGCAAAAAAAAAGTTTGAATATATTATTATTTCTTCTGGTTATTTTTATTACATGATAACTCAAAAACCAAAGCAATTGTGTAAACCGGTTTCGCTGAGGTATCAGTTTCAAAGGAAGTGTCCGCTGTTGTAAATATTATTAATTATTAATAGCGATTTTAAAAAATCATAATTCTAATGTAAATGATGTTATCATTACGCCTTAAAATTAGCTTTCTCGGAGAAATGTGGTGTTCCTTTAAAATGCTTAAGTAGGAACTACCAGCCAGTAATAGATAGACAGTAAATATTACAATTTGAACTTAATTTTGTTAGAAGTACAACTTTTCTATATCTATTGAAACATTGCATTTAAAAAACAAAGTAAAGAAAAACTTTCAAAAAGAAGGTAAACGAAAGGATGACTAATATCAATCCTTCCAAAATTGTCAACATTTACTTTTGTTTTTTGAAAGATTTTTTTCTTTACTTATGTGTGTGTGTGTGTATGTGTAATTTCTTGATGAAGAAGTGTGAAAGATTTGAAATGCCATTTCTGGACGTAGCACTTCTAACTTACAGTATGAAAAATTAAAAGATCCCTTCACTGACAATCAAAGACACTTAGACATCCTTAACCATTAAAGAAACGATCCACTATTTTTTAGAAAAGACAATACAAATCCAACAACTGAAATATGAAAACAAAATATCTCAGAATTACTTCATTACGTGCCCAACACAGCTCTTTAACATAAAGTTCGATATCTCTGTCAGAAAGAGAAAACAAAGTCCTGTACTTGAGATTTAATTTTGATACCTTTGAAGCAAAATTATCCTACGTGAATTTTGCTGCAGACCTAGAATCAACTCTTTAAAACTGTTGCAAAAGAGTTATAACATAATACTTTCTCCATAGTGGGTATTGATAAACGATCCTGAACCAAATCTCACTATGGCAGAACGGAAGACCATTAATAACTTATAAAGATATTCAAACACCATAATACTACCTGCAGACCAAGGAAACGGCACTGTCGTTATTTTTCAACATGAAGTACCAGTATTTTATCATATCAAAATCCAACATATCCTTAAGAATAGCAAATAAAGTGAAACTATTGATAGCTCTGCAGACAAATCCTAACATATAACTAGCTATACAGTCTTTCTTTCTCAAAATCTGGTCTAAGTTCTGAGAGTCAGTAGCAGTTTATCTCAACAATTCTATGGTCAACCAAAAATTCATAAGCCTGATGTTCCTTTTCACCATAATTTAGTATAATCAACTCACCCTCTCACCAGATTTGAAAGCATTTAGTACCTATTCTATCCCCCTTTGAAGTTATACACGACACCGCATAAAGAATTTTTTAGATCCATCCGTATTCTCCAAAATATGCACATTAACCACAACAGTTAAATATCTCTGACCTCTTTTTCAACCTTCTAATCAATGTAATTCTCCAATTAGAAAGAACTTACTTAATGACGCGTCCCATATCGGCCTCACAAATGTGAACGTATACAGCATAACGAAAATTGTCACTCTTTGCATACAAGCGACCTATTTCAAATGCCAAGACAGTTTCATTAAACAACTAAGAAACTTAGCAATCTTCCCCATATTAGTAAATATCTATATGAAAATCTTTGAAAACCCTGTGTTTTTTTATCACAATCTAAGTTCCATTTCAGATGTATGTTGATAACACGTTTATTATCTGAACACATGGAGACCCTTCAATAAAAACAATTCTCTCATATTTGATTCTCATCAATAAGAATATAAAATTCATCATGGAAGTATAAAAAAACAACATTCTTGTGTTTATGGATGTTGTGATCAAGAAGTGGGGCAATGAACTTCACGCTACAGTACAAAGAAAACCTACATAAACTGAGAGATATATCTTTATCTTAAAACAATTTATCAATTTTCAGAAAATATTATCTGTGAAATCCCCTGTTCTTATAATGAATAATATATTGGGAATATTGGTAGAAATTTTGGTGTTCGATTCAAAGAACACTAACATTATGCAAGATTGATGAAAATTTAAAAATCAACTATTGCAGAAAATGCTGTGTTGAAAGACATAAGATCGACTAAAATAACTATAACATTCTTAGCCAAAAACAACACTGGAGAACAAGGAAAATCAAAGGAACAGTTTTCATTAATATTAGGATTGTTTGTTTTTGAATTTCGCGCAAAGCTACACGAGAGCTATCTGCGCTAGCCGTCCCTAATTTAGCAGTGTAAGACTAGAGGGAAGGCAACTAGTCATCACCACTCAGTGCCAACTCTTGGGCTACTCTTTTACCAACGAATAGTGGGATTGACCGTAACATTATGACGCCCCCACGGCTGAAAGGGCGAGCATGTTTGGTGCGACCGGGATTCGAACTTGCGACACTAGGATTACGAGTTGAGTGCCTTAACCCACCTGGCCATGGCGGGCCTAATATTAGGAGACCAGGCCTCAACATGTTTGAAACTAAAGTCAGTAATAGTTGATTACTTTTAATGAACTAAAACTGAATCATACGGGAAATGAAAAAACTTTTCAGCTTTCCCCGAAGTCCACGTACTTGTCTCATATAACCATGCTCCTATTTATTACCGACCCATACCTGAAGACGGAAAACAGAAGTTGCTCGAAATGTTGAAATAAATTAGTTATTACTACCATAGGCTGTTGCTGCTAATAATGTAACTTTTTCTAACGTCACAGATACATGACCTGAACCATTCATCAAAGAGAGGTAGTAATGAGTTTCTAGCAATAAAAATATTATTAATTAACACTTAATTGCTGGTTTGTTGTTGCTCAGCGCAAAGTTACACAATGGGTTATTTGTGATCTGCACATTATGAGTGCCAAACATTAATTTTTAGTGTCGTAACGGTGTTTTATCAAAACATTTTTGAATGCTTAAGTGTTGCTTGTTCACACCTGTTATTTCGGGTAATTCACGCACGAACACGAGAAGGGGGAGCGTTTCAAAGAGGTTCTACATTATTTCCTATTCTTCTGATGATAAAATATTGTGCTTATGCAGTTACAGTGCAGCTGGCTGCTTATGGTATTTAACGTTTTCACACATAGTCTATATTTTTCTGTTGAAACATTGGCATTTTTGGTTTGTAATAATCGCATGCAATGGCTTTCTGTTTACACTTTGTAATTGGAATTCCGAAGCCTTATTGCTACTGTTAAGGTTTTAGGCTAGATTCTTTACAGTAGGTATCTGTGTTTTGTTGGCAATAAATTTAAACAATAAGCAAACAGCAACATAGTCCACTTATTTTAAAATAATACATTTTGACTTGCCATTAAGTTCACGTTCATGTGATCTTTTTGCATCTGCTCTCCGTTGATTGAATAATTGTTTAAGGTGTGCAGAAATCGAGGAAAGAATGGTCGCTGTAGCTTTAATACATATTCATTACGACACGGCTATTAACACTGAAACTGTATGTAAGTAATTTATGGTAAAAAAACCCTAGAAGAATGTAGCTTAATAACGTGGTATTTCAGTAATGCATACAAGTACATATATGATAGCCAGTGATTAAGATAGCTAAAATATCATTGTTGTACAGAGTTATTTATTGATATAAATGTAATAATACTGTCTGTTGTATGTTATTGTAACTTCTTCGTTGGATGTGAATGGATCCTCATCAAAACCAGTGTTGAGGTTCATGGGTAGATACATACACATTTCCAGTTTTGTGGTTTGTTTGTTTTTTTATAAGCGTTTTTGCATTTTTTCCACTATTTTTCTCCATGTTGACGGATCTTCACCAAATTTGGTATACAGGTTTATTGAATCTATAAGGAAATATACGCAAATTTGCGGTTTTACAGTTTGTGTTTTGCATTTTTATGGTTGTTTTTCTTTTTCACAGCATCATATAAGGGAAAGAACTTTTCATGTCCCTAGATAACCTTTCAATAATCATTAATTTACATAACTTCTCTTCAGGGGACAGGTACTCCAGCTAGTTAGTAATATAATTTAGCAATTAATAATTACTCTGCATGAAGATAGTATTGTACTTTATTATAATACAACATACATGTTTGTGTTAATTTACGTCTAATTTCCATGTAGTGTTACTACAGAACGATGATTTGTTGACTTTTCATTGGATGTTTGTATATTTTATGTGAATGGCCATGTGACTGTTTAAGCTACACTTTATTTTTAAGAAAATGCTTCCGTATTTAATCTTATAGCACTTATTTTTTACAAATTTTCTAGAGAGTATACTTTCAGATCCCTGTAACATTAGTATGCTTGCATGTTGATTATGCTTTGCATAATATGTGTTGGAATTGGATCTTAGAAATTGGAACCCTCATTTTAAACATTCTGCGTTCGGACCTGTAAATGATAACAATTTTGAAAAGAGATAACATTAGTAATGCAACATTTCTCTTTGATGATTTTTGTTGGCTTTCTGTTACATATTATATTTCAATAAATGCTTTTGTAAAGCTTTTTTTTTTATCGGATTCTTTAGATTTTTTCCAACTACAGAAATATGACTAACTGGTATATAATTTTCAGAGTAACTCTAATCATCTACTTTCAAAATAGAAATAATATAAGCAACTATCTAATCCCAGGGATCTATCAAACCATTCTCTTTAGTGCTACTACAGTTGAAAAAAAAAAAGGTTCGCATATCTGATCTTTGACTTACCATAAAATCATGATAAGACGTTACGTGTTCCTGGTGCTATATCTACTTTTGATATCTCAGTCTTTCTACTTACGAACAAAACATTTGTATATGTACATGTTGTTGTTTGAAGTTAAACACAAAGCTACCCAATGGGATATCTGTGCCCTGCCCATCACGGGTGTTGAAAGCAAGTTTCTAGTGTTTTAACTCCTTCGACTGGGGTGTCATGTGCGTACACGATTCAGATAAGTTCCAATATTTCCTTTAGATTACTCGCACGTTCGAATCCCCATCACACCAAACATGCTCGCCCTTTCAGCCGTGGGGGCGTTATAATGTACGATCAATTCCACTATTCGTTGGTAAAAGAGTAGCCCAACAGTTGGCGGTGGGTAGTGATGACTAGCTGCTTTTCCTCTAGTCTTACACTGCTAAATTAGAGACGGCTAGTGCAGATAGCCCTCATGTAACTTTGCGCGAAATTCAAAACAAACAAAAAAATCCAAACATTTAGATTACTCAAGATCAGTTAGATAAATAATTATTTTTGTATTTACTGGTTGTTATATACAATTAATGAGTAGGCTGTAGTAATATGAATTAAAACTGTTTGTTTGCCTCATTCTAAGTGCAGAGCTACACAATAGGTTATCTGTGCTTTATTTATTACAGATATCGAAACCTAATTAAAATAGATAAACTCATAGTTTAAATGCTCCCATGAACGGTCTCGTATATCACGTGACTTTGGGTAAGGTCAAAATAAAGAAATGTAGGCTTACGATGGAGAGTTGATTTTGCTAAAGGTGATACAAACTTTTTGTATTAATTTTTCTAACATTACATTGAAAAATAATTTTTCTGATTTATAATGGCTTTGTTCCAACCAATTAATTTAATAGGTGATAATACTTAAAGTTAGCTGAACGTATTATAATTTGTTATTGATAATAATATGGTTCATTACAACTTAAGCCTAAATTTAAGTTAGTGAGAAGGGAAGGTTAATTTAGTAGCAGTTACAACTTTTAATTAAAGTACCTAACATTAAAAGTAAGTGAATAACAGTTTTAATTACTAATTAGACAAATTATTGTGGTCGTTACCATAAAATTAAGTTTAATGAACATATGCATTCATATATATTTTGCTAAATTGTAATTTAGACTAAAGTTTACGTTTAATGTTAGAACGTGTATTATTATTCTGTCAGACTTTATTTTAATTAACGACTGAATTAGAAAAAGTAACCTTAACACTAACACACCACTTATGTTTAATGGTACAGTGTCAAATTTAATAATTGTGATATAATTTAAATTATGCCCATTAGTACACTTTCTTAAATTTTCAAATTATGTTGTAAGCATTACTAATCACCTGTGATTATGTTGACACTGGGCATTAAAAAAAGAATCACAAAATATATTGATATTAAAGTCTTTTTTTATCACTTGCAAAGTCTCTTTGGATACCTTTAGCCTAATGCAGTAACATAATATCTAAAGAAAGCAAGGGGCTTGTTGGGCTGTAAATGCTGTTCCCTTCTGTTAACCAAAAAAATAAAATCACCCTCAAAGCCAGTCCTTAACATGTCCTCATAATACAACTTTCAGTCAACGATATAATCACTCTTGCACTTCTTGAGGGAACTAGCTACTATGTGGCTCAATTAATCTTTCAACCAATACTAAGGTCTAATGATTGACTAAAATTCAGATCAGGTAAGTATTGGTGTACTGTAGTGACCAGTTTGCATACAATGAGGCTCAGTTGTTATAGTAGGACAAGAAAAAGTTATTTTTGTGAACTGTTGGATCATCAACATAACAAAAATTGTTTTGTGACCCTGTAGTAAGTGCATTCTTGACTTTTTTGGGGGGAGCATGAGGCATTGCACCTTTATCCCTAAAATGTGAGCAGACGAGGAGGTGCTACATATTCTGGAACAATGTATGAATGTGTCATGTTTCCAGTGGGTGTGTAAGGTTTTACAACAGCTGAGCCAGATCTTCTTTTACTATTCAGTCAAAAGTGCAGTGGCTTAAGTCTTGTCAGAGATTAATCAGTTAGTTGAATGGAATCAATTATTGATCCTGACAAGTAATTTATCAGCAAATTCCACTAATTTTCTAGTTCTACCACCACTAGGTGGACTTATATTACCATTTTTGACACTTGTAGCTGCTACATTTCTTCTCACTGTTACATAAGTTTCTTATCAACATAGTTATTTTTGCACGTTATACTTGTTGGTCTGTTTCAAGGTGGGTTGAACAATTGATGTTTTTAAATTGTCATGGTTTAAATGTTTTATAGTGCTTCTCCTTGTGTAATGTAAGCAGTCAACCAATAACAGTAGAATTTCTCACCTCTTTTACTGAGAGCAAATTAACATTACAGAGATCACAATGTTATAGGTTTGGTGTAATGAAAACTGCAAAGAAGGAAACATCAGACACTGAATTTAAATTATTTATATTTATTAAACTTGCCAAAACTTTGAACAAGTTAATTTGTAACAATTTATCATTATGTACTGTAATACAGGAAGATATGGTACCTTGAACATGAGGTTGGTAATTTCTGTGATTTAAGACAGTTTAAACTGATTTGTAAACAATTCATATGTTAAGAGTAAATTTAAAACAACATGCTCCTGAATTAATAAATCATCATAAAATGTTTATTTTTATATCAGTTATGACACTAAAATAAACCCAGTCTATAAACTTATAATGTTAATTTATATATGCAGAATAATCTACTTCAACACCTGCACAGAAAGTATATAAAACTGGAAGACAATTTTGTAATCTAATAACATGAGATGGTGTGAGCTTAACCAAAGATCTTGGCTGTCAGGTTTATATGGTGTGTATAATGGGATAAAGAGGTACAAACCATCAAGATTGTAAATGGTTGCATAATAAAAGTAGTGTGTGTGCATATAATACACACACACATTTGCACATGTTAAGTATTTGCACTATAACTCTTAATACAGCATGTGTATTGTCACAAAATATGGTATACTTTTAGTGAAGATAACTGTTTATAAAACAATCAGAGTTTTTAAATAAATTATTAAATCTTGTAATGCTGTATATTTTAAATATATATTTTTTATTATATTGATCTCATAGTTATGTGTAGCTAACATTACGTAACTTGCATTGATGAGGTACACGTGCTTATGAGCACAGATAGCCCTCAAGTTCAAAACAAAACAAACAAATGTGCTTATGTGAAATAATCAGTAATATAAAACTGACCTTCAGTTTTTCCCTGTCTTGGCTGTAAGTGGTCTAGTATTTTATAATATAGTCACATTTCAATTATTATACATTACATATAAGTGTAAAGACTATTAATATTTAGAAATACATTCTTAAATTTATTTCTCTTAAAATATAAAATAATAAATCAAGAAGAAAAGCAATTATCAATTCTTGCTATAATATTTATACTCAGTTTCTGCTGATCATAGGTTGCCAAGTCTTTTACAATTCTGCAACTGGAGGGTATCAAACAGAATTGTTTTCTAGGTTTTATTTATATTGTTGAATAACAAAAAAATCATAAGTAACTATGTTGGTACTGTAGAATTCCACTATAATTTATTAAGCAAAGTAACTAAGCTGTATTTAGGAATAAAAAAATTCTTTGAGCAGACTTAAGACACAATCTACCTTCTTGAAATATTAGTTCAAAAGAACATGGTAGCCTTTTCACAGATTAAAATAACTGAGAAAATTACTTGAAGGACATTTTGAGCTGTCAATTGATTAGTCATATGTTATATGTTGAAGTAAGTGTATATAAGAAACCATTTCTGATAATGGAAAAAGGTGAATGGGGCTACTGTGTTCAGGTTTTACACAAGCCATATCACAACAAAATAAAAAGATATTACATTCTTGTTTTATATTCTATATTGTTAATACAGGTAATTTGAGTTTTATTTGTATAAAACTATAGACTTATGATTTTGATGCTACAAACATCCAATTTTGAATAGTGCTGTATTCAACATACCATGTGACTAACTAAAATCTATATTTAGGTGTGCTCTTTTGATATTTACTTTTAAATTAAGAAATTAACTCATATATTAAAGTTTGGATTAATAGTAGTTTAATAAAATTTTGAATGCAAGTCAACAAAGGAGGTGACATGGCCTTTGACCCATGACCAATTGTAATACGGTTAATTAAACTTAGCAATTCTCATCCAACTACTGTATAATCAGTTAGTCTTCCTCCAGCTTCTTATGTAATCGTTTTAGCTAATCTTTCATGAGGAACTTTATCAAGAGATTATTTAAAATATCTGTGTACCAAATCCACATAATTTCTATCACTGTTCACATCACTATCATCTTTGAAAAGAAGATAACATAGTAGTACGATAAGATTTCTGTTTGGTAAATCAATAAAAGCATTAGTATGAATATGTTTCAATAAGTTATTTTGTATTTTATTTTGTCAGGCTAGAATTTTACGAATAACAGAAGGGAGACTAACTGACCTATACTTTCCTGGCAACTCTTTTTCACTGTCTTGGTTTGGTTTGTTTTTATAATTTCGTGCAAAGCTACATGAGGGCTATGTGTGCTATCCTTCCCTAGTTTAGCAGTAAAGACTAGAAGGAAGGCAGCTAGTCATCACAATCCACTGCCAACTCTTGAGCTACTAATGGAATGTAATTGATTAATGAGCCTGATAATTAATAAATCACTAGATTCCATTACTAACTCAGCACCAGTCCTGATTTCTTTGGTTGTTTTTAATATTTAATTCGTTTTACATTTGTCATCCAGGGGAATATATCTGTATGATCAAGGTCAACTTCTTTATCTACTAGTGAATGTTAATGGGTCAGGAATATTACTAATACCTTTTCTTGTAAAAATAGGATTGAAAAAAACATTAAAAACAAGCCTCCTCATAGTCTTCAGCAAAATCCTTGCCATCAGTATCCTTTGAAAGCCCAACTCTTATTTTATCATTTTGTATTACAAAATGCAAATCTAATTATGGAGGATTCACTCCTTCCAAATTTTCTCCCACTTCATCTCTTGAAACTTTATTAGTGGTTATCAATAAACCTAAAAGGGTGCCACTTTTCCTAATTTGCTGAAGGGCCTGTTCCATACATGGATTATGATCCAGTTATTAAAACCCAACTATATGCCAGTTGGCAGTCGACCTGGAGTAAGTAATGAAATAATAAGCTTTTTTTAAATCATGCCTTCTTTAGCTCTTTGGTCAACTTGTTTCTGTAAAGACCGGAGGGAGGAAGTTGTGTTGGCTAGACTATGCATTGGTCACAGTTTTTTAACTCACCACTTCCTTTTATCTGGTACTGATGCACCAATGTGTGGTCTGTGTGGCACTCGGGTCACAATCGTACATATTTTATTATCCTGTCATTGTTATAACCAAGAAAAATGAACCCATTTTGAACATATTTTTAAGGTAGGTTTGCCCTTGACATTGGCCAATGCCATAGGTGATACTGGCTGCCTCACTCATGTTTTTACATTTTTAAAAGCCATTGGTTGTTTTAACTTAATTTAAGGTTTTTATTGAACTATACATTGTTCTAGCATGATTTCTTTAATATATTTTAATTTTATTTTGACCTGAAACCAGGACTGGAAAGGCCAACTTCAGGTGACTGGCAACAAGTTTGAACTTAATGCTTCATTTTTCCTGGCACGTCTTAATTTTACATATTTTTACCTTCATTTCCAATATACCATTATAATGTACTACATCTTGTTTGGCACAGATAGCCTAGTAGCTTTGTGCCAATAAACATGAAATACCTACCTTCCAACCTTGCTGAAGGGCATTTTTCATGAAGGTCAGTTGGGAGATCATTTTATTTTTTGGAAACATTACAAAGACTAGGGGTAGGCATTATTACAAAGGGTTAGTCTGGCAACCTGAAACAAAGTATTTTTTTCTAGGCTTAATTAAACTTTTGTAATTATTATTTATAATCAGATTTAGAAGAAAAAAGTTTAGTATTGATAAACAGGACTCTTGTTTTCAGACGTTTTTAAAAAGATGTTTTTCATACAGTGATACAATTATATATTTATTTTAAACATTGGCAATATGAACATCTTTCTTAAGGAAATTCTGGCTTCTAAACTGAAGTAGAAAGTTTAATATGTTTGTGTTACCAAAGCTGCAGGTGTACTAAACATTTATAACCTTATTAACAAGTTGAGCACAGATTAAAAACATCAGTAAATCAATTATAAAGTATTCATGTAGAAAAAGTGTTAAAAGTAACACGATGAGTAGTAAGTGGGAAAATTTCTGTAAGTTATTCAACTTTTTTGTTAAAGAAGGACATTGTATTAGAAAGTTAAGAGTTAGTTGCAAGGTTGAGTGAATAATAACTATCAGTTATTCACGTGTTGTGGTGTCACTGATTGGAACTGTGATGTAGTTTCCAGAGAGCACAGCTGTCACAAGATATTCTGTTTGACCAGCACAAAGATGTGATTGTCTGTCTTTGTAGAGTGCAGCCACATGTTTGATTGGATGGGGTTTGGGGTGTGGAAGGGGAGCCAAGGCAGCAGAAAATGTTGGTGAGAGGTTATCTCTACGAGTGTGGATGTCTGTTGAGATAGACATTTGGCACTATGGAGGACTGAATGCTAGTGTTTGTATGTTTCATAGGTAAAGTATACTATATTCTTTCTTTATAGTTACTTTTATTAATTGTATTGTTTGGGATATTTGATATATATATTTAATTTTATTAGATATAGATCAAACATTTGAACACATTTAAATGTTATTTTTAGCAATATAGTTTCATTATAAAGGTTTTTTGAATTGTCAGCTTAGTGTTTGTATTTAGGACGAACCTAAATCTTGCTGGCTGAATCTCTGACATACATTGGGCTTATAGTAAAATATATTGTTAACAGAAGGATACCGAACTGAAGAAACCATGAATTATTATCTATATAAGTAGTTGTATAGAACAAATATATTTAATTAGCAGTATTCATAACCAGATTGATTTTAAGTTTAGCTTATAAGTATTTAGCTTACTTCAGTTGGAAGTTATCATTATGTGATAAAAACAAAGATGTAAAGTCTCAACATATAGATAGTGTGTCTGGAAAAAGCCAAGTCATTAAAACTGACATTGGTTGAATTTAATTGAAATACATATTGTTGTGTTAGCTTTGAAATTACCATTTACTGGTTGAGGCCACAACTTGATTGTGTAAATTTCGGCTATGTTGATTTGAAAAAAACAAAATAATTACAGTAAATAATTGTTCATTTCAGTAAAAATACTGACATCTGATGTTTTATTTTGATAGTATAAGAAAGTCTGTCTGTTTTTTTCCATTAATCTTAGAATGAAATGGAGGAGAGAAGTTTGGACCCCAACATGTGTCTACTTATGCAATGTTAAAGAATATACTTATTAATTCTTTGAAAAATGTACGATGTGGGGGTTAGAACTCTTCTTCCTTAACTCTGCTCCTGTTTATTAAGCTTTAAATAATACAGTTTTAATTCTTCAGTTGGAGATTTGGATTTTCCCACTAAATCCAGAGCTTCTTTTCCAGTTACACAATTATAAGCTAGAAATCAGTCAATTTACTCTTTATTTAACACTTGAGTTGTCAGATAGTTGGTGGTGAGTGCTGCTAGTTAGTTGTCTTTCCTCTTGTCAGCAGTTAAACGTTGGTGACAGTTACAGGTTGTGTTAGTAGTTTTGCTATTAAAAAGTCTGGGTGACAAAGTTTAGTGATGATGGGAATTGAACCCCATGATCTTCAAATCATGAAGTGCCCCTCCATTATGTAGGTTTCTGCTTTCCAGCTAACAAAGTTAAATACAGTATTTCAATATAATTACTCACTGCTTCTTACAGTTACAGATATTCTTGATTTGACTTCCCTCTATTGTGAAAATGTTTTGCTTGGCACTAGTCTTGAATTCCCACCTAGTACTGTGTGGTTCAGCTGCACTTCAGCATGTGACAATTCTCCACCAATAGGAATGCAACACACACTTCTATGTTAGCTGACTCCCTCTGTGCAGTTAAACCCATTATTCACTTCTTGATTTGGCACAACAGTTGTTTTCATTTAGTGCATTTTTTCTAGTTTTTCAGTTACTTTGAAATTTACTTTTCAAATATTGTTTTTTTGAATCTGTGTCTGAATCAAATTTCATTTTGATTGTGAATTCTCTTGTACATTCAATTTTAGTAGTTTATCAATATTTTGTGAATTTACAGTTTACTATCCTAATAGCAATGGCTACCAGTAGTACCAACATCTATCAACCTGTGATGGTGGTTGGAGGGGTAGTATTATTGGAGGAGGAGTTATTGCCAGTAATTCGATGGGAGATGGCTTCTTTCATGTGGGCCGATGGGTTTCCCATTTGACAGGTGATTATGCATTTGCCTGAAGATTTAGGTTAGGATGACAATGTTTTAGACATCCTTTTCCCTCTCCCTTCTTTTATTGTGCTGGCATTTTCTCAGCTTGTAGAAGCACGTAGGCCTCTGTCACTCTTTTTTAGACTTTAATTTACACGTATCTTCTTTTTATCATATATGACCCTTCCATTTTTCATATTAGTTGAAGGACCTACTTTAGAGTTTTTTATTCTTCTCCTTCACCTGGTTATGGGGTCCGTGCAGTCAGGTTTGGAGATAAAATTCATTTAATGTGGGAGTTAGCATGTCTTTTTTTCACCAGGATCATGTTTCTCAATTTTGAGCTCTTCCTTTCGAATAGGCATCGGCAGCCTGTGTTTTCTGTTGGGTGGTTCAGTCATTTGCCCATTTCCTTCATGCTGTCAATGACTGTTTTTTAACTGGCTTTATCCTTTGCAGAGTCTATCTCACACATTCGACGACTGCTCAGTTGAATTGGTTTATCAAGATGGGGAAGTCAATTATCTACTCCACTAAACATCTTGTTTATTTTATTCAAGCCCAGTCTTCTCTTTGTTTGCAAACCACAGAGGTTTAGGTCAGAGAGAAATTGTTAACAATTTCTGTCCCTGCACGAGAGTTTGTCTTTTTTTGGGGGACTTGAAAATCATTGCAAACTCATATACCTATGGGTCATGCCTTCATGTGTTCCTTGCAGTGGGTACTACAAGATTAGTGGCCCCTCATCAGACACCCTCTGGATTTATAGGCATCCTTTCCTGCTTCCCTTCAGTCTCTCTTCTTCTGGAGGTTAGATGGGATAACACATCAGTTGAGTAATTACTCCTCCCCCCCCATCTGGATGGAGTGCATTCTGCAATACACAGGAGATCTCGGGGCACGATGGTTGTGATTCATCTTGACAACTCAATGGCTCTCTCTTCTATCACCAGACAAGGGGGTTCTTATTGAACATGGTCTTTATGTTACCACACTCTAGATCTTTTTTGGGATCACTGCCATCAAATTTATTTGCTAACTTGTCACATCAGTTCTGTCACTGATCCTCTGTCCATTCTCAACAAGATTTAACCTGTAGAGTGGACCAAATGCATTTTCCACTTACTTGAATGCTACGTTTCTTCTGTTTTGGTCCCAAGTTCCATATTCTTTTTGCATACTTTTCCATCATTCTTCTGCTGAAGTAGTTTTTTCAATCCAATCCATGTCAAGTCCTTTTTGTGGCTCATTTCTGCCAGCTAAACCAAAGAGTCCATCTTTTTTCCAGAAACTACCTGCATTCCCAGTTCCTCCTCTGGCAGCCTTACTCGGGTGCTTTGTCCCTCTGTTCACACGTTGATTTCACATGTTGCTTTTTTCTGGCCCATTTGTATAGTGTCCTTGTTGTCTTTTTTCCATTTCTCACCCATGTCTGTGTTTTAACATAAGTGGAGAATATTCAGTTGTTGGTCTGTTCAGCATGAATTCTTCCTTTCTCCAACTTCTCTTCCTCAGATATATCATTTTTTTATATGATTGTTTTAACAACTGCCTGTATGTTTCAACTGTTGCAGGTTATAGTGTTTCTGTCATCTCCTTTTTGCATTTGCTGTGGTGTCTTTTCCAGGTATTCCCCTTTTGTTTCTGTCTAAGCATCTTATTCGTCCTCCAAATGACATTCAGTTAAAAGTGTGAAATCTTAATGTTGTTCTCCATGCCTTTTCCCTTTCTCTGTTAGAAGTGGTAGCATCATGTCCCTTAAAGACATATTTTCTTCTCCTTTTGAATTCTGGGTATGACCAGTTGGACTTGTTTGTCGTTTAATTTCTCCACATTTGTATCATAAAACTTTCCAACATCCTAGCCCCTATGAAGGGGATTTTACTTTCACCCCTCTTTCTTGTCCTTTCATATTCTATATTTACTATATTTACTCTTGTTTCCAGTTTGAGCTTAAAGGTGTTAGGTGTCATGCACAGTATCTTTCCATGGCTCTTGCTCCTGTTTATTCATTGGAAGCTGTCCATTTCCTGTGATATTTCTCTTATTTCCCTTACTAGTTGCATTCATCAGGTTGTCATTATTGTGAATTTCTCCCTTTCTCCTGAATTTTGCCAATTGGTTGCTTGCTCATTTCTGTCATCTCTTGTAGATTATCCACTACCAACATCTACTTCCACCATCTGGCAGTTTCCTGCTCTTCTGGATACCCATTCTCCATGGGTGCTGTTCAGATGCTTACCTGGTTGATTTTACTCTGGTCTGTTTACCTACTCAATGTGGTATTTTAGCTGTATCTGTGATCTGATAGATATTTACTGCTTTTCACACTTCCACCCATTCTCCCCACTTCTATTGTTGGTTTTTGTACTGAATCTTGAAGTGAAAATTAAATTTAACTGCATTGATGGAGTTAGCTTTGTGAAACTTTGCACATGGAGGAGGTAAAACATTTTTTAGAATTAATGTGTACATTTTTAAATAACCAAATGTTATAAATTGCACTATCAGTATTTCAAAAATCCACCATAATATATCAGGTTTACTGACTAAACTGTATTTGTGAAAAAAAAAAAAAAGTTTGGACAACATTTTCATTTGCTCCTTCTTTATGAGCTTCAGGACAATGAAATAATCTTGGGAACTTCTCCACCTTATAGAGGTTGAGACAACCATGTGGAGGACATTCTGAGCTTTTGATGGTTTTTCAAATATTATAGATAGAAGAAGGTGTATATCTGAGCATTTTCAAAAATGAGAAGTTTGTGGGACCCATTATGTTTGATTCACAAAATATAGGGATATCTCAGTGAGTATAAAGGATGGGAGGTTCTTATTTCATATTCTAACTTGTCAATATTGTTAATTTGAATTTTTAAATTGTAATAAACTGTAGACATATTTGTACGTTGCAAACATCTTAACACTCCTACGAAAAGTGGGGCCTAATAGGCCCCAGAGCAACTTGAAAGGTTATTAATATTAGGCTAATAATTTTGTATTTAAATGAAATTGCCATTTAAATCCATTAATGAATGGATTAACGAGATTCCCACTGTCCCTATCTACTATCTAGCGAAACCACAGCCAGGGGAACGGGCTTGGAGAAATCAGGACTAGAAACATCTTTTCGTAGGAGTGTTAACTTATAACAATGATGCATTCAACATACCATGTGACATACATAAATTGATAATGAGGAATTTTGTTTTAATTACTTTTAAATGAAGAATTTAACTAATGTATAATACTAAAATTTGGATTATAAACTGTAATGTGATATCAAAATTATTTGCATGCATTTATAAAGTAGATTAGTAAAATTCTGAATACAAGTCTACTGCCCTTTAAGAAGTTACAGTAGGAAGTTTCATAGTGAGAAGGTTAATGTGTTCTAAATCTCTTATTTCCAGACATTTTTTGCTATACAGCTTGTTTTTATCAATTTGTTTATTCTCAATTTCCTAAGCTTCTTTTAACAAATATTTTTCAAGATCTTACCCATATATCTTAACTGTTTAAGTGGAGACTATTTCAATCATATAATTCATCATTACTCTGAAAATTATCCCAGAGGTAGAACCAGTCCTTCTGTTGCCATATTGATGAAAATATTAAAGTTTTGGATTATATTCAATGATTCATTTTAGCATCTCGTCTGAAGGAGGACTCTCAAAAGGGCTGCATTTTTGTTTTAATTCCTAAATTTATAAATTCTATGTTTTTACACTATTTAAATAATCTTATTTATTTACAGTTTATAAATTAATTATCTTCTACAGGCATTAGGGAAAGAGAATATTTCTTGGTACCAACAAAACTCACCACATGCTGTAATCTACACTGCTGTTGTATCTGGCAAGAAAATTGTAGTCATATTTTTTTCTTGCTCTCAACTACAAGTAAATCAGTATACTTAATGAAAAAGACTTCTACTATGTAAACTTCTTGATCATTTTATTTCTCATTACAATTAGCTAAACTTTCAAAACGTTTTAGAATCTGATACCTAAATGCTAACTAAACCTGTCTCCAACTTTATTATTACCATGTACCTTTTTGTTAAACTGAAGATTATCTAAGATGGTTGAAATGTTATTCTGTACTTTAATTAAAGTTTTAATATCCATACCAGTCATCATTAGAATACACATACCTTTGTAATCTCAGGTTTACAGGTGTAGTATAATATATCTTTCAGGACCTTCTAAAAACTTGCAAAAACATTTAAGAGTATGTTTAAATAAATTTGGATTTTAATGATAAGTAATTCAAAGCCAAAAAAATTTGAACTTTGAATATATGTTATATATATATATATATGTATATTTTATGCCCTTAGTTCATTGAGTTTTAAGGTAGTTCCATGTTATTATGAAATACTTTATATACAGGAGTTGAATTTTTTTTTTGTGACATATCAGTCCAGTGTTTATTACTGTTTTTATTTGTGTAGGTCTTTTAGGGACGATTGACAGTCTCGTTTTCCAGTTTTTCTTTGCGTTAGCTTAAAGACGTCAGCATTTCAGGCCAAGAGTCTGTATTTTCAATGTAGCAGTAACTTCATGGTGTTCTTGTTGAGAAAGATAGATGTTTAAAAGGCAAAGAAGTAAGTATGTAAATTATGCACATAAAAGTAAAGCTTTCACATTTGTACTATAGTGTATTTACAGTATATGCATGTAGTACTGTTCTTATCTAACTTTTAAAGCTTTTACAAAACAAGTCATTGAATTCTTCAAATAAAAAGTGTTGTTTATATACAACATAATAAACTTTTAAGATTCAATTTGGAGAAATTAATAGTTTTTTAAAAGAATGTATTATGTCATTGAGTTGATATATAATTTCAAAGTAACATGAAACATAGTATGTAACATATTTTTCTTGAAAAATATGTATGTTATTCAGATCTTTAACTTTAAAATATTTTACTTACATTATTGAAAGAAACTTTTTTTTTACCTTATTGAAAACATTTTGGCATCTTCAGTTCTTGTGCTAATTTGTTTTTTAATATATCTTAATGTCTTTTCACATACCAGTGATTAATTTAAAATCAATATTAAATTGACAGTGGAAGATGTCAATTCAGGACTCTTAGATTACTTAAGAATTTTGATATCTGTAGATTAAGTTTGAACTAAAGGAATGCTGCAAGTATAGTGCAAGGCATTATTATGGCTTTTTCAAGGTTTGTTTACAGGCTCTGTTTCCAGTTTTGAATTATTAGAATAATTTTTGTTAAAACTGGGGTTGTTTTCCAAAATTCAGAAAGAAGCTTTTATTTACAGACCAAAGTATGGAACTTGTGCAAGTGGTAAATGTCTTCTTGTTTTCAAGATATTTTGCTTGAGAGATTACTCTTACCTTTTGTGATTTAGTGTGTACATCACTTCTTTACCTACCACTCAGTGCTGGAAAAGAAAAGCACACCTCTCTCACGAAATGCCAGTCACTTTTAGCCATTTATCTTGTGCTCTAAAATATATATCTTAGATCTTTCAGTGACATGTAACCATGCAACATTTTAATATCACACTCAGTTGAACAAGAACTTAATAATTGTTTTTTATAGCTTGAAACATAACTGAATTAGGAAAATTTGTTTGATCTCATTTATAATCCACTATTATTAATATTTGAAAGATTAATTATTAGATATGATTTCCATAATATTTGATCAGACTTAAGCTAATTTTATTACACTAACTTAATTACCTTTTAATATTTTCAATAAAATTTTCTGTATTTTATAAAATGAAAACTGTCAAGATTATACAAAGGTTTTGTATCTTTGAAAAAAGCAAATATTTAAAAAATATTTTTATTATTCAGTGAAATTTAAAAGCATTTTGTGATGTATTATCAACTTTTGCAAGATTTATATGAGAGAAATCATAAAGATATCTGTAAAGTTTATATGGGATATATCACAGAAACATGTGCAAACAAAGCTTTAAAACAGATTGCAGTTTTTGAAATGACTTGTTTTTGTTATGTAGAAATTATCCAGCAAAAACCAAAATTGTTTGTTATATTTGGCTGTTTTAAACTGCACAAAAAATTTAGCTTTTTAGTAAAGTATTAAAGTTACTTTATTGGTAAATCTAAAAGTATGCTACATTTTTTTGACTTAACATAAACATAACTGATTGAGCTTGCAAAGGTATATGTGAACTACATCCTAAGTTTAAGAATATATAATACATATGTTGTACATTGTCATTTATTTTCATCACATTGAATAATTCTGTAGGTCAGTAAATGAAAGTAAATTAGTGTAGTTATTTCATATTTTAAACTTTTGTAAAATTTTGGACATATCAGTAAAGTTCTGTTACATTTTACTTCATCAGCATTTACAAGTATACACAAATGTGTAAGTTGCCTAATAACACTTGTATTTATTGTAACAAAACAAATGGTGATGATTCTTAACTTTCATGCTAATTCAGTGAAACTTAACATAATCTAACTATTTTTTGAAAATAGTTAAGGTTTTGCTGATGAGAAAAACATTGCTAAATTGAAACTTTAAAGCTAAAATACTTTGTCCTTTATATTGTATTAAAACTGTACAATCAACTTGCTTAATCAATATATTCAGCTACCTTTGAGTTTTGATTATTCTGATTGTCTCACAAAATAATCAATTAAATAAAATTTGTTTCTGACTTGTACTGTTTTTAACCATTCTAACTATTCTAGTGATTGAAGTAATGCAAATAGGATTTTTCATTATTATTTTCAGTTAAAGTTTGTTCTGTTTAATAGATTAGTTTCATGGCTTATGAAAATAATCAACTAGTTGAAATTAGGATATTCAATTATTCCAGCAATTAAAATAATCAAATACTATCATGATTTCTCACTACTACTTCTGTTAAAAGTATTTATTAACTTATTTATGAGCTTTTCTGCTCATGTCACTGGATTTCACAGAGTTAAATTTAAGAATCAATTAAACAAATTTATTTTAAATTTGTGTTGATAAAATTAACATGAAAGTTTAGCTTATAATTCAGAATTCTATACTATCTATGTTTTAGTTTATTAATTAAAAACATGTTTAAAAAAAACTTAATTTTCATTTCTATGTTATTCGATACATCCATGTTCTGAAATATCCTTTTTTAACTTCTGTAACTTCAATTGAAATATTATAATGACTGCACTGTTCCTCTGGTTGAGTTTAGCATACATGATCCTGCCATTCCAAGCCTGGGGTATTATCGTTTTTACTTCTTTAGGAAAGGGAGAAAATTTGTACACTTCAGTGTTGGTTAGTTTCTTGTTGTGATTCCAGTGGTATGAAATGCATCATTTTATAGCTACAGGTAGGGATACAATCAATATATATTATGTAACATTGCAGTTCAGTAGACCTAGCCACCAATACCATGACCCTTTAACTCCAATCCTGAGTCATGGAACTTCGTTATCTAGTTGGGGCTAGCGTATACTGATGATTACTCATATTCTATTACATCTTTGATAGAGGAACTAAGTTCTGGTTTATGTCTCAAAAAAGTGATTACATTATCAAGATGAAGTACTAATATAGAGTGCCTAGTAGTGTGTGTATTGAAATTGGTGAGAAATTTTACATACAAGTGGAGTATAAATGACTGGAGCAAGCATTCTCTATGGTTAGATGGGCAAATAGTGGAAACCCTGGAGATTGAGAAATAGCTGTAGTGTCAATATAATTTACTACAGAAATTAGATGTAAATACTAATATCAATTGAATGTGTTAGCAGTTAGCTGTAGGTTAATGCATATATTCTCTTTTAGTTAATTAGTATTTTACAAGGATTTTGGAAGCTACTATTTGTAGCATAGCAGTTATTACACATTGAATTTTTAACAAACAAATATAAAACATGTACATTGTATTATGGCATAAACACACTAAAGAGTATAGAAGTTAAACATATTACTATAGATTATGGAATAAATATAAACAGTTGTTTGTTTGTTTGTTTGTTTTTTGCAGTTGTTTTATTGTTTTACTCCTCTAATTTGTGGATTGGGTGTGGCTTAGAGGTTAACTTGCTAAATTGTTGATCCAAGCATCCATGCTTCACATCTTGTTAAAACCAGTGCCATAGGTATATTATAAAAGTGACAGTCAAATCCTACTGCTGCTTTTGAGTAGCTACCTTCTTTGTAGTCAGTTTAAAATTATAGATAGGTGGTGGTGCAGCTACAAATTTTCTAAGTTTATGTGAATATCTGGAACAAAAAAAAACTTCTCATTTAGCCAATTTTCATTTTCTCTCCACTTCCAGGGAAGACATTTTCTCCCTTAATTAGAAATAAAATCTCAACATGAAGACATTATTAAAAACCTGTTTGTTTGAATTAACTATTGAACTTGATGATTCTTTTGGTAAAAAAAAATAAATAAATAGTGAATATATTTGGACAGTGATTTTGAAAGTGCTTTTACATTGATTAAATATTTTTGCACTATGGTATAAATTCTCATTACTGGTAGAGAGCATTTCCAACAGGAGTGTAATCCATATTTGATCATTATAAATTTTAAAACTATCCTTGCATTCAGAATAATAGCAGAAAAACATCATATTAATTTGTGTTTTTCAGTATCCCTGATGGAAAGGGCTATTATCCAAGGTATTAAAAAGCTCCGCGTTTTAACTCCCTATGATTATGACAATATGGACGAACTCGTCCAAGATCTAGCCAGTGCTCTGGAAGAGACATCATGCAGTAGGATTTCTCCAGGCAAAGGGAAGAAAGGACGATCGTGGAAACGGCGTTCCAAATCCACTGGAAACCTTGCTCCTCTTGGTAGCAGCCTTCCCAAATCCAGTGCAGTTAGTGGGGATTCTGAATCAAGTCTAGAGGATCGTATGAGAATTAGGATGGATGTGTCGGCCAATGGTTCACATGCTCCTAGTGATTCTGATGAAGTATCTTCTTTTAAACAGAGACATCTTGCTGCCTGGCGCCAGTGTCCAATTAACCTTCCTGAATCAGATTCTGTGAATGAAAATTTTTTGCCAGCATATCAGCATAGAAGGAAACGCAAGTTTAAAAGAATGGCTGTTGACCACCAACCTGATGAAGTTGACAATTCAACATCTTCATTAGCAGGAGTTTCAGGAGTACAAAAGCTTAGACGCATCAAAAGTGTGAGGAACTTAAAGAATAAGGCTAAAGTATGCAAAGTTAGTGAAGATGACATAGAAAACTTGGAAGGAGCCATGATGATAGATTCAGAAGCTTTTGCTGTGAGCGGTAAAAGGAAACGTAGCATGCGAGAAAGAAGTGTAGAGTGCATAGGACGAGGAGAAAGATGCAATTGTCATTCCAAACCCCAATTCTTTATACATTCTCCAGAAAGAAGGTATAGTTTTATTCTCTGATATAATTAAGGGGGTTTTGGTGATATATGATTGACTAAAAACTTTGTTTAAAGTTATTCAAAAATAATTGCATTTCACAGATTAAGTTAATTTTACCAAAAAATAGTGTAATGTGTCACGTGCTAAAAAATTTCAACCTTTAAAAAATTTTATGTACGATAAATAAATATATATTTTTAACAAATGAATTCAACTTCTACATTACTATGAAATGGTCAATGTAATTTTGATATTATGGTGAATTAGAAGAGAACTGTAATCTATTAAAAATTGTTTGTGTTTGGGTTACTGAAAGTGAATGAGATGTTGAAGAAAGTGTTATTTTGTGCAGGGAACATGCTTGTAGCAGCAGCAGTTTTAGCAGCAGTGAAAGTGATTGTGGAATTGTCACAAATGATGAAGGAAGAGAAGGTTAAGTGTGTTTAATACACTGATTTTCATTATTGTTATAAATACTTCTTACAAAAACAGTAAAATCTAAGAACAAGTCTTTTAATGTATTTTATTTTTCAGTAATATTATCAAAAATATATTAAGACTTATGTGTAGACTTAACAGCAAAGTGGTGATATTTTTAATTGAAAGTTGTTTTTGTCAAAATGAAAGTCAGTAAATGAAATTTATCTTCAATTCCCTAAAGTGTGTGAAAGTTTAGACAGCTCTGTGGGATTTATATATATTCCCAATTCAGTGTAATAATTTTTATTTTATTTTACAGCTGATGATGAACAGAGCGACTTTTTTCATGAAACTGGTCCCGTATATGGCGTTCCAGGAGGTCCTTCTTGGTGGGATGAAGACGAGAATGAGGAACTACAGCAGAGAGAAATTAAAACACAAGAAATATCTGTTGACTGGATACAACACATGTCAAGAGCTGCAAAAGAAGTATCATATCAAGCTAGAATAGCCAGATTGGCAGCAAAAGTAAGTTTAATTTAGTATGCGTAATTTTCCTATAAACATAATGTAAACTGTTATAAGTTTATTATATTTCTTACTAAAAGTATCTTTAATGTATGTATCTTCTTTGCCTATTTTTAATTGTGTAGATAAGTGTTAAGTTAGTTGCAGTGTCTTTGTGAAACCAAAGATGAAAAATGTGGGCCTTTTTTATGTAGTTTTCATTTAAGATTTTCTTTAATACTTAGTGCACTGATTCACAGGATGTGTAGTTTTGGTTATTTGCTGGAGTAACCATACTAGCAGTAAAAGTACGTTCGAGTCAAAGGTAGTACACAAATGGTGAAAAATGTAGCTTGATATAGCATTTTTTCTAAACTGGTGATTACTAGCTGAAATTCTTGGTGAAGCAAACTATTTTTTGTTTCTCAGAGTTTGACAGTTTTTCTCAGATTATTTTATTTAAACAGGTTATTCTGTTTGTACTGGTTATCACTAATTTCAAAATAATATCATTAACCATAACAAAATCAAAAGAAATTGCTGAAGAAAACATTTTCACAGGTCTCCAGTGCATGAATTAAAACAATATAACTTTTAATAGGTAGAAATAATTGAACTCACATACTTTAGTGTCTGTTCTCTTTGCCAAATGATCATAGCTTGTCCATATGTTATACTGCAACATTAGAACATTAGTTATCAGGTAACTATAATAATAACAATTGTAATTTATTTTCATCTTCCTGCATTTAATATTTTATGATCTTAGATTAACCTGAAGTAAGTATATTTTCTGTTCTTTAGGGAAACAGCAACAGTATGCCTAAATTATTAGCACTAATAATAATAATAGTCTGTATTGAGCTTTAAGCTTCACTTATATTTTCTTGCCATCTTTGTACTTGCTTGCATTTAAGTTCATACTATAAAGTGTAACGTGAGAGTGGAAAAGTGATATAAGACCATAAATTTACATTTGAAACATATCAAAGTGTAGATTATCCACTTATGAATGGAAATTCAAACTTAGGAATCTAACATATGGTTAATAGTTAATATGTAAATTATTTTTATCCAATTATCTTTCAAACTTCAAATTTAAGTTGAGTTAGTACTGAACGTGTGTTCACACTGAACAAGTTTCTATCAGTTTAGTTTTGTAACAGCAATATTTTCAGTCTTTGTTGTTCATGCTTTCATATACTGTAGCCTAAAAGTTTAAAATGAAAGCCAAAAATGAGAAAGAAAATAATATATATAAATAAATCATTCTGAAACTTCATGCTTAAGATGTATATAGTTTTTTAAATATATTTTAACTGTAAGGAATGTATTATGTGCTTGATAAAAAGTCTATTTACATTTACACTTCATAATTTCTGTGTATATTTTTAATTATATAGAGACTTTTTGACTGTTTACTTCAATAACAATGTCTTTGTGAAACTGTAGATAAAAAAATGTATTTTGATAATATATTTTCTAAGGTTTCATTAATTGAGTGCTTAGTCACATGATGTGTATTTTTGTATCATTATATACATATGTGTGTGTGTGTTTTTATAAAATACACCTGATTGTTTTCACTTGTGAATAGCTTGACAGTTGGATAATACATATTAAACCTATCAGAAAATAATGAAAAGAACAAATTAGTATAAAACATGGAATTATACAATTAAGTATTTGAATTAAAAGGTTTTATGCAAAAACAGTCTCTTATCTATGTAAAATAAATAAATTAATAAAAAAAAAGAATAGCCTATAGAGGATTTCTTTTCAGTTGTATGAAAAGTGCCAGATTTGGGGGGCAACTTATTCTTTTTATATTGTACATTTTTGTTGCACTCAAATACCAGTATATCCATCTACTAGTTTTTCATATCTATTTTAGGAGTTCACTCCTTGTAGTTGTACTTGATGGTGTTAGGTTAATCTGGTGAAAAATTATAGTCACAGTTATTTTACTCTGTATTTGTCAACAAACACAAGCGAAATCTTAACACTATTTTTGTAATGAATGAGAAAGACCAAGAGTAGTACATATATTAAAATATTAACAATACATGCATTTTTGCAAATATTTACTACAGAGTTTTCAGAAAAAGTGTACATAATAAGAAAACCTTGCTTTTTCCAGCACTACTGAATTACTTTAATACCAATAATAACTGTTTTGAAGACACCTGTCACGTCTGGCATTAGAAAATGTAAAGTGTTTCAACTTTTATTATCCTTCAAGTGTGACACTGCAAGAAAAGTTATGTAAAAATAAAAATAAAAAAATTTCTTGAAAAACTTGAAATAAGAACACGTTTGCTCGGATGTTTTATTATAAATAATAGTAAAAGTTAAACTTGAATGTCTTGTTTTTCTAAAACTACATAATCTTAGGATCGTGCAAGACAAATTTTAAACTATTTCATGAACAAGTTTCATTTTTGTGAAGAACTTTCATGAAAGTTGTATACGTACTTACAGTGTAAGTAGGTTGTAGTCATACAGTTCAGAGACAAGGTATAAATGAACTAAATAACCTCATCGTATCATTGATTAAAACAGTCTGAGAAACAAGAAATCAACTTTTCATAGTTTAAGCCATTATTTTCCTGCTGGTATTACTTCTTACAAAAAAACAATTCTCATATGTGTATGCCATTTATGTATATTGCATCAGTAATGAGTAACACAAATTTAATATGTGGTTTTGTTAATTAACCATTTTAAATTGATGAGGGATTTTTTGTTCCATTTGATAGTTGTGTATAAAAGTTAGTACATACAGTTTTACTGGCTTAATGTTGCCCTCAGTGAATAGTGTTTGTGTATGTGTATTTTAAAGTGATAACTCTTGTGTGTATGTATATGTTTAAAAGTAATACAACTCTTTTTTTGTGTGTGTGTGTTACAGCATGGAAGAGAGATACGAGCTGGAAGACGTAGGCTTGGAAGTACAGTAAGTGTAGTGTGTTTTTTTATGAAGTTGCTTGTCATTGTTGTAATGATGGAAATTTAAATTTTATCCATTTCAAAGCACTTAATATGGAATAATTTCAGCTCAGTGTTTCACAGATTGTTAAGTATGCAGGTTCTCAAGACCCAGAAAAGTGTTCAGTAACAGTTGAATAAAATTTGAAAGGGATTATCCATGTAAAGGTTCTATATCATTAAACATACAAAATAGTTGTCAGTTTCTGCTCTTGAAATATAAAGTGACTTTGGTTGGGAGGGGGCTTATACTTGAACAAAGTGTTGATTAGGCTTCATTGTTAATTAATTCAGTGTATTTAAGAGGTATAATCTTTTACATTGAAATGTTTTTTTAATAAAATAAGATAGATATTAGAGTTAGGGGTAGTATACTGTTGGATGTTTCTTTGCAATTGACTGTTATTATTCAGTGCATGTGTGTGTACATCTCTGTATGTATTCATTAACATTGTACTGTTTGTTCTTTTAGCGACCTTCTTTTTCTATTGTATCATCTATGAATGAAAAGATTTCTTCCTTCATGCAGAATCCTTTACAGAATGAGTAAGTTAAGCCAGTGATTTCTTCTTTATGTTAAATTATATGTTTGCACAAAATAACATTTTAAATTACAGAAGCAAATTTGTGACTTTATCTAACAAAAGAAGGTTTATTTATCATTAAACTATTCTGCTATATCCAAAATGATCAATGTCAGGAAACACTTGAAGTTGGAGACCTTTAACCCTGACAGGCCTTTTGAGCACATTTCAGGTGTCAAATAAACATTCCTTATCAAATATCAAAATTTAAGTAAAACTAATAGTTCTTACACTATTCTGAAACTTTATTTACTGAAAAATATTTTAGTGTTAATATTTTTTAATTATTTAACACTTGTTTAGTATAATGTCCAAATAAAAATAATTGTTCCAACATTTTTTCATTTTTAAGGAACTTCACCTGTGTATAATATATTTATAAATTGTTTAATTTTTGGGGGTTTTTCAAAGTATAGGTGTTATATTTCTTAAGACAGCATTTCTCAAACCACAACTCCTGCACGAAATTTCATATAACTGTTTAAAAAATATGATTTATGTAATAATTTTGTAAATTTAATTTGCTTTAAAACATTTAATTTGGTTTACAGCTTTCCACGAACATGGATTTTTTTTAAATAAAAAGTATTGGTAGGTTTGAGGATTTACAAAAATTTTAAATTAAAAGTGGGGTCATCAGGTTACTGTTGTCTGAGAACTGTGATTGTAAGGAATTACGTAATCTTAAAAATAATGATTTATGTTTTATATTTGCAAAAACGGCTCGTTTGGGTTGAGAAAATATTTTACATAGAAGAGCGAACAACGTTTCGACCTTCTTCTCTCTTCTATATAAAATATTTTCTCAACCCAAACGAGCCATTTTTGCATATATATTTCTCTACAAGTGGGTTTTCTCGACATCACTGATGATTTATGTTTTGTTTTTCACATAGTTTTCCTTATTTGTGGTTTTATTACTACAGCTCTTCATTTCCACCCTTTTATTATATCACAGCATAGTTACTAATGGAATTCAATCTTGAAAATAGTTAGAGCTAATAGCTAAAAGGAATTGGATAAATGAGGTTATAATCAGCCTATATCAATGTAGGAAAAAAAAATTGAGTAGTAATTTATGATTTCTTGGGATACTAGTTACCTGGAGACTGATTGTAGGAGTGAGCAAGGGATTCTGATAAAAGGTTTGAAGACTTGCAAACAAACCACTGATCTGTGAATTTTGTTTAGTGTGTTTAGATGTCTCTTTACATCCTAAAAATGTTATCAAGCAAAATTATATTTATTTAAAGCTTTAGAATTTATTTTGTGACAAGCTATCAGCTAAGATAGGTTTAACAAGTGAGCTGAGTAGAACTGAATCATTATTGAAATTTGCCCTTTGAATCCTGGACAAGCTCATCAGTCAGTTGCACTTACTAATCAATTATTGCATCATGAGACTTATAATGCAAACAACAGGGTTTTGATACCTGCAGTGGGCAGAACACAGATAAATCATTATTTGGTGTTTGCTTAACAAAATACATAATAGCAATTCATCAGTTACTTGGATAGTTGGAACAATAAAATAATAGCAGTAATAAGAAACCATAATTTTAATTAGTTTATTATTTTCATGAGTTGTGACACTATTTAATTAATCCTGAGCATACAATAGGTTAAAGTACAAATTTCAGTCTTTGTTTACATAATTACATTCAAAATTTATTGGAATTACTTTATTATCAAAGTTTGTCAATAAGCCTAACTCATAAATGTTCAAAATTCAACCTCTAACATCATCAGTATTTTAATTTCTTAATTTCAAAAGGAAATACTTTAATAAATTTTCATTTTACATTTTATTTGTCATATGATGCATCAGTGCTCAGAATTGCTCATTTTAAATTTTCATTCTACTCTTGTATGATTTTTTGAGTGCTTAACTGATAAAAATACACACTACAGATACAGAAAAAGCATGAATCTAAACTTGCAACCTCCAATCCTTTTGCTTTATTGAGATATTAAAAAAAGAAATTCAAGCCCACATTACATGTTGTTGTTTTTAAAATTTGTCAGTAATTTTCTGTGTCATTGCTATTTGATTACATTTGACAAATATAAAGAGTGTACAAGATTTCAGATAGTTATTTTACCATTACAGTTTTATTGTTTGAAATCATGTTTTTCTGCCTTAGCAGCCAACAGAATTTTTTAAACCTGTTTATCACTTAGTTAGAAGCCCTGTTATGTTAAAGAAGTTTTGGGAAATTTCATTTTTTTACTGACTGATTTATTTCTTGTGTAGTAAAATGTATATATGAAATTAAAATTCATGTTTTATGGATAACCAACATGGTATGAAAAAAACTAGTTATAAGAAAGAACACTGGAGTACAAATTACTGAAGTAGGATTATTATATATTATGATAAATCCAAAGTTAGATAAAAAGGTAAATAAAAATCTTGCAAGATCAACTTCAGCTGACATGATTCTTCATTTTAAAACACAAATAGTTGTTTACACTGAACTCTCCTGCTATGATTAATTTGCTGTCACACACTTAGATGGGGTTTCATGGGAATTCTAAAGCAATAAAGTTAAAAGTAAGTAGAATTTGAAATGTTAGCTATCTGAGGTTGTGTTGATAAATAATTTTAATTGCCTATTACAATCTACAGTAATACTTGAAACAAAAAATTTTGAATTTATTTTATATTTTTTTACAATTTTTCATTTGGTAATTTTACTAAAGTTAGCATTAAGGTAGATAAAATAAAAGATAAAAATAAAGGAGGTTTTAGCAGTTATACAAATGAAATATAAAAAAAACTAAGATGAATAGAAGTGTTTTTGTTCTTAGCAATAAAATCACCTAAAAGTGTTGAATAGTATAGCACATAACATCTTAAGTCTTTATCACTTGAATCTTTTTTGTAGTGGTATCCATCTATTGATAGTATATCAGTTACTGGGTAGTTGTAATAAGTGAAAGTAGTAATAATCAGAAAGATTAATTTTAATTAGTTTTTTTTTGACACTAAGTAAATTATTTAATTGTTTGTATAATCAAGAATAGCAGATATCTAAAATAATTGTGACAATAATTGATTTTAGGCATATATTTGATTAATAAATTATTTTATGTGCCACTAGTCAGCATAATAGCAGTTCATACCAAAATGATTTAATCACTCATTCCTGAAGCCAAATCGTTCCAAAATATTCTAATAACAAATCCTTATTATTTATTGAAAAGAAACTATATGATATGTACAAATTACTCTTGATTGAGAATAATATTAGAAAAAATTGTGATACTCCTGATGAAGGTAAAGTCCCAAGTTGTGGATAAATCCTTTTTCATGTTTTGTGTGATGAACTGTAGTCAAGTTGAAACTGACTGGATATTTGAAATAAAACTTTCTATCCAACAACAAAAATAGTATTTTAATTATTTTCAAAACAGTGTCTCACAACAAACAACTAGAAAATTTATAATATAAAAGTGATAGAAATACTAAATGAAATTGTATGTTGCTATTAAAACGGAAGCTGATATCATTTAGTAAGTGTGCACTAAGATTTGTGTAGTTTATTTAAGTATTTTCAGAAAGAGAGGGAAAACTTTAGAGATACGAGTGGTAGCCCTCCAGTTTGAAAATAGTTAAATATTCATCACACTATGGCCATTTCGTGACAAAAGATATTGAAAGGTTATTTTGGTGTTAAACTGTTTTATGTCATATAATTGATACTCCTATCACAACAAGAGACCCTTTCATGTATCAGTTTAACGTTAAAGAGCTCCCTTAGGATTTGAGACTCAACAGCTGATAGTTTTTGTGTAGATGTGTCATAGAGATATTTTCTTTTTAAATTTATTTATTTATTTATTACAAATATTCCAAATTTTACTTTTAAAATTTTTCACATCACAATTTAAAGTGAAACAGGCATAGTAATACTAGACTGGACCTCTAATCTGATAGCCACCTACAAAACCTATACAGGCATGGTTGTGGTTGACACAATACACAATTGTATTGTTATGTTGGATTTACCATGACCATATTTATATTGTGTTTTGAAGCTGTGAGTTGTCTATTGTTCTCTGCAGTAGCAAACCCATTAGGCTGAATTTTGTGAAATGAACAGTTTATGCTGAATTGTTTGTGGTTAGATTAATAACTAATAGCATGAATAGTTTTTGACTATAAACTAATGGTAGTTACTGTTACAGTTCAAAAGTTAATATATGTGTATTTGGCTAAGTATTTGTAGAAGCACTAATGAAAAGTTGTTTTATTTTAATGACTGTTTTGTTTGTTTTGTGAACAAAGTACACAAGTAAATATTAGTTGTGAGTTTTATTATAAATATAAATAGATAAACAAATAAATAAGCTGTAGATTAAATTTTAATTTGTTTCAATAAATGAAAGTACCTTATTTGTTCTAATACTTAAATATGAGAGGCCTACCATGGCCTGGTAGTTTAGGGCATTCAACTCCCAATCTGCAGTTCACTGGTTTGAATCTTTCTTCATAAATATGCTTGTCTTTTCAACCATACAGATGTTATAATGTGATGGTTAATTTCACTATTTGTTAGTAAAAGAGTATCCCAAGTTTTGATGGTTGGTGATATTGACTAACTGCATTCTTTATAACCTATTGATGCTTAATAGCTAGTGCAGATAGCCCTCAAGTAGATTTCTGCAAAATTCAAAAGAAGTCAAACCAGACATGGGTATTACAGTTATGACAGAAAGTGTTCGTATCCCTGCGTCGCGAGTGGTTTTTTGCTCATAACTTAAAAAGTATCATGAGTAGGCTAATAGAAGTATAATGTATTATAAATATTATACTAACACACATCTACATAAATGTTTATGTAAATTAAACAACAAATAAACTGCTTATAAACAAATAACCCAAAATAGGAGGAGCAGAAAGTGTTTGTACAGTTCAGAACGTGTGAAAAAACTGATATTCCCATAAAAAGTTTGTTTAGTTTGGTGAATAAACCACATTGTACCATTCCAGAACTAGACACTGGGTTCATAATTATTGGAATTTAGCCAGCAAAAAATGTACTTCCGACAATTTAGCACCATCTCCGTCATTATCTGCTTGGTCATCATGGCAAATAGAAAACACCTGCTCAATGATTTAAAAAACTGAATTATTGTAAAATACAAGTCTCGTGTGTCTCTTTCTGGTATTGCTACACAACTTAATGTGCTAATATCTACTGTTCAAAGCATAATTGCCAAGTTTAAGCTTACAGGACCAACTGCTAACCTCCCTCGTTCCGGACGCCCCACCAAAATTCCAGAGAGAACCAAGAGGAAGGTTATCAGAGAAGTTAGAAGGAACCCTTGTTTAACATGTAATGACATACAGAAACTGGTAAGGGAAACTGGGGATGAAGTAAGCACCTCTACAGTTACAAACATGTTATCCTTTTCTGGGTTCAAAGCGTGTTGTCCTCAAAGAACTCTATATTTAAGGCCTGTTCATTTAGAAGCACAATTGAGGTATGCAAGAAAGCATGTAGATAAACCCTTTACCTATTGGAAGAGTATTCTTTGGTCAGACGAGAATTAAAATCAAGCTTTTCAGTCACAATGATCTTTGCTATATTTTTCATAAGAAGGGGGAACGAAATCTTCCAAAGGACACTGTCCCTACAGTTAAACACAGAGGTGGCTCGATCACGTTATGGGGTTTCTCTAGCTCTTCTGGTGTAGGCAGCCTTCACTGTGTCAATGACCCTAAGCACACATCGAAATATGTGCAATCCTGGTTGCAGAGGAACCATATAAGCGTTCTGGAGTGGCCATCACAGTCCCCGATCTCAACCCAATTGAAAACGTTTGGCATGATTTGAAGACCAGGGTTCATCAACGTCATCCGAAAAACTTGCAAGAGTTGGAGGCCTTCTGTAAAGAAGAATGGAAGAAAATACCAGTCGAGTGCTGTCAAACGATCATGGAGGCTATGAGGAGAGATTGCGCCAAGTAATTCACCTGAAAGGCTACACAACTGATCATTAAAGTAGACACACGAATACTTTCTGCCCCTCCTATGTTTGGTTATTTGTTTATAAACAGTTTATTTGTTATTTAATTCATATAAAAATTTATGTAGATGTGTGTTAGTATAATATTTATAATATATTATACTTCTATTAGCCTAATCGTGATACTTTTTAAGTTATGAGGGAAGAACAACTCACAATGCAGGGGTACAAACACTTTCTGTCGTAAGTGTAACTATTATGTTTGGTATTATCAAGAAACTATTAATCTGTATACCCTTAAATGATTATTATAGAATTATAATAAAAAAATATATATATATTTTGAAAGATTACTTATAAACATAATTTGGTTTTGCACTTTAATATTTGATAAAAGAGGTGTAAAAAGGGCATGGTTATAAAAATAATTGTTTTTGACTAATAGAGTGAAATAAGTTCTGTAAGGTTTGAACTGATGAAAATAAATAATACTTTTTTTTATTTGTTTTTGTGTTACAGACTCAGACTTCAACATCTCCAGTTTGCAGATTATCAGCAGGTTTGTGATTTCAGTTAGTTTGAAATGGAAATTTTGAAAGCATGATATTTTAAAATTTTGGTTCATGAAGTTTTAAAAGCATTTTCTATTACTGCTTAAAAACTTTTTTTATAGTCAGTGAAATTTAGATTAAAATGAAATTACTTTTCAAAAGCAGTTTAGAGCATATAGAAACACAAGTGTTAATATATATGAGGTATTTCAAATTTTTACAAAATGTAAGCTTATAGTAAAAAGCAGTTAACAACATAAAGCATGTTCAGAAATGGTTTATAACATACGTACATATTAAATTTTCATAAGAGAATTAATTCTTTGTTACAAATAATGAATACATTTTTCATAGTGTTAAAATATTCAGCTTATTTGTATTTGTACTTATAAAATATTTGGATTTGGAACATTCTTTAAAATAAGCCACATAATATATGTTGAAGTACTTTGTGTATGTTCATTAGGGTTTCTGGAGAGTTCATTCCTTTGGTTTCTATAGATGGAACTATAGGGTGCTACTTTAATGTTTTACTATATTAATGGTATTGAATATTGCAGCATGTAACATCTTCTTGTGAGTCTCTGTTACATGAGTCTGTTGCAGTAGCATTCATCAGTTAAGAAATTTTTGCTGGGTGATGGTGGTAGACTGTTATGTTTTAGTTATTTCCTTGACTAGCAGTGGACAGATGATAGAGATGGCAGCTGAGGAAGTACTATTTTAATACATTATCAATCAGGGGGAAGGGACACCATCATGATTGAATGTGACATCCTGAATATATCATCCTGTGGAGTTGTGGTATGAGTGTGCAGTAACTCATGGTGTTGGTGTCTTGTCATGATGCATATTACCAGTCCTAGGGTGTTTAATTCACAATGAATAGCCCTACTGTAATTATACCATAATTAAACAAGTAGTCTACTGTAGTGTTGATAACACAGTTTTGGGATACACCTTAACCAGTTTTCATTAGATGCAACATATACCATGGATTCCAATGTAATCATGGTAACTGGTCTGTGTGCGACATCTTAGTTACTTTTTATGCCATAGATATTTCCTTTAGTTGTTTTACTGGTGTTCAGTGCCTCTGCAACACTGAGACCACTAATGTTTATGGATGTCCTTACTTTTGCGTGTCAGTCAGTCAATAGTACTTTCTAATCATCTGCTTACAGCACTGTGCATGGTCCACAGTTTTTATTGGTTGTACTATGGTATAGTGCTGCTTCTGTATTGTAATCATTTTAATGGTACACATCATCCAGCATGATGCATTGTTCCAAACTTAACATTTTTGTGTCTTCCACTATTAGTGATAAATAATTGCTTTTAATCCATTCCATGCTTATATGCTAGTTTAATTTGGACTTGCATCTCCACAGTGTTTGATGCCCTTACTTACAATCATCATCCTACAGACTGTTAAAAACCCAGTACTATCTATATAACCATCCTAAAAGCATTAAACGTGCTCATGGTATTGGTTTACTGGCATAAATTACCACAAGAAACTGAGATTTTTAACCAGTTTGTGCAAATTTGTGTACAAATCTGCTGTTGATTAATCCATTATTTTGGTTTACAAGAATGAAATACTTTTTATATGTATTTTATTTAAAATAAAATAAAGTGTAATCATGTGATGATTTCACTCATGGTATACTTTTATAGGTATTATAATTTTAAGAACTATATGTGTGGTATTTCATTGTTTAAAAGTTAATTTCATAATTTGACCAAAAATTCAATGGTGTTGAATTTAGAAACATATTTGTACTTCAAATAAATGACAATTTTATTAAGGCATTCTTTTAATTAGTTATAACATGCCAAACTCATACTTATTTTGAGACCACTAAACAACCTATTCAAAGAAAGGTAAAAGTTGAGAAATAAAAACAATTATTATTTTTCAAAACTTACCTTATAATACTGCTGTATAGTGATTGGTACTAACCAATAAGTTATAATTTGTGAGGTGTTTTTTTTTATGAAAAGGTGATTGTATTTAATGTTCACAAAGTTCTTTACTGCTTAGTTGTTGAAAGAGGACCTGATTTTGTTCTCCTAGTTTGAACAGTTGAGTAAATAAGGATTTTTGTCATATATTTCAGCTGAATCAGTTAGCAGCACTGTATTCCTTAGACATAAGACAGGAAGGCTCAGTGGAGGGAGAAAGTACTTTACTTCTTAAAACTAGGTACATTTGTAACTTTATAGTCATGGCTGTATTCTGTAATATTAAGTTTCAAGTGGGGGTATAAAAATACTGTTTACAAATACGGTTGTACTGAGAGCTGGTGAACTAATACTAAGGATGTGTGCGTGTGTGTTTGTATATATATATTATATACAAATGCTTTTTTTTCCAAGCCAGAACACAAGCCTGTCAGCTCTTAATTTTGAAACTTAAACAGATAGTCTGACATAACAGCTGTTCTTAGCGTAGGCTCTTTTTATAAATACTAGAGTATGTTCTATTATTCCCACATTATGTTTTGTACTCTTTACATATCCTGTGTTTTTTGTTTTTTAAAATTATAATGCAAAATTGTGAACAAGTGAAAGCATGAAACTTAGTTTAATGGATGGCAACTGCCTATTGTAGTTACTGTCTATTCAACCAAGTTTCATTGTGAATATTTTGTGTAAACAGTCTATCAAAGAATAAGTAAAATCATTTTTTCTACAACATAATACTACTGTAACTAGTTATTGTTAGTGTGAGGGTAAAGTTATATTTTGTAATTAGTTATTTATTTTTTAAGATAAGACTACAAGCAAACTGTTAATCTTATAGTGAGAAGTTATTTACATTGTACTACTACTTTATAGGGAGATCTGTATTAAGCCATTTCATAATTTTTTTCTCACCTAGACATACAACACAGGCTGTTTGTGTTGACCCTGCAGTGAGTCGAACAGCCATGGTAGATATCAAAAGGCAAAGGAGAACACCACCTGTTGATCCATCCCTACATTTCTTAAATAGTAATTTCCCTGATAGTGGTATGTTTTCAAAATTCTAGAAGAAAACAAATTTTCTACCAAAAATGTTATTTTCTAACTCATTTTTGAGTTTCTGATTCCTGAGTCATCTATAAATGTCATGAATATGGATTTCCAAGACAGCACAAATAATTTTGCTACTGAAAGGAATTTAGAAAACAACAACTTGTTTTTAATCTTTGGAATATTTTTAACTTTTACTAACATTTAACATTATTCATCATTCAAATCGTGCTACTTAAGAAGTAAACTTATGTGTGAGTATTCAGCATAAGAAGCTGAGTTTAACATTGTAAAAGCTAATTTTGTAAGTTACAATTTAGAAATCCAAGTAAATGGCCATGTTGGAAATTGTAGCTATGAATAAATGTTGTTATGGTATAGAAAATATGATAAAGTAAGATTCACTCTAAAGGGTTTTCTACCAAGTGTTGAGTGTTGATTTGGTACATTGAAGATATGTTGAAATGATTTGAAAGAATTCAGTATCAAATTGAAGCTAATTGATTTAGAAATGCTTAAAGTTGTGGTCACTGATGTTTAAGTAAACTGTTGTGATTATTGAAATTCCTAGTTAATTTTGATATTACAAATCTGTTGAATTAGAATTACATATATTTTTAAATCGTTTGTTATTTAGTTGATGATTTCTCTTATATTATATATAACATACTTATTTTGGGGGGTGGAACATTTTTGAAGTTATATTGTAGTTAATCCTATTAGCGTACCCTGTGTAAGAAGCATTACATTAATTAATATGGTATGGCATAATTACAACACTTATTAGTATGTGTGTGTCTGTCTCACTTATCTAGATTCAATTCCAGTGAGCTGTGACTATGTTACAGGGACATACATAGAAGACAGTGTTTTGTTGCATGACAACTGGCAGAATCTAAGGATTACTCAAGTTTCAGAGGCACCATGCACAAGCTCAGACAGCCAGAACCAAGGTTTTCAGCCCTGTTTTGTACAGATGTTGCCTACCTCCCAAACACCTCCCCCACCCCCACCTCCATCTCCTCAACCAGGACAGGTATCACAAGCTGGTTCAACAGTTTTTTACTGATCCAGTAAGCACAGTATCATACACACAATTAAAGAAGAAGCACAGGGAGTGCTTCAGCTGATAATATGGCTATTTCACTTAAGATATTGTGTAAAATGAGCCATTTCTAAGTAAAGAATTTATCATCAAATAACAAAAATCTTAATATATTCTTTGTCCACATTTCTGGACATTTTTATGAATAGATATTCCATATGAAAAGTTAATGTTTTACGACTTGAGAGCTGAAATTTATATAGAGAAATATACAAATATGTACACTCAATTTTGACAGTACAATTAGAAAAGTTTTTTATAATACCTATACTTTATTTTTACTCAAATTTTACCAATCAAATTTGGAACCATGAAGAAATAACCATGGTGAATTATGTGAATTTATGAAAACTTTTATAATTTAAAATATTGACATTTGGAATTTGAGTTGGGAGACTGTCCATATTGTTAGATATTTGGAAAAAAAATATCTTGATGGTTTCACTACTGCTATTCATTGTGTTTCCATTTCTGGTGGTTAAATAGTATAGGAATGAAAGACACAAGTCACAATGAGCAGAAATATTTCATTGTTTATCAGGAAGATTAAAAAAATATGTATGTAGCTCAAGGAAAACATTTCAAGATTTAGTTGAACTAACCACTTAATTGTACAAAAATGTTAAATTTGCTTCTTCAATATGATTCTACAAGTCACACATGATTTATGCTTGTTATGCCACTGAGTTACTGCTGATTTTATTTATGAGAGCTTGTATGACACGATATGGTTGATCTCGATAGATGTTATAAATTTTCTCCGCTAAAGTACATGTGGAGTAATGTTTAAAATTATCTGATAGGCTTAAACCTGTTGAGTGTATTCTATTAAAATTGTTCAGGGTTATATAAGGTAGAATCATTGTTTAGCATTATTTTTGTGAATAGTTTAAAATACTTTTTTCAAATACCTACTGCATCATTTACACTTTATCATCTGTTTTCAGATTAAACTTACAAATTATACTTATTAGATATATAGTGTACACGTTAAACCATGTTGATTACAGCATATTTCCCTGTAATGTTTTATTTTGTTCAGCACCTGTTAAGAACAAAGGGAAGTAATAAAAGCATACTTTTGACTTGAATTACTTAGTACATTTATTTTGATTGTAGATTAGGTTGTTGGAGTGAAAAAAAACTTTAAAATGGGTGCTGTATGATTTTATCTAAAGCTAAATAACTAGGCAAGTTTTATAAATGTAACACAGAAATTAGTGGGCTTGCTTGATAAACAGATATTTCTAAATTTTACTTAAGAACAAATACTTCCTTCTATCCATAAAAGTTATTACTCACTGGAGACATGAATTAAGAATATTCTCTTAATAATTAAAGTTGTATGGAAAGAACCTTGGAGTAATATGAAATTTATTTTTGTTAAAGATACTATCAAACAATAATAATTCTTTGAACTTATTTTTATTGTTTTTATGTTTAAGAGAATAATGAAAAAATAGAAGTGTTACAAATTTAGTGACTGTTTCTCTGATGAACAACTAAACACATCTAGAGAAACAGTTTTCCTAGTAAATGAATAAACTGTCTGTTTTTATAATTTGCTACTGTTAAGAATTGGATGGATTATTGCATGGCAAAATTATATATAGTCATAAAAAAATTTACAAACGAGTGTTTTAGATGTGTTGTAAAGTGCTTTGTGAGTCACTATGGGGATAAGCTGCAACTCAAACTCATGTTGATATATTACAGTAGTCACTGTTGAATGTATGTATGCAACCATCATACTTTATCCTCATATTGGAAAAAGTAATTATTTCAATACTGTACTAAAGTATTGCACATCCATGCTTTTTATGGTGTATGATGTATCAGTAACATAACCAATCATTATCTTAACTACCAAATTTAATTTGAATGCAGTTAGGCCTTAGAATTTAAAAGAATGCAGGAGAAATTATTTATGATGCAGTTTTTCCCTTTTGTGAAAAAAAATCCAGTGCTTTTGTTATTGTTTTTAATTACTACAAAAAATTGTTGTATGTAAATTTAAATTTGAATATTGGAATGGAATATAAGTTAATTATGGACTGTAATTATGTAGAAAATACAAGAGCCTTCATTTTAGTTTAAAATGTACTTGACTAATTAATATTTTCGAATATACAATATACATGCTTGAAATCTAAAATATCAGAATCTCGAAGTGTTGTATATTAAGGATATAGGGTTTATGTTATGGTATATTTAACAATGTGTACTAGTTTAGGGACAGAAAAGGCAAAGGAAATGTGCTTGAAGATTTTTTTTTTTTGGTTTGTCTTTTTTTTTTATGAAATCCCAATAAAAAAGGATTTCTTAGTAGCTGATGTTTCCTGTCTTTCATAACCAACAGAATTTTCGTTTGTGTAAGTTGTAGTTAATATGTCAGTTATTCTTGAAACAAAACCATTATTATTTCTCTGTGAAGATTTAAAAAAAACTGTAAAAAGTACACTTAACTAAGATAAAACATAGGTAAGGTAACTTCAAAATTAAGTTCTTCAATTCATTTGGATCGTTGGTTTTTGAATGTCAAAATTCAAAGTTGTATATAATGTTTCTGTTAACAGTTTTTTAATATTGGTGAATGATTGATATATGGACCTAGTTGATCAGAACAGTGTTAAGGTGACACATGTACAGAGTTAATGTTTATATAATAAAAAGTATGTTCATCATGCTAGATAACTTTTAAGGAAAGAAAAGAAAAAATATAAAACATTTATTTAGGTAAAATCTAAAATGAGAAATTGTATTGTTTACTGTATTTTAGTATATCTTTTGAAAATTTGGCTTACTTCAAATGAAAGTAATTGCACTAAGTTTCATGTGTAGGCAAAGCAAGTACATATTTAACATGCTTGAAGAGTGAGGACTAAAACTTAAGAATCCCATAGGTGCTTCTAGGATATGGATAAAATTATTATAAATTAATTTTTTTACCTTACTGATGCTGTGTTAGTTTGTCTTTTCAATAATTAGGTAATTGTATACTGTAAATGTTTTTGTGAAAATGTATGTTTTGTTTCCATCTTGAGTTATACTGTGATTTTTTTATTCCACAAGTAATGGTTTAAATTTATAAAAAGTTGAAAGTCGTGACTTAATGTAAGTTTAAGAACACAAGAAAAGGCAGTGCAAGTCTTTGTTGAAATGAGTATTAAAATATTTGAAAAAGGAAGATTTAACATAACTTTTGTTCTTTGGAAATAAAATGCAAACTTTTTTTTAAAAACAATTTACACATGAAGTCCCACTCACTTGTCTTTTGGTCCCAAAGAAAAAATGATAACAACCATTAATGAAACTCCACTTTAATTTGCTATTAAAAGCCACATTAATAATATTTGTTGTTTTTGTAAGTTTTAAGTGGTTTAAAGTGTGAAAACATTCTATTCTGGAGAGTGTTTTCAGTCTTGTGTATACAATTGTTCTGGAATTCATGGTTAAAGTATTTTCATTCATGATAGTACTTTTGTTTTATCAGTCTAGGTGTGTGGTTTTTGTTTTCTTTATTAACCTGTGAACTAAAATTTTCATTTTTTGGTAAAGGTTTATTTTTCTTATGAGGATAAATTTTCTCTGTATAAATGTGCACATATAAAAAAACATTTCATATATTGTATTTTCAACTAATTATCAGTGAAGTTTCAAAATATACAGAAATAGGAATTCAAAGATGTGAGGAAGTTTAAATGAAAAACACGAGTTCCTTGTTTTGTATTATAAAATTTGTTTAGCTTGTTACTACAATTCACTTTATTAGTGTTTAGGTAGTGCTTTAAAACTTGGATACTTGTTTGCCAACAATAAAATTATGTAAACAATTATTTGAAAGTATTATTATCCAGAAAAACATGTGATAAGTATATTGAATCACAACTTCAATACTGAAAATAGATATCTAATCATTATAGCGTAATTGTTTTTTTAGTGAATTAGCGTTACACAGTGCATTGACCTGTATGAAAGAATAAATTGCTTTTTTCAGGTGACATTCTTAACAGTAAAATGACTACCAATATCAAGAATGGATTTTTGAATATAACATAGTTAAACAAAAGTACTGAACAATTAATCGATACCATGCATATAATATAACAGTTTGCGTATTGTGTTTTATAAAATTCTACCTTCAGAGTAACTTTGAACCTGTTGTAATTATTTCTTGTTTATTCTTAATGAATATTTTAATTGGCTTAAGAGTTTGATGTTTTGCAACACTGTGTGATTCTTAAACAATGGAGGAAGGTACAGGTTCTTAAGAATTCATAGAAGAATAGTTGTTTTAGTTGGAATTTAAACTTTGTATTTGTCTTTATGAAGTAGCTATTCTCTTTGTTGGAGGCCACAGATAAAAAAAAAAAAAGACTTTGAAAATTGCTCAAAAAAGGTATGTTTTAAGTAAATATAAAAATCCAGCTAATTTTGTGATGATATTAACTTTTCATAATTAACTAATCTGTAATTGTAGATTTAAAGATCAACTCCAGCTGTGATATTTTTAACATTAAAAATTGAATTTTGAGGTTTGGACTCAGGTTTTACACAACCATTTTATTTCTGAAAAAGTTGAACCTTAGTTTAACACTCAAGGGTCATTCTTAAGTAAAGTCAAATACTTTCACAGAAATATTCTGTTAGTGAAGTGTTGATTTTATGTTTACAAAAATGTAAATATTACTAGTATAATAAGTATTATTATAACTTGTATTAACATTGTATTTCTTCTATTTAAAACATTTCCTCCCATCATTAAGCCCCTTGAGGTGGATTCACTTAAGTGGTGAGGGGATCTCTCAGAGAAAGTCCTGTACTTTCAGTTTACCTCCTCTTTGATCTAAACATCTGCCCATGTGTTTGTCATGCGTCCTGACCCATGAAGGGGAAGAGAGGATCCTGGTGGTTGAGGGGTCCAACCTCAACACACCACTTTTGCCTTGAATTTTTGTAGACAGGCAGCCTTATGGTGCCCTCCCCCTTTTGAGTCAGTCAACTGGTCTTGTTGGGCTGGGGTCAACTAAGTACCAGTGCTGGATGTGTCTGATTCTGGTGTATAGTTCGGGTACAGTTCTCACAAAACTCTAGTGTTGCTGCAGTGTTCTTGTTTGGCATTGTAGTATGTCTACTCATACGTCTCCATGGTGAGTGGGGTCAGTGGGTATTGAATCTTTCTTCTTTTATTATGGATAACCCAAGTCCAAATAAAACTAAATAAAAATATTCATTGGTAAACGACAATGTCATGAAGACTCTGAACAGCATTCTTCACTTTAGTCTGCATATATATCTCATTTCCTCATACTACATTCTTTGTTAGAGAAATCTTTAAGGGAAATGTTTCTCTTTTTTTATTCAGAAGGGATTAGAGGGGTTTGCTGGCTTTCCAGAGTCTGCCAGGAAGCTACGTTTTGAGGAAATCTTGATGGAAACATTCAGCCAAAAACACGGTAAACAATGTAAACAGTAAACTCATCTTGCATTTGAAGGCCATTGAAATTACTAGTTATCTACTTTTAATACTTCACGAGGATTCGTTATTGAGAGGGATTTGAAGAACCTTCGGAGTCAGAGATCCTTGTTGGTTTCTACACCAAAGGAGTTTCTGCAGTGATATGTATCTTTGTTTGCAGGGACGGAATTATGCTGCCTATCAGAGTTCTAATTTTAACGTTTACGTTACCACATCCACCTACTGCTTTCAAGGCAAGCTATTCGAACTGTAAGGTACGGCCATACATACCCAATCCTCTCATATGTCCAGCGGTTCGCTTACTTGAAGACATAATGTTGTGGTTTTTGACGTGTGTTCGTTGCAGTGGCAAAGACCATGATGTCGACGAGTGCGAACTGGACCCTCACTGTGTTCATTATAGTGGCTCTCACCCCTATTATTTTCGTTCTTACCTTAGGTGGGTGGAGGAGAAAGAGGTACAGCGTTTGAAAACAGTTCACAACTTTCCTTACCTCAAGACTCGAAAGTAGTTGTCCGCTACTCCGTCTCTGATACATGCTGCTGCGTTACATTCCATTGTTTCAGTTGGAGTGCAGACAGATCTTTCAGTGCCACCAATAGATTAGTCCTTAAACCATGAGCCAGAGTCTTTTGCCCTCTTTGGATAAACGTGGACTGTTCGGGTCCACTTCCTTCGGTTCGGAGATGTATAACGATTATTCGTTTTCGCCTTCAGTCGCTAGAATCTACGTATACTGATAGAGACCTTACCCACTCGATCCAGGGAAGAATCCATGGGGATCGAAAGACCTACTTCTAATAAAGAAAAACGACTTAGTCGTAAATCACTCAATTCTCCTCCACCTAGATAAAAGTGTTCATATTGATACAGTGGAACTGTTAAGGTTTCCATTTTAATCTAGATGACATTAAGGCCTTGACTGATTCCTATCATGCCATGTTTTTCCTTACAGGAAATGTTTTTGAAATCTTTCGCTATAGTAACTTTTCTTGGAGGTGTGGCATTGCTGGTCGACCAGCACGTGTCTACCCTGTTTTTGTCACTCGACACACCCTTGGAGGCAGTCGTTATTCGTGTTTCCTTGGGTCGTATAATTACTGTTTCTTTTTACCTGTTTCCTGGGGAGACTTATGATAAATTAGGTTTTCATTCTCTCATTCAACAGTTGCTATTTCCATTTTTAATCCTGGGGACTTTTATGTACATAATCCCCTCTGGAGTGGTGCTGATATTGATGGGAGAGGTTCTATACAGTGTATGCTTTCGGATCATAACCTCTCTCTTTTCAATAATTGTTCTTATGCTTATTTCCATGCACCTAGTTAGTATCTTACTGCTGATGATCTCTCTGTCTTATCCCTTTCATTCTTGGAAGGTCGACAGTGACCTATGAGTCTGTGAGCATTTTGAGGAAGACTGGTCGTCGTCAATGCCACCCGACCCACCTGCCTCGGTGGAAGCTGGACCGGACCATTTGGCCCTCTTTTACTGCTCTCTCGGAAGTTGATCCTGCCATCGATAGACGACTGCGTGGCAGCAATGACTTACTGTATTGTCCAGGCAGCTGCTCAACGTGTTCCAAAAATATCGATACGTTTTCCATGGTATCCTTGTCTGTGATGGAATCCTGCTTGCCAAATGGCATCGAAGGCTTAAAAACGGGCCTGGGATATATTTTGTAAAGTATCCCACAGTTTGAAAGCGCAGAATCTAGATAAATTTATAAAAAGATTCGAACACGCTGCTTTATCTTCGTTTTATAACTCCCATAAACCTGCTTTCACCATTACTCACGAAGATTATACTGCAATAAAGGAATTAACTAATAAGAAAAATATCGTTATTTCCTACCAAAATAAAGGTATAGGTATGGTTACACTTAATAAGTCAAACAACACTGACAAAATGTGAAGTATACTCAGTAATAAAATAAATTTGATTGGTTTTCAGTTTCGCGCAAAGCTACACGAGGGTCATCTTCGCTAACCGTCCCTAATTGAACAGTATAAAACACGAGGGAAGGTAGTTAGCTAGTCATCAACATCCACAACCAACTCGTAACCTATTATTTTACCAATAAATAGTAGGATTAACTGAATATTGTAACGCCTTCACAATTGGTGGGATAGGTATTCGAACTTGTGACTCCCAGATTGCGAGTGAAGCACTCTAACCACCTGCCCCTTTGATTAAATTGTAAAATTTAATTACCGTGGATAATAACTATGGTACTTCTGAGATCTGAGTCTTCATCCTTCTCCAATCTCTTAATTAAGATGTATTTTTCTAAAATACTTTCGTAGCCTGTAATAGTAGTTGGAAAATTAATGAAAAACAACACATAATCTAGAGTAGAATGAATGTTGTTGTTACAAGTAAATAGTTCTATGAAACACAAGTTATGTAACCCCTTCCAAATGAAATATGTATATTAAAACATGCCAACAACAACACATTAAACTAATTTCGTTTCTTAAACATTTTATAAACCTGTTCAAGGCCATATACCGTTCGAAGTTTGGGCTGCATGGTTTTATAGGAGGAAAACTAACAGGAGAGGAGACGGAAAGGAATATTTACATCAATTAAATAAGGAATTTTATTCTACATAAATTTATAATAGTAGTAGTGTATATGATTCAATAAGTAAGCGACAGTGATGATTGTAAGGGGTTTCGAAGTTACCCATGTACATAATATAGTTAATGTTCTTTATATTTGTCTTCTGGTATGTATTGGGTATTAACAAAAAAAGGTATCCGACAGTCTTGTGTTGTTATAAACTCGCTTGTTACTGTGGTAATCTGTTGTGCAGATCTAACCATCGTACTATGTATAACGTGGTTATGAAATAAGTAACTGCTGGGTAGAGTTAGTCCAAGATCATTGCGTTCTTCCGGTCTGTGACGTCGTACTTCCTCATTTTTCGTCATGTCCAGAATTTATGTCCAGTGTCCCATTGGTTGTCATAACATCGCCGTATTAGTATATATGCCAATTTTACATTTAGATTTATGATGTTATCGTTGCTAACCTTAGCTATTCCAATGTACGAAATAGTTAAGTCAGTCAGTCGAACTAACATAACGGTCGATCGTGTTGATCAAGTTTTGACCTTTAACCTGATAATTTGGGCTCGTGAGTTTCATATTCCATAAAGTTCATCATTTTACTTAGCAGGTACGTGTGTAGTAGAAATTAATGAACGAAAGACTTACATTTTCCTTTATACGTGATTACAAATCTAGCATGTACATGTAGGTAATTATCAACACAAATTATATGAATTTAAATAATTGTTCTTGCATTTTAATCAATCACGATTACTTTAGAAGGTATTTTCAATAGGCAATAAGCTTTTGGTAATCATTAGATAATCCCGTATAATGAAGCACATGTAACAACCTGAAGTAAAACATTTTTGTTAAACATTTTATTTATATTGTGATAAATGTTTTACAAAACAATAACAGACTCATTAGGTAATAGTATGATTGACAGGTTTTCTGGTATCTTAAAATTAGAGATTAATATAAGGACATCACACTCGTTCTGAAATATCTGCTATCAATTAATACGAGTTTGATCACAACTTTTTATCGAAAGAAAAAGGAAAATTATTTTTATGAGAGTGATGATGGCTGTGTGTTTGTATTCCCCTAATACTGAAATGCGAGACCAATTTGTTAGTTTTATATACTGATACTTGTACTGGAAATATTTTTTTATAATTTGCTTGTTAGTTATATTTTGATTATATTGCTTTTACGAAAGAAAGAATAGTTGTATATCACCGTTATTCTCTGCTGTTTATAACATGAAAATATCAAAAAGGCACTGTGAGGGAACCTGGGTGAGAAGAATACATAGCTTTATATCCATCATATGGTTTTCCTTTTAAAGTATGACATAGTGGCGCGTATAATGGTTCAATTGTTATTGTTTTTTTCTTGTTTTTCAGTACAAATTGTTATCACAAAGCTCCGTCATTTTGTCACCTATTTAAAACCTGATTACGGTTTTGGACTTAGGAGGTCAAATCTTTTCGATTTATGTATTGTCAACGCCCAAGGTTTTTTAGATAAGTTTACAATTTAATTCTTCCTAAAACATTTTCAATTTGAGGGTAAGCTGATAGAGATCCTGATGAGTGATCAAATAGAATGGGGTATACACACACCCCACGCTTGGTACTGTCGGCACACAAAATATAGCTAATAAAGAGGAAAAACTTGTTTCATAAATTATTTCACTTATCCTGCCTAAACAAAATTCAAGTGCTGCAGCTGTTGAAGATCCTCTTGATTATTCTTCGATCTTCAGAGTGAGCAAATTTCATTTTGAAGTGCCTCTTCAAATGGAGGCGTGTTTGTTTATTTTGAATTTTGCGCAAAGCTACATGAGGGCTGTCTGCGCTAGCCATTTTTAGCAGTGAGAGACTAGAGGGAAGACAGCTAGTCATCACCACCCACCGCCAATTCTTGGATTACTCTTTTACATACGAATAGTGAGATTAACCGTACCATTATAAGGCCTCCATGGATGAAAGAGCGAGCATGTTTGATAAGTAGTCGAGCGCCCTAACAACCTGGCCATCAGATAGTGGAACTTTTAAATTTATGAGTTATTGATAAAGTTGGGAAGAGCGTATAAACTTATGGTGAAAGGATTTTTCGTTGGGTAATTTTGTTTCTTGTGCTCGTTTATCGTTGAAATTGTATTAGTTAATATATTTGCTAATTTATCTCAGTTAAATTACGCCCATGTATGATTCAAATGTATGCAATTTATTTCTGGCCTTTAATGTGTTAAACATTGAATTAAGTTTTAGGAATAATACTTTATTCTTGCATATTTCAAATAAGACTTTATGTTAAGCATTTTGGTTTATTTAACTATAAATGATTCATATGGTACATCATACTAATTGTCATTTTGCACTGATAAAAACAAAAAGAAAGATATGAATAAATGTTGGTGGAATTATTATTATGAAACGTCTTTTGCATTTATTTTATATAAATAAATTTCTGCAGTGTGTGTATATACATAAATGAGAATTTGAGCTCAAGCATGACCGAAGATCAAGTTAAATAGCAATAAAGTTAGTTTATTTTTTGATTAAAAACCATTCGTATGTAGTTTTTGCTTCATTTATTTACAAAATATCGTATCAAAAATTCAATTATGTTTTTTTTTTTCAGATGTGAAAACTATTTGTGTTACACATCTCGTCTTCCTTTGTGAATATTTTGAATTGTTAAATCATTGAAAATAACAATGATGAATGCTGACTCGTTCGACTTCACAAACGATAGCGGAACAGTGTATGAAGCAAAATCTTCTCTAATGCATGAACGTAAAGAACTGATGTATTTTGCTGCCTTTTGTATTATTGTTTCGATCATTGTTGGCCTAAGCGGTAACTTACTGACTATTGTTGCTTTATTAAGATGTCCACGAGTGCGCAGTGCCACAGCTGCTTTTATTATTAGCCTCTGTGTTGCTGATTTTCTGTTCTGTGCTTTGAATCTACCATTCAGTGCTTCTCGATTTATCCACCAGAAGTGGATTCATGGTGACATTTTGTGTGTTATGTTCCCCTTCATGCGGTACGTCAATGTTGGGTTATCGTTGATGTCCATCACAGCGATTACAATAAACCGTTATATCCTAATTGTCCACCAAAGAATGTATGAGAAGATATACCGAAAATGTTACATTGCAATAATGATTGCTGCAATCTGGTTGTTTTCATTTGCTATGTTGTTACCTACACTAATCGGCGTATGGGGACGTTTTGGATACGACAAAAAGATTTTAAATTGTTCTATCCTGACAGTTAATGGCAAATCTTCAAAGACGTTTTTATTTATCTTTGGATTTCTTATTCCTTGTGTCACTATCATAGTTTGTTATGCCCGTATCTTTTGGGTATTAAAGACGAGTGCCAGTCGGGTTCGTGCCTATAGCAACTCGGAAACTAAGGAACAGAAAAAGAACCGAGATGCAAAAAAACGGAAGGAGGAATGGCGAGTGACGCGGATGGTCCTCATCATTTTCTGTTCTTTCTTGGTTTGTTATCTTCCTATCACAATCGTAAAGGTAAGTTTCATTACTGTATGATACCCTCATCCACAGCCTTCACTTATGGTAACTTTAGTCGATATTTATATATACGTATTATAGATGTCTATACTGAACAATTAAAACAGTTCTACACTGTTTAGAACAAAAGTTATAATTCAAATGTAACTTCGGTATTGATAAAAGGGTGAAAAATTACTTCCTAAAGCAAGTAAGGGAACACAAAAAATGTACATATGAATCATACAAGTATGCATATTTTTTACACGTGTCTCCTCTGTATGTTGCACACACATCTGTAAGTGTCATATAACTTATTATTAGAGTTAGGAATGTTATTACGTTCGTAAGAAGAGTCAATATTCTTGATAGCGCGACAATATCATAGTTGTTGGAGAGAGGTTTGTTTCTTTTATCGTTGAGCACAAATTTATACTGGTTCTAGTACCAGTGAGAATCATATTTTTGATGGAGTGGTCAAGCTGGCTCAAGTGTAAGACAATATGAAGTTTCTTTTTCACTGTTGACAGAGGGTTTGTGGTTAATTAAACCATTTAATCTTTAGCATTTTACAAGATATATTTTGAGTTTCATATGATATTGTTTTGTGTGTTCTTAGTTTTTAAGTGCTAGTCAGTAAAATTGTTGTTGATTTGTTTTCTTTTGGCAAGGGGACCGGCCGCAAAGTGACGCTCTATAATTGGTTTTTTCTTGAAGAATTTTAATTTTCGAAAGGGAACAACAATAACAAATTTGAAGGATGATTTGTTCTGGAAATTCCTGAAGGATATTTTATCAGCCGTGAAGGCGTTATAATGTTACGATCAATCCCACTATTCGTTGGTAAAAGAGTAACCCAAGAGTTAGCGATGAATTGTGGTGACTAGCTGCCTTCCCTCTAGTCTTTCACTGCTAAATTAGGGACAGCCAACGCAGATATCCCTCCTGTAGCTTTTCTCGAAATTCAAATCAAACAAATTGGTGTTGTGAAAGAAATGATGGGACGACAAGGATAGTTGAGCTTATGAGCTCTGGAGATTAAGTAAATTCTTCATGAGCAGGCTTGTGTGGGTGGTAAGTTTTCAAAAATATTTTTTTATCAATTTGATTGGTCTGAAGGAACTAATTGTTATTAGTGGTCTTTGTAAACTCGTTATATATAGACCTCAGTGAGGTAGACTTTTTGTTTTTCAAAGTATAACAATCGCTCCACCTCTTTCAGCAGGTTTTATAACTATTACTTAAGAGCAAATCCTGCTTTAGGATTTAAATTAATACGAATGTGCTTACAGGATTTATATGATTTTATCATGTATTTACCAACGTTCAACGTAGATTTCAAAGTGTGATTTTCTTTTGTTGGGAGTTGTTCACATAGGCTGTTTTATAATTGGATACCTGTTTCTGGTTAGAAGAGGACACTTTGTTATGAAATAATTCACGAAGAACTCGTGTTGGTCAGAATTAAATTTGCTTGATAGGAAAAAGATAAACCATTTTCCTAGAAGACTGACTTCAGCATCAGAAAAGTCGTACTTGTGAGATTGAAGGTGTTGAAACGGTTTTGGGTGATATGTTGTATAAAGGTCATAGTTGGATAAGTATGCTTTAGGTATCTGTTTCGCTATTAAAAGGACGAGTATTCGTATTAGTAATTTTATAGTTTGAAACCATGCGTGCTGCCTTTCCAAGACAGTGTATTTAGTCGCAGTAGGGCTGAGATACCTGTTGTTTTGTCGGTTAGGTTTATTATAATTAGTTAGTCTTTCTTATTGGTGTGAAAGGTTTTTGTTTTAAGAGTCATTGACAGCTTTCCTTTTATTAAGACAGATTTTATAAAGCTGAGTGATAGCGGTGATTTCTTGATCTTATTGAATTATACTATTGTGGTAAGAGTCACTTTTTGAAGTTGCGAGTTGATTGGTGCCAAATATTACAAAATCCCTTTTCATGAGTATCTACTGAGCTATGAGATAAAGGAATATATGTTTATTCTGCATATTGTTGTGTACATTCGACGTGTGTTGGGTATCTGATTCTATTCTCAGTTGGTTTATAAATATTTGAAAGTATTTTCTTTTTCATTAATTTAATTCAGACATACTGAAGTAAAGAGTCAAGGGAAGTGTTAGAGAATTGGGGATGATAATTTATAGAAATTTGACTACTGTTTCATTAGGAAGCAAAAACTAAGGAGATTAATTTCGGTAGAAACGCTACTGTGAGAGTCTATAGTGAGGGAAGAAATAAGAACAGATAAATCAATGGTAACAGGTGACTTAGCTTTCTCTAATACCGAGAGAGTAGTTATATTAAAGAATTTGGGGCATATCCCAAGAATAGAAGAAAATAATAGTTAAAGTCGAGGAACAGTGGAGATGTATTCAAATTGTACAGTGTTATTAGTTGCTGTAATACAACAAGTGTCTGATGTAGTAAGTCAAAAGGTTAAATAACCACAAATTCTCTGTAGAAATTTACATTTTCATGGATAAGTATTTCAACACTGTCACTCTATATGGTATGAACCTTGATCCCAGTAACCCCGGTATTAATAATCTTTGACCTGTATCTCATAAATTCTCAAAATATTCTGTTTTAAAACACGTTTCTATATTATTCAATCAATAATGTTTTAATTTCTGATACGATGCATGTACTAAAATTATGTAACTAATAAAAAAATAATACATAGACGGGGTTAGATCCTCAGCCTCTTGCCTTTGAAGCGTGTCCTTTGTCATATATCACAAAGCCCAAATATATTTTTACATTGTTATTGCATGCATATATGAGTAGGGTATATGTTTAAAAAAATAATAAACACCAGCGCTCGGGGTGAAACTCTAAAAAAAAAATAGCAATGGACTTCTTTTTGAACAGGAAAAAAAATACATGTAAACATAAAAAATCTACAAAGTAGATCAAATAAGTCCTAGTACTAGTACCACATTGAAAAATAAATTTCGCTAATCAGTACCGGCAGAATTTCGTCGTTGAATAATATTAAAACCTAGAAAACACAGTAAGGAGTTGTATGTACATTTGAATAAACAAGTGTAAAAACAGGAAATGATAATGTATATATGACCCCCTCTTTTTTTTTTATGGAAATACTTTGTCAATGTGGATAATCGCCATCTTTGACTGGGATTTTGAGATTTTTTTCTTAATAAGATACTTGATAAATTAACATTATAAAATAATGAAATTTTCAAATGATGGTGTCAGGAAGTATAAAAATCAACTTTCTTCGTTTTTCACTTCTCTTTATTTTTCCTTTCCTAAAGTATTAATAAAATGTCGGGTTCACAGCCATTAATAACGTATATTGATAACAAAAATGTTTTTTTGCATACGATATGTATTCAAATATAGGACTAATTTTCAAATTTTAGCAACCTGTACCGGGACAGTTAGAAACGTAATATAATTATAAAGTAGTGTTTGGTTTTGATTTTCGTGCGAAGCTACACGGGGGCTATCCGCCATGGGGGATTTATAACCTGACGGTGAATTCTACTGTTCGTTGATAAAAGAGTAACCCAAGAGTTGGCGGTAGGTGGTAATGACTAGCTGCATTCCCTCTAGCCTTACACTGCTAAATTGGGGACTGTTAACGCAGATAGTCCTTGTGCAGGTTTGCGCGAAATTCAAAACAGATTTGTCAGACGTCGTCCACTTTTGCACTGGTATAAAATGTACCACTACACACTTAGTTACCAGCAATACTTGGTCTCCATGTAAAATAGTAAGTATATGCCCTCAGATTGACTGACTCACTTTAGATTACTGAATGAAAATGATTTTCTCTCTCCTTATTATAATTTTTTCACTTGTATGTTTATTATTATTGGATTTTAATTCTTACGTTTGTTATGAATATTTCACGCTGCCATTTGCTGTATCACTAAACACTCTTGTTGATAAATGTCAGTTGTTCTTCATATTACATCTAGTACAAACATGAATTATTGTAAGACATTCTTTTTTTTTTTTCCATCGCGCACACACACACCGTGCAATGTCATAATTTAGGTTATATTCTGTGAAACGCATTATGTCTAACTTCCGGTACGATTCCCACAAAACTGATCAACATGTTTACTATGACCATCTGTTTACCTTTGGTCGATGATAGTCTACTTTTCTAAAGCGTCCAGATGATTGGGTGTATTTTCTGATACTATTGTTGTTGCTGATGGTAAATGTATACGTTTCAAGATATTACAATAACACAGGAATATTATTAGGATGATTAAAATCATCAGGTTGTGTTGGTAATTTTTTATTTCATCATTTGGAAGCTGTCATAAATGCTTCTGACACGATTAGAATTCAGACAGACAGTACCATTACAATGATACATATGTAAGTATAGTTAAGACTCTAAACCCAGTGACCTTTGGTGGCTCAGCGGCAAGTCTGAGAGCTCATAACACTAAAAATCTGATTTTGATACACGGGTTGAGAAGTTTTCATGTATTCTTGTGCCTAAAAAACAAGAAAACCACATCTGGTGGCGGTTAAATCGTTTATGTTTTGTTTTTTCTTGCATTTTATAAATATTTAATTTAATAATCACGGGTAGTTTGGAAAACGAAAGCTAGAAGGTAAGAAACATAATTATTTCAAGTAAGTTTTCAGATTTCCATTTGAGTATAGAAGATTGAATTATATTCAATGACATCTTCTCTTTGTCATTTTTAGCAAAGAAGTACTATTATGTTTGTCTTTTACGAGATAACACAACATCAAACAGTATGCGCTTACTTTAAAACGAAAATATCTATGGTTCTAGAAAAATCGCTCCATGTGTTTTTCTTTGAACAACGTAGTTACAATGATCAAAATGTTTTAGCGTAAAGCTAAAGTAATACTGTTAAAGAGGCAGACACGAACGTTTATACATTTATTTGTTTTCTCCTGGGGGACAGCTATACTTTCTCCGGATTTACAACGCTAAAATCAGGGGTTCGATTACCCTCGGTAGACTCAGCAGATAGTACGATGTGGCTTTGTTATAAGAAAACATACATATTTATTTGTAAACCTGATACGACTAAGAAAGTAAGAAACTTAATTGTAGCTCAACCAGTTAGTCTTCGAGATATCCAAAATTGTTGAATATTTTTACAGAATAGGAAAATATCACAATTTAGAACATTTTTATAAATGAAAAAAATTACCAGCGAATCTGAAAGAACATCCTTTTGTACTTTTGTGATTTGTTTACGAGTCTTATCATAGGCGAACATTTGAATAGTTATGAATCGGCGTATAAATATACGGAGACGTTACCAAAAAAGGTGGCGAGCTTAGACATTCTTTCCCTGAAGTTGCAACTAAGTAAACACTTATGTACAGGAGGTTACAATGGTGGCTATGTAATTAGAAAACACGTTAATGGTTCATAATAAAGTTTGTTCAGGAAGTTAACAAAACTTTTTAGAGAACAAATGATAAAAACTGTTTTAAAGCAGATTGTTCTTGGAACACCACTTAAAACCTTTTATTTAAACGGCTAAATGTTCTAAAATATTGATAATATAAAAAATTGATTTTCCAATTGTTAGACAAAATTTCATTCATTAGTTCTTCACATAACTGTTATTATTTTTCATATTATTCTTGTTTCACAAGCCCACGAGTACCTTAAAATTCATCGTCCATAAAAAACAACAACATAAGAAACAAGATAATTAAAAATATTAATTTAAAAGGGAAATATGATCGTCAAAAAGTGCAGAACGAAGTTTAATCAAAATGTGAAGATTATATTTTCGAGTCACTAGGAACACTTACAAAGTAACGACAAAATTGGAAGTGGTATCTATATTATGTTTCTCAAGCTACAAATCTGTGCATGTGAGTGAGGTGTTTGGTTGGACCAAGCGCGAGCCGACGGTTAGCATGTCGGACTGTGAATATCTGAGTTTTTGTGGTTTGACAAATACAAAATTGCGTTTCGCACTTTAGGGTGGTGAATGCATTATTAGAATGACAGTCAAATCCCACTGTTTGGTCTAGTACGAGTAATCTAAGAGTTAACGATGGGTGGTGTTGATTACTTGTCCTCCATCTATCATTTCACAGTTAATGGCGGACAATGCAAATAATCCTTGTGTAGCATTACGTGAAGTTAAACAAGCAACAATAAAGGCTTAGTCGATAATCTGACAGATGGAACAATAAAAAATATAAGGTAAAAATCATTGTTTGTTTTTGAAGTTCTGTTTATGATTGTTATTTGGTTGAAAAGTGACGTATAACCGTGAGTAAATTATAAATGCTAGAGTGTACCCAGTTTATTATGCCATTGGTATATTTAGTATATAAAGCCAAGCCAATCATTCGATTCAATACTCTTATACATTCTTCAAATCCTGTATAAACATAGGTTGATTGTGATGTGTAAAGGACAACTTAAAAACACCATATGTATGTATACCTTAGCGTGGTGAAATTCCTTCTGGCAACAGCAGTTAGCGCTATAAAAATTTCAGTGATACACACTTAACTCTTTAATAATTTATAAATTCTCAGCACGTGACATAAACTAAAATGTCGCTGTCTCCAACCTAATAATTAGATAATAAGGGTTTGTTCTCCACTGTCTTGCTGAACAAGTGAATGCAACACAAATTACCCAACTGTGGTAGGCTTCTTTATCTACTCGTACAGCATCCAACTCTATTAACTCACGCTTTAGAATTATGAGCACGTGACTTAGCTCTAATCTCCTTACATGCCATGAATACTCCCTTCAATTTCACTGACTGTTTCTTTCTTTTGTAATGAAAAAGAACCCAGTTGTTATACTGTGTTTGTTGTTGGTAAAGACAACGTTACAATGTTTTGTTTTTTTTTACTGTAAAAATAATAGCAATTATATAATAGGCCAAGCGACTACATTCTAATATAGTACTAACAAGTGAGAGTTAGTTGTCTAGGTATGTGACAGAATGTCTACAATTATCCTATAGCGTTATCAGGGATGGCAGTCAGAACTAAAGTGGATTAGTTTTGTTGAAATAGCTGAAGGTTAGTTATTCAGTAATCAATGATCAAAGTTACAGCAAAAATAGACAATATCAATTGATTGAAGATATATTAACAAGTAAAGAAGTAGAATAAACGAATATTTTTTGCACAGTGAAAATAACTATGTTATTGTTAATAGCCGAATTTACATAGAGTAGCAAGATGTGCCTAAATATGAACTATATTTTAATATCTTATTGCTGGGAAGTTACGAAGATTAAGGCCATATAAGTGTGACAGTGGTGGTGACACTTACTCTATTTTGTTAGAGAGTCAAAACACGTGGTCGTTTCTGTAATCTGTTTCCCTTGCTGATATATTTCAGATTCTTGATTCTGTTGTCTATGTATTTTAATGAAGATCAAGATCATAAGTTAGCTTCCAATGAAAGACTGAAATTATACAAAGGTTATGTTTCCGCAATATATATATTTTGAATATTCAAAACTTTTGGTATTATAGTTCTGTTGGCTGTCATTTGTATTCTGTTTCTGTTCCGGTAATTATAAGTTTTAGATATAAACTTAGTTTATATAATATAGTTCCTTAAACTATCTGTAATAATTTGGTATTTGTGTAATTATGGTGGATTTTATAATGTAAATATCAAATCCTTTTTAACGCAAAGCTACATAATTAGATGTCTGTACTGTGTCAATGGAGAGTATAGTATCCTGAAATTTATCATTAAACATATTTCAGTTTACTACTGAACCACCAGAGGACATTATTATAGTAGATGTAGATAGTGATATCTACATATATATTTCTTTTTTTTGTGGTTGTTTAGTATTACGAAATTTAATGCTAAAAACGATGTGTTTTATATCAACATGTATTAATCTATTATAAATCATTATACACTGTTTAATTATGCTGATAAGTATTCTCAGTTGCATTTACCAAGTGACGGTAATAACAGAGAAATAGTTGGGACATTCGGTATTTTCAGTGTGAGCGGTGACTAGGTTTCAAATGGCTAAGTCAGAAACTCAAAAAATTTAAGATTTGGCCATACCTTATTTTGTAAACTGTTGACCAGGAGGGAGTAGCAAGTAGCCAGTATCACTCAGCGACCTCCTTTGTGGTATTTTCAAATAGCACTGATTTCTCGTAAGAGTGATAGTATAGGCTCCGTGAATAGTGGCAGATTAATCAGAATATTTACTTTGAAATAATTCAGTAATTTATGGCTAACTGAGTTTGCATAAATAGATATATTGAACAGAAATATAAAATCACTATAAACAATCTTAATTCACAAAAGTGCACATGCCATAGTTAGTTTGAAGTTGTTCTAATTTAATCAAATGAGATTCTATGCAAAACTAACTCTTCAGATTCTGTTTCACTCTGAATAAACTTCACATTACTTACTTCGTGAGCGTAAGACTACACAGGACTACCGTTATCCATGTGACTAGTCATTTCCAAAAATCCTAGGAGCTCATTACCTGAGGAGATCGCCCGACAGCCAGTAGAAATGTTACCGTCTAACTACACACACTACAGGTGACCGTCCGGTTATCTTTTTTATTCTAAGTGAATGACATAGAGCAATAGATATTAGATCAACAATAGCTTAACTACCTCTTTGGCCAATGTGTTACGTGGAATTTGCATGCATACTTAGATCAACAGAATATTTTGAAAAGTTCGTATGTTTATACAAGGAAGTAGAAAGCATGATGTTCTTATATACCACATTATTACCTGAAAATGAAATTGACTGTTACTTTTATAACTCATTTACGGCATGTAAAAATGGCTAATTCGACATGTTCAGGACTGTTATAAGTAACACAAATTTATACAACCGAATCATGGTTACTACATCGATATTCTTATGAAAGGAGTAAGAAACATCAGATACTATTCATTACAATAAATATTTTTATTTTTCATTTTCTGTTTTCTATAGCCAAACAAACGGAAGACTTTAATGAACATTGATGTAGTCTAACGGCTACAAGAAACAAATACGTTTTCCTCAAAATATTCACAAAAACGATTGATTTGAAGCTCATCGGTTAAGGTTAATGCAATGTAGTTACATTCCCCATCGACTGCTTAAAGTATCAAATAGATTTAGTCTGTCAATTCTATTAGACTTAATAGGTTATTTAAAGCTAAATTGGGGTTTCCTTGTTTGCAATTGGTGAGCGAGCGAAGCTTCGTTGAGTTGGCGCCACAGAGACTGGCATCTCTTGCAGTTAGCGTTACGAACTGTGTTTAGCTGAGAGTTGTGCCCCTGTTGTTCTGCAGCTATGATAACAAAAGAACACTTAAGCTAAATAATGCACAGGAGTATACGACCAAATTACAACGCAGGAAAAACTAAGACTGTTTTAATGTGTATTTCATTAACTAACAATGCTCCTTTTTTTATTGTGTAAATGTTTATGTACAAATTGAAATAAGGTATTCAAACGTGATTGTCTTTTTATTTTGTTAGTTGACTAATATCTAACAAAATGTTCAAATGATGTACCATTATACAGGCTGTTAGTTATTATGTGTATCTGAAAATATGATAAAGAAAAGTTTTGTGTTTGTCATCTGTAGGTTGCGGACAAGCAGGCCAAGTACCCAGCTTTACATATTGTTGGCTACATCCTGATATATATCAGTGCTTCAATCAACCCCATTATCTACGGTGTAACGAACAAACAGTATCGACAGGCTTACGAAACAGTTCTGATGTGTCGTCGACCGCGCAGTCTCAGTGTTAGTGCAAATGTTTCTAACACTAACGATCCGTCCATTAACCCATATACTTTGGTTTCGAATGTTGCGCAAAATAGCAAGGATGATTCTGTATTTGTTGACGAGCGAGTCTGAGATAACCATAACGCACATTAGTTTTCTCGAAGGTCTATATATGTTGTAAAAATTAAGTATATTTTATATTGTAGATGTATAATCGTTTCTAATCTTTCTTAAAATATCGTACAGGTTCAGATGCTTGTTGACGAATCAGTGCAGATTGTATGAAATGTTACTTTGCTTTGAAAAACATATTTTACTTGCTATAAATAGTATTAATATCTCTAAGTACTTCAGGTAGCCTGGATGTATCTTTGTCTTTCTAACATTGTTAGAGAAGACATTTCTTAAAAGTATGAAATTGTGAAATAAGAAATGAAACTTGAAGTGTACCTTAGTTCTGAAAAAATAAAAGGGTTATGTTAGTTAGGAACCTTCATATTCTACACTATTAAGATATATTTGTCTTACTAGAGAAAAACTTGAATTATTTTTAGTTCTTATAAAAAGCGAAATATAAATCGTAAGTTTTGAGGTTTTGAAGGTAAGGGTCAGTATCTTTCAGTAAGTTTACAAATAATCGTAGTTATTCCAATATCTCGTAATGAAATAAGGCATGATATTTGAGCTTGTTGAAAACAAGGCCCTTTTAAGTTTGTTTGTTTTTTAGTTGCATTCGGGTAAGAAATAAGTTAGCTGTAATTCTGAATGTAACTGAAAGGAAAGTTTTCAGAGAATAAATCGAAGTCAGGTTAGTGGAATAAAAGGAACAGGACACAGTGATATAAACAAACAAATATGTTCTTTCTTGAATCACGAACACATATGAACGCACTACCCTAGTATCAGAACTATTAAGCTTCACGTAACAGTGAATGCTAACTGCTGATGCAGGTTACTCCACTATCAGAACTAGTAAGCTTCATGTAACAGTGAATGCTAACTGCTGATGCAGGTTACTCCAGTATCAGAACGAGTCAGCTTCATGTAACAGTGAATGCTAACTGCTGATGCAGGTTACAGTATCAGAACAGTATCAGAACAGGTTACCCAGTCAGAACAGCTTCATGTAACAGTGAATGCTAACTGCTGATGCAGGTTACTCCAGTATCAGAACTAGTAAGCTTCATGTAACAGTGAATGCTAACTGCTGATGCAGGTTACTCCACTATCAGAACGAGTCAGCTTCATGTAACAGTGAATGCTAACTGCTGATGCAGGTTACTCCAGTATCAGAACGAGTCACCTTCATGTAACAGTGAATGCTAACTGCTGATGCAGGTTAGGATGACATCTTTACTAGACAAAAAAATAGCAAGATTGTCTTAAGTCACATCTTTAATCATGTAAAATTTCACCCAGTAAAATATCACATACTCTTTAGTACTCGCATTACCAGTCATACTCGTCTTATATTTTGAAGGTATAATTTTATGCTTATACTGGCTAGTTTTTGGTGTAACTCGTGTGTTAAGCGAATTAATTTTAGTTTGTAGAATGATTCACATAGTATGTAACTTGCCCAAGGCAGAGATTAGGGGAAGGTAGAGCACACTACATCCTGTTAAGAACTACTGTTACTAAATTTTAATGCGTCTATATGGAAGTTTCGTAAAACTGCGAGTAAATAAACATGAAGGTCGGTAGTCTAATTAGAGACGTGTAAAATACTAGTGGTTTACAACTGACACGGTTCTAATAATGTTCTATATCGTAAAATACTGGTGGTTTACAACTAACACGGTTATAATAATGTTCTATATCGTAAAATACTGGTGGTTTACAACTGACACGGTTCTAATAATGTTCTATATCGTAAAATACTAGTGGTTTACAACTAACACGGTTCTAATAATGTTATATATTGTAAAATACTGGTGGTTTACAACTAACACGGTTCTAATAATGTTATATACTGTAAAATACTGGTGGTTTACAACTAACACGATTCTAATAATGTTATATATTGCGTTTTTTCTCGTTAACTAATTTTTATCGTTTCCTATAATCTATTATGAAAAACATTTTCTAATGGAAAACATTGTTGAGGTTGATAATTTTTAAAAATGTTGATTTCTTTAGAAATTCCATGACTGAATAAGTTTAAAGAGTTTCTCTTAATATCTTTAAAATATCCTGTTTGTGAAATAAATTTAGACACATGTTCAAAGAGAAATGCATATCTTTCTACACATAATTAATTATTCCAGTGATTTTTAAAAAGTGTTTCTCTGAACTGTTTATGTAGCACGCCCTGACGTAAAAAATAATAAATGTTCATATTGTGTTGAATACTTTTATATGTCACTAAAAAACAATAACACTGTGTAATAGCATAGTATTTTTTATTCTTCGTTCTAGTATTACGACATGTGATATCAAAGATGTGTTTAAAGTTTTGTAAGTTTTAAAGTGCGAAGAGATTAATATATATGTGAACACGGCTGGTTTGGATTAAGAAAATTTTTATGTAGAGGAGCTCCTCTATATAAAAAATTTTCTTTACCGAAACCAGCCGCATATATATATATATTTTCTCTACAAGTGGGTTTTCTCGTCATCACTGGGAAGAGATGATTCTGCTGACGACAGCTGATGTTTCACATATTTGCAATACGAAGAGGTTCTTGTCGTGTAGTGTGTACATATTGTCATATCTTATAAACATTAATAGTTCTTACAAAGTTTTATAAAGCAATTTGAACTAGTTATTGTGTAAGAATAGTTGACTGGTCATTCAATTCATATGTTTTAAGACAAAACAAAAGTTTAAAGTGAAGTAATCATTATTATGTAATGTATATGCACCCCGTTTTTAATGCATTTAATATTACAGTAAATTAAGATAAAATGAATGAACGATCACATGCTATTCATCTGATAGGTTCTTTTTCTGTGGCTCATACATAAGCATGAAGTCTGATAGCGCTAAATGTTTGGACCACTATCTACATTTTGCACAGCAAAGATAGCTCATTGTGTTACTTTGTGCGTAACAACAAAGAAAACAACCAAGATGTCTTAATAGATTTAGTGCACCTGCTGGATACGTTTCACAGACTGCTTCAAGAGACTGAACTCAAGTCTTTATCTTAAATCAGTTACACTCTTTCATTTAGCCCTTGTAAAAAAACATGCAGTTCTTGCAATATCTTGAATCTTCAAGATATTTTCATTTCACATGTGAAATGTATGTGCTTATCGGAATGTTTAAAGTCATAATGCACATTATTTTAAACAGAGTGATGTTCAATTTATTTTGTTATTATAAATTGTAATACTATAATCTAAACTATAGAATTTTATAATTACGTTTTTTGACTGGATAAACATCAGATGATCTATAAGCCTCGTGGTGTATGTTGTTTTCATCTGTCGTTTTTCCAGTGTAAAATCTTCAATGAAGTTGAAAATTGACGTATGAAACCTTTGGATACAATAATTTTGACGTAGTTTATTTACGTGCACACATACAGAGACTGTTGTGCTCCATACTTCATGCTGAGTCAGTAATGAAGAGATATTTGTTTAATTTTCATCAATCTATATAGAAATTTACGTTTTCTTCTGTAGCCAACATAACTTTGACAAAAGGTTAGAGTGTACATGAACCTTTCGAAACGTTGACAATTTTTAAAGTAACACATTTATACACTTAGCAATACTTACACAACAACAATGACTGTTTTTAGGAGAACAAGTTTGTACACAACAACAATGACAGTATTCTTAGGAGAACAAGTTTGTACACAACAACAATGACAGTATTCTTAGGAGAACAAGTTTGTACACAAGAACAGTGATTGTAATTTTAGGAGAAAAGTTTGTACACAACAACAATTACTGTGTTTCTAGGAGAACAAGTTTGTACACAACAACAATAGAGCTCACTTCGGTCATTAGTTTTAAGAGGTCTACTTTTTCATCTTATGGGCAGAAGTCACACATCGATATCTAAGCTTAAAGAACTCAAAAACTATTTAATTCTGAGACTAGTTTTTCATTGTTTATTGTTAGAATTACAGTTCATTAATCCATACCTTATGTTTAGATTTTAATCATGTCGGATTAACAAGTGGTCATTAGAATTTATAAAACATAACATGGCACTGGAAAAGTATATAACTTGTGACAGCAACACTCCTAAAACATCTTTAACGCCAGTGACATCTCTAAATATTCTGTTATTTGAATAACCATTCTAAAGTGTCTATGTGTCAGTAACAGTTTTATTAGCATTAAAAACGTTTTCTAAAATTATTTTTCCTCCACTGCAAATATTATTTCTTTTGCACAAATAATTTGTGCAATAATCCTATAACTTTGGTATGAAGAACAGTTCGAAAGCTTCCAGAACATTTTGTTAAACCTGTAACGATATGGAAGAGTCTCAGTGATGCTGAATAATTCTATTTCTGATTTTTATCATACTAAAAATTTTACTGCCTGTTTGTAGCGGATGGAATATGAATTCGTAAACTACTACGAAATTTCAGAATAGACATACTAACTAATCTTAAACAAGAAAGTGGAGAAAGTAAACATTAAAACATTCGTCTTGGACACAGGAAGGAAGTGTAGCCAAGGCAAACAGCAAAAGATAGGAACAGGAAGAGAGGATATATGCTTATCTTGTACCAGAGAAATAGGAAAGTGAAAGCCGAAGACCCTTAGTAGTTTAGTATGACTCACTATGTAGAAGGAGCTATCATAAAACAACACATATTATAGCATATCTGTTTGCCAAAGACGGACAAAAGTTTTAATCCTCTAAGAGAACTGATGATTAAATGCTTCCTAGCGTATATGTATGTATATATATATATATATATAGTAATAAAATATATTAGGGGTAAAGTTACAAATACTTCAATAATAATAATGTATTCCAATATACTCATTTATATTTAATTAAAAGGACGAAAGAAAAATCAAACCGTTGTAAATAATAGAAAGCGGAATACTTTGGACATCGCTATCTCAGGAGACAGGAGTGAAGGAGAAGCTGTTGACAGAGGTAAGTCGAGTTGAAGTGGAAATATAATACTTGTATTCAATCAATCACTTCGAAATACAGATAGTAAATGGAATTTGAACCGACTCGACTATACTTATAGAAATCATTAGGTTACTTACAAAGATCCTGATTATATATTTGAGATACACCGTAAGTATGCAATCTTATAATTTATTAAATCCCAGATATACATTTGAAGAAGTCCATAACTGCTCTTTCAGTAGTCAGAAGGTTCCTTGTAGTGAAGTGTACCCAGAATGTACGTTGGAACAGATCAGTACGTACACTGTTAAGAGGTGCCAGTTTTTTTGCAGCTGGTTAAGTGAACAGAACAATAAAGTAAATACTATCCACAGCTAAACTATTTATTAAACGTCAAAGATTTAGTTGATCAGTATTGTGTCTTCATCTCAGTATTCTTCTGAGAACTTTTTGCACCCTGGAAGTGGACTCGTGAATCGTATTTCTCGAGTAGATTTCACTGTTTACACTATTTGTGGTTACAACCACAAACTGATCAGCGAGAAGCTGTTAACAAAATTTACTTTAACAAAAGAAGATGGTTGGTTATATCCTAAATAATATGTAGTTTAATGAAACATAAAAGTATAGTTTTTAAATACATGTTGATAATATTACAGTATCTGTGTATTTACGAAAAACTAAGGAGAGCGAATACTCCAAAATGATTTGAGTTTTCAAGTGATTAAATAAACATATTTAAGTAAATAAAAAATGATAACCAAATTAAAAAATAGTTTTAAAACTAAACCTGATAAAGTTAACAAGTATGCACGATATGATATCTTTTAATGTTTTCTTAAAAACTTCGAACATTTATTAACTAACTTTAGTCAGGCAAAGATATCAAAAACTAACTAAAAAAATAATTAAATTTAACATTCAAGCTATTTTAAATCATATTTAGCTATAAATTCCTTTATTATTACTATGTTTTGTGGTTTCAGAAACTTTGACTTCCTTGGACGAAATATATCTTGTTTGTGGACTAAAAGATGTATCTGTTACTGGACTTACGAACGCCAAAAAACTACATAAGCCAGCTGTAAAATCATAGTTTCATCGACTGGTCATTTTAATATCATATCGCCAAATTTTATCTTGATGTTTACGTCATCTTCTGCTTGAAGAGTGTACACTTTTATATTCTGTGTTGATTTTAAAATACAAATACAGCAATGACGACCATTGATTTTCTGTCACTGAATTTTACGACAGAAAACGACACCGAAGCCCATTTTGTTTCAGACACGTTTGTGAGTCCCATGCTGAAACGTAAGGCAATATTACATTTCGCCACGCTTTGTATTATTGTTCTAAGCATTATTGGTATCTTTGGTAACTTGCTGACTATTGTTGCTCTGGTGAAGTGTCCACGTGTTCGCAGTGCTACTGCTGTCTTTATTGTTAGTCTAAGTATTTCAGACTTCCTGTACAACGCTATTAGCTTTCCATTCAGTGCTTCAGACTATATTCTTCAAAAATGGATTTACGGTGATGCCTTGTGTGTCTTTTACCCATTTACACAGTATCTTAATGGTGGGTTGTCTCTTTTGTTTGTCACTGCAATTGCTATAAACCGTTACGTTCTTATTGCCCATCAAGGCTTGTATGAGAAGATTTACCAGAAGCGTAACATTGCAATGATGATTGTTGGAATTTGTTTGTTTGCTTTCATCGTGCTCTTACCTACACTAATTGGCGCCTGGGGGCGCTTTGGTTACGACAAGAGTATCTTGACTTGCACTATTTTAGAGGTTGATGGTCGGTCATCTAAGGCATTCCTTTTTATTTTTGGGTTTGTTATCCCTTGCATAACCATTGTGGTTTGTTACGCTCGTATTTTTTATGTGGTGAAGAAGAGCTCAAGCCGTTTAAATATGTACAAGACTGTGGAGATGAAGGAGAAGAAAAGTGCCAGGGATTTTAAACGACGAGAAGAAGAGTGGCGCGTGACGAGAATGGTCCTAATCATCTTTTGTTGTTTTCTGGTGTGTTACCTTCCTAATACCATTGTAAAAGTAAGTTTTTTCCCCTAACTCTGAGCTTTGCTACTGAGAATTAAAACTATTAGATTTTAATACATTTTAATAACATTGTAGCTCGACATAAACTGTTTCACAGAGTGTAGCGGGACGTGGCCTAATGGTTTAGGTCCCGTTACCGCAGAATTGCATTCTGCATTTTGAGCTTGTGGGCAAAATAAGAGTAATGATCAAATCTCACCAGTTTTCAATGCAAAAATAGCCCAAAAATTTGCATGGATGCCGTTGACTAAGTACCTTCCCTCTTGTCTTTCAGACAACTATTTGTATAGCTTTGTATGAAAAATGATAAAAACAACAACGAATATAATTTATATCAAGTAAATGTTAAATGTTTATAAACCTTTGTAAGTTTCTGATTGAAATCTTACTAAAAGAAGTAAGTCAAAATAATCACCAATTAAGAAGATTTATGAATTACGAAGTGATATTTCGACGAGAGTAAATTTTTGAATTTAAGCAACATCCAATCTTTCAGAAATTTTCCTTGGACGAGAATAAATCTTTCCAAATTTCCTTAGAGAAAAGCAAATATTTTTGGAGTTTTATGTTGGTGAGAACAAATATTTTGGTTTTCTCTTTAAATCTTTCAAAGTTTTGATACTTGTTGTGATACTATTCTTGTAAGTTAAACATGTGTGTGCGGATTGTTAGAATATATTAATAACATGTTGAGATTGTTTCATTTTACTCTAGAGTTAAGCTTAGAATAATACTATTAGTAAGAAAAAAATTCTTAATACACTTAATAGACTCCTAAAACACGAGAGGCGAAAAGTACGAAGTTTCAGGTTTTCTGTAAGCAGCCAATCGAATAAATATAAACCTGGTACCACGAGATAAATAAAACAGTATACACGTTTAAAGAAACAGTACAATAAGTGTTGTATCAATTTTTGTCTTTCAAAATTTGTGTTGTATACTGCTGGAAGATTTACACATTTTAATAACAAAAAAACAAACAAACACGAATATAGAGTCTATTTATAACACGTAATTAGAATAAGACAGTTTCTCTATTTGTAAATTATAAATATATATATATAGTTTTCTTGGTCACTAGCCGATACAATCAACTAAATCCAATTATTTAGTATTTTTACAACTTAGATATCGATTACTAGTTAGTATATTCCTCGCGTTTCGGCTGCTATTGTGAAGAAACTCCTCAGAGTGTGTTGTAATGTGAAGGAGATGCAGTTCGCTCCTGGACCACATCCAGGATTTCACTGGACTCCTTACAAGACTGCAGCCGACAGAAAATAAACTATTTTCTAATTAGTACATTGTAATAGAAGTAACTTAATGATGATTAAAGTTAGGTAATTGTACTGGTTACTAACCACAAAAACGATAGATATCTGATGCCCACAACCTTACTGTATGTACTGAAGTGTTTTCGTTTGTTAAACACAGGTGATAGACGAGCAGAATAAATACCCCGTTTTACATATCTTAGTCTATATCCTCATATATGCGAGCGCCTCCATCAACCCCATTATCTACGGTGTTACTAACAAGCAATATCGACAGGCTTACAAAACGGTTCTGATGTGTCGTCGACCGCGAAGACCAAGTTTCAGCAGTTCTCCAAATGAACATCCTGCGAACAGAACTAGCACCACATAATGTTTAAAAGACGATCCAGTCGTTGTTCAGACGTAAAACGACTTCAGTTTGCCTCAGTCCTCGGAAAAGAAGAGAAATCGGCGGTTTTCAACTTACCGATTTGTGCTCATAGAAACTTATATTTCAATAAATCGAGATTTATTTTGCTCTACTTTTTTGTCGAAACAACAACAGACTGGTTTTGCTTTCTGCAAAGTAAAAATTAAATTAAATATGTTAATAGTATAAGTATTTGATAATTAAATTGTTTAAGAGTTTTCAAAGATTCGTATAGTCTTTGTTCACTATGAAATGCCAGCTATACTCTAGGTAGTATAATAGTAATTAAAATCGATGATGTTAGAAAAAAAACGCAGGTTCAAGAAGTCTTAACAGAAATGAGTGAAAACCCTATAACCCGAGCGCTTTCAAAAGGTGGGACTTTCTTCTTCAGGGGCAAAAGCGCTCGGGTTATAGGGTTTTTATTCATTTTTATCAGGAATTGAAATTATTATCTTTAAGAAAACCCATCATAGAATCGATACTAAGATATTTAGTTACTGATATAACTGACGTTAAAATAGAAAATCATAACGAGGAAAACTGAAGTGTTACAAAATTTGAACTCTATGTCAGTTTGATACATTCCTAATGAATAATCATTAGAAAATACAGGAAACAAGAAGTTATAACGGTAACGTAACTAATAAGCAATCAAAACAGCTTTGGTGATGTGTCGTGAAATGATTTTTCACACTAGCTGTAGCAGTCGATAAATGCTAGCAGCTATTTGAGCCTTTTTTTTACATACACAAGAACTGGAAGATTCATGTAGATTTATTGATAATTCTAAACCAGTTTTCATCAAGTAATGAAATAATTAGATTCGAAGGGTATATCATTTAGAAAAATATTATTCAGAAAACCTCTCGGTTGGATATTGGTAAGTTTATGGATTTGCAAATCACTCGTTTGTCGTGAAACTGGTGTAAGATGTTTTTGATTTTTTTAAACACTTTTACAGCACTACAACTTCACACGATAAACCACACAATCCTTTAATATAGACGGAAGTTAGTTTCAATAGGTTAAATGTACTGCACATATGAATATCTTTTTGCAACTAAAGTTTCACAGCATTAAAATCCAATAATAAACAAAACCCTTTAATGACGATGAAGGTATCTGTCTGTTACTAAATAGAAGCCCCCTAGCGACACAGCGGTATGTCTACAGACTTACAACGTTAGAAACCGGATTTCGGTACCTGTGCTGGACAGAACACAGATAACCCATTGTGTAGCTTTGTGCTTAACTTCCAAAACAACTAAATATAAAATAGCATAAGCATTCCTAAAAAGCTTTTATATTTTTTTATAAATATTTTTAAGTTTTAAGATCTACGTCTTTTATGTGCATAAGCAGATAAACCTTTCATATGTTTTTATATTTTGAAACTTCATATACCATAACACATTAATGATAAGAATCTTAATCTTGATACAATTTACTAATTTTTTACACACACAAAAAGTAAAAATTCTAGTTAAAAATGATATTCAATTTATCGACAAATAAAGGTAATATCTTGTATGATGAAATTCTATAAAATACTAAACAATTTATATAAACTGTTACGTTCTACAAATTATCTAGGAGGGTTCTCTAATCTATTACGTTACGTATTACAATTTCAAATGGCCCGGCATGGCCAAGCGTGTTAAGGCGTGAGACTCGTAATCTAAAGGTCGCGGGTTCACATCCACGTCGCGCCAAACATGCTCGCCCTTTCAGCCGTGGGGGCGTTATAATGTGACGGTCAATCCCACTATTCGTTGATAAAAGAGTAGCCCAAGAGTTGGCAGTGGGTGGTGATGACTAGCTGCCTTCCCTCTAGTCTTACACTGCTAAATTAGGGACGGCTAGCACAGATAGCCCTCGAGTAGTTTTGTGCGAAATTCAAAAAAACCAAAAAACAATTTCAAATAGCCTAAAATTGAGTTAAATCGTAATTTAAATTTAAAAGTTAAATAAAAATCTTTATGTATCCAATTTATGATACTTGCCAACAAAATTGATACACAGTTTCTTTTTAATACAAATATATTGAAATGTACAAATAATAATACAATTTACAGTATATCCCTCACGTTTTGGCTGCTATTGTGAAGAGACTTTTGAGAATGTGTTGTAGTGTGCAAGACTGATACACAGTTTCTTTTTTAATACAAATATATTGAAATATACAAAAAATAATACAATTTACAGTGATGGTTATTAGAAATAATGACCTATGTACAAAAGATTTACAAACTTCTAAACACGTCTTCATTCTGTTCTGGAACTCCCTTGATGTCTTATCAACGATTCACGATGTGCGAGTTAATTTCGAGTTGATATCGATATAATTCACTTATTAGGGGGCTAGCTAGCTCTTCGCTGGTGCACGTCGAGTCTTTCGCCGCTGAAGTTATATAATGTCTTTGTAAAAACAATAATGTCCAATGTCAATCCACTGAAATTAATTAAATTATTTGTAATCTTCAAAATGCATAAACATTCCTGGTCAAATATCTGAAGTTCCCGATTAATAAGCATTAATCACAATTATAGCTTCTGAGGTTTATAGTATATCAACTATAGCATATCAGTAATATATACTGTCTTTTGGCGCGTCGCGTTGGTTATGTTTATAGGCGTGAGGAGAGTTTCTAGAACTTTCAGCCTGTACCACAATGTTAACGATACACTAATGTTTAGTATTAGTGTTACAGAAAATTGACAACTGATTAGTGATGTATCTGCTAGCGGACTCCAAGGCACATAGAACTAAAGACACAAGGAACGTCATGGCTGTGTGAAAGGGTTTTTCTGGCTGCATTAATGTAAAGATGTTTTAAAACAATCCAGACAGTGTATCGTGGCTCCCCGCTAGTACAGCGGTATGTCTCCGGATTTACAGCGCTAAAATCAGGGGTTCGATTCCCTTCGGTGGGCTGAGTAGATAGCCTTTGTGGCTTTGCTAAAAGAAAAACACACTCTGTATCGTGTCTTCAGGAACTAGAGGTAAATGAATTGGTTGATTCTGAGAATAATGAAGGTGATAAAAATACCAGCGATACATAGCTGATGATCGGTAAAAATCGTACCGTGCCAAAAGACGCGTGGATTAACTGTTGTGATCGTCAAACAAGAATTCTGTTTTGACTTATTAATTATAATGACTTGGATTAACTACGTGATCATAAGTTAGGATGACCATATGAATGATTTAAAATAAGTAACCGTAAATAATCCGTTCCTTGCTTCCCGATGTATCTAATATGATGTGTAGAAGATATTGTGTAATAGATGTTCTGTTACAAACATTTTGGAATGCTGATTAATAAATGATTCAAGAACAAAAAGGTATTGAGTTCGAAGTGAAATGTTGTGTGGTTTCTTGCGATAATCTCTACCTCTATAACAGTGGAGTTTCAGGCTCATTTTTGAGGTGGATTTGATACAATGGTCAATAGGAACACAAGTACAGAACTGTTGAAATCCTCAGATTAAAACATCAAAAACTGATGTTTGTAATCACTGTCGATGGTCATTGGGAATTTGATATACCAATAAATCGAAATAATGTTGCTATTCTCATTATCTGAGCATTTATGTTAAGTTTTGCCGTAAAATTTGCCTGAAGAATATTCAAAGTGGTCTTATCAGTTGGTTATTCAAGGAAGCCTTGTTATGTTTGAGAGCAAGACAAAATGACATACACCCTTGTGCAAATTAATTGAAACAAGACGGAAAATTGCGATTTTTTTTCAATTTTTTGCGTTTTATTTCTGAGAATCCAAAAATTACTCACAAATTAATACATAGTATGACTGCCTTTATATTTCAGCAGTATAACTTTATGTTTAAATTTCTAAAATCAGGGGATAAATTCCCCTTAATAGAGATAGTAGATAACCAAATATTCATGACAATTTTATTCTCCGAAAGAAAATACTTGTATTAGATTCGTGTATGTTTGTAACTACGTCAGTCACAATGACTGTCCGACAGCCCTTTGTATGGGTTTTCGGTCAACTAGAAGGCCAGGACTTGACTGTACATTGCACGTATGTACACCCTTGTGCAAATTAATTGAAACAAGACGGAAAATTACGATTTTTTTAATTTTTTGCGTTTTATTTCTGAGAATCCAAAAATGTATCATTAATACATGATATGACCACCTTTATTTTTCAGAAGATTATTAATCCACTTTGGCATCGAGTCCACTAGTTGACTTCAATCTTTACTAATTTTTGGATCGCGGTACCACACCTCAATTATGGCCTCAATTAGCTTATCTTTCATAGTACAGTCTTTTCCCCGAAGTCTTTCTTTACAAATCGCCCAAAGATTTTCAATAGGATTTAAGTCCAGAGAGTTTCCAGGCCAGTCCAGCACCTTTATTCACGTTGTAGTCATAAAATTTTTCACAAGTTTCGATGTGTGGCACAGAACCAGATCTTGCTGAAAAATGCCAGATTCATCTGGAAATCTCTTTTCCAATTCTGGAGCGACTCTTCTCTGCAAAACTTCGATGTACTGTGGTCCTCGCATCATACCTTTTACGATATGTAAGCCTCCGACGCCATAGTAGCTGAAAAAAGCCCCAAAACATTTTTTTCAAGAGATGTTTTACGAACTGATTGATGTGAGATTCTCGAAGTTTCTCACCTGGAGATCTGCGATCATGCAGACTTCTTTGACTCTGTACAAAAGAAATGAGTCTCGTCACTGAATAACACCTTCCTTCATTTTTCTTTCGTCCAGTTCTTGTATTTCAGACCCCATTGATACCGGTTTTTCTTCATTGAGTTGGTAAGAAATTGTTTTTTGACTTGTCTCCTTGCCCTTCTAACGCAATTTCGAATTACGTAATATTCCTCAAAATTTCATCACATATCCCAAAAATAGATCGACCGTACTGCAAAGCACAGCTAATGACGCCGTCTGTGTGAAAAGATGACTATTAAAGGAAATCAGCGGGTCCAGAGAGCCTACACCAGCCGCCATGCTGAAAATATTGTAAAATGACCATTTGTTTCAATTAATTTGCACAAGGGTGTAAATTCTATGACTACAGAGACATATGCTACATTGTGTCTCAAGATGGCTGGCATGTGTATTAATAAAACTTTTATTAAAATAAAATAGAGAACAACGTTTCGACCTTCATAGGTCATATTTAGGTTAACTTCTTTATTAAAATACACTTTTACTTCAAGTGAGTTTCTCGTCACTACGAATTTTGCTACATTTATAATGAATTATGTTTGTTCTAATGTAATGGATTTTCCGACATTTAGATGGCAGCACTAAAATTGATAACACAGTTATTGAGGCTAGTTGCTTTACCCTTGTTAAATAAAGCAAGTTTACTATATTCTTTGCCCTTTCTACGCCAGACTGTTTATGTGTATTCATATATATTTTTAGTTAACAATAAATAATATCTGATCTAGATTGCAAGTTATGCCGAAAACCTCTATTTCTGTTGATTTCTGTCCAAAATTATTTTTATTTACATTTATCTTTCCAGTGAAGTTGTTCTAATTCAACAGGTGGCACTACAAACTACAAAGAGCATTCCTGTGCGTAGGAATAGACTGACACCAAGTTCATCTTTGGGGGTATTGGGTTTGTCACTAAGCGGTGACTGCCATGTTCTGTGAGAATGACATGATTAATATATAATGTTCCAATAGATATATATTTATGCAGGTTAGTCTTAGTTTTGTATGGAGAACTTTGTGAGTACTTAATTACGTATACGAGCTTATAATATATCAGAACATATATTATGAGGTTAATAAAGAAAATTAGAAAGTGGCTTGAATATCAATACATTACATATTTAATAAAGGTCAAAGGAATTAGTTTACACCAAGTTGCCAGAATGAAATAGTATGTGATGTTTTTGTTTGATGTTGGTGAATTACATATTTGGAACACCTCGAAACTGGAATGTATGTTGCGTATAATTGAGAAAGGGGTAAAGTTAGCCAGTATGATTTACGTCTTACCTAGTAAGAAATATAGTGGTTCCATTGTTTTCATTGTTTTAGTAAGAAAACATCTTGACTGTTATGCTTTTTGGCTCTGTTGTCCTGTGTTTACAATATGAGATCACAGTTACTAATTTGTTAGAAATGGAATAAAACACAATACACGCGTGCTTTGATTAAGAAATAAGTTTTCTTAACAAAAGTGAACTGTTAGAAACATTGCAAATACTACTTACTGTTAAATATATTATTTCTGATTAAGTGTGGCTTTGTATACGATTTTTTAAAACAACTACATCTCTGTTTGATATTATAAATATAATTTTTAGTTTACTTTCGAAATCAACAATGTTTGTACTTGTGTCAGAATGGTTAGAAGCGCTTGTCGCTGATTCTATAGTAGTTGAACTAATCTCAGAAAATGACTTCAGAAGTTTGTAGTTCTAATCCTTCCACATTGGAAACAGAGCTCTGTCTTAGTAATCAGTAGTTAGATACACTCTTCTGAACGTGCTTGACTTTTCGTACACGGGGGTGCTATAATGTAACGGTCAATCCAGTTTTTAAAACGGCTCCCAATTGTACATAGATAAAAAAGGGTTTTACAACGCTAGAAACCAGTTTTTGATATCCATGGTAAGCAGAGCACAGGTATCCCACGGCATTTGCTTTGTGCTTAATTTAAAACAAACAAACAACCTTTAGCATTTTAAATTTGGCTCTGACAATTGGTTTTTGTTGTTGTTTTAAACCATTCTTATTTTATCTAAAATGATGTTTTCAAGTAATTTCAATTGTATTCTCTTGAACTGCAACTTCTAAGGTCTCCTAATGATTCACAGAGGCCTCAATGTACCAGTAAGGCATTTTAATTATCTTAATTCCTTTTTCATGTGTCACAATACACCAGTCCTTTAATTGGTTTTTCTGTTGCTATTTCCCGAACTTAATTCAATTCAACTCTTTTTAAGAGCTAATAGTTCTAAGTTATTTTTTCGGATTCGTATTTACGTCCTGTGTTTTTATTGAATTGTTTTTATTCTCCATATATTTCAGTATTCTCTGATTCATATTTTCCTTCCCGTTGTTTGTTACTGTTTTGTAAAGTTAGTTCAATTCAACGTTTTCATTTCATTTTCAGATTTGTATGTTTCTTTTAATGTTTGCGTTGAAAATGAGCAGTTGACAGAAAACCTCCATATAATGTTCACTCAGTAAGTAAAAAAAAAAAAGAGAGAAAAACAAACATAGATCTGCAGGAAGCAGAATCATGGGGCTGTAGGGCCCAGCATGTCTAGGTGGGTTAAGGCGTTCGACTCGTAATCTGAGGGTCGCGGGTTCGATTCCCCGTCGCACCAAACATGCTTGCCCTTTCAGCCGTGGCGACGTTATAATGTGACAGTCAATCTCACTATTCGTTGGTAAAAGAGTAGCCCACCGCCAACTCTTGGGCTTCTCTTGGTAATGACTAACTGCCTTTTCTCTGGTCTTACACTGCTAAATTAAAAACGGCTAGCGAAGACACCTCTCGAGTAGTTGTGCGCGAAATTAAAAAAACAAACAAATGACAGGGTTGAAGGGCTACTGGGTAAAGCTATAGGGCAAAAAAGTGACTAACGTTTTAAAGCAAAATCGAAAAAAACATTACCAATGGATTTATCTTCATACTCCCCTTAGTATACCTTCAAAATTTCAGGTCTCTAGGGTCTTTCTTCTTGGAGCTTTGACCATCTCACACACACAACATCTCTTTTGCAATTATAGATTTAGTAGCTTGATTTACTTTGTCTCTTATTCAGTTTTGCACTGTTTTCACTCTGTGATCACTTAACTTAATTCTCTAACGTATTCCAATTTATTCTATTATTATAATTGTATCAAGTTTTGCTGGCTATTGGAGCTTTTATGTTAATAGTTTTTACTTTAAATCATTTCTGAGTGACTTTATGATATCTTGTCTATGGGTATGATGGTAGAATCCAGAAGTATATTAGTTAACTAATATGTAAATACACAAACAGTGTAAAGTAATCTAAAATTAAGTTAAAATCCAATTTTTTGTTGAAGAAATACACACACACAGCTTATTTTATAGCTGAAGTGTCAAGTTGTCGAAGGTACATGACATCATAAAGGGGTCTAGATTAAAGGGAATATCAGAGGTGTTGAAATTTGGCAACCTTTGGATCAGCAAACTTTTCACAAATCTTCTTTTGATATAATATATAGTTTTATGTATCATTTGGATTGATTTGCAATTTATTCGATGACCAATAATTCTTGTATGTAGCAAAATAACATTATTTTTTGACTATAGTTATTTTAACATCATTTTTATATTCTGCGAGCCTGGTGTCTTAATTTATACAGGTTTCACCCATAAGCTCTAATAAAGGATTGGCACGATGTTACATACTCTTTATCTTGAATTTTAGACTTGTTCGACAGTAAGAAATCCTTAGTGTTGCTGGAATATGTATAAACAACGTTCAAGTTATTTTCAACATGTCTCTAAAATCAAAATGCTAGAACTGTATTTGATACCAGATATTATTATTTTATTTTCACATGTATACTTTACTACTTAGCGGGAGGTATTCGTTATTCCTAAAAATGTCTTCCCTACCTTTTGATTGATTTTTTTCCCTAAAATCAATACAATTGAATTAAACTATGTTCACTTTTTCTCAAATCGATCGAATAATGTTTTAAATAGCTTATCGATTATGTTACCCAAATGACTCTAGATAAATAAATAAAAAATATTTATATACATGATGTTAGAATACTCCATAAATTCAAGAAGTTTTGATATAAAACGTTTTTACCATTTTATATTAAAAATACTTCAATAATTTTCGGTTGTTTACAGTACTCTATTCAGGAAACCATTTTTCTCTGATCATCTAGCTCAATGACGAGTTCTGTTATTGGAAAAAAGGTCGCTTTGGTTGTTACTTGTGATGGATTAAAGTGTAGATCTGAAATGATATTTTTTCATGCAAAATTAAAAGGAATGCGTAACAACGTATCTACCATGAATGTTCCTTCCCAAAAAAATTTAGGTGTATTGATTTCAGACGCTGGTGAGACAGTTGTATGGAAATTGATTTGCAACGGTAAAATAAGGGTTCGGTTCCCCTCAGTTGACACAGGTAGTAGCCTGAAATGGCTATACTCTGAAACAGATAAGCATCTATTGATTTATAATACGTTGTCAACTTTTGGCGATTTAATTGTAACTAAAATTATTTGAATTAACACTGATTTTTTAACTACACAAATTTTATAAAATTTAATGTTGTATTCTAATTTATAATTAATTGTTTATAATATCAATGTTTTAATTTATTTCGTCATTAATTGTTATAATCCTTTTTTTTTTTGTACATTTTATTTAAACCTACATTCTGATATTCACGGTTTTATTGTGCATTATAAGAGGGCTGAGTTTGCACTTTATTTTTGAGTTCAAAGCTTTGATGTACCAGAGGCAGAGAATTTTGCCTGAAACGTCGAGCTATTTAAACACATTTTTCCAATTGATATTAATATTGCATTGCTTCATTTACTCTCTATCATTTCCTACAAAGCATAATCAAATTTTATTTTATAGTTTTTTCACATAATCGATGTTTTTTTAAATTTTGTTTGAACATGCCAAATCATAAAAACTTATGAAACAGACATTGGAAACTCACGATTTTCAACGTTCATTGTTTAGCCTTTTCTTAAACCTATTTTCTGGTACGGATTTCATCTCTTTTTGTTTAACTTTGACTAAAAAATGTTGTAGCAACTAAAAATATCTAGTTGGTATTTAAAATATTGAGTTATCTTACAGAATTTTGTATTGCATTTTAAGCCCAATTCCTTTACGCAACATACTCAATGTAATATGAACTGAGTATTATAACTGTTCAAGAATCTCAATTTGTTATAGCTGTAGTTTTTGTAAACAACCTGAAACAGTGTCTAAAAGTTTGTGTTATACTCTTATAGACTGTATGAGTTATGAGATTAGACAATAGTAAAACCTATCTACAACACAATTCGAAATTATAAAGAGTTTTTATCGCACATGTCAAATAGACAAATTGTTCAAGTCGAGTAAACTGGAAGTTAATGTTATCAATTCACATAATACTGAAGAAATATGTCTTCAAGAATTTGCTGCTAAAAATCAAACATTATATTTGATAACCTGAAAAGAAAAAATACCTGGAACTTGATTAACTAACCAACACTTGCAATTTTACGATTACTTGTGATATTTCGCTAACAGCAACAAGTAAAACTATTTTGAAAAAGAGACTCGGGTTAGATCCTGTGCACAGTTACCCAGACAAGCTCGATACATAGATAGTTTACTTTGTTGTTTACATCTGAAATATAACTGCAGTCATGCGTTTTCTACAGATACTTCTTACAATTAAGAATCTGACCACATTACTGATGACATTAATAATCGAACCATACTAAATATTTCTGCTCTTTTAAAAAAATGAAACGACATTTGGACACCCAATCCTTGCTCCTTTGCACAATTCAGAACAAAAAAAATCAAATATGTGAGCTTTTACAAGTATACTGATATAAACTCCTAGTGGGTGAATCATAATCGATCATTAAACACTTAAAATGACGTAGTGATATTATTATATGCTGTACTTGCTTGAAGGAGAGATTTATGTATAGCGGATGCTAATTTACTCGTTTCCTTGAAACGTCATACACTTGCCTATGGAAAAACCCTTTTCGAGAACATCGATTGTCGTTGAAAGCACCATATATGGAAGGATAGATGCCAATAAACTACTTCAGTCGATTACAGTGAAAAAGATACCTCGTCTATATTGATAACGTCTTGTTATTTGGCAACACATTCGGGTCTGCTGTCGAAAAACAGGTTGAATTACTTGGTATTGTTGGAACTAGAGATGGAGTTTCTATTAAACGTATAAATGTTGTAGTGATGTAAAATTTGCCTCATCCCACGAACAGATGAAAAATCGACAGTTTTCTTGTTTTTACATCATATTATCAATGATAACCACGCCATTACTTGGTCTCATTAAGATTGGTGCACATTTTAGGCAGATAAAAAAAGTCACATTCCTTTCACTAAAGTGTGATTTGATTTTAGTTGAGATTTCAGTGTCTGTGTATTACTAAAGTGTGATTTGATTTTAGTTAAGACTCCAGTATCTGTGTATTCTTGACAACACTAGGAATTCTTGTTGAATACTTATGCTAGTAATAGTTGAATTGGAGCAGTTTTTTCGCGGTTGCAGGATGAAGTGAAGTGTACGATCGTGTATGCCCACATCTCCTGAATGTAAATACTATACGGGAAAGAAAGAACTGCTTACCTTTGTAGCCTTCAGTAAACACTACTGACACCGCCTGCATGACCATGTTTCCCTAAACTAGCTTAGGAAATTTATAAGTTCATAAAGCATAATTACATGTTGAATCACAATATTGCAAGAGTTTGACTATTGTGCTGCATTGTTTGAGCCTGTAATGGGGAATCATCAATGGAATATTTCACTGCATGTTGAAACCTTGTGTATTTGTTGAATGTCTCGATTTTGGAAATCATATGGGAGTTAAAGTCGTCTCAGTCATAACAATGATGAGTTATATGATAAGAGATTCTACTAGTTCTTAAACATCACAATTGAGAGTTCAAGAGTTTCAGTAACAACAATTGAAGGAACAAGGTTTAACATTGGTGGTCTTTGACACGCAGAAAGATAGATGTGCAAATTAATAACCTTAGCATGAATGCATATAACTTCTAACACTTCTATAAGGAGCAATAAACTTAACAAAGTGTAATGTATCACCGAGATGTGATTTTCAACCTATTTTATAGCTAATGGTCCTCAGAGCTCTAAGATAGGATATTCTTCAATATGTGAAGGCCACTAAAGTGTTACATACACTTTTGTTAATATGAGATGATGATTCTACTGGCTGCGTTCGAATAGAGGTGTTAAGTAAACATTGTACAGTGCGTGTTTTTACTAGAAAACGTCAGATTAAATATGAAAAACTCCATCAGAGAAATAGTGGATAATAGTCCTAGATATCACTGATCCTATCCCGGAAATTGAGTGAAGTAATGGTTATATGCTGATCATTAATTTCACTAAGTTACCCAAAGCTTCTCGATTAGTCAGTAAGTTAAAACAGTCTCTTGTTGATGCAGTGGAAGCACGCTTTGATACACCCAAAGAAATTTAAGGAGATCAATATGACAGTTTCAACCGCCAACTACTCTCTGAGTTGTATAAACTTTCGAGTGTGGTGAAAACATATACGTCATCACTCATTAGTTTGACGGTTTAGCAAAATAAGTAATATAAATTATCAAATTGATGTATCTGAAGTTTCTTAACAGGACCAACGTGATCAAACACATGTCTTATACCATTATTGTTTATCGTGCAAGAGAACAGATCTCGACTAGTTATTTACTAAAATGCTCATCCTTGACTGAGAAATATTGCTTCATATCCACAAAAATGTGTGTAGAGATTAAGGTTTGTGTTAGTTAATGTACACAAATTTGTGTATCGGCTGCTAGAGAAACCTGCTACGTTACATAAAAGATCTTAAGATGAAAGATTTAAGAATGAATACTTCTGCAGGTAGGCTGTGCATGGCTTTGATATTACGAGCACACGGAAAAGTAACTGACAAGCCAGTATCATACATCAATAGCAAAACTCTTGTGCACTGGCCAGATCAGGATTAAGAGGTCCAGACTAGTTGAGTTTGAGGACTATGGTCATTTCTTTTGTATAATCTTTATTCAGTGGATAAGGAAGAAGGTGCTTAAAGTAATTATCTAGTTTTACAAGATGAGTTAGATGAGGAAGAATATGAATAAAAGGCACAAGATCACTCTGATGTTCAGCCAGGACATTGATTATTACCTTCTGGAATTGAATACCAAAGCAGCACCTACAACACTCACCGATTTTTGAGATCAAGGATTCAAAAGTAATATCATCCCTTATTTATCGAGCTAACAAGTTGTATTTCAGTATGAAATATAAGCACTACATTTTGTTACTGCTACATGTTTACAGAAGCTAAGATAGTTTGTTGAAGGGCAGTGAGACACCTACATTCCAAGTTTTCGACTACAGTATTATTGAATAATGGATAAAGGATATTGATGATAGCTATTTGATTAGTATCCCATGGCAGGTTATAGTGTTTAGAACATCAACATTTTATATGACTAAGGATGACGGTTAGGAGTTCAAAACATAACTTAAAGGGCATTCCAGTCGTTACCTCCTGATCCATCAAGTGATTTTTTGCTGTGAAATATTTCTCTAACATTTTATGAATATGTTCACCACTCAGCTTAGTCACTTAGTACCAGAATTCCCGCAGAGATGAATGCATGATACGTGCTGGACCTCAAGTGTGTACACAGAACTCTTACGTGTGTAGTGAGAGGACTGTGTTTGTTTGTTTGTTTTTCAATTTCGCGCAAAGCTACACGAGGGCTATTTGCGTTAGCCGTCCTTAATTTTACAGTGTAAGACTAGAGTGAAGGCAGCTAGTCATCACCACCACCAACTCTTGGGCTACTCTTTTACCAACGAATAGTGTGATTGACCGTCACATTATAACGCCCTCATGGCTGAAAGGGCGGGCATATTTGGTGTGACGGGGATTCAAACCTCTGACCTTAACCACCTGGCCATGCCGGGTGAGAAGATTGTGTTCGTCCTGAGCACAGAATACGAATTGGATTATTCCGAATCGTAGAAAAATGGGCCTTGTTTAGCTGGATTCGACTCTGCCAATTTTTTTGTGATGCCACCTGTTGCGAGTATACTGAGGTGCAGATAATGATACAATATACTGATATTTGAGCTACAGTTGTTGGACAGTAAATATATTTTACTGTGGAATGTTGTACTTTGCTTATGTTTGTTTGTTTGTGCAATGACAGCATGAATATTGATCCTGGCTGACAATATTTTTGCTGAAAAGTCTTAATTGTCATTCTGCACTCTGATTGTGATTATGTATTTTGTAATGGCGGGAAAACGTGTTAATTTTCTTGGTTGACAAATGGCCGAATGTTGTGGTTCCATAGATATCAAGATCTAATTAATGAAAGTAATTATTCTTAGCTCTCATGCTAATAGTGTACTAGCTGGAGGCAGTCTGTCTAAAGCTACTGTTATATGTGATGATACGTAGTGTTTAGATATATGTATATACAAATACTTTACATACATGATTTAAAACAGTTTATAAAATGCAGAAAAAATGGTTAAAAACGTACATGATTTTAATGTACTCTACTCCTGACGTCAACATGATCTGAAAGTAACATAGATAGACTTTGAAAAATAAAGTTTGATGAATTTCAACGGAAATATTTAAGGCTAATCTTGTACTGTGAAAAGATTGTTGAATGCACCTAAATTACAACGGTTTAGACATTTTACCTCCCTAATTTAGTGTTGGATGTTTCAGCCATGTAACGACCAGTAAATAAATAAATGTTTGTTTTGAAGCTAAGCACAAAGCTGTACAGTGGGATATCTCAGCTCTGCTCACTACTAGTATCGAAACTCGGTTTCTAGAACCGTAAATCTGCAGACACTCCGCTACGCCACTGAGGGGTAAAGGAAAAACATTTCGTTATATCATTTAAAACATCATTTTACTAAGCAGGTATATCGAGTGTACAAATATAACCGAATATTAGAATCATCTACTCGTACTACCTTCAGTTATTGAGAATTTAAAATTATTACAATGATGACCACATCTCGAAAAGATAGGCAGTTAATCTGCGTTATTCAATGTAAAAGGCCCGACATGGCCAGGTGGGTTAAGGCGTTCGACTCGTAATCTGAGGGTCGCGGGTTCGAATCCCGGTCGCATCAAACACGCTCGCCCTTTCAGCCGTGGGGGCGTAATAATGTGACGGTTAATTCCACTATTCGTTGGTAAAAGAGTAGCCCAATAGTTGGCGGCGGGTGGTGATGACTAGCTGCCTTCCCTCTAGTCTTTCACTGCTAAATTAGGGACGCCTAGCGCAGATAGCACGTGAGTAGCTTTGCGCGATATTCAGAAAACAAAAAACAATATTCTTTGTAAGTATTTTTAAAGAGATTATTGTTTATGTTAATATTTTCTGTTATTCAGAAACAGAAAAACAGGAAAAGCTTATTTGTCGATAAACGTTAAGGAATACGTATGAATAGGAAATCTTCAGCATTTACTGTAAAATGAGAACATAATTGAAAACGTTTATTTATTCTTTCTTTTCATACATTTAAAATTAGTTTACAATACGTCAAGAAAATTGTCTCAAACCTAAATACATAACCGGAAAACCTTGAAATGACATATTGACTGACAATAATGAAAAAAACGTGTGAAAATTACACTTAGATATCCACTCAATGAGAGATTTTCGACTCTCTTTAACTCCAAAGCTCTAAGAAATAAGTTTGGTTTTATTACTACAATATTACAAAAAATAAAATAAAAAAATAAAAATTACAATCTGAGTTGCGTCTAATAATACAAAAGTTGCTAAATATATAAAGAAAATTTTAAGTTAAATTTTTGTATTAAATAATTGAATAGGTAGCAAAGAAAACTTAAAAAATAAAAAAATATTACAGAAGTTTGCATTTTTAAAATAATCTATATGGTGGACACTTAACTAAGTGTCATATATTAGCACTAACTTTACAATAATACAATTTACTGCCTGAAACCTCTACGATTGTATCTTTTTCACACTTCATTCTGATTAAAACCTTCACACTTGTTCTTTAATTTCAGAACCTTTGGTAGACTGAGAGATATTAGAATGTGGAGTATTTTGAGAACTACTGTTTTCATTAGACGGAGACACATTATATAACACACTTGTTCGTTTCGGTTTTGTTCCACATAGTACTGACTTGTATGCTTCTCTGTATTGCTTGTTGGTGACTCCATATATAATTGGGTTGATGCAAGAGCTTGTATAGATAAGGATGTATCCCAGAGTGTGTAGAATAGGATACCTGACATTTTTATCAGTCACCTGTAAAATACGAGTAAATGATGTACACAGCTTACAGACATCTACTTATTTGTATAATAGAAAAAAACATTTAATTTTAATAATTATGTAATATAAATATTTCCATCGCCGTGTACATCTTTCTAGTATTTGTCCTCTTATTCATAGGTAATTTACTCAGTTTTTTGGAACTTAAACTAGATGGAACGTTAAAACTTAGCTTCAGTGGATTATATTTCTGAGATATTTAATATGACCCATGTCCAGTTCCCGGGCCCGGCATGGCCAATCGCGTAAGGCGTGCGACTCGTAATCCGAGGGTCGCGGGTTCGCGCCCGCGTCGCGCCAAACATGCTCGCCCTCCCAGCCGTAGGGGCGTTATAATGTGACGGTCAATCCCACTATTCGTTGGTAAAAGAGTAGCCCAAGAGTTGGCGGTGGGTGTGATGACTAGGTGCCTTCCCTCTAGTCTTACACTACTAAATTAGGGACGGCTCGGTGCAGCGGGCTAACAACCTACTCACTTAAAATACCTGTTGAAGAATCCGCAAGCGATTGCGGCCCTATGTTCCTTGATGGAATCTAATGGTGAATGAATGATGATGATGGTGATGTCCAGTTTCACTCATAGAAATAAAAGAGTTGGAGGTCAGATTCTTGACCTTAATGCATGTCTTAGAGGTTATGTGTTTGAATTGCACGCACATTAATTTTAAGCTTTTAATTTAGTGTTTCCTATATTTAGACAGGGTTGACTTTAATTTAGTGTTAAACCCAGTAAATATTGATGGAATTTTTTTTATTTCAAACCAGAGTTTAAGCTATTTCGTTTAGCATTGAATGAAGAGAATGTCATTAATAGTAGAGAACTGAAAAATATGCAACATAGACATGTATATATATATATGGATAAACAATACATAATTTATTGTAGCATCAGCACAAACATAAGTTTACCTTGATGACTGTTTGAGGAAGGAAGCAAAGTATAAACGAACAGAAGATGGTGAGAATCATTCTGGTGAGGCGCCATTCTTCTTCTCGTTTCTTTGTGTTTCGATCCTTTTGCTTCTTAATTTCTCCTGTATTGTGGCTACGAAGACGCTTGGAGCTCCTCTTCACAATCCAAAAAATACGGGCATAGCAGAATATGATGGTAAAAGTAGGAATAATGAAGCCAATGATAAAGAGAAAAGCTTTAGGCGAATGTCCGTTGATTTCAACAATAGAACAGGCTAGGAGCTTCTCGTCATAACCAAAACGCCCCCACACGCCAGCCAATGTTGGCACCAATAAAGAAAACGTAAAAATCCAAATTATCACAATCATGAGAGCGATAAAGCGTTTTTGGTAAATTTTTTCGTACACATTTTTGTGGGCAATAAGTATATACCGGTTTATAGTGATTGCTGTGACGAGCAGCAAGGACAAGGCTGAATTAGCATATTGCACAAAGGGATATAAGATACAGAAAATATCTCCATATATCCATTTTTGAATGATGTATTCCGAGACAGTAAACGGAAGGTTCCAGGCACAGTACAAAAAGTCAGCAACACATAAACTGATGATGAAGTTGGCAGTTGGACCACGCACACGCGGGTATTTCCATAAAGCAAAAACTGTTAGTGCATTGCCGCAAAGACCGACAATACTTAGAACAATAATGAGAAAAGCGGCAAAGTAATTGAATTCTGTTGGATTTTTTCGTATTTCAGATGTGTTATAAATGTCTTTTATTGTTGTTAAGTTTAATAACAAAAACTCGGTAGTTGTCATGCCTGCTGTTGGTGAAGTTTCAGCCTATTCCGAGTTAAGTCAGAAAAGTCACATCAAAAGCTACAGGAGTTACAGCGAAATATTCTATTTAAACAAATAACTTATATCTTGTTTTATATTCCCCAGGTGGACTCAAAATATAGCCCGATGTGGCTTTGCTATAAGAAAGAAAAACACACACACATCTTGTTTCATCTTTGCAAATAAAATGTTTACTACCAAACACTCTTTTCTTATGTTAGTTTCGAATTGTTGACTTTCTGAACTGCAACAAAATTTAAATAGAGAGTGTGGTTAGAAAAATATAATTTGAATATTTTATACATGATTAGAAAGAGCACATTAAACATAGAATATGCCCCTAACTAAAAAATGGGGATAAAACGTTGATATGGGTTATGTACAAATATCTGAAATTTTATTTTCCTACAGTAAAGAAAGTTTTGCAGAAAAACAAACACTAAAAATTTGGTTTGCCAAAAATATAATGATTAAAATATGTTTTCAGGTGTTCGATTTTTAACAAACTTTTATCAATAAAACTAGTAATCTATATCATTATTGGTTAACATTTTCATTCCAAATGATGCAAAATTAAAATAAATACAATCACTGCAGCATTACTACAATTTAGATACATTTTACGATATCATTAGTGGTTTTATTGTTAGCATATACGTACATAACAATAAACATTTTCAGTTCCACTGAATTCGTGTTATCAATGTGACAGTTTTATCACACTAAAAGCATAAAAATAAGTTGACATTACCAATATTATGTAACGGATTTACCACACCAACGAAATAAAATTGGATTAATGTTATCAAACTAATGTTACAATCATAACACACTAAACTTATAAAAACGGATTAATGTTACTAAAGTAACGTAACTGACACCACACTAAACATATAAAACTAGACTAAAGTTATTAATTTAATTTGTCAGTTTTTCCACAATTAACGTGCAAAACTGTATTTTGTTACTAAAGTAAAGTTTACCCCACTAAGCGTATGTAACTGGATTGAAGTTACTAAAGTAAGATATCAGGTTTATCACACTAAACCTTTTAACTGGATTGAAGTTACTAAAGTAAGATATCAGGTTTACCACACTAAACGTATGTAACTGGATAGTTACGTATGTAAGATGGTTCAAGTATAAGATCAATGTGATATACGATCCTGTCCGCTGTAAATAAGTAAACTAAATTACCAGCTTTTACATTACGGTTTACCTGCTCTTTCAGTTATTCAAAGTCGCGAAATGTTTCAGTGGATAATACTCATTCTGACTTAAACTTATCTAAGAGTGTGTTAAATGATTTACGCTTATTTTGAATCTAGAATGTGAGTTTAATTTTAAAATACTTAGTTAAAAACATATATCAGTTTAGGGTAAAATTATCCTGTAAAAACTGAAATACACACCTACTGAACAGAGACTTTTAAAGTTCAGATTCCATGAGCTCGGTAGTGATATAACACGATTGGTGAAGAACCAGTATATTCAGAATTCAGCAGTCCTTCACCGAATGGATCTATATGTACCCGACACTTCCTGTAACTATTGGTACTATTTTATTATTATAACATATTTACTCTCCATACTCAAATTTACAAGGTTGAATCACCCAGAAGTGAAAATGTTATCTTGACCATGTTCCGGATATATGACGTTGTAAGAAAGGAAGCCATGTTGTAATTCTTCCGGTCTGGTATTTCCACTCTATAACTTTACAATTGTAATTGTGTGTGTATATATGTATATATACATACATTTAAATATTAAAAACATGATTGCTCTAACTGCTTCGTTGTAGACGGAAGTTTTGAATTATTTTACTTGAAGTATGCGCAGTTTTAGGAAAAATCACATAATGTAATAGATATCAGAAAGCATTTACGATTGTTAAATTATAATACCTACTAACTGTGGGTATTTTTCGAGGCGAATATTAAGAAATGTTTTCTGCTAGATTCAAATCACAGTCAAACTTTAACAGTGATGTCGTGAATGTGACTTAGCTACATGGTACACTTAGATAATGTTAATGTTTTCTAGAGAGAATATTAGAAAAAAAACGACAACTATTGTAGGATTAACATTAGCGTAATTAGCCATACGAATGTTAGCACTGATGATCACTTATTTGTTGTTGGTATAATAATAAAGTGTTTGAGGCTTACCAAACATTTATTAGGGGTGTTACAGCTCAATAAGTGAATGCATGGCATTTATTCAGTCATCTACAAATCATAAATTTGAAAAAGCAGTTAAGCTGGTATGTGATATTAAACAACCTTCTGGTGGCTCAGCAGTAAATACGACGGCTTATAACGCTCAAAATCGGGTTTTTGTGCTCTCGGTGGGCAGAGTACAGATAGCCCATTGTTTAGATTTGTGTTAAGAATAACAAATGAAACCATAGAAACTGTTCTTTATATTCCTTCAAAATTTTATTTTATTTATTAACTTTTTGAAATAACATAACAATTAGGGACAAAAAGGGTCCTGTTGGTCCATCTCGGCTGTCCCATTCTCTAAGCCGAGCTAAAACTATTAAAAAATTAAAGCCAACTCTTATAATTCATATATCTTTCAAGCCTTCTTTTAAACTTCCTCAAACTTATTGCTTCCACAACATCAGAAAGCAAAACATTCCACAGACCAAATAATCTATTTAAAAAATGAAATTGTCTTAACTGAAGACGGCTCCTACCTTGCCTAAATCTATACTTGTGTCCTCCAATTCTATAATTCTCGCTGTCGAACATGAAAAATGTTAATGCATCAACATTATCAGATCCTTCTACAATCTTTAATACTTCAATTAGGTCCTCTTTAACTCTTCTTTTATCATATACCATTTTAGTAACTCTTCTCTAAACCCTTTTCAACAATTCAATGTCCTTCCTAAGGTAAGGCATACAGGATTGAACACGGTTCTCCAAATGTAGCCTAACCAGTGTTCTACACAATGAAACTGTAACCACTTTAAACTTTTATTTAATAGTTCTGTAGATACAACCTAAAATCTTATTTGTCCTACGACTAGCAACTGCTAGTCTGCTTGGATGGCTTAAGAGACAGATCAACTATTATCCCAAGATACTTTTCTTTCATGACACTGTTAAAGTATTTCCCATCCAAATTATAATTATAATTCAAATTACAATAACCCACATGCAATATCTTGCATTTATCACAATTAAAACGTATCTATAATTTATTTGTTCAACTCACTAATCGATCTAAATCTTTTTGTAAAAGAGCAGCATCCTCTTCACATCACCAGAACTAAACTTGTATTTGAGCATTCAATAAATATAAAGTAAACAGGTTTTATTTCATGTTGAATTTTATTCAATAAACATTTTCAACTAATTTACTACAAATATATATTATACATAATAATATATATGTATTACCAGATTAAATTTAATACAAATTTAATTGTTTGTTTGTCTTTTGAATTTCGCGCAAAACTAGACGAGGGCTATCTGCGCTAGCCGTCCCTAATTTAGTAGTGTAAGACTAGAGAGAAGGCAGCTAGTCATCACCACCCACCGCCAACTCTTGGGCTACTCTTTTTACCAAAGTCACATTATTACGCTGAAAGGGTGAGCATGTTTGGTTCGACGGAAATTCGAACCCGCGACCCTCAGACTACGAGTCGAACGCCTTAACCCACTTGGCCATGCCGGGCCCCCAAGTTTAATAATGTAAAGAAAAGAATGTAAAGTTAATTGCTAAGAGACACAGAAATAAATAGACATAATACAAATCGTTGAAACATCTTTTCATATTTATTTTTCGAGATTACGTTTTGGATTAGAGGTCTTATTCAGTACGTAAAGTTTAAAATTCATCTATAGGATTTGAAAACTAAAACTCTTAAAATGAAATTAAAGCAATGAGCTTTTTTATTTCAATATGTGTAATAATATATAACATATGTAGTAAACATCAACGCAGTTTTGATTATAAGTATACAATAATTTCAAAAATATTTCTGTTTCGTACAGAACTACCAGGATTTACTACAATTTATTGGTGAGCTAGGGACTAACTCGCGCCAGAGGACTGTCTCTTCTCATTCACTTAATGACCACAAATAACAGACCTTTTTACGAACGCCCATAGTTTACTACAGTTTATATACTGTACAATATACAAGTGTTTAGCATAGGTGTTATTATTTAGTTTAATTTGTGACTTAATAGCTGTTTAGTTTTTAATACAGAAGTGCTGAAGATGAATCATTTTAAAAATATTAATTGTGACAAATTTCATTACTTAACTCTGTAAAAGTATGAACCAGACATGACCAGGTAGTTAGGACGCTTGGATCAAATTCTCACCCCACCAAACCTGTTTGCTCTTTCTGCCGTGGGGGCGGTATATTATGACGGTCAGTCCCATTCCTCGTTGACAAAAGCTCAAGAGTTGGCAGTGGGTGGTGATAACTAGTTGTCTTCCATCTAGTCTTTTACTGTTAAGTTACGGACGGTTTGTGCAAATAGCTCTCCTGTAGCTTTGCTCGAAATTCAAAACAAATCAGTTTGTGCTGCCGTAAATGGAGAGTTAAAATTGATGCGCACCGAACACAATCAATATTATTGAGAAAATTGTATAAAATATAAAAGAAGCAAATTAATACTACAGTTATATCTAGAGAGAACTCTCTTACAGGTAGCAACATCACTGAATTTCTTAGGGACTACATAAGACACAAAATTAAAATGGATGCCACAGATTAATAGCATAAAAACCAGAATTTGGAAGAGAGCGAAAATCTTAGGAGCCTGGTAACAAACAAGGAGCTTCACCATAAAAAATATTAAGAATTTATAATTTATACAATATACTTAAGACCAGTTGTGGAATATGTCTGTATAACATGGATATATGTATCAAAAATGCACATCTACAAACTATAGCGTATATAAATCATATTTTAACGAAAGCATATAGAGTGCCATGATCAACAAATTCAGATTTTCTACACAACTATTCAGACTCGTTTCAATATTATAAAAAAAAAACATTAATAAAAAAGAACTGTTTGTTTGTTTTGAATTTCGCGCAAAGCTAGACGAGGGCTATCTGCGCTAGCCGTCCCTAATTTTGCGGTATAAGACTAGAAGGAAAGCAGCCAGTCATCACCACCCACCGTCAACTCTTGGGCCACTATTTTACCAATGAATAGTGGGATTGACCGTCATATTATAACGCCCCCATGGCTGAGATGACAAGCATGTTTGGTGTGACTAGAATTCGAATCCGCGACCCTCGGATTACGAATTGAGTGCCTTAACCACCTGGCCATGCCAGGCCGAAAATGAACTGATAAACCAGTCCTAAATACCTCTCCCCGTTTTATAATATAAAACGTGTCGAAAAATAGATGACTGACGATATAGGATGTTAATGCAAGAGCCCTTTAATTCTAGGGTTAAAATATGAATGATTAAGCGCACATAAACATGGTTGGACCTTGGACACGTAGATTTTTTAAATTTGTTTTGAAGTTCGCGCAAAGATACACGAGGGCTATTTGCAAAAAGACTAGAAGGAAGGATTAGTCATCATCACTCACCGCCAACTCTTTTACCAACTAATTTTGAGATTGACTGTCACTTTATAAGGCACCCACAATTGACAGGGTTAGCATATTTGGTAGAACGAGGGTTCGAACATGCGACCCTCAGATAAGGAGTCAGTCATTAGTTCATAATTGGAGATGTCGATAGATAACCTTAGTAACTTTGACATAAATACAAAAAAACAACAACTTCTCTACAAATTTACATATCACATATCCAAAGCATAGCCGTGGCTATGTGGATTAAACCATTTATTGTTTGGGTTTAAGAATTAAAGAGCATTCGTAGAATACCTCATATAATCAATGAGCTATCGTTCGAGACGCTTCACAAGATTGTCCAGGTTTGTCACATTCTGGAAGTGCATCAAGTAATTTAATTAAACTATAATAGAAAGCTGAAAGAATTATATCCGGGGTTTGATTTCCCACATTGGATAGAGAAGATAAGTGTCTTTTCTCTGAAACAAACAAATACACACCAACAATCTAAAAAGAAATACATTCATGAAAAAAGAATCCCTCAATTTTTTTGGTTAAAATGGTGAAAAACAAACCGTACTATAAATGTTATGCTTTTAAAGTGGCAAAACTAGCGTTTTGTACGAAACTCATTTGTTTTAAATGTGGCAGCGGTAGTTTTGAACGTAACTGTAGAGCTTATAAATGACAAAGATATTATTTCGAACCTATTAGTTCACTGATAGAGATATTATTTCGAACCTATTAAACCTGGTAGAATATTAGGCTGAGAACGTTATGTTAAAACGATTTTAAACATGTCAATCAGCAAGTCACATGACAACTACAGCTAATATAAAGTCGTGTAGGAACGGCTTATGTCACCGCTACATTTTGATAGTTTGATGTTTCTTAGGTAGTGTGATGACACTGAAAAGTTGTTTTGGGAAGGATATATATATATATATATATTAACCCTTTCCGACGTAAAATATACATACAATCTGATCATAAATATGTTTTTAGGCTAGAGGATTAGACTTTTCAAGACGGGAATATCCTTTGTACATAATGACATTGGAAAACAATGGAATATAGATAAATTTGGGGATTTCATAAAAATACCCAAAATAAGTCATCTCTCGTTTGTGTTAAAGAAAATGCAATGTCTTGTAACAGTTAAGAATACACAAATACAAAGATTAAGGTCAGTGTAAAAAGTTGGAAGCATAGACCAAAGAATAGTAGTGGACATAATCAAGAAAGATCTCTGTATGGAAAGCGACACAAGTCATGGGTACATAAGTTACTTCATGACACATCTCTTCAACTGTCTCACACCTCAAGCACCTAGATAATTAAATGGGTATTCATGCTAGCCCAAAGGCAAACACATCAATCAAGTCATGAGATATAGCGCTTATGGACTTTAGCGTAGTTGAACTGTTGAAGTGGGTATTGGGAAGCCGTCATACTCATAAACGAGAAGGATCATGGCCACCACACAAGAGGCTATGATGTACTTTTGACGCTCTTATAAATAAACATTATTCAATATAAACTACGTTTCAAAAATTTCTTCAGATGTACGCACATGGAAATATAGACTATTATGATATGCAATGTCGAGGCTCCTATATTGTTTTAGTATAACGTACTCAGTATTTTTAGTCTAAATTTGCATAATGTTGGTGTCGTATTGTGCATTATTTTGCAGTGGAGTGATAGTAAAGAATCTACTTAATCTTAGGATAGTGAGATGATAAAATATTTTCAAACAATAAAAATTCGTAAGAACATCTGAAAATGTTTTCACTAACCAATAAGAAACAAGTGATAGCAATTTGAATATAGTTTGTTTCTTACATTTCGTAAAAACAAACGGTGATATAAGAGGTCTATTATTTAATCTTATGTACCATAAATCCTATAGTACATTGATATAGAGAATATGTAAAGAGAACAGCATTGTTATTAACTTAGCTTCAAAGTATATCTCAAGGAAAAACAGAAAATACAACACTCAAAATAATGCTTAAGTTAAATTAACTTCAGTATACTTTTGAAGGAATGTTGATATTATACGTTAAAATGAAAAGTTAAAATTCATGTGAAGTATTAAAAGACAGACACATTTTTTAATCTAATTTCAGGTTAATGGAATCAGCAGAACCATGATGGCGGAAATTAAATTTTGTTTGGAAAAGGTATTCTTATATGCGAAAGAGATTTGTACATTTCCAAATAACATTATTATAAAACATTTGCATATTTACCATTTAAACCGCAAAAGATTTTAATATAAAATGTATTATAATTGAATAATTTGTCTTTTTTTTTTCCAGTGATATTTCTCAGACGAAATATTATCCAATACTGAAAATATATTTTAAAAGATTGGAATTTCTTTATCAGTTGCCACCTTGGTAAACAATTTTGAGTATTCGAATTAGTTTTAACAGAAAAATCTTCATGCACTACTTCGTGATTATATTTAAGCAATAGAAGTTCAGGAGAGGATTAAAATACAGAGGTCAAAGGTGAAGAAATCTATATGAGCAAAATGAGACAAAACTATTATTTTTTTCAGAGATAATAATCTAGGAATATTCTCCGCACAGAAAGCTCTCTTTCATTCTTTAGTATAGAATTAAATACCTACCCAAAGACGGATGACACAAATCAAATTCATGTTCTAGCCTTTCAGTGACGCCTCAGTCAATCGATAAGAGTGAGAAGTTTACGTTTTAGGGGAAAATGACAACATTTTGTTTACAAGCACATTTGTTGTGTGAAATCATAAACAAAAGTTTCTAAATTTTCAATAAACTTGTCAAAGAATATATAGGTTTAACTTCATTCTCTTTTTTATTTTAATTATTTGATTGCTTTACCCTTAGAGAAATATTATTTGAGGAAAACAGGTTTCGTAAACAGTGTTAGACACTAACAGTAAACCTTACTTCCTTTGTTAGCTGTCTGTTTTGTCTTAAACCATTCTATAAGATTCCAAGAATCGACAAAGAAAAGAACATGTTCTGGAGAGGATAACTTTAATTATATTCGCTTGGTTTAATAATCTTTTTAACCTCAAGATGTTGTCATGATTCCAAGAAATTCACAAAAAACTAATTGTAGCTTCTAAATGAATCGCCTTAATCATGTTCTCTTCGTGTGTGATGTTTCTCTCTCAAGCCTTTATCATGGCAATATGTTTCTCAAACATGAAAAGAGAAAAATTCTATAAATTATCAACAATCTTTATCATGTTTCATCCTATTTAATAACTACATTGTTTTGGTACTTAGTTTTTATGGTAAAACTACTAAGTATGTTTTCAGTCTTTCCTAATTTTGAAATACCGACCAGAGAGAAGTCAGCTACACAATAGCTTCTACCAATCATCATTCATGTAAAAAGGATTCACTATCACTATTATAATGCATTCACAGTTTAAAATGTGGGGAATATTTTTGTGCTGTCGCATGAATGTGAACAGACCTCGACTGCTCCGAAATCCGGAGCTCTATCAAAAGGCGAACACATGTTCTGTTAATTTCGTACAAATATTGTTCGATGAAGTTTTTAAATCACTTTGCAGTGCAGTTTGTTTGTATGTTGCTAAACAAAATACTACACTAAATACTACTAAAGTTGTGAATATCACAGGAAATGAGCATTATGAAACCTCAAGCAATCCAAAGACAGTGCTTATTAGTTTGTTTTTGAATTTCGCGCAAAACTATATAAGGGCTATCTGCGTTAGCCCTCATATAGTTAACAGTATAAGACTAGAGGAAAGGCAGCTAGTTATCACCACCCACTGCCAACTCTTGGACTGCTCTTTTACTAAGTAATAGTGGGATTAACCGTTACATTATAACGCCCCCACGGCTGAAAGGATAAGCATGTTTGGTGTGACTGGAGACAGCGTTATAGTAAGCAATTGCTTATTTGCTATTTTGCTGTCATCTCTCGAATTATACAGAAACTTTGGTTTCTTAATATACTTATTGTCAGTCTTAGTTGCATTTAAGTGATGTCAGAAGAGACGAGAAAAATACAACTATATTTTAAGCTGAATAAAGACTTATACATAACAAAAAATGCTTTCGTAAGCAGAAAAGAAAAATAATGTATAAAAACAATTATCTTTTTATTAATTTGCTAACTTCCTACAAACATTATTTGGCAAAGTCTTTCAAGTTATCTGACAGCAGAGTTTGTTTATTTGTTGTTAATCACAAGGCGAAAGAAGTTGTTACCTCTAATATTCCAAGCCAAAGAATCGAACCCTGAATCGTAGCATTATAAGTATACTGCTGAGCCACCGGGGGATGGAATGGGGTGCATTTCAGAAGCAGATCTGTCATTTCTCGTTTCTATTAAAATGTTTTTTGTTTTTTTTTTATAGACGTACTTGTTTGTTTGGTTTAGTTTGCATTCGGATAATGTCGACAACAATGTACATAAAACAGCTTCTTTAAATACATCAATAAAACAAAAAATAAATATTGCAATGTCACATGTGATAGTTGCAGCTGTGTACTGAAACTAGCTGCTTAAAAAGTAGGATCAAAAACACAAATTCATTATAAAACTATAATTATTTCTACTGCTATTGACAACAACACCTTCCTCAGAAATGTAAATTTAAAAATAAAACTTGTGTGCAAGTGATATTTCCAAGATATCACTGGAAACAAAAACATAAATGTAAAAACATAATTTAATACCCCCGGTGGGATAGAGTTAACTTTGCGGATTTACAAAGCTAAGATCCGGAGTTCGATTCCCTTAAATGGACACAGCAGATAATTCAATATCGCTTTACTCTAACACAATCAAACAAATATAATTTAATCATAGAAGTCAATGATACGCGCAGCAAGGATAAATAAACACAATTTAATGGCCAGATATCAATGATATTAGCAGAAGGGTAAATACAACTTAGTAATAGGACGCCAATGGTATTAACTGGAAGAATGGATAAACGCAACTTAATGGTAGGACACCAATGGTATTAGCAGGAAAGATAGATAAACGAAAATTAGCGGTAGGACACCAATAATATAAACAGAAGTGATTGAAAAACACGATGCTTAGACACTAATGTTATTAGCAGAAAGGATAGACAAACACAACTTAGTGGTAAGACACCAATAATACTAAAAGAAAGGATGGATAAACACAAGTTAATCGGGACACCAATGACATTAGCCATAATTAAATAACTCTAGCTACTTCAGGTCATCTTTTCATGTGTTGTTGCAATGTGCTACTTATGTAAGACCTGTATTATGTGAAAACAAATGTAATATTTTGATTTCGAAAATCTGTAAAAAAGTATTTTAGGTGTTACAAAAATATAAAACAAACCTTTTATATTTATTTATATTATTATTATTTATGCCTCTCGATTCATTGAAGAAACATAGGGCCGCAATGACTTGCGGATTCATTAACAGGCTGCTTTTTAAGTGAGTAGATTGTTAGCCCACTGCACAACCCCCAACCAGGAGGATAAACCTTAGCCGTCCCTAATTTTGCAGTGTAAGACTAGAGGGAAGGCAGCTAGTCATCACCACCCACCGCCAACTCTTGGGCTACTCTTTTACCAACGAATAGTGGGATTGACCGTCACATTATAACGCTCCCACGGCTGCGAGGGCGAGCATGTTTAGCGCGACGCGGATGCGAACCCGCGACCCTCAGATTACGAGTCGCGTGCCTTGACGTGCTCGGCCATGCCGGGCACAACCTTTTATATTAATCAACTGAAAAGGTTTCATTAATTGATAACTATTTCGTTTTAAAGTTAAATTACAAGACAGGATTAGATTGTTAACCACACTTGTTGTTAAGCAAAAAAGCAACACAAAAGGCTATCTGTGCAGTGACCATCACGGGTATTGAAACTCCGATTTTAGCATTATAAATTTACAGATGTAATGCTGAAGCGCTGGGCTTTACTCCTATTACATTTTCTTTAACATCTATAGGTGTGTATTTTGTACTTGTAAATCAGTATAATGACATTTAAGTGTTTCCTCTATCAGATAATTATGCAAGAAAACCCATAGGGTGTGTTCTCAGGAATATAAACTTTAATGATAAGGATGCATTAAATATATTGAAAATAATATAATAAAAGTATAGAATGTGATTGTGACAGTTTTAGCTCAGAATAGTCGGCTATCCTTGTATATATATATATATATATATAAAGAATTAAAACAACGTTAAACTCACAAGTTTAGAAGAATTAAATTAACAAAAAACGTATATAAAATTAACCATTACAATAAAGATTGATAGTCTGACACATCTTTGATTGGGTTTTTCAATTCTATCAGAGGATAAACCAACATAAATTTATTTTTTCTTTTATCATAGCGTATCGATAACATAATATTATTTAGATATAAAATTACATTAATATGGCAATGCTCTTGAAAGTCTAAATATTAAGCTATACTGATTCGATAGTATTGTTGAATGTTTGAAGGTTAAACTATATTGACATAAGAACACCGTTGATGATCTAAATGCCACATTATATTGCTTTAATAATACTGTTGAAGGCCGAAGTGCCAAGCTATACTAAAATATTAACATAATGTTTAGGGACAACAAGGGATCTATTGGTCCACCTAGATTATTCTACCTTATAAACTAAACTAAAATAATTAAATAAAAAAAGCACTTAAAGCCAGCCTTTATCATTCATAAAGTTATAAAACTCTCTGTTAAACTTATGGAAATTTACTATCTCCACGAGATCTAAAGAACCTATACCAAAGGCCAATCACCCTGTAAGAAAAATAAAACTATCTTAACTAAAAATGTATATCAGAACGGCTGGTATCGGTATTAACACTTTTATTGAAAGGAGAGAACAACGTTTCGAGCTTCCCAGGTCATCTTCAGGTTAAGAAAGAGAAAGTTTGAATGTGACTATTGATGGACATATGTCTTAGGGAAGAGAGTATAAACGGATACGGGATTGTAAGGGGCATTGGAGTTGGATATTAGGTTATTAATTATTATAGGCATAAAGATGTTCCTTTATATTGACTTAATCTTGGTTTTAGTTGTTGTATAAGTGGGGATTCTTTGATTTTTCGTTTGTTTTTATTTATTTCCCTACTTAATACCTGGGTGTTTTCTATGGTTATGTTGTGTTTATTTGATTTACAGTGTTCAAAAACTTATGAATCCATTTTTTTTCTTTAAATCTAGTTTCCATTTTTCTGTTTGTTTCTCCAATATACAAGGTGTCCCAAAAAGTGTATGACACACTTTGAATGATTATAAATACAAAGTTTATTAAGATTTATCTAGGTTTTATAATCCAAGCTTAAGAAGACAAGTGTAGAATCATAGAATCTTTTGAGTTATCGCAGGTGTTTGAACTGATGACCGTTCTGATCCAGGCACTGCTGATAACGCGGACAGTGGAACTGCAAACTTCACAAATCATTTCATTTGATATTTGGGTATGTTCTCTTTGAATTGCTGCTCTCAGCTCATTGATTGTTGCAGATTTTGTGTTATAAACCTTATCTTTGACGTATCCCTATAAAGAGAAAATCCAGATGTGTGAAGTCTGGTTAACATGGGGGAAATTCAGTGCTACCTCTTCGTCCAATCCATCTGTTCGGCAAATTTTCGTCAAGATATGTCCTCACATTATTATGATAATGGGGAGGTGTTCCATCTTGCTGGAAATAAAACTCCTCATCTCCAAGTTGCTCTCGAATGCATGGCAAGACAGATTCTTGGAGCAAGTTCAAATAACCGAGACCAGTGACTGTGTTTTCGAAAAAGAATGGTCCAATTACGCCCAACGCTGATGAGACACACAGCACTCTAAGCCCTGGTAAGTTCAGCCGTAACACGCGGATTCTGAGGTGCCTAGTAGGTGCAATTGTGGCAGTTAACAGAGCCATTTAACTTAAATGTGGCCTTATCGCTCCAGAAAATCTTGTTTAGAAACTGTGATTCTCTGCAGATTTTACCAGGTACCACTCACAAAATTCAACTCTCAGGTCAGGATCATCTTCATTGATGGCGTGGACTAATGCCGGAATAAAACTTCTCCAATGAAAGCTCTTCAACATGCGATGGAAGCTTGATTTTGGTAATCCTGTCTCACGTGTTCTTGGTTAAACAGATTTTATTCGAGATCGGTGGAGACTTTCCAACAGTTCTGCTTCTTGTGTTGGACTAGTAGACGACTGCGATCTTCTAGAACGCCCTTTATGGATGTCTTGAACAGTTTCATTTATTTCAAACTTATCTCTGATGCGAGTATTGGTGAGTCGCGATGGTGGATCTGCTTGAAACTCCTTTCTAAACCGTCTTTGCACTTCAGCTACGTTCTCACACTTCCAGTAACACTTTAAGATATATTTCCTTTTTTCAAAGATTATTATTGCTTCTGCCATTACTTCAGATCAATTGCATCTGTAGAAAGGAAAGTACGAGTGAGTTATAATCATTTAAAGTGTATATACATTTTTGGGACACCCTGTAGAAATTGTGGCAGTTGTTGCATTGTAATTTATAAATTATGTTGGTGTTGTGTTTGTCAGTGTAGTGGTTTTTACATAGTATGGACTTTTGTTTTGTACCATATTTTTTGAATAAATTTGGTGTTTACTGGAATGTTGTGTTTTGTTATAAGTTTTATTCCAAATGTTGGTTATTTTCTCGCTGATGTCGGGAACATATGGTATACAGTAATATAAGTTTGTTGTATCTTGGGATTTATTGTTGTTGGCTTAGGTGTGTGCATATAATTTTTCCACATTTTTTTTTAGGAAGTTTGTTGAAATGTTGTTTTATTTTGTTGATTTCATCGTTAATTTTTTGGGTAAACATAGTTTTGTGGCTGTGTTTATTTGGTTTCTTAATATGTTGAGCTTTTGTTTTGTTTCTTGTGCTGAGTTCCAGGGAATGTATAATCCAGTACGGGTGATTTTTCTGTGGATTTCGGTTTTGAATTGTGTATCAGTTCTAGGAAGGTTCAAACGTTGTTCTCTCCTTATCAATAAAAGTGTTAATACTCATACCAACCGTTCTGAGATACATTTTTATTTCAAATAGATTCTTCGTCATCAAGAATTACTTCACAACGGCGATTATACGAGAAGTGTAAGTCTTTTGTGTTTCTTTGTGTACTGTTTTAAACTCCATTATGCTTGAACTTACATTTCGCCATTGTTAACCGTACATGTTCGTGCAATCCTAACGAAACTGAGAAACTCAAATCAAAAAATCATCAATAGAAGAAAGGCATTTGTTTCATCCTACAGTGAAGAAAGGAAAACTAATCCACAATTATGTGAAGATAAAACTATCAAAGAATATTACCCAGTGTACAAAGATTATCCATAATTTACAGAAAGAAACCTACTAAAGCCATGCTAAGCTCGAACTGTAAAGAACTAAATGACCTACAGAAACAAAAAATTAATCTAGACTATCAACTGGCCTGCTGCAATCAAACAGACACTTATGGACTCATACAATACAACATCAAACAACTCAATAGCAAGAACGACAAGGAAAAGGAGATCCGCCACAACAAGAAACCAGATAAATTAATGTGCAACAACAAAAACAAAAAGACGCCAACAAAACGAACTACCAACAAACCTCGTAATTAACAGATCCGACCGAAAATTAAGCAATCAATAAATACATCTACTCAATAAAGGACTCGACTTCACAGTAACATCTAGAAATATTCCATCCATCGATGGAAGCCTGTCTGGAAGACCTAGCTAGAAGACTGGTGATCCACTCTACACAAACAGAAAACACCAACATAACAACGAAACCAAACCACCAGGAAGAAGACAACTTCGACAACAATTCCACCGACAACCAACAACCTATCTTTCCAGGTAGAACTGAAACATCTCAAAACAGCATTTTAAACAACCTTTTCAAAGAATTTTCACACAAAACTATCAACATAATTTCATAGAAAAGAAATATAAAAAATAACCTCACAGAAAAAGATATTAATTCTATAAACAACTTAAAACAAGACAACAGTATTAAAATTATAAAAACAGAGAGAGGCAATGCTATAATTATAATGAACACAAATGAGTACAATCAACTTGTCAGATACAAATAAATTTAAACTGCTAAACACAACTCCAACAAAACCACATGAAAACAAGTTAAAGAAAATGTTACTACAAATGAAAAAGAAACCAGCACAATAACAGAAAGCATTCATTCTTACCTATGAAAGACAGCCTCACGCACACCACAACTGAACGGCACCCCTAAACCCCACAAACCTGATTGTCCACTACGACCCATAATTTCGACTTATGAATCATTCAACTACATCCTTGGTAAATATATAGTGTGGGCATTTTCTAGATATGTAACATCAGCCGACTCCTTTTTCAAAGACTTTTCCAACTTTAAATATATTTTTAATCCACTAAATCATAAATCTTAATGGCCAGTTTTGATGTAATTTCTCTCCTCACAGAAGTCCCAACAACTGAAGTCTGCAAGATAGCCTTAGAATTTTATATCCAAGACCCTAAACCATTGATACACATTCCCAGCAACCGCTTAACAACCCTTATAGAATTCATCACCACCAAAATTAACTTTATGTTCAATAACTAAAACTACCTACAAATAAATGGTTTAAGCATGGGAAATCCCGTGTCACCAGTTCTATCCAACATTTTTATGACACAGATTGAATAACAAGCGATCAATAGCATTTCTTAACCTCAAAATTACTAGAGTTGATACAAAATTCAAAACAGAAATCTACAGAAAAATCAACCATAGTGCATTATACATTTTCTGGAACTCAGCATATGAAACAATAAAAACACTCTAAGAAACACAACTGTGCTCACCCGATAAACTTAACGATGAAATCAACAAAATAAAACAACGCTTCATCAATATTAACAAATTTCTTCAAAAAACCGTGGAAAAAATTATACTCACACACCTAGACCAGCAACAACAAACGAAATAAATCCCAAGATGCAACAAATAACGAAACCTTACACTGCTGCATTCCATATGTTCCCGACATTAGCGAGAAAATAACCAACATTTGGAAAAACGTATAACAAAACACAACATTCCAGTAAACACCAAATTTATTCAAAAAACATGGTACAAAACTAATGTCCATACTATGTAAAAACTACACTGACAAACACAACACCAACATATTTTATAAAATACAATGCAACAACTGCCACGACTTCTATATTGGAGAAACAAGCAGAAAAATGGACACTAGATTCAAAGAACAAAAAAAAAACACCTTTACACGTTTTGAACACTGCAAATTAAATTAACACAACATAACCATAAAAACACCTGGATATTAAGTAGGGAAACAGATATAAACAAATGAAAAATAAAAGAATCCCTACTTATACAGCAGCTAAACCAAAATTAAACCAATATAAAGGAACATCTTTATACCTATACCAATAAATAACCTAATATCCACCTCCAATGTCCCCTACAATCCGGTACCCGTTTATACTCTCTTCCCTAGGATATGTGTCCATCAACGGTCACATTCAAACTTTCTCTTTCTTACCCTAAAGATGACCTAGGAAGGTCGAAACCGTGTTCTCTCCTTATCAATAAAAATGTTAATGCCTATACCAGCCGTTCTGGGATACATTTCTATTTCAAGTGGTTTTCTCGTCATCAAGAATATCTTAATTAAGGAATGACACTTACCCTGCCAAAACTTACATTTGTATCCTCTAGTCCAGTGGTTCTTAACCTTTTTCAGTGTTTGCACCCCTTTCAAATCAGTAATCATTTCTCGCACCCCCTGGAAACTTAAATATAAAAAAAGCTAAAAATACAAAGTTGATGTAATCAAAAATTTTTTTTTAATCTTCATACATACAGCATACCTTTTTTCAAGACAAAAATTCAGGGTACATAATGAAAAATTAATTTCAATTTTGTTAATGATGTTTTTATTTAGCCTGTAATGCACAGTAAACTTAGTGACTTCGTTGCTGCTGTTTTTTCTCTATGATGGCATCAAATCTTGGCGTCTTTGTACTGAGTGCCACTCGCATGTCATGTTCAAAATTCAGCCGATTTCTGCATTTTGTTTGGATGTGAAGTAGACAAGAAAATCCTTGTTCACACAAGTAAGTAGTTGCAAATGGTACCAGCTTTCTTCGCTAATGCAGGGTATGCTTCCAGCTGAGAAGCCCAGAAGTGTTCCAGCTGACTATTGGTGAACTCCATTTGGATTTCACGATTGTGTCTAAGGTCGATGAGATCTTCCTTGATGCCGCTGACATCTTCCAAATTCTGCATGAAAGGATTCAGGATCCAGTTGTCATAAGTTTGCAGCTCTCCACACGAGAAGTAACCCTCAAATGAAGTACGCAGCATCTGCATATGTTCAACAACTTTTGCAACAAAGTCTGGATGCAGGGTAGAATTTTCTGTGACTGTCTCTTCCAGGCAGGGGAAATTTGCCAAATTCCCCATCTCACACGCTTTATCCACAAGACAAGTTTTTCTTTGAATGCAGCCAATTTCGCGCTTGCAGTCACAATGTTGAGTCCCCTTCCTTGCAGAGAGAGATTGAGTTCATTGAGAGCTAAAAACACATCAGCCAAACAGGCAAGCATCTGAACAAAACTAGGTTCTTTGAAATATATAGCCAGTTCTTGTACCCTTTCACGGAGAAACTGATGAATTTCTCCTCTCAGTTCAAACACACGAAACAGCACACGACCACGTGACAACCACCTCACTTCAGTGTGGTACAAAAGAACAGTGTGTTCCTGACCCATTTCCTCACAAAGTGACTGAAACAATCGATGATTCAAAGCTCGGCTGCGAATAAAGTTTACAACCTTGACATAAATATCCAGAGTTTTCTTGAGATCTGGGGGCAATGTCTTTGCTGCAAGAGAGTGATGATGAAGAAAGCAGTGAGTGATTTTCAGATTAGGAACTTCTTTCCTCATTAATGCAGCAAACCCAGAACGATTGCCCAGCATTGCTGGTGCACCATCTGTACATATTGAACCAATTTTGTCAAGGTGAAGTTCGTTTCTTGAGAAAAATTCTTGTATTTTGTTAAGCACATCTATAGCTTGTGCAGTTGTCTTTAAGGACTGACAGAAAAGGAAACTTTCTTCCACTTTTTTCTCCTTCACGTAACGAACTACTGCCAATAGCTGACAACAGTTGGATACATCTGTTGATTCATCCACTTGTAGGCTAATCTTAACTGGCTAGCCTTGATGTCAGCTACAACTTGTTCCAGGATGTCAACACTCATGTCGATGATTCGGTTATGGATTACATCATTTGACAAAGACACTTGTTGGAGTTTCTTCTCAGCTTCCTTGCCGAGAACAATCTTTGCCATTTCAAGGGCACATGGCTTGATCAGTTCCTCACCAATTGTATGGGGTTTCTTTGATTTAGCAATCTGGTATGCAACTTCATAAGAAGCACGCAGTAAAGGTTTCTCTGTTGGCGAAAATCCATAAGTCGGCAATGTGCCAACCTGATCAAACCTAGCTCTTTTGACCCTTAATGTCACAATGTCATTTCCTGCATCCCTGCCACCATGTTTGTTCTTGAAATGTTCATCAAGCTTTGATGGCTTCAAGTTCGCATTGGAGAAGAGTGTGCTGCACAGGATACACTGTGGACGTTGTGTCCCATCCTTCTCTGTAGTACAGGTGAAACCAAACTTGACATATTCGTCATTCCACTTTCGTTTCTTCGACATACTGCAGACAAATCTGGAAAAGAAACACATTCATGTGTAGGTGTTTTCTTTTTTTTATGAATTATCTCTAAAATATGTGATGGAGAGACTGAAATACCTGGTTTAATCAGAAGATTTGTAGGCATGACAATACATTCTATGAAAATATTGTAACGGCTACACTGCTACAGTGATGATGTATGTTATGTAAACAACCCATCGCTCATTTAAATAAATGTGTAGAAAGCAAAATCTGAAATAATACATAACCAACCTTCCACCCTACTGTTATGCATCAGAAAAAAAAAATAACATTGAAACAGGGAGACCATAACTCACGTGTTGATGGCACGGATGGGTGGTGTGGACTGAGACGTGATGATAACCTCCCTCTCTCTCCGTGTTGCGCACGTGTCCTGTACGCGTCCCTTCCTCGTCTATCCAAATGACTTACCCGTTTGTTTACCCTGTATTGGAATCTGATGCAACTTTACCACTTCATTAGGAAGTCAGGTTTAGGTTTAACTTTATCTCGGAACACTGCTGAAGCAAAAATGTTTCTTCTTAGGAGAAATATAAAGCATACTCTTATGTAAAAATATAGATTTGCTTTAATTATTCATGGGCATCCTCGCACCCCTTGGGAATCATCTTCGCACCCCTTAGGGGTGCGGGCACCCCCCTGGTTAAGAACCCCTGCTCTAGTCCTAACATTCTCACCATGAAGTATGGAAAAAAGATAATGCATCGACATTATTTGTTGGGTTACTATGACTCTCTTAAGGTAACCAAATGCTTCGTCATCTGATTAGTGACGCACATGAAAGGATTAACGAGATTCCCACTGTTCCTATCTATTATCTGGCGAAACCACAGCGAAGGGATAAACACATTAATCAAACAATGTCCTACACAACTCAACCAGATCCTTTCTAACTCGTCTTTTTCAAGAGAAAACAATATCAGAGATTTTAACCTCCCGCGCATGACAACTCATCTCCCATGTGTTATTTGAAGTGTGAAAATTTTATTTATTTTCATTTCCCAATATAATACCTGTAATTGTATTTTCCTTATGTGTATTATATTCAGGTAATACTTTCATCTTCTATATATTCATCATGATTTCTATATGGTTGATAACTTTAATACCAGATGTCAGTTATTGTTACGAATTGTTGCCCAGATATATATTTTACAGCAGTATTTTACAGCTAAACGAATTTGTGTCACTCAGTACAACGCTACTCAGTGAAGGCTCTGGGAAAATGGCCAAAAGCTTGCAGATAAAGTATTTTAACGTGGAAATAAGTTCTTGTATAATTTTTATATAAATTTACCTACGTTATGAGTTTTAAAAAGAAGTCACGTTCACAATAATAATAAGTTTTAAAACTTTGAATAAGAATAATCTCAAAATGACTGGTAAACTACTTGGTGTACTATACAAGTTTTAAAAATTTAAATTAAAATATGAGGAAATAGTAATGGGAAAAATAAGGAAATAAGGCAGGAATAGGTGGGATAACATTATAATAGTAGGTGGTTTTTGACGTAGAGCAACCTCGAAGTGGGTGTGATCATCGTTCCGCCAGTTTCTCCTTCGTGTTTTACTTTGATCTTTAATCCAATTAAAGAGTTGAATTGAGTTTTATCAACAGCTAATACTATTTAACTATCAAAATGTTAAAACTCTCAAAAATCAGTGGTTTTGCTACTACAATTTTGGTTCATACCTTACCAGTCAAATAGTTATAATGTCTCCCATAAGCAAAGCATTAGTTTTAGTGTTTCATTTCTCACTTCCGACATCAAACATCAGCTTTATGATGACGTTTATTTTGTTAGGGTTATGTAATTTGATTGCTTTCATATGTCTGTACTTGGTTGCTGAAGCAAAATGTACAATATAGAAATTTAGCTATGTAAACTTTTAATTAAGTTTGGACAATTACCAAGATACAAAACGCATACGAAGTAAGAATGGACAGAAAGATTTTATTTTGTGTTTTTTTACAAATAGATTGACCATTTTGCAAATAGAATAAGTTACTTACTGACAAACTCAGTCATGTTTTTTGTTCGGCACTCACAAAAATATAGTTACGGATTGTTCCACTACATGTTCAGTCAAATGTTTTTGGTGTATTTAAGAATAGAGAAAGAATATAGAACTATTATCAGTATTAATTTTATAATTGAATGAGTTGAACATCAAATACAACTAAACTGGTTAACAGCGTGGTAACTTTCAAGAAATGACCTCAGGTTTTTCCCTTAAGAAAATGTTATATTAAGTCAAAACGCCCGAAAAAAAAAAAAAAAGACATTTATTTATGCAAAATTTCTATTAATAAGTTTCAGGTTTGTAAAGTTCAAACATAAATACTTAAATAAAAGCATTCGAGGTGAATAGTGAACAATGCAAAGCAAATGTACAATTAAAGGCACCAGTAAAATTATGACAAAGGTAGTTTCATAATTTAGAACTTTGTATCTCACAAACGCTCTGACATAGATGGTGAAATTGCATAGGGAGTGTTAAAGGTATCATGTGAAATTAAAAGCCAAGTTATTACAAACTGTTACCATCAGTGCCACTGCAAGTTAATCGCTGATAGGTGTCCATAATTCATTAAATCCACATGAAAAATAAAGCTCAACAATACGCATCTGATTTGGTACGTTGGCCACTTTCCAGAATTGTACAAGACTTTCCACGGTATATAATTGACTACACTTTACCTACAGCCAGAAATCAGCTGGTGTTAAATCTAGTACATAGGTGGTTATTCACAATAAAAGTAACGTGAAATGGTTCTGTCATGAAAAGACGTGTTTCACCTAGTTACCAATATATAGAGGAGCATCATTCTCTATCGCATTTCGTTGCTGAATCACAATGGTTGTAGATGTTGCTGGGCACCATGTAGGATTGATTGTGCAGGTTAACACTCCGTGTATTCAAGATTTTTCAGAACGTACGATCCGATATCACACCATACTGTCTGCTTAGAATCATGGAGATGTGTGTTTACATGTTGATTAGTTTAAATATTCACACTTTAGTAGAGTGAAGTGTGCTTTATAAGTCCATAAGATATTGTTGGGTCATTTGGTCTTGCCTAGAACATCAACACAAAATCACCACTAAACCCAACTCTCTCAGTAGTTGAACATGAAACAGCTTGTAGGGAAATGTTCATAAAATTGACCAAAAAACATTAGAAATAGTTGAAATTGACAAAACTCAACACTAAGCAATATGATATGTACTGCTGTTCCCATGCATTTATACTGAGATGTTCTTCTACAGTAAGGCTAACTTCAGCAATAGTTTCATCAGTTTACTGTGGTCTGCCTGCACTTGGTTTATCACAAGTTTCATCAAAATGTTTAATGAACTTTCGCACAGCATCGCTATTATACACTCTATGGTATTTGCTAAGAGCCGACTTGGCATTACAATCTTTGGCGTAATGACATTTTAATATTTCACCCTCTGCACATTTATTTGTTTCGTGTTGGTTGGATGAACGATACTACGACTGACAAGTCCGTCTATACCCAAAAAACACAAAACACGGAGTAAAAATCACAGTGGCACCTATAATGACAACATGTGTTTACAGAAAAATACTGTTTTGTTTGTCAGTTTGTTGTATTGAATTTTGTTCATTAATATGAGCATGTGTATAGAACTAATACAAATTTATTTTGCTGTTTGTTGTTAAACAAAGTCATACAATAGGCTATTTGTAATCTGCAAACTGCGGTTATCGAAAACTAATTTTTTTGCGTTATAAACTCCAGACGTTTAATTTATTGGACATAGGTTTGTATTTTAATTAAAATCCTAAATATGGATTTGTATTTTAATTAAAATCCTAAATAGGAAAGACGAGTATAGATAACTGATTTGATTATTATCTTTAGAAGTCATCTAGTATCTACTTAAGTAATATTTTGAACATACCATGACATTTTTCAATATTTTCGTTATTGCTTAGCTTTTCTACAAAACTTTAGTAGTTTGCATGCTGGGCTGCGGACTGTGAAGTCAAAGATTGAATACACGATACGATATTAAATTCACTCTGTACTTTCAGCTTTGTGGGGTCCTTAACCAAGATATTCTCGTCATTTGGTTAAAAATAGCCGTGTAAACAGTGTGTGATGTTAACAAGTTGCACTCTTTCTGGTCAACAGCCCTAAATTACGGATGATTATGCCTGAACCTCGCTTAGCCTCTTTAACTCGCGTGATTTAAGGGGCCGTTTATTTTGAAAATACCAAATATCTAAGCGATGATCTAAAACAGACACATAAATGTAACTTGTCTGTTTCAAGAGACGAGTAACTAAGTTTGCTAGTAGGGTGCTGCATACGATTTTTTGTGATTATAACATATACAAAAAAATCATTGACGTTTCTTGCCTTAGATTTTCAGTTATGAGGTAGTGAAGAAGTGTGGTCATTAACAAAATTTAGTTTATTCCTTTCAAGTGAACTTAAGCTGGAGATAAAAAAATGCAAAATTCTCATTGATACGTTTAAATAAAGACATTCAGCTTTAACTTTCCTAAAATTAGTAGTATACAGATTGTTTCTAAGTTTCCTGGTGTTTTGGGTATTCTTATACACGTTGATTAACCATACAGGCAAAAATAATACTTTCTTATAATAAGCGAAACGGCAGAATATACTATAAAAAATGTAACTTCAACTTTTGACTCTGTGCTTGAGGACAAAGATCAAACACAGTTTAAAACAAAACTAAATTTATAGTGACCAAAATAATATAAAAAGAGTAAACGCCTTTATATAAAAAATAATAGATTCATTTCTTCCGGAGTCTAACGTTACTCATGTCATTAATTGGTTTGGTTCCTTTTAAATTTCGCACAAAGCTAAGCGAGGGCTATCTGCGCTAACCGTTCTTAATTTAGCAGTATAAGATTAAAGGGAAGGCAGCTAGTCATCAGCACCCACCGCCAACTCTTGGGCTACTCTTTTACCAACGAATAGTGTAATTGATCCTCACATTATAACGCCCCTACGGCTTAAAGAGCAAACGTGTTTGATGCGATGGGGATTCGAACCCACGACCCTCAGATTACGAGTTGAACGCCTTAACCTACCTGGCCATGCCAGGCCGATTGCAGTCTTGCGTGAAACTCAAAACAAACCAAACCAATCTCCGGTCCGAAGTAAACAAGTTAAAGTACTTTTGCTTACTTGTTCTATATTTATTGACTTTCAACAAATGTGATATTTTTATTAATATGAAAATGGCTTTTTACATAGATCTGAATAATTTCCTCGGAAATTATTCATTCTAATTAACACAAACTTTGATATTATCTTTCCAGCAATGTTGTTGTTTTTCTTTTTGTTACCTGTTGGTTTTCTTTCTTTTTGACAAATATGTTTTATATTTTTACCAATATCAAGCTAATTTTTCTCTTTCACGGAAATTAAATTGTAAATTTAAAGATAGAAACTGATAATGCTTTAGATAAAGATTTTTAGTTTCTATTCTGATGAAGATTGCGCGGTCACAATCATTCATCTTGTCTTGCGAGGAGCCAAACATGATAACTAGAGGTCAAGAAATCCCGTTACTTTAGGCCCATCATAATATGACTCAGCCCAAGTTTGCGTTTTTTAAACCGGCTTCCAAAACCATTGACGGTCGTTGGTGAAGAATAAAAAAAAAATCAACAATAATTCTTGTATTTTTTAGAGGGCGCCAATATCGATTTTGGAGGAACGAGACATTTACGTTCCTTTACTCTGTTACGGGTTTGCGTTGTTCCTTTTAGTTTGTATATAATGGACCATAAACAGACATTCTCAGTTCCACAACATCAGTCTTTTTTAACCATTCAGTTGCCAAACTTCCTTCATCTTACAGAGACTACGGAATAAATGTGACAAAAATGTCACTACTGATGACACTCTAATACAATGTGATAGGACTTATCATAGTCACGAGCTTCTCCCATACTATATGGATTACCCATGCTTGAAGTGTAAATTCAAAAGTTCTTGGTTTGCAACTCCATACTTTGAGGCTTTAGTGTGCGCTATAAAGAGTAATCATCCCATATTCTGTCTGAAGAAAGTAGTCCACAAGTTGGAGTTGACAATAAGGTATGTTGACTGTCTGCGTTCGCTCTAGTTTATCATGTGAAAGTTACAGATGATTATTCGCAGGAAGCCCTTACTCGACGCCGCGTAAAACCTCTGAAACAAATAAACTCGTAAAGTATGGTAAATCACACTGTAAGAAGTTCTCCTCTCCCTCAGTTGTACAGCAGCAAATACGAAGACTTATAACACCATAAACCGAGTTTTGTGTTTCATGAAGGGCACAACACAGATTCCCCATTGTATAGAACTGAAATGGAAACCCTTATAGCCCGAGAGCTTTCGAAGGGTGGACCTTTCTTCTTCAGGAGCAATCTGGGAATGTCCAGTATAATTAAACGAATGATATATAAAGATTTATTTCGTAACGTGTTAGAGATCATCGGACTTTCCGGGAATTGTTTATTTCTCTGTGTAGTGTTGTAAACATTTTGTATCAGATGCTATGTAGCCGATGGTGATAATATGTGTGAAAAGGTGTTGGTGGTATTTTAACCTTGGAATGGATAAAATAGGTGTGTTTTTAATAATTGTGCTTCGGTGTTTAAGTGAAAAAGTAAAAATAACACCTGGAGAGTGATTGAGAAAGATATGTTATATAGATCAATTTAAAAACAGGAAAAATAATTATTTTATGAAAAAGTAAGTGAAGAATAAAGTTTGTTTTCTGATAGAAATGAAACTGATGACCGGAGATCACTGATTCCGGGAGCTAGATTAATTCAGAAAGGTTGAACAGTGTTTAGTTTGGCAATCCAATACGCTTCTTTTATTTCTCTGTCTGCTTTTCATCTCTATTGCATAGTTTAGTGCTAAAAAATAAACAAACAGACACTATAAGGAAAATATGATACATAAGACAATAATTTTTAAAGCGTATTTTTTAATTTAATGGTTTTAATACACGAGAACAGCTGTTGTTTTTCTCTATATCCCTTCAGTCCCTTTGGCTTTATTTAACAGAAACAAATCAACTAATGAATCAAAGAGAAAACATTATATAATAAAACTGCTAAATACATTCCGTTCATATGTTCATTTTTTATCGTTTTGTATACTCTTTAATCTATATGGAACTAAACAGTTCGGTAGGTATTACTTTACTTTCGAAATAACAGCAATGACGATGGAAATCTTATGATTCACATAAATTAATCCCCTGGAAACATAATGTTGGTCAGAAATAACACTTATGGAGAAAAATTTATTCAACCGGGCATATAAATGAATTCATTCTCAGTAAATCTTAACATGTGAATGAAACAAACGTAAATGCATACAATATTCGAAACATTAAGCATTCAAGAGGTTAGACGTTTCTCTTAATAAAGATAATTTAACGAACTTGCATCATCTTAATCTAGTGTTGAATTCCCCTAAATGAACACAGCAGATAGCCAACTGTGACTTTGATCTAAAACGAACCAGTAAACAATCGTTCTTAAGTTAATAAATTTGTATAAGTTATAAATTATTATAACTTACTTTGATTCTCTAACTGTTTTTAAATAATTTCGTTTTGTTATATAGTTCTAACTTTATTTGCACAAGGATTAAATGTGAATGAAACCAGATAATAAACTGAATAAATATTTTTTGAGTAAGAAGCATTCACAATAGTTATTAATTAGGCATTGTCCCTTAGTACATAACTAATATAAATAGATTGGAAAAGAGACAATTTTTAGCAACTTTTTAAGCATTTCTAATAGTAATAACTATAATTTCAAAATACGAAAATGGTATGATCATTTAACACACAAGCTTTCATATTACAGACCTGAACTCCAATAACGTTGCAATTTAATACCATTACACAGACTGCTTGTTATTTTAAAATGTATTTCATTCAATACATCATAACATGGTAACAAGTAAAAGTGTAATAATGAAAAATCGATAACTTGGTACAACAAATCTCTGTCGTTTTTAGCGCTCGAGTGTAAAATCCAGATATTCCATGCTTGATAATACTGTGGACGCCAACAGATGGTGAGAATGTTTCTTAACATTCGTACAATAATTCAAAGTTTGTCTTGTTGAAAGTATTTTTGGCAGGTAGATGGCGTCCAGTATGATTTGAGTATGTTGATGAAATCGAAGCATCTTAACATTTCAATGGAAGTTACTCAAGATGTCTGGTCAATGATTTTTTCCGGTAAACAATAAATGACTGTTAAAAGAAGTTGTCAAGTCAACGTAAACAAGAAATGAAATATAATTGCATAGAAATCAGGAAATCGACATCCACTTTGGAGAGATTTTGCATATCAATGTGATATCTCAAATAATGTCTTACAGTACGATTGCGAAAATAAACGAAAGCTAGCACACACATACACATATACGGATGCACACAATATCACCATTACAAATATAAATTTTCTAAATAAATTTCACGAAGTAGAAGAAGTGGTGGTATCTTTAGAACAAGTAAAAAGGTTTTTGTATGCTTTCCTGTACTCCTGGCTCATTATAACATAAATAATTGGGTTCACACAAGAACTAAAATAAAATGCCACATAACCTAAAATGTTTGTCACTGGAAGATCCCTTTCTTTTCGGGATACTTTCACGACGGTCATTGGTAAGTAGCAGACAATGAAGGTGCAGAAGATGACCAAGATCATACGAAGAAGTCTGATATCTCTAGAAAGTTGTTTCTTTTTTCTTTTATTGGAGGCTGATGTCAGATGAAGCTTCCCGCGAATATTATCAAGAGTTGCTGATTTTGGAGGCTTTGATGAATCTTTCTCATTAAATTCATCCTGTCTTTCCGAAGAAACATTTAGTTGTTCTTGGACATTTTTATGCGCTTTTCGGACGACCCAGTATATTCGAGAATAACAGATGATAAACGCAAAAGACGGCAAAACGAAAGCAAATACATATATAAAAACCTTTGGTGAGCGGTTATTGAGTTCTAAAACAGTGCAGGATCCGGCAGATGGATCAAATCCAAACTTCCCCCAAACTTTCAGAAGAGGAGGAAGGACAAATAGAAAAGAAATAATCCAAATGAGAGATATCATTACAGCCATGTTGCGTTTTCTGTATATGATTTTATAATATGAAGGATGAACCATGAGAACATATCGGTTCACTGTTATTGTCACAACACTCAGTAAAGAAACTCCAACATTGGTGAATCTTATTATAGGAAACACCTCACATAGTGTATCACCATATGCCCATAATCGTTGAATTAAAGTCGAAACAGAAAGAGGGTTAGAAAAAGCGCATATTAAAGCATCAGCAATACATAGATTGACAATAAACCACGTTGTTGCGTTCTTTTTAAGGCGGGGACAACGAACTAGTGCTATTACAGAAATGATGTTTCCAGGGATACCAATAATTGCAAAGGTGATGCAGCAGGTCGCACCAAAGTGTAGTAAAGCAGTTGGGTAATCATGAAATACAGCTGTACTAGTCATATTAACCGAAGAAAAGGTAAAGTCATCCAGTGTATTAGTGTTGTACTGGTTATTCCAATAAAACTCTGGGATTTCTCCATTTCTATTTCTGGTTTCGAAATCTTGATTGTCAATCCTGGTCATTAACATATTTTGAAATCCTTTTTCACAAGTTTGAAAAGGCAGTGCTTTTTAAAAAAACAATTTTTCACTACTTGTCTTTTATTAACTGATTCCCAATTTCGCAAAGCGAGACTTCAGCAAACTTGTGAAGCCAGAGTTATCTGTTGTTCTTGGGTGGATACTCACTTCCGTTTTGGATGATGTCAGCGGAAGTTTGGAAAGTTGCATTTCCTGACAGATTATTCCAAGCTGTACAATTTATCAAGAAAAATAAATGAAGCGCTCGCGTTAGTTACGTTTTTTTTTTTTTTTTCTGTATGAAATTCGAGAACGTTCAGAATAGTTTCTCTGCAATTTTGAAGCAGCATCGCCTAAACTAATGGATTGAAAACACACCTATTCTAAATGAACTTGTTCTTAGACAAAATGTACTAACGGAAATTTTGTTACTTTTTACCGAGAAATAAGATATTCAACCTTTACCATTTAGCCACAAGTATATTCTACTTTTAGATTTAAATATAACTCGCTTACGATATTTTTAGATCAAACCATTATGCATTGTTTAACGTTTATGAAGCCTAGTTAGTTAGACAGAGAGTAGTGAAATTTAGCGTTATAAATGGAGAACTTCGAATGAGTCTATACTTTCAGAGTATTATACTATTATTTATAGCATCAATTAAATGGGTGGATATTGAGTGTTTCCCTTTGTAGATTCCCCTGCTGGAACGGCGGTAAGTCTTCGGATTTCCAACGCTATTATCAGGGGTTAGATTTCCATCGATGGATACAGAAAATAGTCCAATGTGACTTGCTATGTAAGTGTTATTTGCTATAAGGAAGAAAGAAAACACAAACACATTGCACAATTTTTATCGGATTGGTTATTTCTGGATATTAAGGGTAACTAGTTTCTCACAACTGGCTACAGACACGAAAGACAGTTACAGTTGAGAAGTTGTGGGTTCCTACCCCTTAACTGATTCTCATTAGATGCTGGGACGTTTAACATTGGACTTTGCCTCACAGATGGAATATCCTCAACACATATGAAAAGTATTTGAGCTTTACGTTTATTTTATCACTCTTTAATAGCTCCAATGTTACTGTCGCTCTGTAGCAAATTTAGGGCTTACAACAATACTCCCAAAGGGCAGAGCGTAGATACTTCTTGTATAGTTTTGTTTCTATGAAAAACACATATTAACTAATGAACTACATACACATAACTTCGTTTAGCATAAAATGTGAGAAATTTTCGAATAGCTGAGACAAGCTTTTTTTCTTTAATTACAATGTGCGTATAATGTTATTAAATTAATGAAGATAAAATGTTTTATATAGAAAATGTTGTATGTTCAGCATACTAGGTATTTCTTTGCCATTTAGCTTATACAGGGGAAGATTTCTTACTTACGTCAAAGAAAGTTTTATATGTATTATATATAACAATTTAAAACATTACACAATATCTCTATGGATATGTGCTATTACTATAAATAATAAGCACAGTTGTTATGTACACATCTGATTTATCCATTCTTCCTTCCTTGATGAAACTGTTGCAATGACAGAAAAGTAAAGATTTATATAAGACATTGAAACAAAGAAAAACAAACCATAGCTTTTATTTTTTCTATTTATGATGTATTAAAAATTTCGACTTGCTAAAATTATTTATTTTATCAGCATAACACATACTGGAAGTGGAATCAGATTAACTCACTGAGAACTGGCACAATAAAGAAGGTCCAGGGTTTCAAAGTCTTGGAATGAGTTCCCTCTTGGCAGGTGATATAGGAAAAAAACAATACTGAATTATTCAAATGGAACATAAAACAAATGATCCACAAGGAAGGGTAAGAACAATGAACATGCCCATCAGACTACCAGAAGTTGGAGTTCATTCATATGATGAGAGGACTCGTTATGGGAACCATAAGTGAAGAGGTACAGACTAAATTAGGTAAAGATAGTGGCACATTGATGGTAACACTAGAGAGGCAAGCCACCAAAATAAATCCTGGGCTGGAGGAGAAGGCATATAAAGTATTTTATTGAAGATTACAGTACTTCTTCTACACATGCAAGGACTAGTAGAGAATATGCAGATGTCTGTGTGTGATCAGAGATATTTAGTTTTAGTAAAGCCATGGTCCTTATCAAATTATCTCTCATGAGCTATAAAATTCAATAACTGTAAATCTTAGTAACAAATGAGTCACAGGCAGACAGAAAGAGGCTAAGCAAACCTGAGAAAAAATTGTGAGTCATCAGTAGATATTTGGATGCTTCATATAAGTAATTGTAATAATAAACAGAAAATAGTAAAGTACAAGAAAATGTGTTCAAAGTAATGATGTTTATAAAATAACAACAGTTCAAGGAGACATCCTAAGAAACTTGTTGCCATATGATTAATTTATAGCTAGTTTATGAAGAACTGACACTATCAAGGACAACAGAGGAGTTATTTGAAACAGATTCAGAGAAAGCTGCTAAAAAACATCAGCTATTTGTTTAGATTGAAACAGATAGACACTATCAAGGATAAAAGGTGTTATTCAAGCTATAAACTACAGATGAGAAATTATCAGTTGTATGTTTGAGTTGAAGTAAATTGACACTATCAAGGTTAAAAGTGGTTAAGAAAATTTGGATGTTGAAAGCATGAAGAACACGGAATAGCAGAACGACGTGACGAATGACAGTATGGGCTATGGTGATTGATTAACCAATGTAACTCTCGACTTTTGGAGTTAATAAAGAAGAAGAAACTCTGACAGTTTGATGATGAATTAGTCTAAGTTATTATTATGAAATGAGCTGAAGGAATCACAAACAGGAAGTCAGCTGACACCACAATATTATATAAAAGCCCACAATTCCCCTTCAGCTGCTATAAAAGGTTTGAGAACAGACACTAAAATAATCAAAATCTAGCAAGCAATCCAAACTGATCTGATCATTCACATTTCAGCTCATCTCATAGAAGGAGAGAAGATGTCTCTTACCATTAGTAGAATAGCCATTTCTTGCCTAAGCTCTTTGTATGTGTTTTTAATTCCATTCCTCCTTAAACATCAATCACCATGGTGATAGTTAAAATCCTAGCCTATGATAAACATTAATAAACTGTACATATACATGTGTGTAAATATTAAGTGTTTGATGACTTAAACAAAAAGTGTTATTTGAAGCCCTAGTCTTAAGACTCTTCACTTTGTTTTAACTACAAACTCTCAAGTTAGTGCCTGTGTGCTCCATTCACCCACTACATCCTCACTTCAGACAATATTTCATGTAACAATAGGTAGTATTAGTTGAACTACAATGGCTACACTGAGATAATCCACTCAGTCTGCCTACAAGTCAGCCAGAGACCATGTTACAGTTGAGAAACACTCTCAGGTGAATATTAAATGCGAGAAAGGAAAATTCAGAAGTATTAGTGAACACCATGTCTTCGATATACTGTAGACAGTTGAAATTGGTTGGAGGAGGAAAGAGAAAAAATTGGGGAGAAAGATTATTGGTAAAAATGCAGAATTATCCCTTTGTGCACATAAAAGTGAGACCACAAGTACTCAAACCATGACAAACAGTTTCTTATAGGATCTAAGTGGATTTAATACTGACTGATAACCTCAATGAATCATAAACCAGGTAGCAAAGGAAAGTTGTAAACTAGAAATTCTTAAATAAGAAACTGGGGACTAAAACAGGGTATAGTGGTGGAGGTTTCAGTTTGGAAAGTGTGTAAACTGAGAGAAAAATGAAGGATTGATTTTGGGTAGCCTCAGCTTGTGTTTAAACTTGGAACATGGTGTAGCACCTCATATTTTGGTGAAGAGAGGACAGGTAAAGTATGGTTAGCAAGATCAACCAAAGACAAAAATACTGAGAACTAACAGAACTAATTAGACAGATGTGCAGGTGAAACTTGAGGATAAAAGAACACAGTTGGTCAACAAAAGATAAAACAATGATTACTTGTGGCTAGGATTAGCAAAAGTTAATAAGAATTGCATGACACAAGGGATAGAGAAAGAATGATACATAAGCATAAAGGAAGAAAGTTTGAAGTGTTTTTTTTTCTAACAGTGAGAAAAGTTTCCAAAGTATAATCAGAAAAGAAGACAATAAAACCCATCCTCCTTATTGTATTTTCAAAATGCAAAAAGTAATACCTGATGTAGGTATCCTCCAGACTGCATACAAAAACACACTAACATATGCACAATGACCATTACATAACCTACTGTCAACATATCTATATAAGTCATACATAACTTGTATGAGGAAATTATTCACTTATACAAGTAATAGATATTACATGAACTAGTCAAGCTCATACTTTGTATAAAAAAAATGCACAAATGAAGTGAGTGCAAGAGAAGATGCATCACCCTCTTATCTGTGAAGGACTTTTTTATTTTATAATAATCTCATTATGAAGTAGCATAATTCACAATAAACTCTTATAAGAGTAGGTGGCAGTTCACTGAGGATAAATCAAATCCTAATCTATAAAAGCACATAAGAGAGATAACTTAACTATGTGCAGAGACGTGGTATTGTCTTAGAATTATTACTCAAAAAATTTGGATAAACTTGACCATTTAACAACAGCTCAGGCAATAACACTTTTATAACTGATCTTAATAACATAGTATTTAACTTTTCTGATTTTGTTTATAATAAAACAGAAAACAGTATTAAGAACAAGTCTGAAGTTTGTAACTTATCCTTTAAAATGTAAAATTTAAGATTACCTGCCATCTTTCAAAAAAATTATTACAATAAGTTTCAAAATGTAAAATATGAGCTGTTTGCAACAAATGATGACTGGCTAACTTCTTTATAGTCTTTCACTGCACAAAACACACACCAATGACCATCAGCTCTTGGGCTACTCTTCCACCAACAAACAGTGAGATTGACCATCATTAATAGTTTAGTAGGTAAACAGCTGGAATACTTCTGTTATTGTTTATCATTAATAAGTACATGGGTAAAAGAAATGTATTAAAGAATTGCTTTTAATAAGGAACATTAGTAAAAAATGATAATACAAATAAAATGAAAAAATACAAAAGTAATACAAAGTACTTGTGCATAAAACAGATAATTCTGATCAGTGATGTCGAGAAACCCACTTGTTGAGAAATTTATATGCAAAAACGGCTCGTTTGGGTTGAGAAAATAGCACAAAGAAAAGGTATGATATTCATTCATTTACCACTTGTAATTCTTCTCAAAGTCGAAAATTATTTGGTTAACAAATGAACAAAAAATACAAAAAACAATTAACTGTAAATATATATTAAAAATATCTGTAATGAATCTTTATAACCATCACATTATTTTCTGCTGAAACATTTTTTCAAAAGAATATAATTTAATCTCATGGTTGAAAGAAGGTCGAAACGTTGTTCGCTCTTCTATGTAAAATATTTTCTCAACCCAAACGAGCCATTTTTCCATATAGATAATTCTAAAATTAATAATAATTTAAATTACAATACAAAGGTTATTGTGTCAGAAAAGAATTCTACAGAGAGTAGAGGAATATTATGGAATTATTTGTGAAACCACAAAATATTATAAGTTATATTTATAGTCAATGATAAGCCCACCAAACAACCATATGGCTATATTATATGGAACTTCTTAGATACTATTAATAGATAGTATATGATTTCTCTAACATGAGATAGCTAGTTTGCTGTTTAAGTTTCTCAACATGAACATTACACTTACAGTGATATACTGTTGAAGATGGTTGCTATTTTTCTAATAAAATGAAAAACAGTTGAAGAAAAATACTTCCTATGGATATTTTAAGGTAGATTATTTGCACATTAACATTCATTTGGTGAAGACTTTAACAGTTAATTATTATATGATGAAGAAGGTAATTCTAACACATATATTTCAGAAATTATTAGAATTTGTTACCAAGGTATCTCATTTTTAATTTAATAACAATATATCACCAAATTCAAGTGATTATGTGTATTAGCACTATCTTATATATATATTACAATCCATGTTGTCTGCTTGAGCATTTACCTATCTCCCATTTACAGCAGCCACTTCCCATGTTGCACTTAACATGATTTCCATACAGGCAAAGCTAAACCTACACTTTGAAAATGATAAGAGAACAGGCATGAATAATGTTGATGACAAACTTTATTTGACAAGAAAGATATTCTACACTAAACTGTCAGAAAAATCAAACTCATTCACATTTCAAAATATGATGTAACTGAAATAATAAGAATTTAGATTTACCACGTTATTGTTGAGTTGGTCTTAATATTGTCTGAAATGTTCAAAAATTACTTCACATGGTGGGTGGTATAAGTAGCTTAGGGCTTTGGTTCTGAGTAAAACCAAGAGTGTGATATAATGAAACACTTTTAAGGACAAGAAAATAATTTTAATTGACAGATTAACTTCAACCTTCCCCATCACTGGAGACAGGTACTGTTGTTTGTCATTTACTAATCTCTTCATGTATCTTTAGAAGAAAACAATATTTTGGAAAATTAGTTGTTGAATTATGGTGCAAGTTTTTTACTTTTCTAACCCCGATCTTTCTTAAAAAATATTATCTGTAAAAAATAATGTTTATTTATTTGTTTTGAATTCCTTCATTTCCCTTTTCTTAACATTTACATTTTAATCAGTTTTCATGTCATATCATTAGTTTACTTTTGCTTTTAAGTTAAATGTTTTAAATACCTTTTTTATACTCTTTATATTAAAATTGTTGTTTCCTAATTTATTCTTATCATAAAACACAAATAACATTTTGTGTTTCTAGTCCCCTCATTGATTTACAAGGCCATAACAAGTTAGAGGGGTTAATGGTGGGGCAAGTGCTTAAGAATCGTGGGTTTGTGCCCTAACAATATTATTTCATGTGTATAATCCCGTCTTCTTGTAAGATATATATATATATATATACATATCTGGAAATAATGGAAGATTTCTATTACACTGGAGTCTCTGCAGATCACGAGAGAGCTTTTGAGCCCAACAATATAGACCAGATACTTCATACTTGTTCTAAAAACATAGCTAAATTTATGGGTTTGTTGAATTTTCATGAATTATTCCAGTGAATGATCCATCAAAAAGTAATTCTTCACACATTTACTTCACTTTCAAAATAGATGTACAGAAAAAAATTCAAACTGCTTAAACTACAAAATGAATGCAATCACTGGTTAAGTAAATCTGACATATTATTGTTCTGAAAACTTCAACAGCTCAAACTTCAGTAAATTTATTGCAATTAAATATGTTATATAGTTGAAACTTATAATCATTTCAAAGTGGTATATACAATTTTGAAACTCATATTTCATTTGTAGAATTCAACAAGAACTATACAGTTGGAGAATTGAAATTTATTTGAATGTCATTATGTCCTGGCATAGTTAAGGCTATCTCAGTCAGATCAAATATCTAGCTCTCACATGAAGAGATACAAGAACATTTCTGTACAATGAGTTGCAGTGATAACCAACAGGACAGCTGCTTCTTGAACACCATGTGAAACTTTTCCTAATTTGCTCGGAGGTTCATCTACAATTTTTACAATTTGGTGAAAGAGAAACTATAACTGTCAAAATATAAAAATCTGATTTTTGATAAAAATAAGACAAACATGGTACGTATTTCCATTTTATTTAGGAAATATAAATAATACACTAACAACTCACTGGTTGAAAAAATTCTATTCCATCCTTCTTATATGTAAACAATACCAGTATGGTTATACAACATTTAATTAGAAAATATTGACTAGAAGTTAAAATCAAGAAATAAATATATTAAAAAGAGACTTGTATGCAAAAAAGAAAAAAATAATGTACTGAATGTTAAGAAGAAGGTCAAGATAGGTAACAATACATTTGCTAACAGTATTCTTGGTTGTAATTAATTTATGTATATTTTGTTTCTACATAAATTAAAAAGTTCTTTTATTTATTTGTTTTGCTTCAATATAATACATTTAATAATCATATTCAATACTAAAGGATTTGATTTACACTTGAACCACTGGAGTATTTTACCACTGCTACTGTACACTCTATACATAAAAGACTTTGGTCTTTTTGTACACAAATATTTCCATAACTTGTGAACAAATACTACTTAATTCAAAGTGTATGAAACTGATACATTGGACTGACCCCATATTGAAAAAGGAATATTTACTAAAATTCTAAACCTATCAGAAGTACCTACAAGAAATATAGCAGGCTTGTAGTGAAACATACAAGTCTGTTATACACAAAAAATTTAGATAAGTTTCAAAGATATGTTTGTGAGTTGACAACACCTGTTTTACACAAACTAACAATAAGTTTTTTCATCATTTTATAATTTCTATATAGTATTTACACAGCCTCTGAAATGCATATCTATAGTTTTTGTAAATACTACTTTATATATTGTACCTGTTACTTACATTCTTCTTCCATGAATTGTTTCTAAATCAGTAAAAAAAGGACCAAATAAACACATATCTAATAACTGTATTTTTTTCTGAGATGTAGTTGTGTTATTTGAGCAAATAAATTAACTTTGTCTAGTAGTGTCAAAGCTTTGAGGCTTCTTAAGCCTATGAAAGGTGACGAAAGTTCTGTTTAAGTGCAACGTTTTAACACATACCTCATAATTGATTTATTTTGGAATTCATCACAGAAGATGTGAATAACAAGACTTGATTTTAAATGTAATTTTCACTCTTATTTTAATCTTATTAAAGTTCTAATTTGAAGGAATGCGAAAAAAAATGCACAAACAATTTTTAAAGGTCGTTGTGAATTAATTATTTTATTGCACACTAAATAACACGCAGTGCTCGTAACTACCTGACAATAGAATATTCCTCTAGCTGCTTCAGAAAAAGAATTTCAAAATTAAACTGAGCCTAAATTACAAAAACACGAAACCTAAACAAAAAAACAAGCCGAACTGAAAGTATAAAAACAAAGCCTAAAATACGAAAACAAGTCAAGCTAGAAGTACAAAAACAAGAGAAGCTGAATTACTAGGTATAAAAAGATGAAAAATAAGAAAGTAACATGTAGTCGAATATACAATTTATAGAAAACTTACAATCTTTATTATATTCACTGCTACACCTTCATACACCGGCCTTATCTACCATTTAAGGAATTTATCCACTGCACGGGAGAGGTTAGTTATGCATTAGTTTTTATGCTCAGCTTTGGAAACAACGGATAATACAAAATTTGGCAACTAATTAAAAATTCTCTTTTTTGTTTCGTTTAAAAAGTATTTAAACATTTGACCGTATACAAAGGATCTGTTGATTTTTTTTGTCTGTTTGTTTTATATAAATGTGGATGGTCTGACAAATCAATTCGGAACTCCACGTCCCTCAGCGGACATCTTTTCTTTTTTCCATCCCAATGACCTCTGTTGGGTCTTCGACTATTATCTCATTCTTCATCTTCCGCTGACTCTTCAACCTCATGGACTTCTGGTCAATCATTTGGACTCTGTGATCTAACAGTGTTGTTGTTGATACTGTTGTATTTATTTCTTCTGTTAAATTATTGTAAAAACTAATAAAACATTTCTTAAGAAAATTCAGTGGCTTTCTCGCACCTTTTTCTCCAATAAAAATTAATCACACACTGCTAGAATGTCATGTTTAATATGGTAAGCTTCATGGGATATCTAGCTATTGTTGAGGCGATTAGCTTAATATAAAGATACAACGATCCGAAATATTTCAAAACACTGGTCGTGAATAAAATACATATCTCCAAAAAGAGTTACTATTTTCAACACAGAATAAATCACATTTCGTCTGTTAGTAAAGAATTGCTGCAAGTATAAAAGTGGTGCTTTAATTTTTATTTTTGATATGTTTCTTATTCTACTTAGTATAATAGACCAGGATTCACTGAGCAACGCGACAACAAGCTTTTTCAAATAAAACCCTATATTGGGCTTTGACCGTCTAGCTTCCGTAAGGTTCGGAAGGAGGAAGTTGTTCTTACTAGACTACGCATTGGTCACACTTTCTTAACTCGTTTTCTTTTATCTTGAACTGCTGCACCAATGTGTAGTTTGTGTAACACTCAAATCACTATCAGCGACCTTTTACTCTCTTGCCATCGTTACAATTCTCAACGACGGCAATATTTTAAACATGTTTTTTTCCCAGGGTCTATCTGTAATATTGGACAGTGTTATTGGTGATGGTGACACTGTCCACCTTGATAAAGTTTTTAGTTTTTTAATGGCCATTAATCTTTTTAATCTCATTTAAGTGTTGAATATTTATTCATTACACCTTTTTAATTGTGGTTCCTTTTTTACAGTTTCATTCTCTCTAGTTCAATTTGATATTGGAAAATGGCCAGAACATTAAATAACTCGACACCAGGACTGGAAAGGCCAACTTCAGGTGACTAACCCTGCTGTTTGAACGATCCGTTTGAACTACTCGTTAGTCGTCCTGGCGAGTTGTTATTACACTTTTACTGCATGTCATTTAACACTTTTACTACTTTACCTTTTAGTACTGGCCATAATGACACATAACTCGAAACCAGGACTGGAAAGAGCAACTTCAGGTGACTGACAGTGGTTTTTATACTTACCTGTTAGTCTTCTTGGCGGGTTATGATCATTACCATTCTGCTACAGGTAGTCCTTTACAACTTCTTTCACTCTGCTTTCTCCCTTAACACTCCTACGAAAAGACGTTTCTAGTCCTGATTTCTCCAAGCCCGTTCTCCTGGCTGTGATTTCGCTAGATAGTAGATAGGGACAGTGGGAATCTCGTTAATCCATTCATTAATGGATTTAAATGGCAATTTCATTTAAATACAAAATTATTAGCCTAATATTAATAACCTTTCAAGTTGCTCTGGGGCCTATTACGCCCCACTTTTCGTAGGAGTGTTAACATTGTAGACTAGGTGTCAACACTGATTTTATACTTTTTCTGTTTTTCAATGATGTTTTGTTTTACCTTAACACTGCTAACACCCTATATTTTTGGCGCAGATAGCCTAGCTGTTTTGTGCCATAAAACACTAAATCAATCAATCAATTTTACTGTGACATTAGGTTAGATAACTTCACCTATACCTTACTGAGGTGAACCACTTTTTTAACCTTAATTTTATATTCTGCATACACTTTTATGCTTTATTTATTACAAAGGGATTTTAAACTATTTACTTTATTCATTACAGATATATTTTTAAACTAGTTACTTTATTTGTTACATAATGATTTTAAATTACATACTTTATTTAATAGAAAGGGGATTTTAAATTACATTATTTATTTGTTACTGAGGAATGTTAAACTACTTACCTTATTTATTACATAATGATTTTAAACTACTTTAGACATTACATAATGATTGTAAATTACTTATTTTATTTATTGCATAATGATTTTAAACTTCTTACTTTATTTATTACAGAGGGGTTTCACACTACTTACTTTATTACAGAAATAATGTTAAACTAGTTACTTTATTTATTAAAGAAGGAATTTTAAACTATTTACTTTATTTTTACAAAGGGATTTTAAACTACTTAGTCCTTTTATTATAAAGGGACATTAAACAACTTTATTTGTTACAAAATTAATAATTTCAAACTACTCACTTTATTAAATAATGATTTTAAATGATTTACTTTATTTAATGCAGAAATAATATTAAACTACAAACTTTATTTATTACAGAAGGGATTTTCAATTACTTACTTTATTAATTAGAGGTTTTTTTAACTACTTCCTTTATTTATTACATAATGATTTTAAACTACTTACTTTATATATTACATAATGATTGTGAACTATTTATTTTATTTATTGGAAAATGATATTATACTACTCACTTTATATATTACATAATGATTTTAAACTACTTTATTTATTATTGAAATAATTTTAAACTACTTACTTTAAAATTTCTTCTGTAATAAATAAACTACTTACTTTATTTATTATAGAGATTTTAAACTAGTTTATTTATTACAAAGGGATTTTAAACTACTTACTTTACTACAGAAGGGATACTAAACTACTTACTTTATATATTACATAATATTGAAAAATACATATTTTATTTATTGTATAATGATTTTGAACTATTTACTTTATTTATTACAAAGGAATTTCAAACTACTTAGTTTATCTATTACAGAAATATTTTAAACTAATTACTATATTTGTTACATAATAATTTTAAATGATTTACTTTATTTATTACAGAAAAAATTTCAACTACTTTATTTATTACAGAAAGAATTTTAAAGTACTTCATTTATTACTTAATTATTTTATACTAGTTACTTTATTTATTACAGCAGAAATATTAAACTTCTTACTTTATTTATTACAGAAAAAAATTAAACTTCTTTATTTATTACAGATAGGATTTTAAACAATTTAATTTATTTATTATGTTATGATTTTAAACTACTTACTTTATTTATTGCAGAAGGGATTTTAAACTATTTACTTTATTTATTACAAAGGGATTTTCAACTACATTCTTTGTTAATTAGAGAGGTATTTTAAACTATTTACTTTATTTATTACATAATGATATTAAACGACTTAGATTTTATATTACATAATGATTGTAAACTACTTTTTTATTTATTGCAAAATGATTTTATACTACTTCATATATTACATAATGATTTTAAACTACTTACTTCATTTATTGTAGATTGGATTTTAAACTATTTACTATATTTATTATAGAGGGATTTTAAACTACTTACTTTATTACAGAAGGGATTTTAAACTATTTACTTTATTTATTACATAATGATTTCAAACAACTTACTTTATTTGTTACAAAAGGGTTTTCCAAAACTTACTTCATTTATTACAGAGGTATTTGAAACTACCTACTTTAATACAAAATGGATATTAAACTATTTACTTTATTTATTACAGATATTTTTAAACTAGTTACTTGATTTCTTACATAATGATTTTAAACTACTTACTTTATTTATTACAAAATTAAATAATTTTAAACTACTCTATTTATTACAGAAGGGATTTTAAACAATTTACTTTATTTATTACAAAATTAATAATTCTAAACTACTCACTTTACTTATTATAGAAAAAATTTTAAACCACTTATATTTTTTATTATATAATGATTTTAAACAACTTACTTTAATTATTAGAAAGTGATTTTAAACTACTTTATTTGTTTATTTATTACAGAGGGATTTTAAACTACTTACTTTATTACAAAGGTATATTAAACTACTTATTTTATTTATTACGGAAATAATTTTCAACTAAGTACTTTATTTGTTACATAATGACTTAAAACTATTTACTTTATTTATTACTTATTGATTTTAAACTACCTATTTTATTTATTAGAGAGGGATTTTAAATTACTTACTTTATTACAGAAGGGATATTAAACTACATATTTTATTTATTACAGATATATTTTAAAACTATTCACTTTACTTATTAAATAATGATTTTAAACTATTTACTTTATTTATTACGTAAAAAATTTTAAACTGCTTGCTTTATTTACTAAAAAGGGATTTTACACTACTTAGTTTATTTATTACAATTACAATTTTAATATCGTTTGCAACCCTAAGCTTTCAATATCTCATTCTCTTTCTTTATTCCACATCCAACTATAACTGGGTTACTTCTGCATGTTCAGTTTCTAGAGCTCGTAGTAAAACTTCAGAGTCAAGGTTTTTTCTTTCATAAGCTTCTCTGTTGGTGAGACAAAGACTGAAGATTACTTTTTTGATATTTTCAGAATGCTTTACTGGCTTGTAAGAAAGGTTAAACAGCCTTTCAACTAATTAAAACATTTAAAAGTCTTACAGAAAGCCCTTAATAATAATACTAAAAAGATATAAAAATAATATATATTATAGAAAAATAAAAATAATTTAATTAAGTAATAACATATACAAATTATTATTTCAATAATAAAGGAATTCATTTTCATTTATTTATATGTTTATTATTATAACTTTAATTTCTTGAATTTATTATTAATATTTCACTCTTCTATTTGCTCTACCACCATTAAGTGCTTTTATTTATAAATCTTCCAATATTGTTATTGCATCATATTCTTAGAAAAGTGTACCAGTTCACTTCTTGAATACTGGATTATAGTCTATATGTAGAACAGACATGGCAAAAGAGCAGACAGACTTATCTGTGGTGTCAGCAAGTTCATTCCAGTAAATACCAACATGGCCTGGTATCTAGAAAAAACTGGATAGAAATGGAAGATGAAGAGAAACGGGCCAGTCAGGTTTGAATATTGATGGAACTAACATGAAGTGATTCCAGCACCGATAGAGAGCTAAGAGAGATGGTATAAATAGTACAATTAGTGTACAGCATAGCCTCTGTGTGATACAGGGCAAGAGAAATGGTGCACAACTCAACAGTGAACACAGAAATTGCAGAGGGGATTGTATGTGCAACTACTGAACCACAATCAACCCTGGCAGAGCCCACAATCATCTGATTTTGAACCATCCTTATAAATAGGAATGGAAAGATTGTTCTGAAGATGCTCAGCAAACAGAAAACAGAACTTCCAGTCAGGAGTAACTGCTTTTCTCAGATGGCTCAGAGAAAGGTCACAGGTGAGGATGGTGATAAGCCATGGTGGGACTGACTGACCAGTGGAGACAGCAATGTTTTCTAAGGACAGGCTCAATTCAGCCAGCTGTGCTTGGACAGGAAGACCAAAAGGAAGAATGGCAGACCATCTATTCTGAAAAAACCCTGCACACCAAGGAAGAAAGACACACCCCCAGAGGGGATACTGTGGTGTGGATCAAAGTTTTGAAGTATAAAGTAAAGAAAGTTGAAAATGGCAGAGATGAAGAGGAGGTGTGTGAGACTCAGTGTACAAACTCTGGACTGGAGAAGTGTGGAAAATCCCCCTGCAGAGCTGAAGCCACAGATGGTGAATGGGGTCCAACAATTTTAAAGCTGAGGACCAGGCAGAACCTTAGACCATGTTGTAATGAATGAGGGGTAGCTTCAAAAACAAACCACCTCCAAGATCTGTGATAGCCAGCCCTTGTGATGGGGAAAAAAAAACAAGAAAGGTTTAACATTTTCCTTACTTGAAAATGTATTTCCAACAGATATATCTCTACACATACAATAGTTATTTCTCATGCACCCACTGTTTAGAACTTGCACACACAATTAATCTTGAACTATGTTCCACCTAAATCACATTTTAATGTGAGCTTCACTAGAACATGAGGTAATCATCATTTAAAAATAACCACCTACCAATAAAAGAGCAACATATAATCCATCCACAGTAGATTCCCATCAACACTTGCTTTCACTATTAACTTCATTCATAGATGAGACAGGAATAATGTGAACCAATAATGTAGAGAAAAGGCTAGGAAGGTGTTCAGTGAAGTATGTATCTGAAACACATTCTCAATCAAGGAAAATACTATCTTCTGAAATAATCTAATTAATTCTCTACACACAGTAGCCAGAATTCTACATTCACACAGTGGAGAGGCCTATGCAAAGGAGAAAACCTAAATGAGTTCCCTTCTCCAAATGCAGTAGAAAGGAAAAGCCCACAGAACATGACACCTGTTAGTGAGGGCATACTATGATAGAAGGGCAACACTTGTGGGACAGTGCTTTCTTCTAAGGCAGGGTTTGCTTTTTACTAGATGGAAGTACGAAAGGAGGAAAACAAAGATTAGTTAATTTTTCTCAGGGGTAGGTAGAAAATTATATGATCAACTGATCTTTTCACATAACAGATTGGATGGACATAAAATGTAGTACATATTAACTCAATGACCAGACATATATTTTGGTATGTTTTCTACTGTACAATTTAATCACTATCCATACAGGAAACTAAGGTCTTTTCCTGATTCCAAAGGAGAACACTTTGGCCCATCCTGATGACCAAAACCAGTGGAAAATCAGTCCTATGGGTGACCTGTACTATAATAACATGGATATTCCTGCCCTACTTCCTAATGCATTGTGCTGCTCACTCTGACTTTCTGGAGGGATTCCATAACTGCTACGAAACTCTCCCAGTTAACCACCCTTGTAGTTATATATAATATGGGAATGGTGAAGATCTCTTGTTCTCCTTTTTTACACCATGGTGAGCAAAAGATGTTGAGGATTATCCATAAAAGTACCTGGACTCAGATTTAACCACTGTAACAGTCTTTTACTGGAAAAAATACAACAGAATACCATGAAATCTATTTTATAAAGCCAGCATACATAAGCTATGAAAGTGGACAGGCACTTCCTTGGTGCTAGATTTTTCAATGCACTCCTTGGCAAGTACAGTCTAGATGAGGCATTAGCATTTTTTTACTTGAAATATCCACATAGCATTAGCATGCTGATTGTACTTTGCACAGTATGTGTTGACTTGTGATCTTGTAAATCAGAAACTCCTGTCACACACCTTCTGCATATGGGTCTGCTTAATGTCAAAAATTGGTTAGTAGACTGAAGAAGACCAATTGAAAGGAAAAATATATGTATATTTTAAAACAAGTGGACTGTGTACTGTTTGTTTACTGTTAAAATTTATCACCAACAATTCACAGACTCCTATTGTAAAAGATTCAGCCCTTACATAAAACCTCACAGTGATCCCTAAACTGAATAAGAAAAAAATCAGGTGAATGGGGCTCATACAATAAAGAAGCTTGTGAGTCAGCAAAATATCACCACAGGAAGAGAAAACAAAATATACAAACCCATGGAATCCAAGCAGTGAACAATGAAAGTGAGACTACCTGGTCCACATTGAAAAGAGAAACAACAGTAGATGTGGAAATATAAAAACAACAGTAATGAAACACTTATAAAATGGGGTAGGCTCAGCTGCAGTGACAGATGTAGATAACTGTGAATCCTAGATCTGAGATCAGAATGGAACCAATCACATGTTGTGCAATATTAGAAGTATCACTGACCAGTAGTGAAATATTTATGTAAAAACGGCTCGTTTGGGTTGAGAATTTTTTTTTAATGTAGAGGAGCGAACAATGTTTTAACCTTCTTCGGTCATCGTTGTTTGCTCCTCTACATAAAAAAAATATTAAAAAATTCCAACCCAAACCAGCCGTTTTTACATATATACTTTTCTACAAGTGGGTTTTCTCATCATCACTGACCAGTAGTGTCTCCACTGTCATTACAATATTGAATGACTACTGTGAAGCAGTGTTATATATCTTGGAAGATGCCAGAAACATGAATACATAATCCAATTAAACCATGAAAATGTTGTTGTAGTGGTATGTTTGTGTTTTTATTTTATGTATCAGTTAAAAATAAACTGATCTAGGTATGATGACTGTGCATAAATAATGAGATGTGGAAAAGATACCACATCTTTTTCAAAGAACTGGATACCAGATTAAACAATGAGAACAGATATAGGAATAAAAGCATAGGTCAATTAAACAAAAATCAAAGTGAAGATAATTCAAATGAATATTCCAACTGATATGTTTAAAATATCTGAGAATCTGAGAGTGTTGTTAAGCTAATTGAAGGGATGAATCCAAAAGGAGCCAGATGTGAATATTATGAAGTGTGCACAGCTCCAAGTAATGCAGGTGATGAGAAAATGTTCAATCAACACTGCAGAAGACATAAGGTGCTGATGCAAGACCAAAAGGTAGAGCCCTAAACTGCAGCATTTGACCTTTGTGCATGAACCTGAGGAACCTCTGAGAAAATTCTATTGGTAACATCGAACTTGGTCATCCAGAACCCTGGCACAGAATTACCAGAGGTTGAGAAAAGATTTCATTGCAAAATGAGGATAACCTAAAAATTGGTTGAATAGAGACAAATCAATGATTGAATGCCAATCTCCTACCTTCATGAGTACAATAAATAAAAGGGAATAAAATCCCAGAAAAACAGGATCAAATCTCTTCACTGACTTTTGGATTAACAACTCTCTTATGGCTTGGGAACAAAATTCCACTTGTTGTGGATCTATTGGACATAAATAGGTGAAAGATTGAGCCCACAAAATTAAGAGTACCCATGGATCCCTGGTGAAAGAACTCCAGATGTCTAGAAAGTAATTTAATCATGCTCATACTACTCCCTCACCCACAGGGTAGTCACTAAAGCCACTGTAATTGGTCCACCCAAATTATAGATCCTTGAGAATATGAACAGATCCTAATATGGGAGCAAACAGTCTGGGAACCAAAGAAGGAGGTTGGAAAACCCTACAGGACGATACTCCCAAATTAGCACCAGAAAGGCAGGAAGCCAAAAAAATAAAAAAGAATGTGAACAGGCTGTATTAATTTGGGCTTCTAATATCTCTGGAATTCCAGCAAATAACATGGGATGAAGAAAAGGAGTTTTCTGTAGTTCCCTGAAGACAGAAGATGATAAATGAATAGTTTCTAACATGTTTGTACCAAATAAATTTCTACAACAAACTAACCAGGAAACCAAAGAAAGAACTGAAGAAGACAACCTGACTAATGTAGATGTCAGCAAAATCCACAACTTGCCCTCAAATTGCTGAGGGGAATGTTGATATGCTTCAGACAAAAGTTGGAATGAGGATAAATACCTTAGGACAGTAAGATAGTAAGCTAAACAGGAAGAAAATGTGATCTGTTTAAAGTGATCTCAGGATTCAATCTAAACCTTATAGGTCCAAAAGGTGTCCATCCATTGAGAATTTAAACAGATATTCTTATAGAGGTGATAAGCCAAAGTATGCTGATCCAATAGATGTGGGGGTCAAGGCACAGCTATTCCATTGCATAACAGAGCAGCAATTCTCCCAGTATAAACAGCAATATCAGGAGAAGGGGGAAAAAAACAAGACATTACTTTCTGTCCTTTCTGCTAATAAGGAAGGAGTAGAGTCAAATACAATAGGAGAAATCCCCAAAACCTTACAAACCCAAGTAATCAACTGAAGGAAAGATGCTGGAGACAACTGATCAAAATGATCCCCTGTTAAGGCTGACTTAGTAAAAGAATAAATCAGAAGAAGCAACTCTAAATTCTTGCCATTTGTTCCCTGGTTACTTGCAAAAGCCACCTCAGAACTATTCAGAGAAACACCCTCAGTCCACACATGTCTTCATCTCACAAAGGATTATATCACATACAGCTTCAACTGAGTGTTGATAAACACTAGATAACAAAGGGTGAAGGGAAGAGATCTGGTTGATCTCTGTAGTAGAAACATTAAATTGAAAATTCATACCCACTGGTAATATTATTTAAATTAATTTATGAACATATATGGGGACGTTATAATATGACGGTCAATCCCACTATCAGTAACCCAAGAGTTGGTGGTGCACTGGAAAATTAGGGACGGCTAGCGCAGATAGCCCTCGTGTGACGTTGCGCGAAATTCAAAACAAACTAATTTTTAATACATATTTACTTGTGCAAATACCAATTTTTTTTGGCTCCCAGGTCAGCGCGAAATTCAAAAACAAACAAACGTCCTTGTTTATTTTGTGACCTTTATACATACGTGATAAACCGACTTCGTGTTTTATAAATTTATATAATTTACATTCAAGTAGTAAATTTAAAATAAACTTTGGTTTTATTTTACTGTGATAATGATAACATATTCATTATAATATTTTTCGATGTGTATCACAAGTCTTAAATTTCAGAAATAAGCCTTTCTGCCCTCAGCAGATTAAACGCTACTGAGGATAGAACAAAATCACGCATAATATATTTTTTTTTTCATTTTCTGATCACTCGAATGAGCTCTTTCCCGTTAAAATTTAGTCTTATGCCATTCAAGTTGTTCAAGGCATTCTCATTTATGTGAACTAGTTATTACAACATTTGTGTTACGACATGGACTTATGGTTGTATGAGTTACGAATGTTAAGACTAAAGATTTTATCGTGTTTGGTCAGCTATATCACTGTAAACAGGTTGACATGTATGATCAGCTATGTCGCTGTAATCAGGTTGACGTGTATGATCAGCTGTGTCGCTGTAAATAGGTTGACGTGTTTGGTCAGCTATGTCGCTACAAACAGATTGACGTGTATGATCAGCTGTGTCGCTGTAAATAGGTTGACGTGTTTAGTCAGCTATGTCGCTGTAAATAGGTTGACGTGTTTGGTCAGCTATGTCGCTGCATACAGATTGACGTGTATGATCAGCTGTGTCGCTGTAAACAGGTTGACGTGTTTGGCCAACCATGTAAACAGGTTGATGTCTATTATCAGCTATGTCACTGTAAACAGGTCGACGTGTATTATCAGCCATGTCATTGTAAACATTAATCTACAGTTTTAGAACAGATAGCGTAAGTAGCTTTGAGCAAATTTTGAAAAACTCAAATCGAATATTCCTGGTAGTTGCAATGTAAAGGGTTTGGAACGACGAAATATCTCTTCTTTCTATATTCCTTGATATCACTCGTTAATGTTAAAGTAAATGATTCATAAGGAGAACCATGTTACTAAAAACAACAGAGATTTTTCAAAGTTATAGTCTTAAAGGTGGGTTGATAAGTACCATCATTAGATTCACCCTTGTTCTAAACGTCAGACAGGTTGATAAGTGTCATTATTGTATCACACTTGTTCTAAACGTTAAAGACAGGTTGAAAAGTATCATTATTGGATTCACCTTTGTTATGAACGTTAAAGACAGGTTGATAAGTCTCATTATTGGATTCACCCTTGTTATAAACGTTAAAGACAGGTTGATAAGTATCACTATTGTATTCACATTTGTTCTAAACGTTAAAGACGGGTTGATAAATGTCACTATTGTATTCACACTTGTTCTAAACGTTAAAGACAGGTTGATAAGTGCCATTATTCACACTTGTTCTAAACGTTAAAGACAGGTTGATAAGTATCACTATTGTATTCACATTTGTTCTAAACGTTAAAGACAGGTTGATAAGTGTTATTATTTTATTCACACTTGTTCTAAATGTTAAAGACAGGTTGATAAGTGTCACTATTGTACTCACACTTGCTCTAAACGTTAAAGACAGGTTGATAAGTGTCATCATTATATTCACCATTGTTATAAACGTTAAAGACAGGTTGACAAGTATCATTATTGGATTCACGCGTGTTATAACCGTTAAAGACAGGTTGATACACTCTTGTGCAAATTAATTGAAACAAGACAGAAAATTACGATTTTTTTCAATTTTTTGCGTTTTATTTCTGAGAATCCAAAAATTACTCACAAAGTAATATATGATATGACCGCCTTTATTTTTCAGAACATCATTAATCTGCTTTAGCATCGAGTCCACGAGTTGTCTGCAATCTTTACTAATTTTTGGATCGCGGTACCACCCCTCAATTATGGCCTCAATTAGCTTGTCTTTCGTAGTACAGTCTTTTGCCCGAAGTCTTTTTTTACAAATCGCCCAAAGATTTTCAATAGGATTTAAGTCCGGAGAGTTTCCAGGCCAGTCCAGAACCTTTATTCACGTTGTAGTCATAAAATTTTTCACAAGTTTCGTTGTGTAGCACGGAGCCAGATCTTGCTGAAAAATGCCAGATTCATCTGGAAATCTTTTTTTCAATTCTGGAACGACTCTTCTCTGGAAAACTTCGATGTACTGTGGTACTCGCATCATACCTTCTACGATATGTAAGCCTTCGACGCCATAGTAGCTGAAAAAGCCCCAAAACATTTTTTTCAAGGGATGTTTTACGAACTTATTGATGTGAGATTCTTGAAGTTTCTCACCTGGAGGTCTGCGAACATGCAGACCTCTTTGACCCCGTACGAAGAAATGAGTCTCGTCACTGAATAACACTTTTCTCCATTATTCTTGGGTCCAGTTCTTGTATTTCAGACCCCATTAATACCGTTTTTTCTTCATTGAGTTGGCAAGAAGTTGTTTTTTGACTGGTCTTTTTGCCATTCTAACGCAATTTCGAATGACGTAATATTTCTCAACATTTCGTCATATATCCCAAAAATAGATCGACCATACTGCAAAGCACAGCTAATGACGCTGTCTGTGTGAAAAAAATGACTATTAAAGGAAATCAGCGGGCCCAGCTAGCCTACACCGACCGCCATGTTGAAAATATTGTAAAGTGACCATTTGTTTCAATTAATTTGCACAAGAGTGTAAGTATACTTATTGCATTCACACTTATTCTAAACGTTAAAGACACGTTGATAAGTGTCATTATTGTATTCACGCTTATTCGGAACATTAAAGACAGGTTAATAAGTGTCATTATTGAATTCACTTTTGTTGTAAAAATCAAACACAGGTTGATAACTGTCATTATTGGATTCACCCTTGCTCTAAACATTAAAAGACAGGTTGATAAGTACATCTAAGGTTTAAAACAAATGTGAACCGACTAATAATAGATTGTTCGACTCCTAAACTCCCTCGTCTCATATTGTTACAAGATTCTGCCCGAATCAGAATTCCGCGTCTCATATTATCACAAGATTCTGGTCGAATCAAACTCCCTCGTCTCATATTATCACAAGATTCTGGTCGAATCAAACTCCCTCGTCTCATATTATCACAAGATTCTGGTCGAATCAAACTCCCTCGTCTCATATTGTCACAAGATTCTGCTTGAATCATACTCTCGCGTCTCATATTATCACAAGATTCTGGTCGAGTCAAACTCTTGCGTTTCATATTGTCACAAGATCTGGTCGAATCAAACTCTCGCATCTTATATTGTCAGAAGATTCTAGTCGAATGAAAATTCCACGTCTTCGGTGTCTCATATTGTCATGAGGTTCTAGTCTGATGCCTTACGATCACTAAGCGATGCCATCTGGCAAGATTAATAAAAATTATTTGCGATATTTTTTTTTCGTTGGGTTATTTTATTTTCAAAAAAATGTTTTTAAATTAGATTTTCAAGTCTTTCATTAAATTCAAATAGTGGCACGCAGCCAGCGCCTTTCCTTGCTAGTTCCCTAATTTAAACTATAAAACTGCTATTCACTGTTATTCTGAATTAAATGTCCAAATCAAACTAGACATCGTTTTAACCAGTTGATGTCAGTACAAAAATCACTTTGCTGGAATTTGGAAATATCTTAAGTCTATGGCTGCGATTGAGTAAAAACTACATGGAACATTGGATGTGGTTTTTATCACTGTTATTAGGCTTTGTGAAATAAGCCCAATGTTGTTTTTATCACTGTTATTAGGCTTAGTGAAATAAGCCAAATGTGGTTCTTATCACTGTTATTAGGCTTACTGAAATGAGTCTAGTGAGATATTTAATCACTATTATCAGGCCGAACTGTTTTATTGCTTCGCTAGTTTCAGAGTTTTATTCCATAACATTAAATGCTTAGTAGAAAACAACATTTTGGACTGACTTATCTACCATATCGTCAAATGCCTTCCATAAACGTAATTTTTTTACATTCTTCTGTTATCTAATAAAAGATATAACAAATTAACAATGTTTTCGTCCACCCTCTGTATCTATGATGGCTTATAGTACTAAAAATAGTTTTAATGCCGGTGGTTTTGTGGAGCTGATGTTTCGCAGTATCGTTTAACATTAAAAGTACTGATGTGGTTGGTATCCCATCCCTCAAAAAAGATCAGAAACAATACCACTAGTGAAGTTTTAATACATTTGGACTGGGGGGGGGGGCATAGGAAAACAGAGCCGTGGCAAGTCTTCGTGGAAAAACAAAATACTACATACATTTTAAATTATTACAGACTGTTTGGTATACAGAGTGGGCTGTAATAGGCTTAAGATAGGATCATGATTTATTTTCGATACCTTCTGATGATAGCTGACTTTGAAACAAAACATTCTGTCTGAAGTGCAGCCATTGTAAATTATCTTTAATATTTTATTTTCTGTGTTTAAGGAGTATTTGCATTGGTCGTTCGCAATTAGTATTCCAAAACGTAAAACACTGAACTTTTTTACGAAACAAACCAGCTCTGGAAAAACCACGAACTAGCTGAGAACGGAACAGTAATAATTTTCATATAAACCGCTTGACGTCAGAACGTTTTCGAAACCTTATCTTTTCGCAGATGTTTGAGATTAGGGGTTGTAAAACTCTATTGTTTACGCACAACGAAGTTAATTATTTATCTAGCATTAAACCAGACATCTTCAGTTTACTCTCTTTTCTTGGGTTTCTTGAATATCCTATATACGAGTACAACAAATAATAACTACCAAGCTAACACTTGACCATAATAACAGATTATACAGTTAAAACTTGATGTTAAAGAAAGAGTACAAGATGGTCAAGCTGTGTTAATTACAGTGGAACGCCGTTAAGCCGCGGTATTTGGGGGATCAACCTGCTTAACCGCGGCTTAAACCTTTGTGACTGAAAAGCTGAAGTCGCCAACAGCTCCGCCGAGGAGCCTCACCCGGGCCATTGTGTGATCATTATAATATTAATGTATATAGTATTCAGATACAATTGACAAGTGCCGTTTTAACACAAACGACCAATGCATTGCGATGGTTCGCTTTTCCCTGTAAAATTTTGTCTTCCCGTGTTACATGCGGGCCGCCATGCCAATATGATATGCTCACTATTAATTCAGAAACTGAAGTGATTTCTATTGGGTTTGTGACCAATATTTATACAATTCCATAAAAATATCGGATTATCGATTTAAAATTAATACTTTAATTATTGATCACTTTTATCACGGATTTACCGCGGATTAACTTTAATGTAGGGAGAGGTGTGATTCGGTAACAATGGCGACCTCTATAAAGCTGACATAGAGAGCGGATAAGGTAGATTAACGGTCGATTTCTATTGTAATATACTTTATTTATTTCCCAAATTAAAGCAAATCCTTTTTAAATATCCCCTTGAAGTTATCAAGACAAAGAGAGTGTGAGAAACTTTAAAAAGCCAGGTAGTAGATTTAATACATCAAAAATTTTGGGAGAAGACTTGCTACAGAGGCTTAAGCAATTTCGCGGTTTACTGGTCCGCGGCTTAATGGCGCTCCACTGTACTTAAGCACATAGCGTTACTCATTCTTAGGTTGATCAGAACCAAAAATATGGATTAACTTAATTCCCAAATCACTACTGAAGGAAAAAAAAATTATTAAAGTTGTCTTGAATTTATTTGCCTTCATGTTTGAAACAGGAACCTTCATCTTACAAACAGGACTAGGTGTGGCTTAGTAATTCGCATGAACGGAATGAAAAGCTGAAGATTTAAGATTCACATCCCGTTGCTGCAAAGGCATAAGCAGTAATTTAAAGCTGCTGTTGCGTTAAAGAGGAACAGTCAAATCCCACTTTTTGATCATATAACAATAGTACAAGTGTAGACCTTCTGGTCTATTAGTTAAAAAGTAGGAACGGTTATATGTAGCTATGCACAAAATTGTGAAACAAACAAATGAAAGACAAAAACATCCAACTTGTACGAGTCTGGAGCTGGAGGAGGAGGTAGTTTGCTTCTAGATTTTAACTCATCCTGCCTCTTCTATCAGTATAGATCCAGAACTTTTCAGCTTGAAAGAATCGTTTTATAATATCTTCTAAACATTTGTTAACTCGAATCCTTTGTTTTTCTAACTGACGTAACAATAAGCTTTTTCACGTAAAATTTCGCTACATTAATATTAACTTTAATAAATATTAACACAATTTTCATATGTCACTAATTCAAAACTTATAACGATATTTTTGGCCGTAATTCAAATATTACTTTACGACGTTCGTGCAGCTTGAGAAATGTGCGTTTCTCCTGAGTTTGTATATTAATCACTTTTACTATCGCTTCACTAACTTTAATTAATATCAATACATTTTTCTTGTATCCCTAATTCCCTATTGATAACAATATTGTTAGCCATAATCCGAGTAATATTTCGCCAGGCTCAGTCAGCTTATAAAATTCATGTTAGTCTTAAATTCATATACTAAGCTAAGAACATAAACTAATATTTATAAATAAAGTACAAAGGTAAAAGAAATTAAAATTGATATATATGTTAAACAGTTTATCAAACCGTTAATAAAAGTAACAATAGAGCAATAATAGATATACCTTACTTAGGGAACACATAAACAGTAATTGTATAGTTCAACTATTATTGTAGACGTAATTTTTTTGAAGAATGAAACCTCAGTCTGAGTGCCTGAATGTTTTCCAACCTACCTTAAAGGTGAATTTTACAGAAAAAAGAAAACTTTGCAGTCAAAAGAACTACTTAACGCGCTTGGCCATGCCGGGCCTTACATTTAAGCATCTCGAAACCTGTCTGGTGTTTATAAATTATTGGTATCACAGACTGGGTTTTATTTGTTTATACTTTGCCGACTATGGTAACTAATACTCAGCTCTTCCACATTCATGGTACCGGGTATTTATGACTCTTAACAAAATGAATTTCAATTATACGTCATAATTCTGTCTATAAAATCAAACTAAATGTAGCAGTCTGAATAGTTAATTTATCTTGAAATGTTAAATTTGAAAAATGGAATTCTTCAAACTTTTCCATATTTAAAAATGATACAAAAACATCTACAAAATGATCTACCAGCTTTTAAACTTGGAATATACTCTATTTGGGATAGATTTGTTCACTGTCTAGACTAGGAAATCAAGATCTCGCTGACTTACAGGTGTCACAACTGCAAAACACGCTCATGAATGTGAAATGTGTATGTCTAGTTACATTCTTCAAAAAAGTTGTACTTTTTAAATTATTATATTATACTAATTATTGTTTATCGCTTTATGCTGCACACATACCTTTAAGTTTGTTCTTTTCGTGATGGCTTCAGAGGGGGTGGAACCTGTACGCAGCAGACTGAGATCAGTCCTCAGCTCTACACGAGGAAAGATGGTGGGGACGATCCTGTCTACTGCCGATGTTTTCTTCAGTCTCAACCTGCCTGGCTTGAAACCCACGGAATCCAAAACAGTGGGATCCAACACAAAACATAAGCATTCAAAGTGATCTTGACAAAGCTTTGCATAATGTGAGGAGTCAAGTTCTTCTTATTGACCATCCGCACCCACTGTTGCCACCTTGCCGGTTCCTTTTCCTTGCACGGAAACGAAAAGAAGCTTCTGCCCGATGTCGAACCGTTTTCACAACCATAAGCAACGCAGTAAACCATGTTATCTTAAAAAACAAACATAAAGTAGCAATATCAAGACAAAAATAGTCTCACAAAGTATGTAATCCGTAAAAGCACCGATAGATTTACATAAAACTTTGTTTGTTTGTTTTTAAATTTCGTACAAAGCTACTCGAGGGCTATCTGTGCTAGCCGTACCTAATTTAGTAGTGTAAGACTAGAGGGAAGGCAGCTAGTCATCAACACCCACCGCCAACTCTTGGGCTACTCTTTTACCAATGAATAGTGGGAGTGACCGTCACATTATAACGCCCCCACGGCTGAAAGAGCGAGCATGTTTGGCGCGACGGGGATGCGAACCCGCGATCCTCAGATTACGAGTCGCACGCCTTAACGCGCTTGGCCATGCCGGGCCTTACATGAAACACCAGCACTGAAAGTAACACAATGGTCGGCGCGCAACAAAGCGTATTTGGCAACTATTACGTCATAGTTGTAAAACGTTACGGAAACAGCCGAACGACCGAGATTAATTTGAGATCGAGGACCTGCATATTTTGTTTCATTTTTTACTCAAAAACTAAAGTGTTTAAAAATATGGCAACCACACATAAATTATACCTAAGCAAAGTTTAGTTTCTAAGGTAATTATTAAATTTGTTGAAAATTCACCGTTAATAATGTCTTGTGAAAGATGAAAACTTATTATAAACTTCAACAGTATGATTTTACAGAAGCGTGGCATCTGGAGTATGTGTGTGTGTTTTCTTATAGCAAAGGCACATCGGGCTATCTGCTGAGTCCACCGAGGGGAATCGAACCCCTGATTTTAGCGGTGTAAATCCGTAAAATTACCGCTGTACTAGCGGGAGACAGCATCGTTATTACGACACGTTACAGTTTAGACTATGTTTAATCAAGTATTTAGAACCTGTTAAAAATGTTTATTATGATTCAAACTGCCCCCAGTGGCTCAGCAATATGTTTGCGGACTTAAAACGCTAAAAACCGGGTTTCGATATCCGTGATGGGCAGAGCACAAATAGCCCATTGTGTAGCTTTGTGCTTAATTAAAAACAATAAACAACTACAACATGATTGAAAAACTAATAAAACATAGAATAGCCGAGTCCTCTAGGAAACAGAAAGAATAACAGACCTGTATTAAGGAGAACACACAATTTACTTCTTCCACCCTCAAAATAAAAAAAAAAAGTTAAATTAATAATTAACTATATAAAGATAAAATACATTGAGACTGTTTCCACTAATATTCTTTACATGTTATGACGTCACACTAAGATGTAGTGCTTTGCTTTTTAGCAAAATAGTTCTTTTTTCTAGCGAACACTGGTGGATAAATTTCTTCGGCTGTGTTTAGGACACAATGATAATTAATTCTAGGAAAATCATGTATGCATATATGTATGTATATATATACATACAAGTGCGAATAGCGTGCAGAGATATACTATAAAAATTCTCAGTAAGATTTTTAATGTACGAAAATTCCAATCCGAATGAATATAAATCTATGTTAGAACTGTTCATATTGAAGGTTTCAGTTTCGTTTGTCGTGATTAGAAAGGCTCTTCTTAGGGCAAGTCTCAATAAGACAAGTAGTTGTAGGCTTAAGATTTTATTGCGTTTTTAACAGCACATATAAATCATTATGACACGGGATTTCGAAACAAATATATTATCACTATATCTGAAAGAACTATATATTGTCTCATTATATCATTTTTATTCAATATTAAGCTGGTTTCTTTTACATTCTCTCGAACCTGAGAGGAAATTAGGTTGTTGTATTATCTTAATGGAATATTTATTTTTTTGAGGGGCTGTTCTGTTCATTTAGCAGTTTGGAAAATGTAACTGAAATATTTATTTAAGTGTTCGGATTGAAAAGTTTCACTGCTACATGTTAGTTTGAAAATGTCATATTACGGCATAAAGTAAAATAAAATTAACTATATAAAGGTTGTTCGTAAGGTAAGCTTTAGACGATTAATTAAAAATTGTCTTTTTTAGGAAAGAAAGTTTATAGTTCATTCTAGTAAAAAGGAGAGGGTTTTAAAGCTAGAAGGATCAGAAATCAAAAGTTGTGCTTTTCGTCTTTTTGTTGTTGTTTCGAATCTTCAGCGTTCATTGTGAAATGTGCATGGAGGCTTACAACACTAAATACTGCATTCCGATACTTGTTGTAGGCACAGCACATAGAGACCACTATGCACTTTTGCGTTTAACAGCAAACATCTGAAACTTCCATACAAATGCACCCGCATCGCGCTAAACATGCTCGCCCTCCCAGCCGTGGGGGCGTATAATGTGACGGTCAATCCCACTATTCGTTGGTAAAAGAGTAGCCCAAGAGTTGGCGGTGGGTGGTGATGACTAGCTGCCTTCCCTCTAGTCTTACACTGCTAAATTAGGGACGGCTAGCACAGATAGCCCTCGAGTAGCTTTGTGCGAAATTCCAAAACAAACAAACAATCCATACAAATGATCGACGTTGGTTGGTTGGTTTGGTGTTTTATGGCGCAAATCAACTAGACTATGTGTGCTAAACATCCGGTAAAAAGTTAAAATTTAAGTAAAATTATTAAGATTCAGAAAAAGAAATTAATGTAAAACAAAACAAATTTTATTTTTTGAATTAAAGACATAAAAAGCATTAAATCCAATTTTTATAACTAGTATATAGCGGTAACTAAATTAATACAGGTTGTAAAGGACTTTCTGTAGCATGATTGTAATTACCATAACTCGCCAGGAAGACTAATAAGTAAGTTCAAAAACCATCGTCAGTCACCTGAAGTTGCCCTTTTCAGTCTTGGTTTGGAATTATTTGACATTATGGCCATTCTCTAATTTCAAATCCAACTAGATGGACTTTGATCCTTAAAAGGAAATCACATTAAAAAATCTAATTTATAAATTAAAAACATAAATAGCATTAAAAAGATTAATGGCCTTTAAAAGACTAAAAATATTTGCAAGGTTGACAGTGTAACCATCGCCAGTAACACTGTCTAACGTTATGGATAAACTTTAGGACAAAACATGTTTAAAATGGCGCCGTCGTTGAGAATCGTATTGTGACCTAAGTATCACACAGACAACACATTGGTGCATCAGTCCCAGATAAAAGAAAATAATTAGTTAAACACTGTGACCAATGCGTAGTCTAGTTAGGGCAACTTCCTCTTTCCGATCCTTACGGAAGCAAGACGGCCAAATTGCAATAGAGGGATTTATTTGGAAAAGCTTGTTTTCATATTGCTCACTCCAAGTCGACTGCCAACTGGCACGGAGCCGAGCCTTGAATACAGGACCATAGTCCATGTATGGAACAAGCACAGCAGTGATAGTGCCAGAGCAGATAGATTTAGCTGCGGTGTCGGCGAGCCCGTTCCCTCGAATACAAACGTGGCCTGGTATCCAGAAAAAACCTGTAAAAAAGTAGATGTTAATGAGAAATGGGCCAGTCGGTTTTGAATATCAGCGAGAACAGGGTGAAAACTAACGTGAAACGATTCCAGGAACAAATAATTAAGCAAGTCAGGAAAAATAGTGCAATGTGAGTGCTTCTTAGCTTCTATGTGATTCAGGACAATAGAAATGGCATACAGTTCAGCAGTTAACACAGAAACTGTAGAAATATTTTTGTGTACAACCACTGAACCACAACAAATCACAGCAGAGCCCACTGAGTCACCAGATTTCGAATCATTCGTATAAATAAAAATGGAAGGATGGTTCAAAAGATGTTCAGCAAATAACGGACAGTACTTTCAATCGGGAGTATCTGCTTTTCTCAGATGTCTTAAAGAAAGGTCACATTTGGGGATTGTAATAAGCCATGGTGGGATGGGCTGGCCAGTGGATACAGCAATGCTATTCAAAAACAGACCCAATTTATCCAACTGTGCCTGGATACGGAGGCCGAAAGGAACAATGGCAAATCGTTTGTTCTGAAAAAGCATGGCTTACCAAGGAAGGAAAACACAACCCCAGGTGGGATGCTGTGTTAAGGATAAAAGTTTGAAGCATACAGTAAAGGTAGTTGTAAATGGCAGAGATGTTAAGGAGGTTCATGAGACTCTGTGTATAAGCTCTGGACTGGAGAAGTGCAGAAAGTCTCGGTGCAGAGCCGAAGTCCCTGATGATGAATGGGGTCCAGCATCTTCAAGGCTGAGGTTCTGGCAAAACCACAGACCAGTGACCCATAGTCCAGTTTTGATCAAATAAGAGCATGATATATCTTTAGTATTGAACATCGATCTTTTTTCCAAGTGGTGAAAGAGAGGACACAGAGGATGTTCAGTGTTCTTGTACATTTGACTCGTAACTGCCTAATGTGTGGTATTAAGGTCAGCTTATGGTCAAAGATAAGCCCCAAGAATTTTGTCTCAGGGACTCCAGGTAGCACAACTTTACCGATACAGAGTTAAGGATCAGGGTAGATACCCCGTTGGCAGCATACGGTTTTATAGAGGGAGAGAAGTTAAAACTGTTTGCTGTAGCCCACTTCAGGAAACGATTGAGGGCAGTCTGTAGCTATCACTCAATATACCTCATGTTTGACGACTGACATGAGATGTGAAACTCATCGACATAGAGCCCCTTTGCAACAGTAAGAGGGAGTGATGGCATTAATCCTTATACTGAAAAGTGTGACACTCAAAACACAGTCCAGAGGGACTTGAAGTTCCTGTAGAAAAGAATGGGAAACTGTCAAACCCACATGAACTTGGAATCGCCTGTCCATTAAAAAATGTTTAATAAAAATGGGCAAATGACCACGCAGCACATATAAATGGAGGTCTCGCAAAATGCTATACCTCCATAAAGTATCATAAGCCTTCTCAAGGTTAAAATATTGATACAAGATGTTGTCCTTTGAGAAAGGCTTTTCTGATTGACGTTTCAAGTCGAATAAGGTGGTCCATGGTGGAACACTGTCATCGGAATTAACACTGAGTGGATGAGAGGAGATTGTTTGATTCAAGAAACCAAGCAAGACGAGCATTAGCCATCCTCTTTAAGATCTTACAGAGGCAGCTCGTTAAAGAAATTGGACAGTAGTTTGAAGGAATCTTGGGATCCTTCCCAGGCTTAAAGAAAGGTAGGACAAGAGCCTGGCGCCAGGCATCAGGAAAAATATTTTCCTGCCAGATCCAGTTAAAAACAATCAGAAGAATAGCAAAATGAGTGGGAGATAGATGGTGCAGCATGTCATAGTGTACATCATCAGGTCCAACCAATTTAGTGCCAGACCGATAAAGGGCCAGTTTAAGTTCCACCAGTGTAAAGGGGTGATTATAGTCACAGAGAAATCAGCTCGAAAGGAAAGAGGTGATCGCTCTGCCCCAATCTTGATGGCTAAGGAGGTGGAGGATGAAGCAAAAATGCCAGATATCTGGCAAAAGCTTTTCCCTAGAGTATAGGCAATGCTCGAAGTATCAGCTACTTCCTGGCCATCAGATAGCAAGATCGAGAGGAAACAGAAGCATATTGCCTACTGACCTTTCGAATCTTGTCGCATATAACTTTGGAACTAGTGATAGGAGCTATGCTGGTTGTGAACTTAATCCAAGACTCCATCTGGCTTTGACATCTTACCCACCAGGCACGTGCACGTGCCTGCTGGAAAGCGATGCAGTTCGAGAAAGTGGGATACCTACGAAAGGTATCCCAGGCCCATTTTTTAGCCTTCCCTGCCATGTTGCAGGTAGGATTCCACCACGGACGAGGTTATCTTGGAAATTGTGTCGAGGTTTTAGGAATACACTGAGCAGCTGCCTGTATAATACAGTCAGTTACTGCTGCCACGCAGTCGTGTATTGATGGCTTACAGACAGTGGCAGGATTAAGTTTTGCAAAAGCAGTGAAAGAGAGCCAGTCGGCTTGATCCAGCTTCCACCAGGGCACACAGACCTAATGGCATCGACCACAGCCAGTCTCTCTAAAAATAATAGGAAAATTATCATTGCCTCGTGAGTTACTGTCAGTCCTTTATGAAAAGTGGCAGAGTAGTGAAAGTGAACAAATTGAGAGATCAGTAGCAGTAAAGGACTGACTAGATGCATGAAAATAAGCATAAGAACCAGTACTAAAAAGAGAAATATTGTAATCTAAGAGCATATGCTCTACAGAGCCATCCATCCCATCAATATCAGTACCTGTCCAGAGGAGATTATGTCCATTAAAGTCTCCCAGGATTAAAAAGGGAGATGGCAACTGTTCAAACAGAACATCAAGGTCTGATTGATCATGGGTCTCTTCAAGAGACTGGTAGAGAGAACAAACAGTGATGGTACGACCAAACGAAACACGGATGGCTATATCCTCCAAGGATGTGTCGAGTGGCAAAGACAGGGTGGGTATATGTTGATCAACCAACAGTACCACCTCTCCATGCACTTGTCCATCACACAGCCTGTCTGTCCAAAGAAAACTGCCGAAAGGTGACTTTATCGACAGGTTTCAAAAACGCTTCCTGTATGGAAAGACATATAGGGTGGTAGGAAGTTCTTTGATGCCACCCAGACTAGAACGTAAACCTTAACAGTTCCATTATATCAAGGTGGTCATTTTTATTTATGTGCAGGCGAATTGGGTGTAGAGCCCATTTGTTTTCGACTACGTCTTTTTTCTTTATTTTATTTATTCGAGGGAGGTATGTCGACCTCCATGGATTCTGTCCTGAGTCGATTGGGCAGGTCTTTGTTGTTGGAAATGGATTCCAGCGACTGAAGACGTGAACGAATAATCGTTTTGCATCTTGGGGCAGGAGAAGAAGGTGCACCCAAGGAAATGCCTGTACCCGGAACCAACGGAAGTGGATCTTGGGGTTTGCTTGAATAAATGTTAGGGACAGAGATGGGTGTTGACGTTGATTCAACGACGTTTTTAACTATGGAGGTCAAAATACTTTTCTTATATTTTAACTATTATTGTGGAGGCAAGAGAGATCCGTTTGCATCCCTATGTAATAGTGGAATGAAGTGCAACAGCATACATCAGATATGAAGTGGTGGACAACAACTTTCGAGCCTCAGGGTAAGTAATGTTTTGAATCGTCTTCAAACGCTGCACCTCTTTTTCCAACCATTTAGGGCAAGAACAAAAGTATGATAGGTGAGAGCCACTGCAACTGACGCAATGAGGGTCCATTTCACACTCATAGGCACCGTGGTCCTTGCCACCACAACGAGTACACTTCAAGGAACCACGACATGATGTCTTCGAGTGACTGAACTGGGCATTGAAAACATCTGAGAGGGTTTGGAAAGTTTGGTCATACCTTTCAGTTAAGATAACCTGCCTTGATGGTGGCAGGTGGACGCGGTGATGAAAATGTTAAAATGAGGACACTGGTCGGCATCATAATTCCATCTTTGCGAGTAGCGATACGCTTCACTTCAGAAACTCCTTGGGTGGAGAAATTATCGAGAATCACCAACTCTGGGATTTTCTTCAAATCCCTTTCAACAATAACTCCTCGTGACAAATTCAAAGTAGCATGAGGTGTAACCTCAATAGATATATTCCCAATCGTATTTTAACGTAAGAGGAGTTCACTGTGTTTAGACGTGGATGTTTCCACCAATATGTCACCAGAACAAAGTCTTTGAACGACTGTGGATAGTCAGCAAGGCCTTCTAGACCCTACTTAATAAAAAAGGGAGACATGTGTCTCAGATGTTTGTTTGAAAGAAAATGTAATATAAGAAAATGAGGTACAGGTGTTACAAAGATTGAAGATTGCTGCTCAGAATCTTCAAGACGTGGTCGTTTACCTATGGAGTGTTTTTTCACTATTTTATATAAGTTTTTTATGTGGAGGATCCATAATAAAAAAGAATGTTTCGGTACCTATTGACCCCACCGACCATGGAGCCCTAGGGGGGGTTGCACTACAATGACAAACAAGGACACTGCAGCAATGCCAGGGTTTTGTCACCACTATACCCAAATACCAGCATCACATACAATGTCTACAACACCTGTTGAGAACATCCAACCCGGGTACTTGGTTGCCTTGAAATAACTGAAATAAGTTATGTTTCAAAATAAGGATACTGCAATCAAAACATTTTACAAATGCTTTTGTATAAAAAGTGTAATCTAGAAAAATCTTGGCAAATACATCTATTTTTAACTCTACTGTTACAGAATTTAAAAAGCCATGCGCAAGTTTCTACAGTGGCCCGGCATGGCCAGATGGTTAAGGCACTCGACTCGTAATTCGAGGGTCGCGGGTTCGAATTCCCGTCTCACCAACCATGCTCGTCCTTTCAGCCATGGGAGCGTAATATGTAACGGTCAATCTTACTGTTTGGCGATGCTTGGTGATGACTAGTTGTTTTCTCTGTTGTCTTACGCTGCAAAATTAGGGACGGATAGCACAGATAGCCTTCGAGAAGTTGTGCGCGAAATTCAAAACAAACAAATATTTTATACTGTAGTCAATCATGAATAAACGCAATGATATACCACCATTTGTTTTTGGTTCGACAAAATGATTTTTTTACAATTAAAAAAAACACCTTCGCAAACTCCATGAACGCCACTACACAGGAAATCTAAAACTAATTATCGTTTAAGATTGATTTAATGAAAACAGATTAGTAAAGGTACCTGTATGAAAGTTATCATTAGCTATGTCTGTTCTTAATCGTTTTACGGTAACTCTCTACGGATATTAAATTTGAATTAAAAGAAACATTGATCGAAGGGTTCGTTCGATAATTTCAGAGAAAAGACAATGATAAACTGTATCATCTCACTTAGTTTCTCCTATTGGATAGCGAACCTGGAGCTCTGCAGGTCGAGATTCGTCATCAAGAACCATCAAACTTCTGAGAGGAATACCTGAAACCAAAGACGTAATTTTTAAGTCAGTTATGAGAGACACATATATAGGTCTAGTAATAGTTCTAAAAGACCGGAGTAGATGTTGAATTGACAACACTAGTACTCGGTTGATCCTAGCCCAAGTGGACCTGCCGATTAACCATGGTCGCCGCCCCTGGGTCACCAATCTACAGGAATTCAATGTCAAAGTGGTGTGTTAGGGTCATTTGTCATCGACCATGGCCAACCTTCCTCCCTTTGATGAGTCTTACACACGACAAACAGGTGAGTGGATATTCATATCCCGGAGGGGGTAAACTGAAAATACAAAACGCTTTCTGGAAGGTCCCCTCATCATGTACAGGAATCCATCTTTAGGGTTTTATCATTACAGGGTGCCATATCTGTCCGTCATCATCATAGATGACGAGGCAATAGTACCAAGTTTAGCACAGGGAGCGTGTTGTTAGGAGTGAGTTGCTATGCCGCCATGTCAGGTGACCATGTTGTCATGGTATCAAATTTTGTCACCACAGTGTGCGTTGCTAAGTTGCCAAGACAGGCTGCCATAATGAAGGTTACATAATGATACCACAAAGAAAAATGTGTCTCTAGAAAGCCATGCATCGTACAATACATGTGTCATCATGTCTATAATTAAGCACTAATAATTAAATACATTGTTCTATACAAGATGCTTAGTTCTAATTAATTAAGTAACTTATGATTCTTTCTTCTTAATTCTTTGAATTAATGATTGTTAAATCATCATAAAAGGATGCTCATCATTAAATTAGTTACATTTCCTTATCATTTAAATTGTCCTGAAAGTATAATAATTTAGTTAAAATTTACTCATTTAATTTGTTAAAAAATTCAGTGCTAAATTATAGCATTTCCATTCCTAAGAGGATTTGATCTTACTTAGTGCTATGTGTATAATAAATCACGTATATTCAATTACTATTATTTTAACGACTTACTATAGTATTGTACACAAGTTATCAACATCTATAATTTTATGTTAACATACATTACCTGCCATCAATAGGTTTCCTTCTAATTTAGTATAAAAATATAACGTAAGGCTTTGTTGGAAACTAGTTTTCAAGCTAATACTTTCACCTTCAACTCAATGTTCTAAACTTCTGAATTAAACTATTTTGCTGCTATATCATCGAAGCTGTCAAAAACATAAGCCTTTCTAATAAATCAACATGAATATTAAGCATTCATGTCACTATAATTATTAATTTTTACAAACATGGAATATATTGCACTTTTTGAAACTCCGATTGTGAACATTATATGAATATATAAGGTGAGAAATAACCTTACGGAAATTTTTTTATACTTTTTCTTGTTTCTGGGCAGAAAGCGCTATTTCCCAATTGCTTATGCCTAATTAAATGGAAAAGACCTATTTTTCTCTTCAAACTTTGCTTTTGTTACCTGGGTAATGAAATTTTCAACTTTACCCATTTTCGATAACATTCCAGGTAGATTCAGTACTGAGTAGCTGATAGAGAATTTTTTCGAACTTACAAGAAGTTTCAAGAACTTTCTAGAATGTTGTAGAACCTACAAGGATTTTCAAGAATGAAAGTGTGCAAGTCACAAGTCAAAGGAAGCTTCTTCACTCGTCAAGATGGGCTCTGCTTCTGCCCCAATGTACCTGGTCTGTGCGAGACAATTGGAATTGCCTGTAACCCGAACGAGTGGTGCCCCTTTGTTGATAGCCCATCCAGAAGCCTCAAAGCTGTGCTGCTCCATTACGGGAATAAGTTTCCGTCTTTCCCCTGGCTCATCTGGTGCACCTCAAAAAGGAATACAACAGCGTCAAGACCTTGCTAGAAGCTTTGAAGTATGATGAATATGGCTGGGAGACATTCGGAGACTTCAAAATGGTGGCATTCTTAATGGGTCTCCAAGGACGCTTTACCCAGTTTTTCTGTTATCTTTGCCTTTGGAACAGCAGGGACACCGCAGCGCACTACAACAGGAAACAACGGATCGAGTTTTCTGTGGGGAGGCACAATGTCAAGTGTGAGCCACTAGTGGACCTCCAGAAGATGTTACTCCAACCATTGCACATAAAATTAGGTCTAATGAAACAATTTGTCACAGCTCTTGATAAGGAGTCTTCAACCTTCAAGTACCTTCGAGACTTCTTCTCTAAGCTGACTGAGGCAAAGGTCAAATCTGGTGTCCTCCTTGGACCACAAATAAAAAAGACCCTGGAGTGCACAGAATTCCCCAAGAAGCTCAGTTGGAAGGGAAAAAAAGCTAAAAGGAGCTTTGTCGCAGTGGTTCGGGGCTTTTTGGACAATCACAAGGCTGAAAATTATGTGGAATTCGTTAAGGCTGTGGTGAAGAACTACAGCAAAATTGGCTGCAGGACGTCCTTAAAAGTCCATATCCTTGACGCTCATCTTGATAAATTCAAGGAGAACATGGGAGCACACTCAGAGGAGCAAGGCGACCGCTTCCATCATTAACATACGGAACTTTGAACACAGCTGTCAAGGAGCGTATCACGATAACATGACAGTAGACTATATTTGGGTCTGACACGTGAAAGTGATTTACATTACAATCGTATATCTGGAAAAACTACTCACTTCTAAACACTTTTGTATAACTTAAGTATAAGTACATGTAAATATTGATTTATATGTTGTTTTATTCAGACCTTATTTAATTAAAATGTGCAAATTTGCCCGTTTTTACATAGAAAATAGGTTAATTTCTAAATTTCATTATCCAGATCACAAAAGCAAAGTATGAAGGGAATAATGGCCATTTTCTGTACTTTTACAACATAAGCAATTGAGAAATAATACATACTATCCAGGAACAAAAGTTGTGTTACATAGTGTAATTCAATATACATATCTTACAGTGCAATATTTCTCATTCCTAGAAAAATGCAGTTGAATTATATATATGTATATGTGCGTGATAGACGTCACGGGATTTTGATGCATCGTTTTAACAGTTTCTGGAGTCTGTCAGTCACTGTTAGCGCGCTTTTTGTTCTTCAATAATGAATATTCGATCTCAAGATAGTGATTGACATGCGTTTAAGATTTATTTCAGTTTAATGATTTTTTTTATAAAGTTTCAAACATACAAAAGGAACTCTAGACTTAACTAAATAATTCTCTCTACTCCTTCAACATATTTTCCCGTTAAGTTCATTTTATCTCAAACAGGAACTTTTATTTTCTGATTGTACTAATCAGCGGTTGGTTTATCAGTAAGTGGTTTCCAGTACATTCAAACACGTCATTTGTTCGCCAATAAACAATGCATAAAATTACAGGAACTGTTGATACGATATTCATTTTATCACTTTCCGTCGTGTGTCTGTGATTAAAGCTTGGTTTTCTTCCATCATTAAAACTATAGTTACGTAGTTATGTAAAACAATGCATAGGTCATGAATGAGAGCGACATGTCTTTGTTGTCTCTTTTTAGGTATTTAAAGTGACTATTCCCGTATGATAATTCAATGTACATACATTAAAATGCATTGTTTCTCACTTATGAAAAATGTAGTTATATTATATATGTGAGTGTGTGTGTAATTAAGGCTTAGTTTATTATAAAATATATAATGTCTATAATCTGCTAGTTTGTGGTGGTAAACATTCTGTGTGAAGACATGAATATCAAAGTATTGAAAATAAACTTTACCAAAAGAACCAAGGATCTTATAAATTTGACGGTGAGGTAATTTTTGTATTTGTGTTTTGACTCTTTATAGTAACATGTATGTGAAATATGATTGTCAGCTATGTAACTGCACTATTCAGATCACTGGAAAACCAAGACAAAATAAACTAAAAACATAGAGTTTCAATGTTCTAGAAACGTGGTAACAATACACAATGTTTGGTTTTCTTAAAAGGCCCAAATAGTATTCAACAAAATGACATCTTTTACTTCTTTGTTTCTTTTTCAGGGTTTGTAGATAATCACGATGAATTTTAAATTTTACCAGTTGGACACAGTATATCCAAAAGTAATAATTCAGTGCCTTAACAATAGGTTTGTATTATTATTAAATACATGGAAAATAAGAAATTTCTGAAACAACTTTTTCTTTCACTCCTTTCTTCCACATCTAATGAATAACCCAATGACATTGAACTGTATATGTTTATGGTCTGAAAGAAGAAAGTGTTGGTAAAGATTGATTAGTGACTATGACGCGTGCGGCTGACCACAAACATGTATTCAGTTTCAATCTGAGGTGATTATGAACGAGATCTCGAAGGAGTTTCACCACTTAAACACGCCAGGTAGTTCAACTAACACGCTGACTTCTCTCTCTCACTTTTGTTTCACATAAAAATTTCAGATCTAAATAAAGTCCATGAGTGCACCCTGTTAATAAATACAAATAACTAATTGACTGAAAACATTGTTGTCAAACATCTCACTATCAATAGAAGCCGAAACCAATCAACAGTAATTGTAAGAAAGCAAAAGTTATTTGTAGATGAAAAGACGTAAAGATTAACTGTAGGGGTGTAAAAGCTAGATGTAGCTTTAAGGACGCAAGGTTTAGTTGCAGTTAAGGAGAGATGAAAGCTAGTTCCAGATTTAAGGACGTAAGGTTGAGTTGGAGTTGGAGCAGAAAAGCAAGTTGCAGATATAAACATGTATGGTCTAGTTGTAATTGTAAGGACGTAAGATGTACCTATAATTGTAACGATGTAAGGTTTATTTCTAGCTTTAAAGAGATAAAAGCTAGTTGTAGTTGTAGTTGTAAGAAGATGAAAGCTATAGCTGTAGTCGTGAGAATGTATGGACCAGTTGTACTTGTAAGGCGATAAAAGCTATAATTGTAGTGTAAGACCATATGGACTAGTTCTACTTTTAAGTACTTAAAAATTGTTTGTTATTGTAAGGACTAATGAACTAAAACTGTAGGTGTGATTACTGTCCAATATGTTCAATATTTAGTTCGCGTGCAAACTGGAGATGTAGATTTATATGGACTGATTCTTCCAGTAAGAACGGCACATGCAAGTTAAACCACATTGTGTATACAACTGCAGATAAATTTGTTTAATATTTTAAGTTACTGAAGCAAAAAGATGTTGAGTAAGTTGCAGACGATGTTTTTCTTTCATCCATAATCATTTCCAGATTTGACGAAATCCCTAATTTAAGTTATGTTTCAAGAAACGTAATTTCACCCTCCCCTTTTCACACAAAATACACGAATTGGTTGATATATGGGGAGGACATGGATTAATCTGTTCTCTGGGAACTAGAACAACTGTTGTTGATACATTACTGTCTTTCTGTATTTGCAGCTACACTCATTTGATTAAGCTGCAGAATTCTGTTCTGACACGTTACATATGTCCTGCTTGTCCCTTATGTGTGCTATTTTAATTGAACTGTTACCCCTCTCAACGGTCACGTTGGTCTTCTGATAAGCTTAATATGTAAGTTTTGGAGTTCATAATATAAAAATTATTTGCTCATTAATTTTTGATATGAACTTTAAAACATGCTACATTGTTTTGTTTTTTCTCTATCGTCAATTGCACTTCAACGAGAGTATTTTTTTAAACTACTTTTCAGATACTTTTAAACAAAAGATTTGTGTGTTCTCTTCCTGGAAATGGTGTTCAGCACTGTCTCTTTGTTTGTTCACTTGTTTGAACTTGTATGTGATTTCTTAGATAATAGTCTGATAATAGGAGGTTGAGTGTCAAATTACGAAAATGTTTGTGTGTTTAGAATTAAGCACAAAACTACACAATGGGCTATCAGTGCTCTGCCCATCACGAGTATTAAAACCCGAATTTTAGTAGTGTGAGTCCGCAGTTTTACTGCTATGCCACTGGGGGACATTTATGAAAATGACAAACATGAAAACGGACTATGATTAAACTTACTAACAGACAACACAGAGTGTTAAGTAATATATTGACCGTACACCATTTGATTTTGTAAGATGTATTACCAAAATATGATTTTTAGATAGCACAAATGAGCTTTCTACGATATGTCCACCGCGGATAATCGAACTCCAAATTTAGGATTGTAAGTAAGTAAACGTCGCGCTGATCCACCGAGAGTAATGTGGACTTAATTTCGATCTTCTTGAGTTTGTTGTTAAGCCCAAAGCTACACAATGGGCTGTATGTGCTTTGTCCATCGTCGGTATCGAAACAGAATTTTAGTGTTATAGACTCTTTGTTTAATAACCAAGGAGCTTTAACTTAATGGTTAGTTACTAAATCCCAAATCTTTAAACAAGAGATTAAATATGAACGTCACATTTTCAGTAGACTTACCATTTTCTTTCAACTCATAGTGAGAGCAGCAATTGCTAGAACTCGATAAGACGTGTATCGATATGCAGAATCTAATTTCTCTGTAAGAAGGATAGATTTCAAATAATCTAGTTACGTTTATTGTGTTATGCACTTCATATTAAACGATCAGCGTAATTATAAATTGGTTTTAAATAATATGTGTTTGAAAACAGTATTTAAGAGTACTGTGAAAGTGCACAAGATGAAATTAAATGTCAGCTAAAGCCATCCAATATTTCAAACTATATGCTAGAGTTTCAAAATATCTTAAATTTTCAAGATGAGTGAAACAATTATTAGTACAACTTCCGATCAATATCTATGTTTCTATTGGTGTAGAATTCTTGACACCAACAGTATCAGACCAGCTTTGAATATTTCACGTAATCTCGCCCACACTGACTTGATGTCATTTAAAACCATGTTAAGGTTATGTGGATAACCCAACATTATGTTCATATTTACACCTAAAGAAACGGAAGCCTAATACAACATCATTTTAATTTCACACATTTTTTTACGGCTAAGCCAAAAAAGTAAATACAGGACAAACAATAAAATGAACGCAAACTATAATAAAATGGTTACATTGGTTATTAGGTATGTCTAGATAATCTCCTATCTTGAACTGATAAGTTGGCATGAAAAATAAACTCATTGAACAAAAATCGCAAAGTTGTTTTTTCTTTCTTCGAATACTAAATTATGTTTCAAAACGTTAGCGTTCTTATATCGATCAATCTTATGTACTTAATATGTACTGAAGTTTTCTTATAATTGCTACTGCTGCTAAAGTTTTCTTTCACTAATTTTAACTCATTAATTTTTAATATTAGCTTTGAAATAAACTGCATTTTCTCTACGGTTTATTACACTTCAACGCGAATCTATTTTTACATCATTGTGAAAACATCTTTTCAAGAAACGTTTTGTCTACTCCACCGAAGAATGGGTATTTAACACCATATGTACGTTTAAACTTTCCTGTGGTATCTAAAACAACAGATGTCCTTGTTAATGGGCCACTGGATGTGATATGAAATTTAAAATGGAGAATGACGCAAAACGGTTGGACGTCAAACTCGTAATCTGAGGGTCGCTCAGATGTAAGCTCGACTCGTAATCTGAGGATTGCGGGCTCGAATCCCCCTCGCACTAAACATGCTCGCCCTTTCAGCCGTAGGGACGTTATAATGTTACGGTCAATCCCACTATTCGTTGGTAAAAGAGTAGCGTGAGAGTTGGCGGTGGGTGGTGATGACTAGCTTCCTTACACTGCAAAATTAGGGACGACTAGCGCAGATAGCCCTCGTATTGCTTTGCGCGAAATTCAAAAGCAAACAAACAAAAAATAATCTATTTTCATTATCTTTTAATGACTGAATCAGTAAAACTTGGAGTTCAGTGATTAACTCTTCTGTATTAGGTGGCTGCGTTATATAAATCTGCTTAACAGCAACGTTCAACCCAGTCCCGGTTTCTGTGTGCTTTATTTCCAGCTGCTGAATCACTGAAACATTAAAAGAAATATCATTAAAATCTGTAATATATTGGCACGTAAAGACGTTAATAAAAGTGATAAAAGTATTGTGCTTTAAAAAACAAATGAATAATGAAATATCACCTATTTAAAGTATTTGTAAGGTGATAAAACTGTATGCTTATCTTAGTATAGAGGAAATACAACATCATACGTTATTAAATATCTCATTATATGAAGACTACTATAAAGTATCAATAAAAAATAAACAGCAGGTTATATTGACACATGTAAGCACTGCTTTTTAAAATAACATCAGTAACTTTTTGAAAGAGCTTTCAGCTGTTACAATCGAAATGTACCAGTAATGTGATGGGTTTAGAATCTTTTCAGCTAAGCATTCGTGAGTGAAATAATCCATTGGGGTAAATGTATGCTTTAAAGCATAATAATATAAATGTCACTATTGAATATTCTGTTCTATAAATCTTGTAAATTTGTGTATGATCAAATGTACTTTAAAATTTCACAACACAATGATGTCTTTCTACATTATTATTTTATTTTTCATAATTTGCAAAATACTATCTTTTAATCAAACTGTGCAATTATTCAGCTTCAAAATCTTAACTTTCTGAACTATGCAACTATTTTTGCTGGGACTAAAATAGTTATTTTTCACACAAACTTTTATTGATGAAAATGAAGTAGCTATATTCGTGTGAAATGGATCAAACTGCTCACTTGTAACTCTATTTTCTTTATTTCTTGGTAGGTCAAAACTTGGGAAGATGTTGCTAATATTGAACATTTCTATATTTCTTGATTTCAGTCACATTATCAATACGTGAAGAATATCATTCTACAGACTGGTTAACCAGCACATACATTTTTTCTCTACATTACACATAGTGTAATAATGTTATGAAAGTTATAATTTTCTGTACACAAAATGTATTTCCATGCCATACGTACCTCCTTCCATATAAACAGCTATTGTTATCCATTGTTGCCCTTTATATGCAAAACATTTTTTTCACGCATAACAAAAATTTTCTGCCTTCCCTCCAATAGAAATGACTTTGGTGGTTAGGGGGTCCGACTTGTAATCTAAGGTTTGCAGGTTCAAATCCCAATCACACCGAAGATGCTCACCCTTTCAATCATGGGGGCGTTATTATATGATGGTCAATCCCACTATTCATTGGTAAAAGAGTAGCCAAAGAGTTAGCAGTGAGTAGTGATGACTAGCTGCCTCCCCTCTGGTATTACCCTGTTAAATTATGGATGGCTAGCTTTGTGCAAAACTAAAAAAAAAAAGAACATTCCAGTGTGTATCCTTGAAAATTATCAAGAGGCAACCCTCAACCAGTGAGAGTGCCACATACTCTGGTTACACATTCGATTTTCTCTGTTCAATTCAACCAGACAATCACTTAGAATTTTCCCAGAAATTGGAAGCATCGGTTTTCAATGAGAAAGAAATGTGGAATGTGTAGGTGTAGGTCGGAAATAGATATTTAGTTTATGAAAATTATTCCTGCATTCACATAAATAGCTATAATCCCACATTCAAGAGGTGAAGGGACTGGTGCAAGGAAGTAATAGAAGCATTCTTTGAAAATATACAAAGGACACACCTAGACACAAGAGAATAAGGTTCAAATAACTTATGTGAGAGACCACACCACGTCTCAACAAGTTATAGCCTTCGTCCATCACAGAAAGGTATGATACCCATGGATGAAAAACAGAGGATCACGCCCAAGTGGTGTGTGAGAAAAATATGGATCTGCTCCCAAGAGTAAAGTGGTTAGGACACGACAGTCCACACTCAGCAAGGCAACTACATCTAAAACCATGATACTGGGAACTGAAATCCATGCAAGGATAGGATGAAGAGCATACTGTCTTCATCTCAAATTCAGAAAGTGTAATAACATTAAGAGGGAGAAGAAAAGAAGGAATTATAACAATCACAAGTGTCTTCACTGTGATCCATGACACAGATGGAATGTAATTGAATGAGGAATACAGACATCCATAATACATGTGTGAGGACTTATGTTGATTGATTATACCCTAAATCCAAAACCTGGCCACTGGCAACTGACGTATACATGGAAGTAAGGTGAGATATTCCAATCTAAGGTGTTAACTACACTTTGATGTCTAATCCTTTTGTTTCTGTCTACTTTAATGTAGAGAAGATCACATCATATACACCAGTAGAACACTAAAACCCTACTCTGCACTGAATGGCATTTTCCTGTGGATTTCTTATGTCATTAATCCATTAAAGACGATGCCTCAATGGCCTACCACCACAGTAGCTTGGAAGTGGAAAGAGGTAAGAGCTCTTAAACTCCAGTAGAAGAAAACTAATAGGAAAAACATGGAGGAGAGACTGGAGTAACGACAACATCTAAAACAATACAATGGGTGACCCTAACACCCTGTATTTAGAAGCAGGCCAAATTGACTTGTCTAGTACAAGGTATGATAAGGATGGACAACCATTCCTTCTTTGCTCATGTAGTACATGGCTGATATGGTCCAGGACAAGAATATTTATGAAAAATTCCATTGTGAAGAAAACTTTCAACATCCCTTCCCTAATTGTAGCTATGAAATATAATAAGCAAGTCAACATGACTGAACGATGTGGGTTTTAAAGGTTAAATAATACCTAATTAGGCACAATTTCCAACCAATACAAACAATGAGTAGTTACCATCAAAATGGAAATAAGACCCCTGGAAAGATTAAAGAATGATAAAAATAACGTAAATTCTCAACGTTATATGGAAATTTGCAAAATAGCTAATGATGGAAGACGATAGCTCAAAGAGGATAAAACGAGGATACAATGAAATAATGAAAAACGAATGTATTAGTAGTAGTCAACATGCCCAATTGAAGAACTTTTTCCAGGGGATGACAAAGATGAAATACCAAAGAAAAGATAAGATGTCAACTTTTATGAAAATACATTTGGAACAAAGTGTGGGAGGACAACGAAAGAATGGAATAAACCAATTGAATCAAAAGCTCAAACTCAACTGGTGAAGGTGGAAGGAGAAATATCACAAACAGAGGATGGTTCCCAAGGGACAAAGAGAGTGGAGAGCGAGGACCACAGATGGAAGTTGTGTGGGCAATAAAACATTGAAGAACACATACAGGAAATAGAACTATTTCTACATCAGACATTGAAAAAGATAAGAAATGGAAGGATGGTCAGTCAGTGTGTTATTCCTCTCCACCAAGCTACTGTGTATTGTGGAAGGAAATAATGATTCGGTTGAAGGAGAAGATATATTAGATGATAAAGAGTACATTAAACAGTGCTGACAAATAAGCTAGGCCGTCAAATTCTACAGGTTAGGAGGAGAAGGAAATAAATATTAAGGAAAAGAAAGGTAAAACAAGGAACAGGTGGAAACCGGTTTGAATGGAGACACAGAGAGGCAATGGAGGACCACATTAGCATCTCAGTCCAGTGGAGCAGCCCGCAACAGAGGACAATGAATCTGGAAGGAACGTATCAGTATTAATATATTGGGAAAAAAATAGAAAGTGTGGGGCAAAGCCACCTGATAATTGGAAATCAAAGAGACAGAAGATCCTTGATCAAAAAGCCAAGCAAGAAACTCAACAACATGAGGTACAGTAGACCAGTCAGGTGGAACATCTGATCCAGAGACCAATGAACGAAAACATTCCATTTACGTTGATAAACGTTAATGGATGAAAGGCAAAAGGAACATTCCAGATATGAAACTATACAGAATAATTTAAAAAATCACAGCTGAGCCAGTCACTAAAGATCAATCAGAAGGACTTGATATGGAGTGGTATGGATAAATGAAATAATTAGATGAAGAAGTTGGATGGGATTATTAAGATATAGATATTTGTCGACCCAATCCTGACTGAGAACATTGATAGCCAGAGCAAAAGAATGAGGAACCAGAGACCAAAAACGATATAGCTTGCGGTAGAAGGATATGGTAAAGGCATCGATGTAAGGAGTACCCCATTGAAGTCAAAGCCACTGAAAGACAAGAGGATTGAGAGACTACATCATTGGATACATTTTGTCTGGATGGGAAAGATAATCTATTACAATATTGAAACACCCGGAATATGATACACAATGATATGAATATCTTGCATGTGGATGCAGAAAATGAGAAACAAAACATAAAAGCATAGGGATTAGGAATGGGTGCCACGTTGGTGACTTACTAATGTAACTACTGTGGAGTTTCTGGAATGAATCATGACCAGACAATGTCTGGCCAGATGGAGAAAATGATCTGAAGTGTAACATATAGCTTGAAGCTGCAGAATGTTGATACTATAAGTATTTTCAGCTGCAAAACAACACTTTAAAGCCTCCTGCTGATGTGTTGATCCTGGACAAGTAGTTCTTTGACTACAGCAGGAAGAAGGGTAGTAAGATCCTGCATAGGATCCCATGCACGAGTCTACTAATTATGAAAAGCTCACATATGAGCCTGACTAAATAGGACCATGGTAGCCAAGGAAGACCACATCCCCTAAAACATAGCACATCGGAAGTTAAATTTCATTAACCAGCCCACTCGAGCTGTCATCTCCTGGAGCAACTGAAGTTTATGATGGGTAGACTCCTGTTCAGAATGAGTTAATAGTAGCCGGTTATCCATATAATAATAAAAATGCATCCCAAGAGCATGGCAATGATGAGAAAAAGATCAAAATATTTAACAGAAATATACAGGGTTAAACAAAGCCTGAAGGGGAGCTTGTAAGATTGATAACTCATCCCTTGATGGGCAAACGAAAGATATGGTCATGACTGCAAAGCTACTGGAATAAGTAAGAAAGTATTCGCGACATCCGTCTTGTTCATTCATATACCTAGAATAAAAACCGACTTGAGAGTAAGAAACGATTTCACGATAAAACGAGGGAAACTGAGAAGTTGATTGAGGTGAAACAATTCTATGACAGGCCGCCAGTCTTTATTTTTGTTGGAGAAAACAAATAGCGTGGAATGAGTCTGAGATAAGTCATAGGTTCAATGGCCTGTCGGTGATAGGGTCCTGAGGCTGAGAGAAGGAAATAGGTACCTTTGACAGAGGAAATGGGGAAAGAGATTGTAGTAAAGATCCATCTGATAGAATCCAAAAATCTCACTCGTCTGTGACAAAAGATCATCACAGGGGAACAAATTCTCTCAATCAAGCTTCCACCAAACCACATTTCAGTGAGTAGTCACCGATACTCTTAATGTTGTGCCAATCTACATGAAATAAAATGATGAAATACAAAACCTCTGGAAGAAAGAACAGGTAAGCATTGATGAGGTCTAAAACAGGAAATGGGAACTGGGTCTTGTCATGGTTTTACTTAAACAAACAATTTACAAAGGTATAAATGGGAAATAATTCCTTACGTAATTTTAAAGTGTCAGGAACATGGTTGTTACATACCACTAAAGAGAGGGGCAAGATGTAATTCTCCGAGATAAATTTGTGGTAAACTAACCTGGGATAAGGCCACACTGAAACCCAGAAGATCCCAACAACAGAGAAACCACGTTTGTAAGTCAAGAATCAAAAATGACAAATGAGGCCGTCACTTAATGAACCCTCAATATTTTGGTGCATACATAGTCTGGGAAAGATTATATATTGTAGATAAATTCCGTCATAATGTAGTAAATTTAAGATGAGTGTGTAAAAACCTGCTGTAATGTAAACACTGCAGAAAATCATGGAGTGCCATGAAAGGAAAGACATGCTGGCACTCTCAACCAATTGGGAAGTAAAATGCTCTACTAAAAATATCATATATCAAGAGAAGATAGGAAGAGTAAATAATAATGATAAGAATGACAGGGATCATAAGATATCGAGGAAACATATTAAACACCACAAACCTGAGAAATCATGTCTTAATATGTCATTAAGGGCATGTTAGTCAAACACACCTAAAAGGTTGATAAAATGAAAATAATAAATGCTTATAGATGTATAATGTTATGAGATATAAGCTGTTTGACATTTGAGGTTTTGTGTTATTTGTAATCATTTTAGAATGCAAAAAGCATTATTTATATCTATTTCCTCATTTTTTATGGTGTGGTTATGAGGTCAGTCATATTGACAAAAGCCATACAGAGATAAAATATTGAAAATAACAAATAGTACATAAACTTGTTTTTTTGAAGAAACGTTTGATAATTATGTGAAAGTTATTAGGAATTATAAAAATTTGGCATGTTGGACAGTCAACATTTAGAAAGAAAAATGCTTGAGAAAATCCATACTTAAAAATCTTAAAACTTGATAAAAAATCTGACATTTTGTTTCTGAAAGTTTTGTAATGTTTACTTAAAGTTTCATGTAGATATACCTACTGTACTAAGAGTTATAGTATGAAAACTATAATAAGTACAAAACAGTTATGAGGTCTGTCTTTGGGACTAAGCCTGTACTTAGAAAGTTAACCAATGTGACTATGGTGACATACAAGAAAAGCTTAATCTGCAGTAGTCTCTATCCAAGCTATGATTGCTGCATGTAAGCCATTTTTAGCTTGGATGAAATACATAAAACTATGAATAAACCTGAACATAGATCTTCTTGTTAGATCCATGATCTTCCATTGTCCTTGGCTCTTCATTTCTTTGTTTCTTTGGAAGAGGTTATCCAGGTTGGCACATAGACAACTCCTCATGTTTGCACAGTCTGGCAGTTTCCTGCTCAGCTGGAAAGTTTCTTCTCCCTGTAGCCATTATTCAAATTTGTGTAAAACTCTGAGTATGTTATTTTTATTTATTTTTTTAATGGGATTACTTTACATGTTATAGATCCCATTTTGTGGCAAGTAGTGCCTGTCAAGGTATACTGATGTTTGTCAACTGTACCGGAAGATAAATAATGTCTGTTATGTTAACTGTTGAGATGAATTGTTCCACAAGACTGCTTGAAGATTATTTCTCACAGTATGTTACATTATAAGTATGTTTGTACTACGTTGTTCACTTATAGATTAACATGAGTAAAGCAGAAAGTGATTGCTGGCTATCTCTACTGTTCCTTAGGTTGCTTGAAGTAGAAATGGGTTTCATGGTTTTTACCCATTTCACTCACTCTGGTGATACATTTATTTGGATTTTCCAATGCATTTCTTTCCTTCCTTCTTCCAGACACTCGACTCTTAATCTTAGGGTCATAGGTTCAAATCCTTGTCACACCAAACATGCTCATCATTTCAGCTGTGGGTGTGTTATAATGTGATGGTCAATCCCACTTTTCATTGATAAAGAGTAGCCTAAGAGTGGGCAGTGGGTGGTGATGACTAGCTGTTTTCCTTCTAGTCTTATACTGCAAAATTAGGTACAGCTAGTGCAGATAGCCCTTGTGTAGCTTTGCGTGAAATTCAAAATGAAAACTTAACACTTAGCAATCACTGGTCCTAGCCACTTGGGTGGTGGATCATGGAGAAATCCTCTTAAGTGTGCACAGTTCCACTCAGTAAAAAGTAGAATGGTGGTGTTCTGCCTGTGTAAAAGGACCTACTATCCTCCTGCTATGGATCTGATGTTTTATTCCAGATGTAATCCGTTTAAACTGGAATTTTCCCATCTATCTTTCATTTCACCACTCCAGCTAGGTACCCTTCTTCCTACCTTCACCTGGATGTTAGTTTCTGGGTGACTGGTTTTGGCTAGAGCTAGACTGGCCAACATATATCTTCACGTGTAAGTGAACTGGGAACTTCCTTCTACCACAGACTGAATGTTACATTCCCAATGCTGATTAGTTTTTGCACTAGAATTGACCTTCCACATTGTACTTACAACTTCCTGATGGCATCCAGATGTACATTCTTGGGGTTTCCTGCTGTAGGTTGTTCCGAATTTGCACACATAATGGTTCAAGTTTTCAGAACAGAGGCTTCTCATTATTTTTGATTCCTAGACTTAGAGTGAAAGGTTGAAGACCCTTCCCATACAATGTATTGATCAAATTCCTCCGAGTGATACTGATGTAGACCTAAATCGACCTCTCACTTACATGGCAAAATATAATTGAAAGACTGTGAAAAGGGTTTCTCTCTCCTGCTTTTACAACTAGTATTCATATAGATGCATGAGCAATTATGATACTAAACTTCCATTTCACTCTAGAAATGTACATGAAATGGAAAAAAAATCACAGGGGTGCCAGACAGTAAATAGAAACGTATGCTGATTCTAATCAATGTGTTATGTCAACATAATAACTTCAATTCCATCATAAAATCATTATAAAATGTGGTTTTAAGCAATTTCATCCAGTATTATTTTTGATGTAGAACACAATGTGAAGTGCTTCAGTACCATTTGATACTAAATTTATACTTTCATTGAATCAATCTGAAAAGTATTTGATTTAAATATAAAATTTCTTAAAAAAGCCATGGAATTTACTGGTGAATGAACTTTGATTGTAGGTGCCTAAACTAGAACAGACAGTGCTCTTTTATTTCCATTGGCTTGTTTTAATCATTAGTTAATTTTAATCTAAGGTTAGATAAATTCACTCAAGTACAGTCACTAATTTCCTTTTGTTGAAGAATGGGCTATTTTTTCTGCATTATGACTGTTTATTATTTGAGCAGATAGTGTTTCTGTTAATTTAATAGTATAAAACATTTCTAATAAAATATTGTTTTTGCATTTGTTACAAGTTTATAAGAGCAGTAATGATGTGGCTTTATTGCTGAGAGTCTACAGTTAATTTAAATACCATGAATGTTCCTTATAATATTGTAATTATCTCTTTAATTGTTTAAAAAATATTAATGTCACTAAAGATTTTATGATAAACGAATGTATTTTCAGAATGGATATAATTTATTGTTTATGTTTCAAGAAAAAATCTGGGTTGGTTTTGTGATTACTATTTTAATAGAATTATATAAAATTTATTTACCATTTTATAGAAGAGACTGAAGCTTATCTCCAGTTTACCTGAAAACTTGAAAGATCCCCTTCAAAAACTTCATAACTCAGTAGGAGGAAAGGTGATATTTTTAACTATAATAAATTATTCTCAACCATAATCTGAAACTACAGACAAGTTGGATTTAATAGAACTGTGTTTATTTAAATATGTAGGCTAGTAATTTTGTAAGAAAATGTATAATAATTTGCAAAGAAGTTGTGTTATTTGTTAGTAACACTGTGCATCAAATTTAAGTGAGGTTTTTGAACTAAATGTGATTTATAACATATCTAGTTAGTTGCACTTTCAATGCTAGAATATCACTGCTGTGATTTATGTGTTTATTACATGGAAGTAGAATCTTCAGTCTTGATTTCTGGGATATTTAACTTGCCTCTCAAAACATGAAAAACCATATGCTCAAAAATTAAGTATGTGTGATTTTAATTGAAAATCTTCTCATTTGAACAAAGTTTTAATTATGTAGGCAAGAAAACTTGTATTCTTGGAACTCATTAGATTGGTTTTTAATATTGCTGTGTGGGATCTGAACCTCTAACCTTATTTTGTAACTGAACTATCAAAGCAAACAGTAAATAAAATATGGAACTCATTGTTGTAGTTTGGGGATTCTATGTGCAAGTTGAATATTTAATATTGCCTTATGGAGAAGTTACATAACTCTAATAACAAGGCAAGAGAAACTCATAATTAACTATGGTGGTTTGTAAATTTTGTATGCAAGAGATTATTCTATAACCTTACCTTCTAACACAGCTATAAAAATAAGAAATATTCAATTGAAACATCACCAGTAACATATAAAGATTCTGTGTGAGAACTTAACCTGTATAAGCCTGGCATGACCAAGTGGTTAGGGTACTCGACTCACAATCTAAGGGTCACGGGTTTAAATTCCCGTTGCACCAAACATGCTCACTCTCTCAACCATGAAGGCATTATAATGTGACGGTCAATACCACTATTTGTTGATAAAAGACAAGCCCAAGAATTAGCAGTGGGCGGTGATGATCAGCTGCCTTTCCTCTAGTCTTACAGTGCTAAATTAGGGACAGCTAGCACAGATAGCCTTTGTGTAGTTTTACGCAAAATTCAAAACAAACCAAACCAAACCAAACTTAATCTGTAATTCAAATAACAAGGCAAGATATAAATCACCATACATCCCGATGAGCTTGGTAAGTAGGAGTAGATTGTCTAACTTATCAGTTAACTATTAAGAAAATAAGTTGGCAAAGAATGATTTATAAGCAAGATGAATTTGATTTATGTTTGGAGAACATTTACTTCATGTTTCAACAGAATGTTGGTCTATCCTCTTCATTTACTCCCAAAAATAAATCACTTATTTATCCTTATAAATTATTTTTTGTCAGACTTTATTACTATATATGTGCTTCCTTACTAACGTATTACAACAACAAAATCTTGAAACTTTACAAATGTTAATGAGATGTTTATTAGTCAAATCAGTAACCTTATCATCTGAACAAACTATCTAACTTAATTATTATTACAGTAAACAAGTTAGAGCTTTATTCATTGGTTAATTAGTTTGTTTTTAATTGGTCAGCATGTCATCTTAACAAATGATTAACTAAATTATTAACACAATACTAAAGTTTAAAATTCACATTTCTTTAAACTCTTTTACTTTCCAGTGGGTTTTTTAAACTTGTCAAACACAGGGTGAATTTAGATTGAAAATATTACTTTTTCTCTGCTGAAACCTTGATAAAAAATAAAACTGTTACATTTTTCAAAATTTTATTTGATATAAAATATACCAACAATAAACTAAAACTAAGAAATAATTGTTAAATCTCAAAACCTAAATTCTGAATCAGATTGATTTAACAAAGATGACTGAACAAAAAATGAACTTCTATTTAATTTAATTAAAAGTGACCTTCACTAGACAACAATATAGAAATATTTTGTAATTTATACTTTATAGCAAGTACAACAAAGTAACTACATGTGTTTTAACACATGAAACATAGACTTGTGCAATTGAAACTTTAGTCTTAATTATATACTAGTAACTGTTATGTATTTTGTAATTACATGCTCTTACATTAAACTTTACTCAATGTTTTTATAGGAGGCTTTAGCAATAGTAATAATCATTATTAAGAATTTCAGAAAACTTTCTTATTGTAATCCTTCCATTTAATAATTGTTAAGAAAATTTAATGAAAGATCTGTACATCTCCTGGACAGTTCTGGAAGTACACAAAAGCTCCCGAAAGCACCTGGAATTTATTTGCTATGTAAAAAAAAAATATTTTTTTTTCTATTCAGTTCACATAAACTCAAGAAATTAATATTTGAAAAATTGTACATGGTTACATACATACATGCACAATATAACTATCATAAACTTAGACTCTTCTATATCATGCACAGGCTATGAGAAATGTAAACAAATTGAATGCTATCTGTATTATTCTCATTTATGATTTATGCATACACAATGCAGTTTTAACAAATGACATTGCGTAGGTTTGTTGAAACTTGACAAAATATTTATTTATCATGCTTGACCAAACACACAATATAAATTAAAACTATGCTTGGTGGGAAATACATATTTAATGCCTTACAGCTTTACAAATCAGAATATGTGGATAATTTTGTATGTGATAGTGCCACTAAATACAATGCTGGTTTCAATGTGTGCAATAAAACCATTGACATCTTGATAATAAGCAAAACTACATTTAAAAGCCATATTAAAGGATCCAAGCACAATGCTTTATTTAAACACCAACAAACAATGGGAATTGGCAGCTTTATGAGAAAAAATATATCATCTAGAAAATGATGGGAAAAGGCCAGTTGATATTATGCTTAGACCTAGTAACACCACTCGTGGTAGATCTACTGTAACTAAAGATACAACTGGATTTTGTATCACTACTGTCATGATTATGTCTATGATCATAAACATTTTAATGCTAAGCCTAAGGTTGATCAACAATGCTTCAATTACTCAACATTTTGAAATCAGAAATAATACATTTACCTCATGTGACAGTATTCAGCAAGTATTTGCTATAATGGTTTTTTTTGACAGCAACATTGTAAAGAAGTTCACACATTGTAACCAAAAATTGCTTGCTTAAACACACAGAAAATTGCGCAATATATATGCTTGGTTCTTTATTAATTCCAGAAATATCTTGGAAAACTAGAATTTTTCTAACCTGTCTCTTTGGACCCTGTAACAAGTTTTAGGTAGTACTTGTACTTCTTGCAATTCAGGTAGCAGGACATGATTTTGAATCTCTGAATTGTAGTTCAATCCCAGAAAGTTCTTGAAAAATGTTCATATTTTATTCTTGGTCAACCTGCACCAAATGTCTCAGTGTTAATTACACTTCGCACTAAAGCGAGGGGTAAGCCAAAAATATCTTTTACAATAATTTATTGGTAAGAAGATTAGTCTTATGGGAATAATTGATTAATTAAATATGATCAATTATTAGTCCACCAATTAATCAGTCAGTAAATTCCATAAATCATTCATTTCTGGTGATCATTAAATTTGCATACTTTTATTCTGTACAATATCAAACTCAACACTGAATACATTAAAAGTCCTGTAACACATTACATTAGTTCATGAAGTTAGATAATTGTGGTCTATTGCACTATCAAGACAAGAATATTTGAATTTAAAACTCATTTGAATGTTTTTGAAATTCAAAAATTTTTTTTCTTTATTCTACATATTTTTACACTTTCATATATTTACATCTAAGAAATTCCTACACATGCTATAAGTCTAGAATAAAGCTCTCACTTCACTGTGTGTCAGTGAGTATTATGCTGATATGTGATTTAATTACCATTAGACTATAGCCATCCACTAATAGGAAGGCAAGATGCACAGTAATCCTCATGAGCTCTGACTCTTGAACACTAACTCATTTTTTATGATTCTTGTTTTACATGATATTTTTGATTTTCAGAAACAACAATAAAAAATGTGTAATTGATCAGTTAGAACTTTTATTTAAATTATCTTAATTTTTCTTTTAACCCTCTCTCTACAGGTAGGTAAAAGTACACATGACCTTTAAGACTTACATTCAAAATTTAATTAAACTACTTTATTAACATTATATACAAATAATCTTGGCATAAAAACATAGTCAGTGAATCAAATTTTAATATCTTGTAAACATTAAGTTCTTGTTTATATAACAAAATATTTACAAAAGCCTTAATTTTACCTGGTATGAGAATTGTGACATTATTCTCCAAGTATTCCCTCTTTTTTAATTATTTGCTACAACTCTTGAGAAGTACAATGTTGCATATATATTTCTCATTATAATCAAAATATTCCTAAGGTAAAGTCTATTTTTTATAGCCTTTAATCTTATTTGCATATGGAGCCACAAGGTACAAAACCAGACATAGTTCCCATGCACACCTACTGCATTCTCTCTTTTACAAATTTCCAATAGCTCTCTCCTGCTGATATTTTATACCACATTATTATAATCAATGGAAAGCCAAAATTCTGTTTTATCAAGTGACGTATTATATTGTTTACTATACAGAGCATTGTCTGTTTCATCTTCAGTTATGTGTTCCAAGCTCTTTTCCAACAAGATAGTTCTGCAAACTTTGGAATACATGATAATCGGATGGGACAAGGTCTGGAGAATAAGTAGGATGTGGTAGTTTCTTTTCAGTCTAGCTCTTCAATCTTTGCAGATGTGATCCTTGTTATATGGGGCCGTGTATTATCCTGGTATAACACAACACCTTTACGACTGATTACAGCAATATTCAGTGTAACATTCAAGTACTCTAACTGTTGACAATAGAAGTCTGATGTAATCGTTACATTGAGTGGCAGCAACTCAAAGTGGATGGATCCCACCAACAATATCCCACCAAATGCTTAACAAGACTTTCCTATGGTGGAAGTCCATTTTGGGCTGCACTTTAGCCAATTTACCTGTACTGAGCCATTTTCTGCAGTGCTTAACATTTTTATAAAATAATCATTTTTCATCTCCAGGCACTAACCTTTCCAAAAAAGGTGAGTTACATTCATGAGATTGCAGATAAGTGTAAATGTCCACTCTTGTTCTAAGGTTGGCTTTTGTCAAATCATGGGGGACCCATTTTTTAAGCTTTGACATCTTTCCAAGCTGTTGCAGATGATGGTAAACTGTTGAATGGGTTGAATTAAGCTTCTGTGCTAGTTCTTCAACTGTTACAGCACAGTCTTTATCAAGTGCAGCCTGCAGCGAGTTATCATTAAACTCAACAGGACAATCTGAACTTTTGAAACCATCTTCAACATTTTATTTCACTGAGAGACTGCACCATGAGCATCTTGCATGTTTCGTGTAGTTTATGCTGTACTATTGCCTTTTTTACACTCGTAAAGCATTATATTACTTTTCTTCCCTTTTTAATGCTTTTTTTTGGGTAATTTTAAAATGCTGCAGTTTGTGTTGATGCTGCTCTTCATCTGTTCTACCTTTAGTGAATTACCTTTTGGACCAGAGGGCCACAACAGGTTTTTTTCATTACATTGGTCCCTTCTTCTACTCTTCTTTGTTCTTTTGTTACTGTATGGTTTGTCTTCTTTGAGGGTTAGCTATTTCAGATCTTTGAGATGAGTTGTTTCTGGAGCAACCCCTTGGCTCCAGTTCTGTAGGAGTTTTGTTCTCCAACTCTTTTCTCTGATGAATCCCCTTTTCTATGCCTGTTCAGTTCCTCAGGACTTCCTCAGAGGTTTTCCTATACTTTTACTCTCCCTCTCACCTGTGTAAAAATCCTTGAGATAATTCCTCATCCCCAATATGAGGTTATACTTTCATCCTTTTATTATTCCCACAAAGTTGGAAAATTGTTAGCCAAACATCATCCTATCTTGTTTGATACAGTTTTGGTTTTTCCTGTTTTTGATGGGCAGTTTCTCACTCTACAGATACTCTTCCTTGTGATGGATGACCAGTTCAGGTTTTCAGACATTTCCTCCACATCATGATTTTGCTTCATTTGGTTTGTCTTCTGTGGGTGAAATATTTAGTTTTCAGTTCCTCCCCTCTGTGTTGGTTCCATCCTCACCTTTATTCATTGTCTCCTTCAAATTGCCTATATTCACTCATCATCGTGGCTCTAATTTGAATTGTTTACGTTTCTGCATTGTTTTTTATCATAATGATCTCATTCAAACATTATGTATTATTAAGATCATTGAACATGCTAAGTGTCTAGTGTTTGCTAAAAAGAAATATTTGCTGAAAATTCACATAAAGTGGAGAGAAGTACTAAAAGTATTTAGCCCTTCTGTTGAGGCTTTATGCATGACTATTCATTGATTTCTATGAGTGCACACACACACACATTATATAAATATATTCCAGGCTATTCTACATTTGACAAAAATATGAAGGACAGCACAAGGTGTGTGTCTACTGTCTTTAGTCATGGTAATCTGTGGTACTGTCATGGTAATCTGTGGTACAGATGAATGTGCCTGTTAACAATGATTCATGTATCTCTCCTGTGTTCTCCCCCATGCAAGTTAAATTTCCCTCAAATTCTTCTAGTGGAGTTGGGAAGTCGACATAAAGTTCCTTATTAAATGGAATACCAATATTCCAATACTGAGTGGACATATCCTTTGCTTGGAAAGTAAGATTGGGATGTTACCTGATATTGTACTTCAGGTATCTGCTGTTTTATGAAGTAAGTTGATTATAACTTACTTAAAAGTCATGAGTTCACTTTAGAACGTGGGTCTGTATGCTTTTCTGTTTAATTTTTTGTAATATCTCATGTAGGTATTCCTCCAATATGGAATGACCTGACATATAGGTCTAGCAACTCTAAACACTTATGCCCAGCTATCTTCCTGTGAAATTATACATGCTTGAATAATCTGCCATCTCATCCAAAGAACATTCTCTGCTTAAAATGGATGTGGTTTCTCACTGAGTGCTGCCTCTCATGTTGTGTGTGTCACACTCCATGATTACTTGCATGGAGAGCTATGGTCTAATGATGATTACACTGTAGACTGGTGCAGTATATGTTGATGCACGTAAGGGGATGGAAACTTTGTTCAAGGCTTCAAGCATTTGCAGAAACATGCATGATCGTACACATGAGGTAATAGCTCTTTGTAGTAAAAAAAATGTTAGCTTTAGGGTCAGCAATTTTTTTTGATATCTCATTTTAAAATCACTCTTCTAAAGATTTATTCAGTTTCAAATGAATATCAGGATTTCATGTGTTTTTTTTATTGAACTGAGTGAGATGTTATAGTATTCACAAAAACTTTGTTGTGATATATTTCAAAAAGTATTGTTGAACTTGATCTCATTGCCTTCGTTTGCTTCAGTTTTTCTATTGTTTTGGCTGTTATCACATCATGCTAGTCTAAACTGGTATTTAGGTCATCCCATGTTCGGTGCCTTAGGGGAAACAGTGCACATTTTTGATACTTTACTGGTTTAAAGTTCTAAGTCCATCTTCTGTAGCAGTGGATACTGTGAGTCTTTCTTGGAAAAAACTTGATTCTCTGAACCTGACTATTTTATCTTCATTCTCAAGTAATGGGTAAGATAAGATCAGTTAATCCCACTGTCCAAATCTTATTGCCTCATGCTGACTTGCTCCTTGATGATTTTCATTCTTCTTGCCTGTCCCAGAAAAATCATGTTCCATTACTTTTGGTAAATCTTCTGTAATGGCTAGCTGTTATATACAGAATTTGAAGTCTTATCTTTTTCAAACTTGTCCACATCTTTATTATTTTCATGTTTCATATACCATTTTCATGATTGTGGTTTGTTTTGTTTCAGTTGCAGTCTTCATGTCTTTGTAGTCACTGTTTTTTCTTGCTGTTTTATGTGTTTTTCATACATCTTTCATTGGTACCAAGATGCCATCATCAGATGTAAACCTGGTATTAATTTGCCTGTCTTTGTTTGAACTTTGTGCATCTTGTTTACATTCTTCCTCTGAAGACATGTTGTATTTTGTTACTAACTTCAAGATTAAGATGATTTGACATTTTTTAATTTTTTTTTCATACTCTTATTTTTTCTTTCAGAAAGGGTCTTTCTACCAGAGATTTGGGCTGAGATAGTCACAGCTGTTTTTCTCATATTATATTACCTAGCCTGACTGACCACAATTCTTCTTTTTTCGTTTTATGTCTTTTTCTTTTTGTTGTTTTTTTAATTCACCAATAAGGCTGTTTGTTTCTGGTGTGAAAAAATGTAATATTTCCAAGGAGATCAACATTAGTTTTTATATTTTGCAATGGCTCATGTTCCACAGGTCTTGCTTTATTCATTCCATTGAATTTGTTTGTGCACCTTATATGTCTTGTTTATCAAGGTGTTTCTGACCACCTTAATTGGATTTCAGGTTATATAACATATTTAACATTTGGCTATCTGTGTTAGGTCTCATGGACTCTGTATCTTGTTCTTTACATCATTTAGTATTTTTATTGTTCTTCAGACCCAATGGAATCTCTCTTGGGAGTTTTGTATTTCCTACCTAGTATCCTTTATTAACCTTTTACAGGGTTTCTGAAATTCTGAATAATTTTGACTACATATACAGCCCAGAACAAAAAAGGTAAAATAATTAAGTACAGCCTCTTTTTATGCATTGAGAACCTTTTATTTATATTCATTCATCCAGTCAAAAGTCTCTTATTTTCTATAGTGTATGTTTTTTTCGTAGGCAACCCCCAGGTATTTCTGTATCACTTTAAAATCACCCAGTTTACAAATCAAGAGGTGTGTACAGTTTTAAAATTATTTAATTATATATATAATGAGATAACAAGTTTGAAGTATGTACTTTTATAACATGTGTCTGAGTTGTTCCCCCAAGAATATACAACTGCATTATTGATATATCTTCCTCTAACCTATTTTATGTCACTACCATTGTTGGCTTCACAGGTTCAACATAACATTACTCCTAACAAAATCACTCCTTTGATTAAACTAAAGGATTTCATGAATGTGTGTTCTTTAGAGCCTGTCTTTTTATATGCACTAATTTTTTTTTTCTCAAATCTGCAAATTTTCTTGTTCAGAATTGTACTTCAGCTTCATTTGGTGATATATTTCTTGTAGTGTAACTTATTATATTCCTGTGTTGTAGCTTTTGGTTGTATACTTTTAAGTTTCTTTTCATGTTTATTTGTTCCTATCTACTTTAACATAGTGAGTATTCTAAATCTAAAAACTTCAAATGTTGGGTCTATTTAATTCAAATTTTACATCTTTATAATTCAAACAACTTTCAAGTAGATACTTCTCTCAAAACCCTTCTGTTGAACATCCCCACAAATGAATTGTCATGATAACTACAATTTAAATGCAGAGCTTATACAAGATTGTGCAATATGTCTTGTGGAAGATGGAAGAATGATGAATTATGGAAAGGTGTTAAGTACTTTCAGAAATTTTTAGTCATAATTATTGACAGCATGAGATCAACCTCAACAGGAAAAGGTTTTCAGTATTTCAGAGATAAGTGCATGTTTGATATTAAATCTAAAAAAGGAAAGATTTTCGTGATCATAACCCATCTCTACAAGTAGATCAAAGTGAGCCTTGCAACCATTTTAAGCATTCAAGTAAACTATATGATTTTCAATGTATACGAATAAACTGAACTTCAGAAAGTTGTTAATAAATCTCATTTTAATATGAGTTTTAATATTTTAATTTCAAAAGGAATTATTTAAACAAATCCTCATTCTCTCCTTCTGTGTCATTGTAATACTTGTTTGCTCAGAGTTGCCCATCCTCTCTTTTTGTTTTTTATTCTACCTTTCTGATGTCCTGAATTTTAATGTGAAAGTTATTCATTATGGTGTATGGATATTACTAAGACATAGTCTAATTTTTATAGCCTTCAATGTTTGGTTATGAAGATATATAAACTAGAAAGCTGGATGGGACCAAGTTATCATCCCCACTTGTCACATCTTCTCCCAAGTTATCATCCTCACTTGTCACATCTTCTCTTTCCACATTTGCCATTAATTCTCAGATGTTTGCTATTACATCATTTGTAACCAACAGAAAGACAAATTATGAAATGACTTAAAATGATACCTTGTTCTTAATGGAAATATTTAGATGTTTCACTTAAATATTGAAAATAGCTGTTGCCAAGTCCTAATTGGGTAGTGAAGGGAATTTTAAGGAATTTGTTTTAGTTACAAAGCCAGTTAAAGTATAATAGTTATAGGAATTTTTTCTTTATGATTATTATTTGTGTATTTAAGTACCTGAAATAACTATTGTTTGATATATTATTACCTCCACAAATAAAGTAGGCTTATGTTTCATTGGTAAGCTAACAGCAAAAACACAGGAGACTAAATGAAAGTACTTGTTTTCATGTATATTAGTTTTGGGTTGCTATAAAAGTAATAGAATGTAAAAATATTAAAAACTTGGATAAGGTAATGAAAATATCTACAAGGTACTAATATGTGTGTAGGTTATGCATTATATCATTTGACACCATTTGATACTTTAGCTATGTATTGGCCAAGTTTTTTATTATTAGATAGACAAACTGCAAAGGACAATAAAACAAAAAATCAAGCATGAACAACATAGACCGTCATTACCCTTAAGTTATTTCTGTTAAATTATTGCAGCTTTTATTCACAATCTCCAATCACTCTCAGAAATCAAAATGTAACTTAGATTTATTTTGGATTTTTTTTTAGTGGCTGTAAATCAGTCAAATCAACATTGTGTATCAAATTAGGATAGAGAGATTAATAAATGAAATATAAATTATTATCAAAACATTTGATATTTGTATAGAAGGGATTTTAGGGATTAAACAAATGAAATTTGAAAACTGTAAGATGAAAAAGTATTTTTCATCTTAAAATAAAACACACTTTGCTTTCGTACTAGTCATCACTTTGACTCTGTATGCTTCTGGTTAGATTTTAAAAAGCAAGCTTAAGTAAATATTCTGTTTGTCTGTGTGTGTGTGTACTAAGCATGCAGTGCTTTCTGAAATCTTGCCAAATTTCATAAAGATACACACATCACATTAAAAGTTATAGTATGGATACTTTCATGTTGGTTATATGGTTAGTCAGAATTACCAAGAGATCCAAGTTTTGAAGCATACAGTAAAGACTGTTGCAAACATTAGAAATGTAGAGGAGTTTCATGAAACTCGGTGTACAAACCCTGGACTGGAGAAGTGCGAAAGGCCGTTGTGAAGAGCTGAAGCCCCTGATGGTGAACTTCAAGGAGGAGTTGCTGGCAGAGATCTAGGCCACAGTGACTCGTAGTCCAGTTTTGATGAATGAAGATACAATAGATTTCTAGCATAAAACATCAACTTGCTCCCAAGGAGGTGGAAGAGAGGACAAGGAGGATGCTCAGTGCCTTTGTACACTTGACACATAGCTATTTGATGCGTGGAGTGAAGGTCAGCTTACAGTCAGTGATAAGCCCCAGGAACCTTGCTTCAGGGACCACAGGAAGCACAACTTCTCCAAGACAGAGTTCAGGATGGGTATGAATACCATATTGGAAGCAGGAATGCATAGAAATGCTTTTAGAGCGAGAATAGGTAAAACTCTTTGCTGTGGTCTACTTCAATAAATGACTGAGGGCAATCTGTAGCTACCATTCAATGAATCTCATAATCAAAGACTGTCACGAGAAGTAGAAGTCACTGAGATAAAGACTACTTGCAACTGTAGGGAGGAATTGTCCACTGATGGCATTAATCTTTATAATGAAATGTGCAGCACTCAAGACACAGCCCTAAGGGACTCCAAGTTTCTGTGGGAAAGAATGGGAAATTGTTGAACCCACACGGACTTTGAGTCACCAGTCCATTAAAAAATGTTTAATAATGGCCACGCAAACCATTTGGTTGGAAGTCTCGCAAGATGGCAAACCTCCACGTAGTGTCAAAAGCTTTCTTTATGTAAAAATACAGAAACAATATGTTGTTGCTTGAGAATAATTCCCCAATTAACGTTTCAAGTCAAATCATGTGGTCCACGATGGAGCACTGTCATTGGAGCCCAAACTGTATGGGCAAAAGAAGATTATTTAATTCAAGGAACCACAAATGAGCAATAAAATCCTCTGTAATATATTACAGAGACCGCTCGTCAAAGGATTTGAATGGTTGTTTCAAAGAATCTTGGAATCCTTCCCAGGCTTGGGAAAGTGAGAGGCAGTAGCATTTTGCCAAGCATCAGGAAAAACATTATCCTGCCAGACTCAGTTAAAAATAACCAGAAGAATAGCAAGAGAGGCAGGAGAGAGATAGCATAGCATTTTATAGTGAATATCATCAGGTCCAACAAGTGTACTACAAGATCAATGAAGAGCAATCGTAAGTTCCACCAGCATAAAGGGCGATTATGGTCATAGAGACGATCAGCTCAAAAGAAAAGAGGTGATTGCTCTGCTAGTATATTGATGACTAAGAAGTTGAGGGATGAAGCAGAAGTGCTAGATGCACGGGAAGATTTTCACCTAGTGTATCTGCAATTTTCTGGCCATCAGAGAGCAAGATTCAAAGTGGCATAAGTATACTATCCACTGATCTTTCAGATCTGAAACAACAAGGAGTTCAAGAACATTGATATGAAGAGGCCAATAACTTTTGCAACACAGTCCTGAAGAGAATACATCAATGAAGACATGCAAATTTGGCCGTGTAGGAGGAAGTGGGATGTTCTCCGAGACATGAACTTTGCCCAACCGCAATAAGGCTTGTCCATAACTTTAGAAGGGGGATGGGAGAATCTAACATCCTGAGCATGGTTTCATTTCTCGTGAAGAACCCATTGAAGGGACCACATATGAGCCCCATGTAAGGTGTGTCAAAGGAGTTAATGTAGACATCATCCCCTCAAGCAATTTGATTAAGCAGCTTCGAGAAACAGCTAATGAGTATGATTAGCCAACTCCTGTTTGGAATGAGTGCAAAAACACCAGTTGCCCAGAAACAAGTGAAAACACAATTCCAAAGAATAAGATACAGAGAGAGGGCTTCTAAAATGCAATGGTGCTAGAGCCAACCCCAAGGGTAGAGCATGAAACTGTATGTTACCCGATGATAGAAAACTAAAGATATGGATGATAATACTCTGATACAGGATTGTAAAAAATATGCATTGGAGATGCCCAGCTTAGTCATCCAAAGCTGAAGAGAGAGATCTCACTAAAATGTGAGTTCGGATTCCATGGTGAAGCATGAACATGTTTATTGACACTGGACAAGTTCATGACACTCCTTGCTTGGTCATTTTTGGGGCCACAAACTAGCGGGAGGAAACGCCTCAAAAACATGGCAAGAAAGATTCAATAACCTATGGTGTAAAAAGGTCATTGTGCCACCTCTGAAAGATACTGGCACAGAATGGGATCCTGAGGAAAATAAAAGGAAACAGGTACAATGAATAAGGGATGAGGAGTAAGAAATGGATAATGAAACCTTCTGATAATACCTTGACAAACTTCTACTAGACCTAAACGCATCAGATAGGCATAAGAACTGTTTTTGATGAACCATGTGACTTCAGGAAAACCATGAGTAGTGGCACCAGGGGAAGAAGGAACAGGTCAAGGCTAGAAAGGGGATGGTTGGAAGACAGGAATCGGTGCCATACTCGGCTCTGACTCAGACTAATGGGTCATTAGGTGAAAAACGGTGGATTACAATATGTAACGAAATGTTTCTTTTTTTTTCCTGGGCAGGAAGTATTATTTTCCACTTGCTTATGCCTAAAATAAATGGAAAAGACATATTTTTCTCTTCAAACTTTGCTTTTGTGACCTGAGTTCCCTGTACCCACTCCGCCAGATACGTAAAAGTGATTTACATTAGAGTCGCACATCTCGAAAAACTACTCACTTTTAAACATTTTTGTTCATTTTTGTATAAAGTTAGTATAAATACATGTAAATGTCGATTCATATGTTGTTTTATTCAGATCTTATGGAAACGAAAATGTGCAAATTTGCAAGTTTTTACATAGAAAATAAGTTAATTTCTAAATTTCATTATCCATGTCACAAAAGCAAAGTTTGAAGGGAATAATGGCCATTTCTTGAACTTTTACAACATAAGCAATTAAGAAATAACACGTACTATCCACGAACAAAATTTGTGTTACATAGTGTTATTGTCAATGTGGAAATAAGGAGTGAGAGGACTTTCCCAGAAAACTCCTTCATGTTCCTGTGAAAAATCTCAGACAAGAGATGGACCGAGGAGAGGTACTTCAACAGAGTCATCACAGTATGACAAAGACAGGAATAGTGAATACTCGATAGATGAATGGGAAATTCGTGATCTGCCACTCCCACACCCGAACAGGCAGAAGTGAACCCAACCATTTTTTTTGGTCCAGACACGAACAATCTATCCAATGTTAAGAGAGAGAGAGAAGGAAATGATCCATAGCACGAAGGGACGAGGCATATTGATGCTACCACCCAACTAAGAGGTGAAGTGCTCAACACAAACCCAAATATCAAGTAAATGAGGTAGAGAGGCAGAACTTTGTGAAAGGGAAAGACTGGGACGATAAGAAGTAGAATGAAGAAACAAAACATCTCGTGAGAAATAAAGTCGAAAAACAAAACAAATGAAAGTTGATCGGAATCCTCGGGAAGTATGTGAGAAGGCATGGCAAACTCGGTTGGGGTGAGGAGAAATGATCAAAATCCCTTTGAGACAAATGTTGCCCCACATAATGCTCAATCTTCCTGTGAATGAATGCAAATAAATAGCTTGCTTGGTCGCTTGCACCTATGGCTTGAAGTATGGCATCACATAAATGAGAAAGATCCGAAGTAGTACGTAATGTTAACTTCGGAATTCAGGCTTGAGATCGAACAAACAAGTGAAATATTAAAACACGAGTAAATAAATTCTTTCAAAGTCAAAGCGGAAATTTCTTGAAATAAATAGTAAGTTACAATAACGTGAACCACTCTAAGCAGAACTTGAACAAAAACCAAAATGTCTGAACTTCATCATTACCACAAAAAAAAAAATGATGTTTCGATAGTGGCAGATAAGAGGGAGATACATGCATGCGTAACGTGACGGTTGTGTATTCTTATTGGTTGAAAAATGACGCATGATGATTTGCGTGGGAGATTTGTTGAAATATTTGATTTCAATCAGGCCCGACGAGAGGGGGGTCAGTGCCCCTGGGTCCGGCTGTCTAGAGGCCCAGGAGGATAGCCTATATATAATGCTTTGCCAGCTGTTTGTGGAAGGGGGGGCCTTAATGCTTGTTGTCCTGGGGCCTGTAATGGCTCTCGACGGCCCTGAATCCAATAGGTGGGTGCAAAGGGTTTGTGGAATACGTTATAAAAAAATGTGTATGGAGGGCAGAACAAAATGGGAAAAGCTAATTTTGTGAGAGGAGGAAAGTACCTTATTACAAGATTAAAATAACTTTGAGACTTACGGGTAGTGTTTTACAGTATTTTCTACATTTAACAATGTGTAAAAAATTGTTTATGGAAGATAACAACTTTTATTTAAACATGGGTATTTTTTTATAGGAAGGCCAAATTGAGAAAAATGTTGTGTCCACTAAGAGGGACCGAACTTCTGATGATACAAATTCAAAAACTTTCATCCATTTCGTCAGGAGTCGTTTACTTAGAAACACCGTAAGAAATATCCAGTCTCTTTTCTTTTGATATCAGTATTGTTACACAAGCGTTAATATTTGCTTTATCTTTTACACCTGTGCAATACAAATGACATATTTTATAGTGAATTATATTTCAAGTTAAATTGTATAACCTCAAGGTGGTTCATAACTTTAATGGCATAATTTAGAGCATTCTATACGGGATTTTGTTTATTTTTCACAGTCTTGTGATTACATAATTCAAAAGCTGCTCTTTGTTTACATCACTTGTGTCAGAGCATTGAATTTTCAGTTACTTTCTAAATATACGTATATCATTGAGTTAGAATTATTACTTCATAGTTGTAATATTAATGATTACATTTCTTTACCAGTGTGCAAAACCTGTTGAAAAAGAGGGAGCAGTAAATAATTGCTCATCTCTTGGATTTGACACAAAAGATGTCAGAAACAGTAACAATCCCTTGATCAAGTCAAATATGACATATGAAGAATTTCTGCAAAAGTTTAAAACTCCATTTTCTATGGAAGATCCTTATAAGAAATATACCATTTAAAAAAAAATTGGTCATGGGTAAGTTTAAAAAAATTATATATACCTCATCAGCTTTTATTAGTATAAACTTAAAGAAAAGTATGGTAATTGAATAGGGTAATTACAATTATTAATATTTGAATTTAGGTTTGACGTTTTGTATTGGAGTTGGACCGAATGCTTAAAACTTTGGCATTCCACTCGTAATCCCAGGGTCGCAGGTTCGAATCCCCGTCGCACCAAACATGCCCGTCCTTTCAGCCGTGGGGACGTTATAATGTAACGTTCAATCCCATTATTCGTTGGTAAAAGAGTAGCTCAACAGTTGGTAGTGGGTGGTGATGACTAGCTACCTTCCTTCTAGTCTTACATTGCTAAATTAGAGACGGCTGGCGCAAAAACAAATTGCAATATCATTCTTTTCCAACCATCCACAAAGTTTTAAGTTTGTTTGTTTTGAATTTCTCGCAAAGCTGCTCCAGGGCTATCTGCGCTCGCCGTCCCTAATTTAGCAATGTAAGACTAGAGGGAAAGCAGCTAGTCATCACCATCCACCACCAACTCTTGGGCTCCTCTTTTACCAACAAATAGTGAGATTGACCGTAACATTATAACGTCCTCGCTGCTGAAAGGGCGAGTATGTTCGGTGCGACGGAGACTCGAACCCGCGACCATCAAATTACAAGTCGAACGCCTAAATCCACCTGGCCATGCCGGGCCAATATTGCAATTTAAAGTTAAATTTGTACTCAGTAATAAAATATTCGAAATAAAACTATTTTTAAAATATAGTACTAATTATAATTAATTAGTTGGTATTATGTTGCTTTAACTATATCACTTCGTTAATCAGTTACATATTTTTTGAACTTAAATGTGACATTTTTTTTAAATTCGTGTTGTTGGTTCATTAATTTTTGAAAAACCTTTCAGTTGAATGAATACATGATATTAAGCTGATTATTGTATGAATTTCACATAATGAATTCTTTCTATCTTCTTCAAATTCTTTTAAACAGCAGGGCACAAAGTTCTGTATTATTATCCTGCTAAAATTCAAAGGAGGAGTTTATTATATGTCATTATACATGTTACTAAATTATGGCACCTTCTTCATAATGCTTCCAACCTTGACAATATTTCACTTTTTTCTTTTGTGTGAGGATAAAAAAAGATACTAGGAATGTTTGTTTGTTTTGTTTGTTTTTGGAATTTCGCACAAAGCTACTCGAGGGCTATCTGTGCTAGCCGTCCCTAATTTAGCAGTGTAAGACTAGAGGGAAGGCAGCTAGTTATCACCACCCACCGCCAACTCTTGGGCTACTCTTTTACCAACGAATAGTGGGATTGACCGTTACATTATAACGCTCCCACGGCTGGGAGGGCGAGCATATTTGGCGCGACGGGGATGCGAACCCGCGACCCTCAGATTACAAGTCGCACGCCTTAACACCCTTGGCCATGAATCAACTAGTAGCTTTCAGTTTGGACTAATACTTTTCTTATCCATACTAACATCTTTACATTCCTAGTAGCTGGGCCCAGCATGGCCAAGCGTGTTAAGGCGTGCGACTCGTAATCTGAGGGTCACGGGTTCGCGCCAAACATGCTCGCCCTCCCAGCCGTGGGAGCGTTATAATGTGCGGTCAATCCCACTATTCGTTGGCAAAAGAGTAGCCCAAGAGTTGGCGGTGGGTGGTGATAACTAACTGCCTTCTCTCTAGTATTACACTGCTAAATTAGGGACGGCTAGCGCAGATAGCCCTCGAGTAGCTTTGTGCGAAATTCATAAAAAACAAACAAATAATTCATTTTATTATTATAATGACTTAATTATTACAAAGTGTAAATGTATACATATCTCTTTTCATTGATATGACTCTTTTTATAACATTATTACACAATATTCGGCCCGGCATGGCCAGGTGGGTTAAGGCGTCCGACTCGTAATCTGAGGGTAGCGGGTTCGAATCTCAGTCGCACCAAACATGCTCGCTCTTTCAGCCGTGGGGTGTTATAATGTGACGGTCAATCCCACTATTCGTTGGTAAAAGAGTAGCTCAAGAGTTGGCGTTGGGTGGTGATGACTAGCTGCTTTCCTTCTCGTCTTACACTGCTAAATTTGGGACAGCTTGCATAGATAGCCCTCGAGTAACTTTGTGCGAAATTCAATTAAAAAAAAACAACAACACTATATGTGATGCAAAGGACAGGCTGGTAAACCCATTGGTATTGAAAATATGATTTAACTTAGAAAATATATAAATGTTCTACATTAGAAACACCTTGCCACATTATGATCTATCAAGGAAAAAAAAAAATAGTTACAAGTGGGCAGTGTGATTCATCTCATCCAAATACAGCTAGTATATTTTACATCAACAAAACTTTGCATTAAAAAATAACTTGTCCCAGCAAACATAGTCTCATAGTTCAGAAAGTGTTATAAATTATTTCGATATTTCGATGTAAAAGGAGAAATTGGGAGATTACGAAGAATAAAATTACACCATAGAAAGACATCATTACCATGTGAACTTTTAAAGTACATTTGACCACACACAGGGTTACAACGTTTATAGAGCAAAGTAATCCATGTGTCATTAGTATTGTTATGCTTAAAAGCATGCATTCATTACAAAAAAAGGATTAATTTATGCATGTAGGCTTAGCTGAATTACAAAATTAAAGATTCAAAACTAACATTACGTAATGAATGTATCTTGAATGTAACAGGAGAACAGAATTACTGTATAATAGTGTAAATATACAGTATAACGACCTTACAAAAATATAAGGCTAGAAACATGTAAAGGCATAATAATTTTATTACAAGAATACAGTGATGTCTTTGTATCAGGTAACCAGCACACCACAGATTATAATGTTTTTTATTGTTTCAGCGCTTCAGGAATTATTTATAAAGCGTCAGAAATTGGCAGTGGTAGAACAGTTGCTATCAAGCAAATAAACTTATCTCGTGAAAGTAAAATTGAACTGTACATCATTGAAATTCTTAGATTAAGGGAACACAAACACCAAAATATAGTAAACTACATTGACACCTATCTTGTAGGTGAAGAACTCTGGGTAAGTGTTCATAGTGTTACATATTACTTTATGTTTTTATAATTTGACATGTTATAATGTATGAGTTAAGATACTGTCTTTATTAAATTAATTTGTTTATATTGAGCAACATGACAAATTTAAGAAACGTTTCGTATGCCACTTTCACAGATCTGATTTTTTCTTAATTGTGATTATAAATAGTTTTAGAGCAAGGATTGTGAGTTGGAGACACATCTGCTTCAGTTACAATAATTTTTAATTCATTCCATATATGTATATATATTTAGAATAACTTTATACTTGCATAATGTGTTCCTACCAGTACATTATCTCTCACCAGCATAAGGTTTATCTGTAACATTTCAGTTTATACCATTGCTTTGTTCATCTTCCCTGTATGTTAGGTGAACGTAGTTACATGTATGGTTGTTGAAACTGTTTAATACAGGAAAAGTTGAGTTTGTTCAATTATTAGCAGCTTACATGATACAGTATATTAGGAAAAGCTATAAACATTAAGTAATCAATTTTTTACACAAAATACGATCTTACTTAATGTTTTATAACTGTTAGGAACCAGATCACAGATTTAGTCATCAATTATATAAAAGAATGTACTTGAAAAATGAAAATTAGAAACAGAAAAATTAACAAAGAGGTAGAAAAGTATTCTTTGCTAGTTCAACACCCTTAAAAGTGAATTTAATATATTTATCTTCTGTGAACCACACAGCTTTATATATAATACAAATCTATCTCTCAAAGAATACTAAAGAACTATTGTTACTTTTTTCCAACTTCATGAATAAATTTTTGGAAGAATTTTGGTATGAGTATTTTGTTAGAAATGTCATTACTGACAGAATCCTAAATCAGGAAGTAAAATTATTTTGTGTTACTAGTATGTATGATTTTAGTAAAGAACAAAATGTAAGTGAAAATTTAAACTTCCTTTGTATAGATTGTAATGGAGTATTTGTCTGGTGGATCACTGACAGATGTTGTAACAAAAGCTTGCATGAAAGAAAAGGAAATTTCAGGAGTTTGTAGAAAACTATGTGGGATTGATTGTTGTTAATTGACGTGTTTTACAGAAGAGATCCGATGATTGTGTTTTACTTAAGTCTGTAGAATGATTATTTTATTTCCTTGCAAAAACTCTTATGACCTATGTAGCAAAAAATGGATACTTCCATAAACTTTCATTTCTACAGTGATAAAGAACAATTTAAATAATATTTCAGCTGGTAATAGTGTAATTCCATCTAAAATTGATGAGGTTATCATAGTATAAACTCCGTGAAGTTACTTGAACTTACAAGAAGTTTCACCTCCAGTGCATTATATGGAAACACATCTTCAACAAGTCTACAATTTTTTTTTAAATTTACCATTGGCAAGTTTTAACTGTACTAAATATCAGTCTGAACCACGTTAAAACTTAAACCTTTGATATTAAGTGCATAGTATATTCCAAAGAAATAAATACCAGAAAGACTTAAAAAATGGTTCAGCCTGAAAATAGGTTAAAACATTACAATCTTAGAATTAATTTTACACAAAGTAAAAAAAATAAACTAGTTAAGGTTGTGAAGAACACATGATTTAGATACTACTGCAGGTAATGGTTTAGTCTTTCAGGAGCGAGTGGAAACGTAAAATCTACCATTATGTTGTGAAAGTAATATTTCACTAATAACATTGTTTATATATAATAATAAAAAGGTTTGTCTCTGTGTATGTAACTCTGTATCTCCAAGAAGAAAGAGCACAGAGACTCAGCTTATGCACCCATATTAATGGATCCCTGAGGGTGTGCATCTGGGTATTAATTATTCTTGTGTATCTTTTTAATGAGGTAAACTAGTGGAACTACACAGAAAAGAAGTATTTTCCTATATAACAACTTCTAATTTATAGAAAAGTTAATACATTTTGATAACAATGGGCTCAAACAGTGGTTTTTGTGTTGTGCTGTTTAGCAAGAAAGATGTATAGGAAATACTTTCGTGTTAAAATGGGCTCAGAATACATACACACTGACATAATAATGTAGCATAGGCAGACTTGAGTCTTTACCATTTCATTATGAGTTGGGGCCTGCATGCCGTGGAACAATGGCCAGTCCACCTCTGTAGTGTAGAATATATAAACCTAATATATATTCTATTATATATATTATATATAATATAATAAGGTTGTAGAGTATTTTGTCTCTACAAATACTGATTTTGTGATATCAAATTCATATTTGATTGGGGACCACATGCTGTGGAACAATGGCCAGTCCACCTCTGTAGTGTAGAATATATAAACCTAATAACTTGAGCAAAGCTGGGTACCTTAGTTTGTATAACAACATGTAATATATAGGGAAACTAGTGCACTTTGATAACAATGCTTTTCAGCAATGGCTTTTATGTCATGTTGCTTGGCTAAAAAAGTATAGTCTAATATTGTTGTTAGCCTGTGTATAGGAAATATAACATGACATATAGAAAAGACAGAATTGGGAAAGTATTTGTTTATTTCTTAATTTATCGTCTCCATTCATTAAAGATATGTGTTTTCTATTAAAAGTATTTATGATATAACAGAAAATACCTTAATTCAGAAACAATTTAAGATTAAAACTGCACAGAGGCAATCCCTTAAGGTTGTTGGTCTCAATTTATAAAGCCCATGGTTTTATCATGATCAGGGCATGAGAAACCAACTAATATATCGACATAATAACTTTTGTGAAGCCAAATACTTTTCCTAGTTATCAATATAAGCAGCTTTAATATTTTCTTCTTTCACTCAGAATTTGTACTGTTGTCTCCAAATATTATAATACACACACACACACACATAAAATTTCAAATATCTGATATTGATTTATTAAAATATTAATAGTTGAAATAAATTTATATTTCATTTAGGTTCTTCAGGGATTAGAGTATCTTCACCATAATCATGTTATTCACAGAGATATCAAAAGTGACAATATTTTACTTGGAACAGGTGGTGAGGTAAAATTAGGTAAGTTTTTAGACATATGCCTTTGTGAAAAATGCAGTTTCAAATATTTTAGCTTGTTTGTAACAAAATTTCCTTTAAGCATAGATTAGTTGACAATACATTAGCCTTGTAGTTTTATTAAAACAGAAGGTTTTGCTAGTGTTTGCCAGTTGAAAACAATCTAATTAAAGTGATGTTTTATGTTTGAAAAAGCAAAAATATTTATGTGTGTACATGTATATATACTTATGTATTTATACATATATTAATAAAAAGTAATATTTCTTTCAAGGTATTATAAGCCAGTTATATAAACATTGCAAACACAGAACAAATATAGAAATTGTTTTTAAAGTCTGTCTGTCTAAAGTTTAATTTTTCAAGCTTTTGCTGTTAGAAAAACAAGCTAATTGTGGATGTTTTTGTTTCTCTTTCACATTCCTCTTTTGTTTACTGAAGATCAAAATGTAAAAAAATATACATTTTAGGTGTATGTTTTACACACCTATGGTTTTCAGCCACAGTTAACAAATTAAGAAATAAATAGAGAAGACACAACATCTGTAGTGAAATATTTTATAATAATGTTTAACTTATACAACATTTTAGTGGCTTATAATATTTAGATTGCAAAATTTAAATTATTTTATTACATGTGTAGATAGTGTTTCATGTAAACTTTTGTCTCTTGAAATCCAGTCAAAATAATGAGTTCTGTTACTGAATAAACTGTTTATTGGGCTCCAATCGTATAATTGTTCCATATTCCCATGTTCCTTACAATATACTTACAGTTATAATCTTATGTATCTTCCTAATTAATTTTTAAATTATTATATCCACGTTTTCCTTTTATTTATCTTAAATAGTTGTTATATTTGATATTTTTATATTAAGTTGTGGCTGTTTATTTCTTCATATTTATTTCTATATCAAATCTTTAAATATTATTGAAATATATTTTCTAGCTATGTAAAGCATTGAATATTGTTTACTCTTGATTAAATTATTTTTTGGTAAACGTCCAGTATAAAACGAAATAAAACCAACTACATGACATAGCTATGTATTGTGCCGTTAATCAGTATAACTTGATGTAAAAGCTAGGCTTTTACATATGCTTATTAGCAAAAGTACAACCATATGCCAATATCAAAGGTACAAATAACTTAATATACATGATTAAAGTCAGTAAAACCCCAATGAGACTTTAAAACTGTCTCTTACACTTAACGTATTCTGACATATATCAATGTGTCATCCTCAAAAGTGTAACATTTGTTTTGCAAAATAACCCTTAATTATACAATTACCAGATGACCAATTCATATTAAAGAACAACATTTCTATCATCCTTATTTCATAATTTAAATTTACTTTTTTACTCAAAACAATTACTTGTTTATCCAGTTGGATTTTGCTTTTTTTAACACCAGCAACTTAAAAATAACATTTTATTACATACTATTTGTTATAAAAAGGACAGATTTGTAGCAATGTTTTGTATGTTTGCAAGATTTAATTGTGCATTTCAATGATTAAATATTTCTATTTTACAATAGGAGCAGAATAGATTAGAGTTAACCACTGAATATTTATTTTATTAATTTATTTATAATGAATGCTAATAATTTTATTTTGTTATAAATTATGTATGAACACTATAAAGATGGTTTTGTTATGTGGGTGATTTGATAGGGGGAGATTGAACAAAATAATGCAAAGTTAATCTTGTCATGTGTTCTCATAAAAGGGATATTATATACCTGGCTAGATAAAGTTAAATGACTTTTTAAAACCTTAATCTTTTGAAAGCTAAGTTGGTCATATTGAACTGACTATAAAAGTGTAACAAGTTTTAATATGCTTTAGGTTAATTTTTGAGGTTGCATAGAAATCCTTTACAAGTCATTTCTCTCAAATGATAAATTTCTTTCCATTATGCAGCCGACTTTGGGATATCTGTCAAACTCACCCGAGACCAAAATAACAGGAGAAGTAGATGTGGCACTCCCAATTGGATGGCCACAAAAGTAGTAAAGAGAAACAAATATGGGCCAAAAGCAGATATTTGGTCACTGGGGATTACAGCCATTGAGATGGTTCAAGGTGAACCACCTTATTATGGTCAAAGAGAGTTCATGGTAAGTGTTGCTAGTCAATACTTACAGCCAGTTTTCATTTTATTTGAATTTCTCCTGTTTCTCTTTTTTTTTACAGGTTGTTTAGGTTTTAAATGTTATAAAACCATTGAATTGGAAAGATAAAGTTAAAGCATTTGAACAAAATTTGTTTGATACATCTAATTGAGTCTTCCTGTGGATACAATTAGTCTTTCATCAGCAATTTCAAGATATTTTAAGAATTTGGGTGCATTAATACCTTACTTTAGTAAACACAAGTGTTCCTACATTAATGTTCCTCATATAAACTACCATTGTTTCACAATACTAAGATTCTTAAAACACATTCTTTTCACTTGAAAACACAATTGTATACTTTGGCCACAATGTCTTCCAGCAACTATAGGGAACAGCTATAATAAAGGCATAAACAAGGCTTTGTATAATATTTATACATACAGATGCATTAAACATAATGATGAACAACACAACATTGGCAACAAGTATGAACATTTGACAAATGTTTATACAGTAACGAACCTTTAATTCTTGAATGTTTTGTAATACTATCACCACCATACTGATAACCCTCGATAATTAAACAGTAACATGTTCAATAATTTATCAGTAATGTTCGTCTACCTTATAGTTATACTTTTGGAGCCATTTAGACATAGCTAAGGAGGATTGTCCAAACTATTTAATGCTAGTGTCACTAGCAGTATTGGTTAAAATGTGTAATATATGTATACGTGTATATATTTCATTATATATACATAACTTTTTTAGTATCAGAATTATTTTAAACAGTTAAGTTAGGTTCTTCATCAAGTCACACACTCATTTTCAGATATATCATCTTATAACAAAGATTGGAACACCATTGATCACAAGAAAAAAAGATTTGTCTCCAGTCTTTAGGAATTTTCTCAACAAATGTTTAGAAGTTGATGCAAATAAGAGATGCACTGCTTCTGAACTTTTAAAGGTATGGTATAAATTACTGTTATTTTACTAGGATATTTTGTTCTACTTTGAACCTAACATCCTAATGTACACAATAACAAACAATATCAGTAAATGTAAAAGTTCACTGTTATGCTTGGCTGTTCATCTAACAGAATGGGAGCTTCAATTTAAGATACCACCTCATAATTATTCGTAAATTCCATACAATATCATCTTTTATTGGTGAAAAAATGGAATAATTTTTACATCCCTGATGAATGTAAATATTTTCACCCATAAAAATGTTTAACTGTATTTAAATCCAGCCATTCCAATTTATTTTAATTGATTTGTAACTGGGAGAAGTGTTTGAACTGAATAGTAATGTTTCTATGATAAAAAATTTTAACATTACACAACTCGGTTTTGTTGAAGTTCATTTTCAGATACTTTAAATTTTAATGCATTAACTATTGATAGAAAACACTTGATTTTTACTCTATTTTGTACAGTTCATCTAATAGGTAGTTCTCTATACATATTAGTCATGACAAAAAGTTGTTGAGTGTTAACATTTTTCCTTGCCATCATTCATACGTACACATGGTGTACATGCATAAACAACTTATATAAATACAAAAATACTATTCCAGTGAAAAAGGATATTAATAACATTTTTATATTTATGTGTATGAGTTTAATAAGACATAATTTGTTGTATAGTAGTAAGAGTTACTTACCCGTTTGTTGTATTTCTATAAATTTTTGCAATAGCAAATGTTTTAAGTTCAAAAATAAATAAATGACTCACTGTAGTATTATGCATTGTAAATAGAAATAATAATAACTGTGTTAGTGGGTTATGTAAATCCTTTAAAAAAAAAAGACCATTTATACATATCTGTGCACATTTTAACATGATAAAGAATATAAGATCATTCCATATTTTTGAATACTTTCTTTGATGCATGAGTGAGAGAAAACTAAACAAATCTACTAAAATGCATGTACATTAAACTCCCATTGGAAAACAAATATTTATTTTTGAAAATGTTTATAAATAGTGTAAATATTTGTTTAAGCAATTCATGTAAAAATTCATTTCTTTAATGGTTTGAGGAAAGGAATTAGAAGAACCTTGTTGATTTTGTTTTTCTTCTTTATTGCTGCTTAGAGTTGAACTCTCATGCCAAAGTAAGGAAAGTTCTATAGCATGTCATATATTGTTATACAACTGGGAATTGTTCAAGAAGTTATAGAAATACTTGTAGGGCTGCTGATGTGTTGTAACTTTTATTTTTCTAATTTTTTAATGCTCTTTATGATAAAGTATGTGCAACATTTTCTATCAGTAGAATTCAAATCTGAAGCCGTGCTTACAGAGGAATGGTTGAAAATAAATTATTTTAGATTCTTGTATAGTTTTCGTTGGATTTACAGACTTATAAAACTTAAACTTTTTTTTTCAAGCATCAAAGATTTCATCAATGCTAAGAATGGTTTAGTTTATTTCAGTCCAACTTGACTTTTTTAGTGTAAATTGTGTTTGTAAAAATTTGAAGTTCAATATATGGAATTATTTACTCTTAATTTGCCAGCATGTCATTAGAGTACTGTACACTGTAAGAATATATTAAACTTATAATGTACAGAGACTAATTTACAAAAATGGGTATAATGTACAAAAAACATATTTTTTGAAAAAATATTTTTATTTTACACACAGCATCCTTTCCTGAAACTTGGAGACAAGTAACAACTTTTTCATCTCTCCAAGTGTCACCGATTTTTCTTTATGTTTTTGTGTTTAATTTAATATCTGTTATTTTTTATGTTTTTATGTTTATTTTAATATTTGTTACTTTTTATGTTTTGATGTTTATTTTAATATATTATTTTTTGTTTTTATGCTTATTTTAATATCTGTTATTTTTTTATGTTCATAGAAATACATGTATATTGTTAAATGTGTGTTGTGCTCATCCTACCTGTACTTTATATTTGTAGATTCTGTGGTGTAAGTGTCAACAATGTGTGATTTGTGTGTATAATAAATTTGTGTTGAGAAAGAAAATTGTGTGTATCATTCTTTAACAAATATCATAAATTTGATACACATTGACATTCAATTAACTTCTAAATTTAAATTACAATTTCTGACTATTTGAAACCGTATCACATAACTGTCATAACACAATAAAACTGAGACTCGTCTGAGATAAAGTATAATACGCAATGTAATAAAACACATACTCAAAGCTCATTAATGCGTCAAAAATTGAATATTCTCATACACATGTTTAAATGACTTGCAAGAAGCAGTTTACAAAGCCAGCATCGCTCTTGCAAAAGTATGTTAACAAAGTGAGTTCATTAGATTTCTCCAAGAGTAGCAGTATATTGTGTACACAATAAGCCAACAAAGGAAAATAAATATTTCATTAATGAATTATACTACGAACAACTGTCGTCTCATAACCTGAGGATCGCTGGTTCGAATCCCTTCTCGTCCTAACGTATTCGTCATTTCAGCTATTGGAGCGTTATAATGTTACGGTCAATCCCACTATTTATTGGTAATAGAGCATCTCAAGAATTTGCAGTGGGCGGTGATGACTACCTTCCTTCCCTCTGATTCTACGTTCCTAAATTAGTGGCGGCTAGCGCACATAGCCCTCATCTAAATTTGCGCAAAAACAAAAACATTTTGAAGAAACCTAGTGGTATGTCTGTAGACTTAAAACGCTAGAAACCCGATTTCGATACCAGTGGTAAGCAGAGCACAGATAGCCTATTGTGTAGCTTCGTGCTTAACTGCAAACAAGCTGTTCATTTTAAAATTATAAGTAAATACTATGGTTTGTATCGTAAATCATAATAATATTAAAGACTTTCATGCTATTGTAGTAAGTTGTAGATCATTAATACTTTTGTTTTGAGTTTATTTACTGATTACGAATATTATCTTATTGAACCTTACAGCCTTTACAGTAAGGAAGAATATTCTTGAAACAAGCACAACGTTTCGATCACTGGTGTGATCATTTTTGAAAACTTGAGAATCATTTCACCAGTGTATGTGTTTTTCTTATAGCAAAATCACAATGGGCTAGTTGCTCTGTCAACCGAGCGGAATCGAACCCCTGTGTTTAGCGTTGTAAATTCGAAAACTTTCCGCTCTCCCAGTAGGAGATCGACCGACCATTTCACCAGTGATTTAAACCTTATGCCTGTTTTATAAATATATTCTTCCTTACTGTAAAAGCTGTAATTTGTATTATTATAATTTTCGATCATTGTTAAAATGATTCTTACGTTCGTGTGATATGACAGTGTTGTTAGGAACAAATTAATTTTAACGCTCTCCTTGACTCTGTGATAAGTTTAGAAGTTATTGATTTTAAAACGCACATCCCGAGACAGGAAAAGGTTTTTATTTGTTTATTTATTTATATTTTGACGAAAAAAAGCAACAACATCCCGTTGCGGCATTTGTTGAACTGTTGTGGAAATTTATGAGTTTTAACTGGTTATTTGTTTGTTTTGTTTTGAATTTCGCACAAAGCTACCCGAGGGCTATCTGTGCTAGCCGTCCCTAATTTAGCAGTGTAAGACTAGAGGGAAGGCAGCTAGTCATCACCACCCACCGCCAACTCTTGGGCTTCTCTTTTACCAACGAATAGTGGGATTGACCGTCACATTATAGCGCCCCCACGGCCGAAAGGGCGAGCATGTTTGGTGCGAGCGGGATTCGAACCCGCGACTCTCGGATTACGAATCGAACTCCTTAACACGCTTGGCCATGCCGGCCCTTTTGACTGATCATAAAGGATGTGTTTTGCATAATATTTAGAGCGGTGACAAATCTCCGTCGCCCAGATAAAAGTACTAAAGTATTTATATAAAGTGTTACTTATGGAGAAACTTGTAAATGCACGCGTTCTAAATGATATTCGTGTGTAAAATGCAGTCGTTGTGGATGATCTGGTCCTTTTTAATAACTAAAATACAAAATTACATCGTAAACGTGGAGAGCAAGCAACCAATTGAAAGTAAAACATATACTTAACAAGGGGAGTAGGAAAAATAATGGTTTTGATGAGAATTAATTAAATTTCGCGATTGTAGTGATGCTAATATATACAAGGATGATATTGATGATGATGTGATCGAATCTCCGGTTCTGAATGATGCTGAGAAGTTCAGGATAACCTTGATGTAAGTACCACTCCTGTTTCTTGGAAATTCTCCCCCAAGAAAATTCTGCAGTGAGATATATCTCCACATTAAAAGACAGAATTACGCTGCGGTCCAATGCCTAAATTTTGACATTTACCTCATCATGTCCACCTGCTACCATCAAGACGCTTCTGTTCTTCTCCAGTCCAGAGTATGTACACTAAGTCTCATGAACCTTCTCTACACCTCTGCAGTTTGCAAATATCTTTACTGTATACTTCAAATCTTCGATTCATACAACAGTATTCCACTTGCCACTGTGTTTTTCTTCCTCAGTAGTCCGTGTTTTTTTTTCATAATAGATGGTATGCCATTGTTTCTTTTGGCCTTCATATCCAGGTACAGTTGGCAGAATTGGGTTTGTCCTTAGATGACGTTGCTGTCTCCACTGGTCAGTCCACCCCACCATGGCTTATTACCATCTCCAAATGTGACTTTTCTTTGGGTCATCTGAAGAAGTCTTGATTGGAAATACCGTCTCATATTTCCCAAATATCTTTCAAACCATCCTCCCATTACTATTTATACTGATGGTTTGAAATCGAGTGACTCTGTGGGCTCTACCATGTGGTTTGGTGGTTGCACACAGAATCCCCTCTGCAGTTTTTATGTTCACTGCCGAATTGTGTACTATTTCTTTTGCCCTCACTGATAAATTGAATAATTTACTGATTGACTAACTAATTTTCTCTGACCTTGTTATATCATTAATCTTTTTTGCTTACTACACCAAACTTCTAGATATTGCATCATCATGATGTAATGAAAAGCTTCCTCAAGTAAACAAACATTTAAATCAAAATATTAAATACACAATTTTTAGTACAGAGTACTTTTTAAAAGTCCACGACCCCTCCAATAATTTAGTTTTACGAGAAACAGATCGTGTAATTATACGCATTACTTGTATTCTCTGTCAGTTTACTGTCTAAACATAGGTTAACATTCAAACATAAATATTTTATAATTTTCTTAGCTGTTTGTTATGAAACGTACACTTACTGGATCTTTGGATGAAGTTGATGCTGACTGTGTGAGTTTACAAATCGTATGATTAAAAGTTGCAGGCTCTTACATTGTGATATTATCAGATACACTGATTTCACAGAACTGCAACTAGGTATCTTCCCATAGCTAGGGCAGTTCTAACAACTTGTGCAACTAGCCTTCTTTCCTGTTGTATAGGGCCCATGCTTTTGTACATGTCTCAGTCTCATCCTAACATTGTAGTTTCAGGTAGGTAAATATAGTGATAATGACTGGAAGGGTTGTCAGGAATTTCAATCTTAGTTGCCACTGTGATTGATATAAAACTACTTGTGTGAGGTAACTTCATCACTGCCAATGTAAATGTCTTTTGATATACCTTGGCTATTGCTATCATTGCTTGGAGGATCCTTGGCTTTCCTTGAAATACTTTACCATTGTAGATTGGTTTGTAATTAATTGAACACTTCGTTCCAGCTCAGAGAAACCATTGGAAGAATTTTGCTCCAGAAAAGTGTGCTCTGAAATGTAGTGGACGATCCAGAGGTTAATACACATTCTGTGCCTGTAAAACTTTCTGAATGACATCCACTGATGGTGCATACCATGAACTGGAACTAATGCGTTATTGTTGATTCGGTTATCACCCTCTTTATGGACATTTGCGTAACTTAAGAAACTAAGTTGTGAGGTACAGCCACAGGTAGACTCAATTAGCATGGTAGAGATTGATGATAGTTCAATAGCAGTTGGGCCCTCATCAACGGGGTCTGCCAGGTCAAACCTGATGTCTTAGAATGGTTGTGAAGGGTTTCGGGTAGTTTATCTTATTAAAGATTACATTATTTTATAAGTTTCTTCTTTAAAAGCATAGAAACCAGAATATTCAGTACAAACAGAATGAAGGACAAACATAATTGACTAATTCAGAAAACAAGAGAGTCAGAAGGGTTAATTGCTTGATTTTAAATTTTAAGAATCAGGATTAAAATGTTAGATCAAATGTATTTTGATTCGCCTACTCATAAATATTTTGATTTGATCCAATCAAACTATCTCCCGTTACTGTCACTCCAAACATAAAATGTGTTCCCACCTCCCCCTGATATAGTCTGAGTGTTTCCTTTACTGTCATCTCTTCAATCAAAATTCAGTCCCTGCCGAATATTTCAATGTCAATATTAAAATATTTTATCATTCGCGTCAGTGAAAATAACACTTTCACAATATCTTCAAATAATTCTCTACTGGTAAATAATGACAAATATATTTTTCAAATTCTTAACATTCAGATGAAATTGTTAACATTCTTGCTATGAATAGGTTAAAGTACATATGCAATGAACTTTTACAGAGTTACGTTCAAAGTTTAATTACACTACTTTATATTCAATGCATATGAATAAACTTGGTGTCGAAATGTAGTTAAGAAATTAAAATGTAATATCATATAAGTTTTACTTTCTTAATTTTAAAATAAATAAATTCTCAAGCTTCCCTTGTATAAGTATATATGTATTTTCTTATAGCAAAGCCACATCTGGCTATCGTCTGTGTCCCTCAAGGTGAATCAAACCCCTGATTTTAGCGTTGTAAATCCGAATAATTACTGCTGTCCTACCGGCGAACTGTTGCATGAAATTTGTTCTCTAGGTCTTTAACTTCTCCAATTTACTTATCAACCCTCACTGAAGTATGGAATTTAACGTGAATTACTTATTATAATAGAAATATTACTAAAACATATTCTAATTTTATATCTTTCAATCTTCTTAATTTACAGAGACACAAAAAAGAAAGTCAGATACACCTGCCACGCCCACCTGTTTCATCGTCTCTTTCACAAATTGCCAACAACCTACATAAAGACAAAATCTTAATCCATTAAATGACGTATAATGTTACATTGTTCTCAGTACAAAGTACTTTTAATTTCTGCTTCAGTTTGAATGTTTACCTTGCAGTGTTCAGCTTAGAGAATTGGTTAAAGAATCTTATGCCTCAGCTAGAAAGTCAGTTAAATTACAATAGTTATAGGACGCTGCTTTCTGAATGTACATTCTGTATTCTTAGATACACAATTTAAATAAATAAACGATACACAACGTATTAGTACCATTGTTATGTGTGATGTTATTCAATAGCATAACTTGTTATGTCTACTAAAAGTGTGCTACATTTCGTGAAAATACACATAAAGTATTAAAAGTCACAGCATGGAAACTTGAATAGTTATTTTGTTGTTACAAGATTAGTGTTATCCACTGAGACCCTCTTTATGTATTGATTCGTTCGTGTTATACAACAGTTATAGGTAACTTTGTATAATATCCACACATGTGTAAAAGACGACAGATACACACATATATATATATATGTATTGCCATATGCACGTGTAATTATTACACATTGTCGCAAACTTAAGACAGCCTGCCTCTGGCTTGTGTAACATTGGCTATGTTCTAGCTATGTTTGATAATTACTGTACTCTATTGTACTGCCAACTATAAACTGTTAAATTCAGTACATTTTAGGTATCACAAAATAAATAATCACTGGCATAATTCAAATGAAGTAAGGTTTCTCTAATCAAAGTGATTTCAATATTTATGTTGTCACCACACCACATATATCAACGCACATTCAAACCAACCTATGATAAATATCTTGCCAGATGTAACTCTTGTAGCCAAACTAACAAAAATTGTACCACTCCTCACAAGACAAACCACTTCCTTCAGTTGGCATTACAGAAAAATAAGTAAAGACAAATAAAATGAAACAAGGACTGTTCGACTTAAATTCATAACAACCTGATTCATATACCATTGAGAGAGATCACAACTCCTTCACTGCACGTTTCAGTAACATGAATGTTTGCTCGCTCTCCTCATTTAATCTAAAATGCATTTCAACTTCAGTGAGAACTTATAATGTTGCAGTGATCGATGAAAAGTTGGCCACGAATCATCAGTAGTATAATGTAAGACCAAAGAAACTGTGGGTACCTTGCTTGTTTATAAGTTGAGATAAGTCTTGTACAGCTGTGATCTTTGTAGTGTCAGTAACGACTCCTTCTATACTCATAATATAATCAAACGATTCTACCTACCACCATGTGCACAAGTACGTCATTTACTAGTTTCAACTTAAAACCTGCCACTCTTACTCTCTGAATTACGTGATCAGGTTTTCATCAACTGACTTAAGCATGCAGCCAAACACCAAAATATCTTTAATATGCATGAGACATGTCTCCCATTGCAACCACTTCACTGCAAGTTCCAAAGTAGTAAGTGCATTTCAAAAGGTGAATGGCATGATGCAAATTTTATACGAAATATTTTTGAGTAATAAAAGCAGTTTTAGGTCTGTTCTTGTCATACAGTATCTGAATTCAAAGTTTAATCTATTGAACCAACATGCTCCTTATAATTTGTCCAGATATTTAAATGTCTAAGATAGTTGAAGGCTGTCAACATAAGTTACAATTTTCTCCCATTTACAATTACACTACATTTACACCAAAACCTGAAACAGACTCTTTCTTTCTAATAATCACAACTGTAAATGCCCAAGACTATGTGCTCCATACTTTAACATTGACTATATATCAGCACCGGTTTATCCAAATATTCAAGGAAATCTATTTATCTGTTTTTAGTCATACACGTGTCAATTGTATCTACCTGATATTAAGTTACTGTTATTTAACCTCAATTGTTATCTGATCTCTCAAATACGTTAGCACATTTATCCAATAAATCACAGAGCTTCTGTTACAGTGTTAAAACTAGATTTTTTGCACAATTCTTAATCAGCAAATTCAAATATATAAATAATCATAAGACATGATGGAGGCAACAAGAGAAATACTGTTAGCTTCAATCACCTCGAATTCATTCACCGTGGAATATGTGAGTGGAAAGTGAATTAACAAACTAACCATACTTTCAGAACTACATTGGGACTTCAGCCTTCCTTGTACAGATTACTGTATGTGCTAGTGTTGCTTGATTTCTGGACAGGAAACAGTACACTTCATATGTTGATGACTGTATCAATTCATTACTTGGTACCAATGCATTAGACCTCATCTGTAGTAAGTCATAAAACACTACTTGTATAAACATAGGTATTATGATTCCACTACATACTTGGGCGAAATTCATAAGACGGCTTGCACCTAAAAGTTTGTTGGCCAACTTAGCTTTTTAAGGGCTTGGTGGTGATTATTATGTTCCTGTGAGAATACAAGAGAGAGTGAGAACTGAACTGATGTTTCATGAGAAAGCCATCCATTGCTGACAAAGTCATGGATGTATAGAATGCATTCGTGTATGATATGGAGGGTTAAACTAGCTTTCTGAAGTTGAAAAAGTAGTAACTACTGCTTCATGTTGATTCTAATGTATTTGCTGTGTTGTTGATCAAAATTGATAGTCTCGTCTACCTTTCTGTAGGATAAGGCACATACAGTTCACTTTAAAGTGACCCAGCATTCATTCCACACAGGCCATGACATAGTAGAACGATGAAAGTTACACCTACTCACTGGAAACTGATGGGCTGGTGTTGCAACACCAGGTGTTTGAGTAGTTAGTTAACCTTTGGCCAAGCTCGCACTCAATCAGGAGGACATTTTGTCTAAGGTACCACCACACTAGCTGCTGTTGTAAGTTTTGATCTTTTGATTTCTGTTCATAGTTGTTACTTTAAACCTTATCAAAGCAGAAACTAACTTTATTAGAGTAAGTAAATCTCTCACACTCAAGTAATCCTTCATTGGTTCTCCAGATAGTCCTTAAATGAACTTGTCAATGAAGATCTGCCAGAGCCAGGTATGTTTTAGTGTACAAATGGTACACACTACCCGTTTAAATTATCCTCTATCAACTCTGATGGATAGCTCCTTTTTCTACTAAGTTGAACAATTGATACAAATTGTTATGACCGTTGCATCTCACTCATGTGTCTCATAGAATCAAAGGCTGAAGTCCAGCCTAGAGATCAGTGATTGCACTACCTATTTATGAGACAAGCCATTCCAAACATTTATCTCCATAAAGTATTTCGAGAAATGTTCCACATCCTCTTTAGACAAGTTCTCGATTGTTTTTTTGTATGGTGTTCTAGAGTAGCTAGTTTTGAGTCGTCCGTCTCTGGGACAGCGGTAATTCTTCATATTTACAACGTTAGAATAAGGGGTTCGGTTCCTCTCGTGGAACACATCAGATAGCCTGATGTGGCTTCGCTATAAGAAAACACATACACAGTTTTGAGTCGCATATATATTTTCGATGCAAATCTTATTTGTTACACACATAAACGTAGGAGGCGAGGGGTGAAGGAGAAAATTGCCACAAAATTCTCGTCCCAACAGTTTTTCGGGCAAAAATCACACATAATATTCTGTAAAAGCTCCACACATATCTATAGCTCTTATATTTGGAAATGTATTATGCCTTTTCAAAAATATATATTACCCACACATGACATTTTCAGTTGCACCTTTTTAACCTATTAGTGCAGTAGATTCCGCGTGAAAGTTACCGGCATCAATTTTTTCAAGCGACTATAAATCTTATGTATATAATTTAAAAGTTTATTTGATATTTTCGGCCAAAATTTATTTTCGCCCCCAGTCAGAATCAAGCCCCTACATCAATAGTAACACATCACTTCAGATCTACTTTATTTCACATTACTGTTAACCTATATTCGCATTCCTCTAGGTATGTGTTGTTTCTCGTCATTTCTTGATCAATCAAACTAAAGATAAACAATATATTTTTGAAACGATAGAAATAAACTTGTATTAAATGTAAACAAAACAATTATTCATTATCTATAATACAAAATATAATTCGCAAATAAGCTTGCATTTTATAAACTTTTAGTATTCTCAAGACAAATATTGGCTCCTTATTTTCAAAACGATTTGTGGTTTATTATTTTATAATTCGTCTGATACTCTATATGTTTCAGCCGTTACTGACTGATGATTCATCTGGTACTCTGTATGTTTCAGCCGTTACTGACTAATGATTCATCTGGTACTCTATATGTTTCAGCTGTTACAAAGTGATGATTCATTCGTTACCCTGTATGTTTCAGTTGTCACTGAGTGGTGATTCATCCGTTACTCTATATATTTCAGCTGTTACTAAGAGATGATTCATCCATTACTCTGTATGTTTCAGCTGTTAATGAATGATGATTCATCCGTTATTCTGTATATTTCAGCTGTTACTAAGTGATGATTCATCCGTTACTCTGTATGTTTCAGGTGCTAATGATTGATGATTTATCGGTTACACTGTATATTTCAGTTGTCACTGAGTGATGATTCATCAGTTACTCTATACATGTTTAAGCTGTTACCGGCATGGCTAGGTGGTTAAGGTACTCTAAATCGTAATCTAAAGGTCGCGGGCTTGAATCGCCGTCGCACCAAACATGTTCGCATTTTCAGCCGTGGGGGCGTTATAATGTCACGGTCAATCCCACTTAAAATTCCACGTAAAAAAGTAACCCAAGAATTGGCGGTGAGTGGTGATGACTAGCTGCCTTCTCTCTAGTCTTACACTGCTAAGTTAGGGATGGCTAACGTAGATAGCCGTTGTGTAGCTTTGCGCAAAATTCAAACCAATCATCTATTACTGGTTTATTAGTAACCTGTTACTGAGATGTTATTCATTTGAATATATTGTTGATTCTTGTTATAAAGTAATAATTCATAAGCTATAGTCTATATTTCATGAGTTACTGGATTGTTATTCACTTGCAACTTCCTATGATATATTAGTTACTGGATTAAGACTCATCTACTTATCACGACCTGGTGATTAGAGCGCTCACCTCGTTGTCTGCAGAATCAAAACCCGTCTCCGAACAAGTTTGTTCTTTCTTATCGTGGGGACGCTAAAAGTAAAGACCAATCTGTTGATAAGAAACTTGGTGGTGGACAATGTTGAGTGGTTAACTTCTCCTTAGTGTACCTCTTCAACATTTGGGATGGCAAGTCCAGATAGCCCATGAGTACCTTTGTGCGAAATTCTACAAACGAACAAATAAATCATTTGTAATGTATTATGATTAATTTAGTATTGGATTATTATCCGTTTTTTAATGAATTGTTATTTGAAAATGGAAAAACAAACACCAGTAAGTTTGGATTTTTATAACTTTATATGTGAGAAAACCCCACATTTTCAACAGTGCAAACCTTATTGATGCAAGTGTATTTGAGACACAGCAAATCAGCCAACAAATATCAGGGCTACTTTCAATCGTATTGTTCTCGGCCTATGCTGACATTGTTTTAGGTCTGCCTTGTTTGGTTTTCAATCATATTGTTCTCGGTCTACACTAACATTGTTATAGGTTTCGCTTTGTTTAATTTTCAATCATATTGTTCACAGCCTGTGCTGGCATTGCTTTAGATTTGATTTGTTTGATTTTCAATCATATAGTTCACAGGCTATGCTGACATTGCTTTAGATTTACTTTGTTTGATTTTCAATCATATTGTTCACAGGCTATGCTGGCATTGCTTTAGATTTGCTTTGTTTGATTTTCAATCATACTGTTCACAAGCTATGCTGGCATTGCTTTAGATTTGCTTTGTTTGATTTTCAATCATATTGTTTACAGGCTATGTTGACATTGCTTTAGATTTGCTTTGTTTGATTTTCAATCATATTGTTTACAGGCCATGCTCGCATTGCTTTAGATTTGCTTTGTTTGATTTTCAATCATATTGTTCACAGGCTATGATGGCATTGCTTTAGATTTGCTTTGTTTGATTTTCAATCATATTGTTCACAAGCCATGCTCGCATTGCTTTAGATTTGCTTTGTTTGATTTTCAATCATATTGTTCACAGGCTATGATGGCATTGCTTTAGATTTGCTTTGTTTGATTTTCAATCATATTGTTCACAAGCCATGCTCGCATTGCTTTAGATTTGCTTTGTTTGATTTTCAATCATATTGTTCACAGGCTATGCTGACATTGCTTTAGATTTGATTTTCAATCATATTGTTCACAGGATAGGCTAGCATTACTTTAGATTTGCTTTGTTTGATTTTCAATCATATTGTTCACAGGCTATGCTGACATTGCTCTAGATCTGCCTTGTTTGTAACAGTATCGACCAACTCGGACAAGGAGTGCACATTTGATCCAACAGGAAATGGTCACATCCGCTGCTCGCAACGCTCCTGCTATGTGAGAGGTGGGGTTAAAGATTCTACTGGTGAAAGCAAGGAAGTGGTGCAGAAGAAGACGATAACCGGCAATAACTTGAAATCTTGTAATGTTTTCTGACACAACAAAGGCACAAAGCGAGAAGTTAATGAATTCATGCCCCCCTCTCTCTTTCTCAAATAAAAGTTCCAAATGATAGAATCTGCACTTTGGCAAATATATTTTATTTTCTGTGTTCAATTTTAAGAAACGTTAAATATATTTTCGTTATTTCTGAACAGCTTTCATTATTATTTATAGAACAAATAAAAAATTAAAAATTAGTTCATAATACAACAGCTGCAACTTTTGTGTCGGATCGAAACACTGTACTCATTAAAATTCGAACACGCACCCTTATAAAAGCTGCTGTTACCAACAGTGGTATCTCTGCGGATTTACAACACTATGAACCGAATTTCTATATCCGTTGTGAGCAGAACACAAGTAGCGCATTGTATTATTTTGTGCGTAACTTCCAAGAAACTGTTATTGTATTATGAAGTGATTATTTAGATAAGTAAACCACTTAGTAACCATTAAATAAAGGATTAGCTACAACAAGTGTAGTTTTCAAATCATTCGCATATGATCGCTTTAATTAAAAGAGATAAGTTATTTTGGCAAGGAGTTAACACAAATATTCAATGTTTTATGACAATGTGGTCACTCTTAAGGATGAATAGACTTTTATAATCAAACCGTGGTCGTGCTGTCGCTCTTTTTGTATCACGTGCGAAATGTCATGAATTAAACTATTGCCACAAACTGTTGGTCATGTTAAATGATTTTTAAGTCGAACGTAAAACAGGAGAAGACAAAAACTTTCCATTCCGAGTTTGAAAAGTTGGTAAGGTAATAAAATGTTAAAATTGTGGCTTATCCTGATCTAGTGTTATATATACACACTACGTATTACAGAAATTTAATTAATATTAACGGCGAATGTATTGCTTGGCTTTTCTTCTCTTTTTTTTTTCCCTTTTTGATAGGAAAATACTTCAAGAATGGTTCCCTGTAGGATAACGGTAAGTTTACACACTTATAATGTTAAAATATTGGGTTCGATTCCACACGGTAGACACAGCAGATAGCCAATTTTTTTCACCGCTAGGAAGGTAAATAAAATGTCTAATGTTTTGACAATATTCCATAGATAAATAGTTTTGTATCTGTTCATTAGGCCTGGCATGGTCAGGTGGGTAAGGCGCTCGACTCGTAATATAAAAGTCACACCAAACATGCTCGCCCTTTCAGGCGTGAGGGTGTTCTAATTTAACGATCAATCCCACTATTCGTTTGTGAAAGAGTAGCTAAAGAGCCGGCGGTGGGTGGTAATGACTAACTACCTTTCCTCTAGTTTTACACTGCTAAATTAGGGGCGGCTAGCGCAAATAGCCTTCGTGCAGCTTTGCGCGAAATTCAGAAACAAACGAACAAAAACGTCTCTTCCATCATTTGTATGGCCCGGCATGGCCTAGCGCGTAAGGCGTGCGACTCGTAATCCGAGGGTCGCGGGTTCGCGCCCGCGTCGCGCTAAACATGCTCGCCCTCCCAGCCGTGGGGGTGTATAATGTGACGGTCAATCCCACTATTCGTTGGTAAAGAGTAGCCCAAGAGTTGGCGGTGGGTGGTGATGACTAGCTGCCTTCCCTCTAGTCTTACACTGCTAAATTAGGGACGGCTAGCACAGATAGCCCTCGAGTAGCTTTGTGCGAAATTTCCAAACAAACAAACAAACAAACAAAATCCATCATTTGTTATAATTAATCTAATTCTGCGCTCAAATTCTGAGAAAACAGCTTCGAACATATCAACAGAGACAGATAAGATACCATCAGGAATCTGATGTTTCACTTCTTCGAGTCTTTTGGTTTGTTATGACAGACGTTATTTTCAAAAAGCTCCAGAGATGAATGTGTAAAGAAGTTAAATTGGACGAACGAGAGAACCATTTGATACGTCCTCCGCTACTCATCTAAAGCTTTTTTTTTTTTTTTTTTTAACCAACGAATAGTGGGAATGGCATTCATTTTATAACGCTCCCACGGCTGACAGGGACAGCGTATTTGATGTGACGGGAATTCGAACTCACAACCCTCGGGTACAAGTCCAGAGCCTTAACCACCTGGCCACTCCAGGCGTAACCAATTTTGAGACTAAGTTTACAACTTTAGATCGCGGTTCTTTCATTAAGTCAACTTGCTAGGTAGGAACTAAAACGATAAAACTAAATAAACTCTCAAATATAAATTAAAATCGAGTCACAGTTCATAAATTCTTTGTCTTACGAAATTATTTTGTACCATTATTAGAATATGGTCTACGAAACAGCTTTTATACCAGGCTAATGCTGTAACTGGTTCAAAGCTCCTTCTATATAAATCTAAGTGTTTCAAAGTAAAGACGAAATTATGGTATCCAAAGAAAAAACTTTTTTCTTTTGTTCGAACGATTAAATCATATTCCGAAATAAAACCAAACTTCACAAAAAATGAATTCAATTTAACAAATTGATAATGATTTGGTTTGGTTTATTTTGAATTTTGCGCAAAGCTACACAAGGGCTATCTGTGCTAATCGTCCCTAATTTAGCAGTGTAAGACAAGAGGGAAGGCTGCTAGTCATCACGGTTCACCGCCAACTCTTGAGCTACTCTTTTACCAACGAATAGTGATATTAACCGTAACTTATTTACGCTCACATAGTTGAAAAAGCGAGCATGTTTGGTGTGACGGGAATTAAAATCGAAGCACATCCAGAAGTTACATCTATCAAACCTACTTCATTAACTTAAGCCTAAATACTCAAACTAGTGTTCTGCAAATGTTTTTAGATTAACATCTGTTGTATTCGACCAGTGAAGTATCAAAAGAAAATTTAAGAAAACGAATAAGTTTAAGAATTTCATTAAGATTGGTAACGAGAAATCAGTAACCTTGAAAGTGTTATTAAACTCACCTCTTTGTTATACTCAGCTCGTAATTTTTTTAAATCTTCATGGTGGTTAAAGTCCACTAAAATAAATAATAGTTGTTGCTGTAAACACACATTTTACTTCAACCAAAATAAAGTGCCTTAAAGTACCTGTAATTCCATTTACTGTAAGGTATTAAGCTTACAAGATTTATAGTAACGAAATCCGAAGAAGCAAATAGATCTATACTGACCACTACTGATTCTTGGATAACTCTTTCACCAACGGATAGTGCAATTGATTGTCTCTTTATATCGAACACACAGTTGAAAGAACAAGCATGTTTGATGATTGAGATTTGAACCAGCGACTCACAGATTGTGAGTCTGTGGGCAGAATAGAGACAATCCATTGCGTGAACTTTTGTTTTATTTTGTTAGCTCTAAATCTCCTAAAATATGCTATAAACTCAAAATTAACGGTTAGGTCTACTATCCATCTAAATGTTCGTAACAGACATTAGATTTATCTCATACTGAGAATGACTTTAATGTGATTATTTGGAAGAAAACTTACACGTTTCGCTCTCTTCTTTGTGCGTTGCTTCAAATTCAGTTCTTCTATTTCCTCCGCACGGTTTCGTTTCAGTTGTTCTATTTCCGTTTCGTAATCTCCTAAATAAAAGAACAGTGTCTTTGATAGCTCTATATTTTCACATTCTTATCGTTTTGCGATTTTTATAATCTAGTCTAGCGTTTCGCATAGTGTAGGACGCGATTGGTTAGGGTAATGTCAATAGCGTGAGAATGCACACGCTATTAATAATGAAAAGTTTTTATTATTGATTAATTGATAGAAATAATAAGAAAGTACTACAACAGACATATTTAATGTACGTGTCTCGTCTCTTAATTCAGTCACAGTGGGGGAGGGAAACACAAGAAACTATATTTAGTTTCACTGTGTCGGTATTTGGGTATTGATGTTGTTAAATACCCAGGAGGGTAAGGTACATATGACCTCTTCCTCCCAAACTATATTTATTAAAGCAGGTTTGTTTGGTTTTGAATTTCGCGCAACGCTACACGAGGGCTTTCTGCGCTAGCCATCCCTACTTTAGCAGTGTAAGACTAGAGAGAAGGCAACTAGTCATCACCACCCACAGCTAGGTCTTGGGCTACTCTTTTACCAACGAATAGTGGGATTGAACGTCAAATTATAACGCCCCTATGGCTAAAAGGGCAGGCATGTTTGATGTGACGGGATTCGAACCCACGACCCTCATATTACGAGTCGAGCGCCCTAACCACCTGTTCATATTATTGAACATACAGACAGGTCAAACTCCTTTTCTATACATTCGGGAAACTAAATTTAAAATTTGTACACTCTGGAGACTAAAATCAAGATCTCTGTACTTCGGAATGTAAAATCAGAGTACATTAACTCAGACAATTAAAAGATCTGAATTTGTAATATCCGAAAATGTAGAGTATAATAGTATTTGGAACACGTGAATAACATAAATCATGATATAATGGGCTTGAGGTAGGGCATGTCATTGGCGTCTGCAGTGAAGGGGTCAAGAAGGGCATTTCCTCCCTGGAACATCAGAAACACAATTTTTTCTTTCTTCATTCAGCATATTTACATGAGTTTCTATTCATTTCACAATATCACCCCATCCTGGATAAATTTCTGCGGGCGTCTTTGAAGCAGGTGCTTCAGTTTCTTTATAATAACTTCATACAACGTTAATATTTAACCAAAATACTTTGCTGAGCTCTCCATTCCAATAAAGTGCTTGAGAGGGACAACACATCCAACTGGAAATAACAAAAATGACAACGATTAACAATTAACAAACACGTAAATAATAAATAATTAAGAAATTATTACAAAAATAATAACACATGTTAAATAATGTCACACGAATTTAAAAGTGTAGAATTCACGGTATCTAATCTTTTTCTTTTTTTATGGGGAGAAGTAATTTCTCGAATAGAACAGGTAAGAAATTTTATTATGCTTTAAGCTAAGTTTTCTAAAAAAAAAAGAAAAAAAGAATAAACACTTAAATAATGGAAATTATTATTGTTGAATTATATTGCTAGTTTTGTTGCAACTCTTATCTACATCAAATAAAAATCTTACTGCTGGTTACATTCAACAAAACGACGGTTAAGTAACCAGTGCAGAGTAAACAAATAACTTTGACAGTGCTGTTGTTCGTTAAGTTTCAAGATTTACACCAACATTATATATACCATATGTCAAATTCACATAATGCGATATACCGTTTCAGGTATGTATAAGTGCATAGTTTTTCTACTTAATTTAAAAGTATTCCCTTTAATTTATAGATATATTGATGATTTAATTATTAGTAGTATTTATTTGCTTTTATTCGCAAGTTTTCATTTATTATTAAGTTCTTACAATTCCTGTTTACTAGCGGAACCTCAGCAACAATGGTAAGTTTCTTTAAGCACATAACTAGAAACGTTTATAATTGTTGTCATTTAAGCACTGTATACTAGTGGAGCCTCAGCAACAATGGTAAGTTTCTTTAAGCACATTAGAAACGTTTATAATTATTGCCGTTGCTCCACTCGTTATTATTATACTTCGTTTAGCACAATATGAATGTATTGTTAATTTGTTATAAAGATTTTTTAAAGTTTAAATACCCAATATGTTAGACACGAGTTAGTAATTTCTTGTCTGCGTTTACGATTTTCCTTCTCGTAATGATAATGTTCCATCATTTTGGTTTGAAAAAATTATAATTCCTCAGTTACTTACATGCTGTAAAGTTCGTAATGGATAGACATATTTTACTAATAAAACATATATATTTTGGTTATGAGACTTAAATTTGCTGGTTTTTGATATCTTTTATGTTTTTGATTTTTTAATAAATATAATAAAATATTACAGTTACAACAGAAAGTGTTCCGTACCCCTGCGTCCCGAATAGTTTTTTGCTCATAACTTAAAAAGTATCACGATTAGGTTAATAAAAGTATAATATATTATAAATATTATACCAACACACATCTACATAAATTTTTTATGTAAATTGAACGACAAATAAACTGTTTATAAACAAAGAACCAACAGAGGAGGGGCAGAAATTGTTCGTACGTCTACTTTAATGGTCAGTTGTGTAGCCTTTCAGGTGAATTACTTGGCGGAAGCACTCCTCATAGCCCTCCATGATCGTTTGACAGTGCTCGACTGGTATTTTCTTTCATTCTTCTTTACAGAAGGTCTCCAACTCTTGCAAGTTTTTCGGATGACGCTGATGAACCCTGGTCTTGAACTCATGCTAAACGTTTTCAATTGGGTTGAGATCGGGTGACTGCGATGGCCATACCAGAACGTTTATGTGGTTACTCTGCAACCAGGATTGCACATATTTCGATGTGTGCTTAGGGTCATTGTCGTACTGGAAGATCCAACGACGGCCAAGACGCAAGTTCTGAACATCATTCTTGATATAAGTGGCTAATATATCAACTTACCCTTCTTTTTTTCATGATTCCGTTGGCGCGGTGAAGGCTGCCTACACCAGAAGAGCTGAAGGAACCCCATAGCATGATCGAGCCATCTCTGTGTTTAAGTGTAGGGACGGTGTTATTTGGAAGATTTCATTCCTCCTTTTTACGGAAAATATAGCGAACATCATTGTGGCCGAAAAGCTCGATATTAGTCTCGTCTGACCAAAGAGTGCTCTTCCAATAGGTAAAGGGTTTATCTACATGCTTTCTTGCATATCTCAATCAGTTTATTTGTCGTTTAATTTACATAATAATTAATGCAGACGTGTGTTAGTATAATATTTGTAATATATTATACTTCTATTGGCCTTATCGTGATACTTTTTAAGTTATTAGCAAAAAACTACTCGGGACGCAGAGGGTACGAACACTTTCTATTGTAATTGAGTTATGTTGAAAGATAATAATATTCATACAATACGTTCAAAAACAGTTACAGTAAAGGTAATCAGTTTTCTAAATGCAGGTAACTTTACACGTGGTTTGGGGTTCACCACGTTAATATTTGGTAACACACACATGCGAGTGAGACGGCATGATGAAAAGTTATTGAAATCATTCCCACCACTGAGAGTCTATTTTAACACCGTATTCACTATATGGGAGAAGAGGTGTATATTATCTTGTTGAAAATTGTATAGTCCCCCCATCCCCATAGAATAACAGTAGTTATAAATCTTCACCTCTTAAATTTGATCACGTTGTTCAACAAGATATAAAGCTATTACGGAAACTGGAAAGCCAACTTCAGAGAAAAGTTTAAATTTTAGCCTCGCCATAACGGCTTATAAAATGTCTTTAAGTTCGTTGTTGTTGTTTTGGAACAGCTCATTTTTTATTTTTGTCTTTATTTCTAGGATCATTTGATAAAATATTTCAAATGATTGACTTAAGGTTATCGGGATCTTAATAGCAATATTCTGCAAAGACAAAAATTCATATAATACTTTTAATTCTCAATGTAAAAAATTTGAAGTTCTTACTTATTTCACCAACCAGTTACACATGCAAATCTCTTGTGCTGAGATACAAACGTTAACACTTTTACACTTAAAATGTATTTTTAATAGATACCTATCTCCTGTCACATAAAGCTACCTCAATTACTCTTTGCACTCTAAGCATTGCTAAAAAAATATTTTTGCAATCAGTGCATCAGTCTTTATACGCTATCAACTTTATGCCTTTTCTAAACATGTGCATATCATGTGACTGTTCTCCACCAGTAGTGGCACATCTGTCTCCCTCTACTATTCCTTCTTAATCCTCATTTTCAAGAATTGACCTGTTCTAAAAGAAGAACGCCAGCCATAAGGAGGATGGGTGTGAATTACCTATGGGAAATCATATTTTGGTGTTAAAAAATAACTTCTGATATAGTATTATCTCCGCTCTGTAAAGGTAAATGGGTCAGTTAAGAAGCACTGCAGAATAAGTAACTATCCAGAATGAACAGGTGCACTCTGAGATGAATAAAGCACATAAATGGGATACTTCTGGAACAGGTATGCTCTTTGCACAGAAAGTTTGAAATTAAAGTAGAATGTGTGAAAAATGGATCAATAGGTGCAAGTATTAGTCATGTATAAATGTAAGTATAATGAATTATATACTTTCTCACCCTCAACTGGACAGATTCTATAACTCATTTGTAACCACAAGATTGTGGATAGGGCATGTAGACCAATATATACACATGTATGCGTGTGTATACACACAAACACACAAACCAACAACCAACTGTAAGTAAAATACCATCATTGCTTGTTCTCTTGTCTTCCTGAGAGACAATCAGTCACACTTTGGTGGTGTTACAGAACAGTTGCCATCTCCCTTTCTCATTTTGGGAGATTTTAATAGACACTCCCCTGTGTGGTAGTACTAATATATACATGAGGGATTATTCCATTGAAAATATGTTTTCAGATCACAACCTATCTCTCTTCTGTAGTGGTTCTTTTCCCTTTTTCCATGCACCTAGTCATTCTTTTACTGCTGTTGATCTACGAATCTGTTCCCCTACACTGTTTTTGGAGAGTTGACAATGGTAAGTGGAACAGTGAAACTACCCATTGTTTTAAGAAAGAATGGCTGTGGTCGGTGCCCTCTTACTTGAGTGCCATGGTGGAAGTTGGACCAGGTTGACTGACTTTTTTTACCTCTCTTTTGGAACTTGGTCCTGCAGTCGTTAGTCTTCCATCTGTTAACAACTGCATGGAGGCAGAAAGTAATTGCATAATTCAAGCAGCTGCCAGCATGTCAACTGCATAATATTTCAATAAAAGTTATTTTCTCATTGTTCAGTAAGAAGAGGTATCATCCAATTTTCAGAACATCAGTAATTGGAAAAACATTACAATGTATCTAAGAATGGTTTTGTAGTAGTATTGACATCATTGTTGTTTAATGAAAGGAGAGATCAAAAGAAATCTGTATGTATGTCATATTGAAAGAAATAATGGTGTCTGTAACTGTTTGTTAACAACAGCTTAGCATTCTTATGTTAGTTCCTGTTAAACTATGTTGAAGCATACTAAATAACCTATCCATCTGTTAACAGGATTAAAAATGATATATTTCTATATCAGTTCCTGTTGAACAAGTCAGAAACTGTGTTATCATCAAGATTAAAAGTGATGTAACATTAACAGTTGCCTGTTGAAAAATCCATGGATATGTCAAACAGTTTCTTTCAAGGTTAAACATTGGTTCATGTTGTACAATCTTGGAGTTAAACAGCTGATACCAAAACTAAACATTAGTTATTTTCAACAAATTTCAGACACAGTAAACAGCTGCTACAAAACCTAGACAAACTTGAGACACACAGTTGCAACCACTTCTAAACATCACTTCCTGTTGAACAAAAGTAACACATATTAAAAGCTGTTACCAAGATTTGTTAATTTCTTCTGTACTCTTTGTGTTGAATTTCTTTAAACAGAGAATGAGATTGTCATTGAAGGGTTTGTAGAAGATGATCTCATTTTGTTTTTTCTCAGTCTCTTAAATATACAGATCTTTTTAGACATCACTACTGGCATTTCCACATCTGCATTTGCTGCTATCGTACATTACAAATGCACTGAGAGCTCTTTCTATTTACATTTTAATTCTTTCTATCCTTCTTGGTACAAACACTACCTTTAAGGGTCAATTCCTACATTTGAGATGTCTATACTCTGACAGTACAAATGACATTACTCGTTATTTCTAGGCATCAGAATTATCCCAACAACACCAATAAAAACGCTAAACTTGCCACATTCTTTATTGCAAGCTGTCTCTGGTCTAAGGACAAACCACATAGTGACAGAGATCCTTTAGTCTTTACATACCTTCCTTCAACTAGACAGAGTAGTAGAACTGTCCAATGCAACATTACCTTACTGACAAAAGAAAACACATCTCTCAACATTTTTACCACTCCACTTTCAGTTTCTTTCAAATGTAAAAGGAATTTCAAAGACTGTCCAGTACATTCCAAATTACAGACAGAATCAATCACCTTCACTTGTACAAACTGACAGAACTGGTCTGTGTTGGCGAGTTATTTGTCTTGCATGTGATTATATCACTAACTTATCGAATCTCTCCAGTTCTACCTTTCATGTAAAAGGCCAATTTAAGTCAGAGTGCATTATTTATTTATTTGCTTTACTAGATGTAAACATCTCTGACTTGTATGCAATGACACCCTTAAACCCTCAGTTCCCAAACACCTCAACTTTCCAAATCACAAGGGCATTGGTGACATGAGTGTACTGGTATTATAACATGATCCCCACAAAAAGTATCATTGCAAAATTCAAGAACATAAACTTATATTTAACTAAATTTTTGCACCACATAGAATTAATAAATGTTTTTTAAAGTGATTATTATCTTCCTTGTATTTCACTTTTCTACTCCTGTTACCATGACATCATTTACATATATTCCCTGATCAATATTCTTTTTATTATAAAATCCTTTTTTTACTTATGGAAAAATGTTATTTACAGAGTTGTGAGAGCATCATACAGTTCTTTGATATATTTTTTTCGTTTTTGTATGTTATAAATGAAACTAGTAATAAACTGTGAATGACATATATAATAGTTTTTATTTTCTTTATACAAACAGACAAAGAAAAATAACAGCTCTTGCACATCAATTAAAAGCACAGAAAATATTTGTTCGGAGATTTGTTTTCAAATAATTTATGAACAAGCTTATATAAATTAGTGACAGGTTATGATGGCTGTGGAATAGTGTATCCAGAGTAGTTAAACACAATGAACAATTATCAGTGTTAGATTTTACTTCTTACAGTGGAGTTACCCTGGGTGTAATAATGTCTCCACTAATAAATAATATGATATTGAAAAGTCCCCTTATTCATTTGTTTCTGCTATATAGTGCTAATCATAGTACAGTATATATGCACCACTTACATATTGGATTTGTTTCTTTTTATATAACTTCTGTTTGTGTATGTATGTGGTTTATTAAGAAATTCCCAAATTTTAGTAGTATGTGCACTGTTGCAACAAGGAAAATATATAGAGGATAATGCAATTTAAAATAATGTATTCACCACTAATTGATTCATTGCTATTGTGATATAATGCAGTTTGCAACTTAATTATTCATATATGTTTATATGAAATTTATTGGTCGAGTCACATTTATAAAAATAATTTATATGATCCCAGTGAATTAACTTGGAAAGTCCATCTAATTTACAAGATTTAAATTGGAAAACGGTTAGCAAAGTATATTGATGTTTTTTTTAAACTATTGTGATACACCAATTGCTTCCACAAATTCCAAATAAACTTTATCATAAACCTAATTTTGTGGGTGAACAATAAAATATTAGATATAACTGCACGTGTGTGAAAGTCATCATCTGTGTGTGTAATCTTATAGAAGAAAGTACATTAGATATAAGGGGTTGACTGTCACTCTTATAACAAGCCCATACCTTAAAGTGTAAAAATAATCTGTGGCTCGAATGTAGCATTGTTTCTAGAAGGTTCCTTGGTTAATTTATGAATAAAAGTATCTTGAACAGTTTTCAAAAAACCTAACTCCCTAACGGATTGATTCTTGTCTCTCCCGATTTATATGCCTGAAATTAAATCACCCATAATTATGATTTCATTAACTCTTTCAGCATGGGTTCGATCACGGAAACTGACCTTATAACCATTTCGTTCTGCTTATAGTGTTCATGCTATAATTTTTTATTTCTTAAGTATATGTTCACGAAAGTTTGCATATTAACAGTAAATATTACAAGACTTACGTACTCAAAAGTTTTACTATTCTTAAGTGTTTTCTTATAGCAAAGCCACATCGGGCTATCTGCTGAGTCTACCGAGAGGAATCGAATCCCTGGTTTTAGCGTTGTAAATCCGTAAACTGGCCGCTGTACCACTGGGAGACTTATAAAACTGACCTTCAGAAAATGATCTGTCTCGGCTGTGTTTTAGTAGATCAACATTTTTATTACTGTTTACAAAGAAGTTCTTAAACTTTGTTGTTTTTTTAAACATAGAACAATGAATAAAAAGGGTGTGAGGCTAGCTTAGAAAAGTCAGCATTAATTTAGACAAGAAGAAGCCCAGAAAGAGGTAACCCGTATCGAAATGGAAAGTAAACATCTCGAGGCTGAACAAGACTATATCAAAGCCAGGAAATAAAATAGGCCAAAAGAAATAGATTTCAGACTCAACTTCAGTTGACAAAGGCAAAATGAGAACTCTGAATTCAGTTGGCATATTAAGATACCACAATTTTATGAAAATGAAGTTGATAAATATTTAGAACATTTGGAGGAAGTTGCTTAAATCATGGACTAGCCTACCGAAAAATGGCCATTATCGCTGCAGTGTTTTGACTGGTAAAACAGACAGTCAGATGTGTCTTTGCTTTAAGAAAACACACACACACAGGGAGCTTATGCTGCTCTCTTTCTAGAAGATTGCACAGATTATGATAATACTAAAGCAGTTATCCTCTAAGTATATGACCTAGTTCGAGAATCTTATCGCCAAAAGTTTTGAGGTTACTACAATCATGATGGTCAAACTCATATGCAATTCGCCCATGAAAAAGAGGTTTATTTGGATTGTAATTCTATGCATATTGACAATAGTTTTGGTAAATTAAGTCAATTATGTTTAATTTAGGAATTTAAATGCTGTACAAGTTACGATCTCAAAACTTATTTCTACAAAAATAAAGTTAAAACATTACATGAAAGCAGCTGCTCTTTCCAATGATTACACTTGAACTCATAAAACCACTTCTCATAAAAAGAAATTTCTGCCAGCTAAGCAGAAACCTGTACCCCTAAAGTTTAGAATACCATTAAAAATGCAGTTCCTATAGTTCGAAATCTTCTGGCAGATTGGACAAAAACTTCATCAAAATCATCAAGGCCTGTCTTCCATTTCTATAAACACCTTATTATATTATGCCCTGTTGTTGGAGTTTGAAAAAGAAACAGAGGCAACACCCAGTGCATCTGTGTCCACATATGGATGTAGTTTTACCAGATCATTCGATGTTGTTGATTTGGCTACTGATAGAAGGGCTAACGTAGTTAGGGAGGAATTTAAACTTTTTGTGTCTTTTGGTTCTGTAATTTCATAAATGACACTGCTAATCTCCTACCCGTACGTATTTTACGTGATACTAGAGCGACTCAACTACCATTGTTAGAGGATATATTGACTTTAGGTTCGAGTTCTCTCATTGCTGGTCTATCATCACTCATGGTATTGAAGGTAGCTTTGATAATGTTCCTCTTCATAACATTTATTTAGCATCAGACCTAGTTTCGAGACCAGTTGCGGGTGGAGTGAGACCTACTATGCCAATTAATAGTATGTCATTATTGTTGGGAAACGATTTGGCCAGGGGAAAATTTGTTAACAAATCCAAAATGGTTGGTGAGCAGATCACTGTTTCATATAAAGATGATGTTGTTTTTGAGGATAATCCATAAGCTTCCTTCATGTGCTGTGAGTTGAGCTCAGGCAAAGAAATTAAGCCAAAAAGAAATGTTTTGGACCCAAAAAGAATCCTGTGAATAACTGTTACTACACTCATTGGTGAGTGACAATGATGAAAGTGAGGTATCTGATTCAACTGGTGAAGTTTATTTGCGAGAAGTAAACTGATCATTGAGCAGGAAAACGATCAATACATCTCTTCATTATTTAAATACACACTTCCAAAAGATGAATTGAAGAAAGTTCCAAACGGCTATTTTTCAAAAATGGTGTGCTCATAAGAAAATTGAGATTACCAAATAAACTAGCCTCAGAGAACTTGGCTAGTTTATCAAATTGTTTTTCAAAAGTGTATTGTTGTGATATATTGAAAGTAGCCCATAAACTCTTCATGAGAGGTCATTTAGGAGTCAGCAAGACGTGACAAAATTGCAAGACATTTCTTTTTGCGAGAAATTAGGCAAGAGATTTCTCGATTTTGTAAAACTTTTCATATCTGTCAATTGGTCAAAAAACCTCACCAGAAAATCCCCATTGCTCCTTTAAAACCTGTCCCAACTTTCGAAAAACACCTAGATCATGTGATTATTAATTATGTTATGACAATAAGGTAACATTTGTGTTTGACCACATTCACGTGCTGTGTAAATTTAGTCTCATACGGTTGTTTGTATTAATTGTCGTGATATTTGAAACTGTATAATTTTTTGACAGTGCATTGTATTTAATGTGTATATATATACACATATCATTAAAAACTGTCTTACGTCAATTTTTAAATATCTAAAGAATGAGGTACAACGGATGTGTCATTGTACGTTTACTTTAATGCCTACGCTTGTTTCACCAGTTTCTTCACCAGACTGATTTCATTCGGAAAAATATATTTAGGTTTATATTGTATTTATTAACGTATCAGCCATCTTTGATGTAAATTTATTGTGTAGTTTAAAATGTAGAAACTTGAACGTTTTGAAACTGATTGAAAGCTGAGAATAATGGCACTATTTTCTTTCATAACAGTTGATATCTTGTGAGGTTTAGTCTCTCATATGTCCATCACTGTATATATGGTGTAATAACTGTGGATTTCAAATCTGGCTCAATTTATAGATTATTCTAACTGAAGATTAATGTGAGTGTTTACTTCTATATTTACATTGAGATCTAGTCTTTCAAGCTTTTTTTTTTAGTGGAAGTGGAGAGATAGTTGGCATCAGGATAGTAGTTATAGAGTTATACATATGTACAGCTGGCCATTAGAAAAGTTTTAGTAAATTTCTTTGGTGTGTCAGCTGTATATAATGTTACTTTACCTAACTATGTTTCAGTTGGTTTGTTTGTTTATGAAAAAAGGGCAATAAAAATGAATGATATTACTGATTTAAATAACTTGTTTTTGTATAAAATCAGTCAGAAAACATCTTTACTGATGAAAACCCTCAGCACATAAAGAAAATTTTATCATTTTTGGAGATATTAATACAACAACAATGTGATCTATTATGTACGTTTTCTGTATAAAATTGTTATTGGTGCTTCGATAGTTGCTAGATATCATGCTAAACTATTATTTCTGCATTTATGATGCAATAAATGTTACTTGTAGTCTCAAATGTAGTAGTTCTACGTTGATTAACTGAAGAAAAATTAATAATAACGAATTTCAAGATAGATTTAGTTGATACTTTGCACAGTTGGTTGTGATTGTTTGGTAAGCAAATTCACCATTTTATGTCAAATAAGAGAAACCAAAACAATAAATCGGTCAGTCACTACGTGGCGCTTAAATCGAGGAAGAGAAATATAAAAGTAAGCTTGGCGATAGTGGGGGAGGGAAGTGTAAAATCCATTTGTTAATATGATTGTGTGTTAATATCAGTTAGAGAAATCGAATTGAACAGAGATCAGTCAAAGGAATGTAAGTTCCTGGATATCGATAAACATTTTAGTTGATTAACTCTGTGTTGGTGTACATATCTCATCACTGTGATAAACTAAGCCAGACGTCGTTAACGTAGCCTGGAAGTGAACTGTTATCGACAGAATCTCCTAAATGTTATGTGATAGTCAACAGTACATGTCTTACAATTACAACACGTTTGTTAGTCTGGTCGCCAGTCCATAAAGCGAAATAATCAACTTATCCGTTCTTACGAGAAATGATGATCTGTCTAGCTGAACTGAACTATGTCCATTGTTATATAGGTTATACCGTGTTCTGTGAGAAATGGTCAAAACGCAGGAGGTATCAAGCTCGTATGACAGGAGTCGACCGTCGTACAAGTACGTATCTGATTAAGAGTGATTACTCTAGAGAGATATAAGTTTACTATGTATCTATTATTCACATGCTGCAGTTAAGGTAATAGTAAAAGATATTAGTGTTTTTTATAATCTGTTGTATGTATAAAATTTACATATGTGACGAACAATTACATTAAAATGACACAAAAAATGTGAAGTTCTCGAACTTTCTGGGAAAATCACATCACGTGATGTTGTTTCAGAGGCATGTTTATTAGTTTTGATGGTAAAGCATCCATTAACTAAGGCAGTGTCCATAGCTCGGACAGCAGTAAGTCTTCGTCTTTACAACAATAAAATCAGGGATTTGACTCCTCTCAGTTGATACAGCAGATAGCCCAATGTGGCTTTGCTTTAAGAAAACATACACCTCACACACACACCAAAGCAGTAGTAGAAGAAATAGAAAGAATCATTTGCTCTGTGTCTCCACTACATTATTTGCTGTCATGTGTACCAATAAAAGTTTTGTTCTTCTACCATAAGAATTTGCATACAAAGGCTACAAGAAGCTGAAGTGACTTAAGTAGCTTGTTTATAGCTGCAACCACTGGGCCAGTGTATGGCTTACTTATTTGTATTCTCTATATTATGAATGAAGCAGTTAGGATATGTATTATTTGCAGGGGGACAATTAATATGGTTTTGATAAACATTTCCAAAAGTGTAGGTGGAGGGAACAATAGCAGTTAGGGTGCAGTTGATTTTGTAATAATACAAAATTAAGCATTTTAATATAATTTTTTATTAATGAGGTTATAAGTAATTGCAACAACACATATAACATTTTAATCTGTATGTGTGTATTGTATCTCTTTATTTGAAAAAGGGTGTGTGTGCAAAAAACCACATTTATTAAAGGGGAGATGTGGATAACAAGACTTCAGGAAGTACTAGTCCAGATTTTTATTTCTTTGTTATGTCTACACATCTAAATGTTAAATGAGAATCTCTTTTTTCATAGAAGTGAAAGGAAAGTGAAATCACAATATAACTAGTTGTAATTTGCTGGAAAAAAGTAGTTCGAAGTTCCTGGATTGGGTCTTCAGTAACATAATTATGAAGTGACCGTTTCTTTTGCCAATAAAGTGATCAGTTTAAAACAGTTTGCTGGAAGAAACTTGTTTATATCTGTATTTTAGCTCACATAACATCTCTTGTTAGAAACAAACTGGATTAACATCCTTGTGCCTACAAACTGATAATTTTGCTTTTTAGTAACAAGTGAAATTCTAATTATAATATTTTTTTCTGTTCATTTGCAGGTTTTTTCTTCTAATAATTGGTTATATTACATAAAAATTATTCATGGAAAACAGTAAAGGCTTTGACACTGAATGATTTTAGTGTTGCAGTCTTCTCGCACAATAAATCTTGTGTTTGAAGATTTATACGTAAATTTGGTGGCCTATATATCAATCAGTCTGTAAAACTTACTAAATTTGGTAGCAATACTGAAAATAAAAGTTAAACATGAAAAACTATTGATCCATGTTTTAGAACTTGTTTTACACTTGACAAATTTATTTTTAGTTGCTTGCATTCATCAGTGGTATGATTCCAGATTATAATATTACTCTTTATCATGCTAATATTTATATTGACTTTTCATGTGAAACAAGCCATTTTATTTTGATACAACTTTATTTTTTACTTTTAAATATTTGCTAGAACATATCTTTGTAAATAAAAGTTATAGGCAGTGGACCAGTCATTTTTGTAACTATCTTTGGTAAACTTAATGATTAATGTTACTCAGTATTTTCTTTCGTTAAAACTTGGATATTCTTCACAAGTATAAAATGTAAAACATTGCCTGAGGAAGTATCTCAAGTCTTAATTAGTTAGAGCATGCCTGTTTCACTATGACGTAAGTTTTGTGTAACTTTATTTATATGATAAAGAGATTATCCGATCAAAGTAGTGAAATATAAAATTATAGCAGTCTGATGAGCAACGTTATAGTAATTACTCAGCCATGCAGTTATAGTAAATCTTTATAGTCATGGTTTACTGTAATGTCTCGCATTTAGATACAGGCTATTTGGATCAAAATTATTGTATAAGCTTATTTTATTAAATAACTTTGCAATCATTTTGGAAAGAGTCCTTTATATTTTTGCTTACATTTCTTTAGTTTATTAAAACTGTTGAACTTAGCAAACAATTTTGAAAAATATTATACATCAAGCTTATGTTTTGGGAAAGATATTGTTATTATCCTAGTCAGTGTCCGCAAATACCAAAAAAAAGTGTGTGCATAATAAAAGGAGTTAAGTTGATTTTGTGTAAACATATGTCTTTGTTCTTATTTAAGTAACCAAATATGTCATTGTTTAAGTTCACCAAATTAAAAAAATATATTATTGTTTTATTATTTCATGTTTTCAGTATTAAATAAAGTATTTAATTAAATACTTTTTATTGTAATAGCTCATTTAAAGTTGACTGAAGTTATCAAATTTAACAGAGTTAAACATGGTCCTTGAATATACTGAAGCCAAGAGAATGATGTATGTCATCTGTAATTTATAATGTATCATGTAAACATTATAAAATATATACTAATGCATAAAATTCTGTTTAGTTAAATATGCACTGAAAATAAGGTAAAAAAGATTATCTTCTTGTTGCTCACTGTCACTCGGTTTTCAGTTCAGAGGAATTTCTTCCAATTGTTAGTTCTGTTCAGATGACAAACAGTACTCAATATTCATAAGGTAACTGTGCTTATTTGAAAATCAATAGAAGATTCATTTTAAATTTTGAATTAACCCTACGAATGAATTACACTATTTTCTTTGTAGAATGACTAAACATTATAATATAAAAACAGAGGTTTTGTTTGAATATCTTAAAATCTCATAACATTATCCATTCATATATATGTTTATACATTTTATTAAATTGACCCTACAGTCATTTTTGGCTGACATTACATCAGATGCTGTGATACAGTACACGTGCACTCGATACTTTATCCAAGAACCTAAAACTCGTCTTTACAAAGTGACCTGTATTAGCTGTATTTGTGTGAACTAGTATTTTGTAAAATTGTCACAACTGAGTTATAAGTTATAAAAAGTTCTTAAATTTAAGTTATCTTAAAATACAGAACAGTAAATAAAGAAGTAGAGTAAACAATAATATTTTCTAGTTTGAACTTTTTTACTTATTTGAGGCTTGACTCAGTACTGAATATGAAGTCTCATAAAATTTTACAGTAGGATGTGAAACAAAACCTGCATAATCCTTTAGATTTAGCATGTGTACATTTCAAATTAACAAAAGGTCATAAATTACTATATCAGTACCTTAGAATTGCACTATAATTTATAAAACTTGGTAACTTAGCTCTGTTTGAGTCATATTCAGAAGTAAGTGTACATAAGCAAGTACTTCCAAAAATGGGAAGAGGAAGGTTGGGGCACTGAGACTAATTCAGTAAATGTAGCAAGCAGAAAAGATGGGAGATTCAATTTTCCATATTATAACTTCTCAATATCAGTAATTTGAGTTCCTAACTCATGAGAAACTATAGACTTGGTATTTGGATATTACAATCTCTAATTTGAGCAAATCATATAATGCATAAAAACTGATATTTAGAAATTGTTTTTTTCAGTATTTACTTTTAAATTAAAAATTCAACTAATGTATAATTCTAAAATTTGAATTATAATTTACAATTTGAAACCAAACTCATTTGTTTTGAATTTCGAGCTAAGCTTTACAAGGGCTATCTGTGCCAGACTTCCCTAATTTTAGCAATGTAAGACTAGAGGGAAGGCAGTTAGTCATCACCACTCACCACCAACTCTTGGGCTTCTCTTTTACCAGTGAATGGTGGGATTGACCATCACATTTAACACCCCCAAAGTTGAAAGGGCCAGCATGTTTGTTGTGACAAGGATTTAATCCCTCAACCCACGGATTACGAGTTGAGTGCCTTAACCACCTGATTTGAAATTAGTGTTTTGAAGAAAATGTTTAATGAAAAATTTTGTGGTAAGCAAATTTTTCTTATCCAGCTTTCATCGTTGAGTCATAGAAATTGAAATGAATGTTATGATATTATGTCATTCATTAGACATGTGGTAGCAGAACATGTATTTTCAACACCTTAGTTTAAATCTTCCAAAAGTGTATGTAAAAAATTACATTTTATTTTGCAACCATTTTTAAATAATACAAAATCATAAGCTATTTTGTCCATACTACAAAATTCCATTGCAATTAATCATTTTTATTAAGTAAACTGTATCTGGTCTAAAAAAAAAAAAGCTTTTGAACATCACCCTTTCTCCATGAGACTGTAACAATAACAACAAAAAAACAAGTTTACTTGTGAATACACTTTGCAAAGGCTGAGAAATTGTGCAGGAGGAACTGTGAACTTTTGACTGGTTATGCTGATTTCTCCAAGCCAGTTCCCTTGGCTGTGGTTTTGCTAGATAGTAGATAGGGATAGTGGGAATCTTCTTAATTCATTCATGCACGTCACTAATCAGATGATGAGACATTTGGCTAATCATTGAAATTAAATTTTCAAGTAACCATGGTTTATTCTCTTTAGAAAGCACACTGGCTGTGGTATTCAAGTACAGTAATGCCTATCACACATTTATAAGTAGCTGCATAATACAAATCCATAAATGTTTTGTACAGAATTGTTTCAAACATGAACAATAAGAAATCCAAGCTGATATCATTGTGCAATCACCAAAGTAATCATTACTCAACCATTAAAACTAAGTCTCCATCCAACTACTGTCTTATAGGTTTCTTAGGACTACAACAGGCTCAGGAAGAATTGAACAAGAAGATGTGTAGATAGAGATGAAATCAATAACTTTAATACATATTCCACACTGTTAATTCTAACTCTGAACCTAGTGCATTGTACTACAGTCCATTTCATAGTAAGGAAGTACTAATTATTGTAATGATTTAAAATAGTCTCACTTCAGGATGACATGACAATAAAAATACAAGTGTTACAGCACAATAGATTTAGCATATAACATTTGTCTAAAATAAAAGATCAGTATTCATATAAGACTTCCATCTGATTTACATAGACACTTTAACTGCATTTAAAGAAGTATGTAATAACAGAAAATGTAACGTACTAAATAAAATAAGCAAAAAGATTAAAAAGTGTGAAGTGTTAAAACTATGAATCAAAACCAGTTTATGAAAAACACTAAAAAATTTATCATACATCTGGAATGGCTGCTGCATACCTACTACATGCAGTGAAATATTAAACTACTTATGTACGACCAAAGTGCTCCCAAAAATAATTTTCTGATCATGACTTCATTAGTAACTAAAACAGTAAAAACCACTATTTGTGTGAACCTCAACAGACACAATTACAATGTTCATCATGAACTGGATTCTTTTTATAAATCTTTAAATCATTATGATGTACAAGCACACAGAAATGAACTGAAAACTGCTGAGAATGATATTGATGAAATAACTTTGTTGAGGACCAGTATTTTGTAGAATACAATCACATTTCAGTTGTAATACAGTACATTTTATGTATATTTATATTTATACATATTGTTATTATTACTGTCTACAAATAAATCTTAAAATATCAATTCTCATAGAGCACAGAACATTAAGTAAGAAATACAGAAAAACAATGATCTTTCCTTGTCAATGAATGTGTACTCACTTTCCACAGTTTGCTGAGCCTTGCCACATTTTACAACTGAAGTATGTTAAATCTTTTTCTTGTTTTATATACACATATTGATATAAAGAACATCATAGGTTATATTTAAGTACCACAGATGTCTTGTGTAATTAATACTTCTTATTAATTAAAGTGTATTTATGTCTAAAAATATTTTTCAAACATCATTCTTCTTACCTGTCCTTGTGAGTCTACAACAACAAAAAAATGGATCTACCCATGAAGACACTTTTCAAAACCTAAAATACCATGTAGGAAAAATTCTGAGCTTTCAATTGGTTATAAACATTTCATAGAACAAAGTAAGAATGTGTAAACAATCATTTCCAAAAACCAAAAAAATGGACAGAATTAACTTTTTTGATTTTCTAAACATAGTAATATTTCAGAAAATAGATAAGAAAGGAGTTTTTTTTTATTTTATATTCTAGCTTGTGAAAATTTGGTAATTTAAATATTTATTTGTTAAAAAGTATAAAATTTGCCTTTGGACATCAGAAATATAATTTAAACCAAAGAAGCCTTTAGTATAGTGCATGACAAACAAAAATTAATATTTAGGAGTTTGTTTTAATATTTATTTTTAAATTAATTAATTATTGTGTACTGTTACATTTGAATTACAATCTGCTACCACATGTATTCACATATATTCATAAAATAATGGTTCAATAAAATTTTGAATGTAAATCTACAAATGTGACAACACCCTCTGACCCCTACACATAGTCATAGAGTTAAGAAGGTGTAGAATGAAACAAATACAATTACTAGTATAAAATGATAAATAACATTCAATCCACCAGAAGCAATACTTAAATATTATATATGCTATTTCACTGTTGTAACATGGATTGTGAAAGCACTGTCTTCATATACTGTATGGTTTATGGAAAACATGCGTGAAAGAGTGGTGTGCAAAGGCAACAGTGCTGCAGACACACAAAACTTGGTTTTGGTAAATACAAGTAAAATCATGTCAACAATAAAGAAGGGTACAAAATTTCATTGTAGCAGAAACTTGGTTGTTCAACATCATTATACTATTATATCAATTCACCACATATTACATGTGGCATTTAGAGCATAATGAAAGCTAATCACTAAGATGTTACTGACTCGTCGTAGCATATCATTAGTTGAAATATATCATGCAGACTCTCCCTTCAGTGTTACACAAAGAGTGATATCTAAGAATGGGTTAACATTCAAAGAGTCATATCCATTGTTTCATGAAATGGTTGTATTGTACTTTACACTTTCTTGTGTATGTGAAACTTTATTGTTGTAAGATGTAGAAGCTACTTCTCTGGATACTTGTAATCTGATTTGGTGAGTGATCAACTGAAGAGAGGGAATGGATATGGTCAGATTTATTTTGGAAAAGTGAGGATTTGCCATTAAGATATATTTGTAATTTCTTTCTTGAAGATGCTAAAATGCTAAAGATGTTTGTGCTTTAGTTATTCACATGGAGTAAACTTTAGGGCAAGTAGTTTTTGATGCAAAAGAATTTTTTTGTCATTCCAAAAATATCAAGAGACTGGCTTATCAAAATTTCCATAAACAATACGTTCATAGAATTTCTCATTTACTTTGTCACTTTTCACCAAGGGATGTAAAAGGTTGCAAAGATCATATGTTATTTATTAGATAAAATACTTGGCTATACAAGCAACAGAACATTTTAACTGAGAAGATATTCACCAACTGTTCCATTTATTAATAGAAGTTGGAATTTTTTTTCTGTGATTTATATTTCTCCAAAATCTGATGTTTCAAACAAGACAGGTTTTCTAAATTCCTTAAAGCTGCTATAAATCATTTATGAATGGATTTTTTTAGCCCATTTCAAGCCCACCACCACCTCTCCAAAGTGTACTCTTCTGTCAAAACTATATAGAATCCTGGCTAATAATTAAATACCCATTATGTCATTTAGATGTAAATATCCAGTGTACCTTTGAAAGATTGTAAATGTCAATACACTCGATGCAAAAGTTAACACCAAAGGTAAACAACACAAATAACCTGAAGTCAGCTTGTATATCTAATGAATATAAAGTTTTTGATGTTTATGACAGTATCAGCCTGAGGCATGTTTATTGTAGTTTTGAAAACTGATTGTAAAAAATCAAATACAACAAGAAGATTTTCAAACATATCTCATACAAATATCTTTGGTAGCATGTATGTAAAGTTCAATTAAAAGTTGTTGCTTATAATTATAAATATTGTACTAAATATAGTTTTGTTTCTGGAATATGTTAAATACTTTTCCCTTTCATAATTACTTGCAGCAAAGTACACATATTGTGAAGGCTGTAATTGTACAGTGTGATCCAGTATCAAATTTAAGTCATATTGATGTAAGAATGTTGTTATGAATTAGGAAGAAACAAAACTTTTGCTTATATCAAATTATTATTTTGTTTACCACAATGAACATTTTTTTATTATTATATTTGTTGACAAAAATAAGAAAAATGAATGAAAGTTGATGTCAAACAGATATGCATTCAGATTCATCCTGATACTTTTGTGAAATCTTCATCTTTTAGTCACAAAACTGTGTGTTATGGTCTTATATATTCCAAGTTCAACTCGCAGTCTAGAGTAGTGGGTTTGAATTCATGTCCAACCCGAAATGCTTGTTCTTTCAGCTAAGGGACATTATAATATTATATTATTTTATGGGAATACAGTTCCCATTAAATACTTTAAAGCAGAAAGTAAATAAATAGAAACCACCCTTAATATTTCTACTAATTATACCTTCAACCTTTCAAATAAAAAAGATATTAATTTGAAATATACACCCTACCATGATATTTGTGTATGATCTTTGATGATTATTCATGGCTGCTGACTAGATTGACATCACTGTCTGGATTTTGACTGATAGATGGGATATTCTGAATACATTTCAGTGCTGTTCCATTATGGGAGTTGGCAATATGGACTATTAACAGCAATGCAATATTGATATACATATATATATGTAAATAAACTAAGGAAATAACCAAAATTACATAGTAAAGCACATACCTACACAAATAGAAGTCTCAAAAAATAAAACCAGTATGCAAGTGGTACACAAACACTTACCATAATGTTACTAGCACCATGTTATACATACTCATGAATAATGGAGATTTTCAATATTTTTATTATTTATATGTGGAGACATTCACAAGTCATGGGTTAACCCCACTGTAAGAGATAAAAGTTAACAGTGGTAATTGTTTCAGCTGTGTAGGTACATTTGATACAGTAGAGACATGTTTACCTCTACATGTAAATATTTTCAATTTTTTCACAAGCTTCTTCATAGTTTTTCAAATTGTTTGAAAATCAACAGAATAAACATTTTTATGTGCTTTTTTGTTAGCATACCATAACTAAATAATTGTAGTTATCATAAAGGTGCATGGATAAACAATTTTCATACTTAAAGTTAAACATCAGAAATGTATTTCTGGACAGAAGTATGAAAATTACATGATTATATATTTATAGGTTTAAGTTATTACAGAATCAGTTTTGTGTTTATAAATTAATTTTAGATGCTGATATATTTACATTAAGTCCAGTTATGTCTTAATCATAATATACATGTAATTATCATCATATTTTGAACTGTTTTGTTAGTTTGTATAATAAAGATAAAATGATTAATGACACTGTCAGTTCATCACTAGATTGATTTATAACATCTACAAACTAAAAGGTAAACAGAATGTATCTATGATTCACTCTGTTCCTGTGCAGGTACAGTGGTAAATTTATGAATTTTTAATGCTAAAATCATGGGTTCAGTTCCATTTGGTGGACACAACAGACAGCCAGATGTTTCTAGTTTATTCATATAACATTTAATTATTTTCAGGCAGATTTTAGTGTTTTTAGATTCAAATTTTATGCATATTATTTTTCATAATTTGTGAAGTATAGTTATAATTTATAGTGCTAAATTTGGATGTTGAATTGATAAAAGAACCAATTTTAATTTAAATTCATCAAAACTCCTGTGAATCAGTATTAAGTTTAACAGTCAGAAAAGTCAAATAACATGAATATTTTGAAGTACAAATGTTGTTTGGAGTTAAAGATCTGTTTGTATGATTGCAATGCATGTGGAACTTGTACATGCTTGGTTTAGTTGTATTTTTATAAATGAAAGGTAAGCTATATTACCCACATTAAGCAAGAATAAATTTGTGTCTGAGAGAAATAATCTCAGATTTATAGAACAATGGAAAACATCCAAGAATCATTATAAATTTGTTCCTGCACATTTGTCTTAAGTAATGTAGTGCTAATATTAAGAGTCGTATATTAGTTATTTACCTTTTTCTAAATTTGAATCGGGAACAGCAAGATAGTTGTACTATATTTTCTATCCATTTTCTTGTCGTGTAGAAAATTAAATTTGATAACAGTGTGTTAGCTAAGATGTTATCATTTTTATGATATGCATAGTTTATAGTGTACATTCGGTTAGATTTGATTAGTATGTAGCTTACCTAGTTGCAGCCAACAGTATGTAATATTCCACAGTTTTAAAATATATATGGATGAGTGCAAAGTGAATTGTTTTAATTTGACTGTATACACAATGTGTAGTTATTCTAAATTGACTGTACAGGCCTTTTCATAACTTGTAATGACTACGTACACTACTGTAAATAGTATTTTGCACGTTATTACGTAGCTCAGACTACATAACTTTAAAAATAAAATTCCAAGACAGACATGTATGTAGTTAGAGTTTAAAATCAACTGTATTATGGTTATCTATTTATTTTCATTTACCTCTGCACAAACAAATTGTGTGTAAAACCTCAGCAGATATTTACAACAATGTTATAACAATAACTTGACACACATAAATGTACAGTTATAGTAATATTGTCTTAGGTGACATATTTTAAACTTGAAGTGACCTAAATAAATCATCTTATTTAAGGCACAATGAACATTAAAATCTTAGCACATACATAAGCTCTTAACATTAGGTTTAAGTTAGTTTTACTTTTGTTTAGCATTGTTTTGACTAGAATTGTATATTTGTACTAAATAGGTTTGCCATATATTTTTATGTAGAATGAGCAGGCTTGATAAATGGTGACCTTCAAGTCTTTTGTTAAAAATGGTATGGGGTATTATCCATATTAATGTTTAGAACTCTGTTGTTTCTTGTGAGTGTGTTTAACTGTTGGTTATTGTGGAGGAGTGAATTTGAACTTGAGTACAATAAACAAAACAGGTTATTGCAATATTCTAGATGCAAGAAATAGTGTGTTATAAGGAACTTTACAAAATCATGCTGTTCACTGAGATTGTGGGAGTTTTAATATTTTCTTACAAAACTGTAAGAATGCTACTATGCACTAGCTGTTCCAAATTTAGCAGTGTCAGGTTAGATAGAAGGTAAGTAGTTATCAGTGCCCACCGCCAACTGTTGTGTTACTTTTTTTTTTTTACCGATAATGAATAATGGAATTGACAGTTACATCGTAAATCCCCCACGGTTGAAAGGGGGTGCATGTTTAGTGGGAAGGGATTCGAGTCCTCGTCCCGCAGATTGCAAGTCGAGTGTCCTGACCATCTGGCCATGTCAGAACAGAGTGTTTGAAAGTTATCAGTTACGTTACAGTCGTTATGTAACACAGAACTGTCGTGAAAAAACTGGTATGAAAACTGTGAAAAACAAAATTTAATATTGTATCACGTTAACAGTTTTTGTGTCTTGTGTAACATTACGTGAAATTTGAGTGTTACCAGCATTAATGTCGTTAATTTTGAAATAATAGAGGGAAAGCAGCTAGTCAACACTACTCACCATAGGCTACTCTTATCACTCCGAATAGTGTGTTTGACTTTCACTCTTATAACGCATTAGGGTTGACAAAATGCAGAAATTTATATTAGATTGCCATCTACTGGGCTGCACTCAAACTGTTGAAAGTGGATGTACTAACATTTTTAAAATTATTCTTGTAAATCAATAAATGTCGTGGAAAAATGCAGAAGTAAATTAATATTGTTTCTACATAAATGCAGTATATGAATAGAGTGAATCAAAACTGTTCTTATAATTATGCGGTTAACGTTTGCAGAACAAGAAAAATGCAGTTTATTATCATAATTCGCATAATATACATATGCAATAAAAAGCATGATTCTTTAAACACAATTCCACGAAAACCACGATATTTGAGAAGATAAGTCTGAATATGAAGTGCTAGATTAATGAAGTTAATGCCAATATGTAAGTCATATAAAGTAAATGCAAGTAGGTTTTTTTGTTGAAACTTCAATTTATTAAATAATAAACATGGAAAATGCTGGTAATGAACAATACATTAATAAAACAGCTAACACGATTCATAGGATATCATTTTTGTTAACTTTCACTTTTGTTGTCGTCGTCACACTTATAATATATTCACAGCTTAGAGTTCGGGGAATGTTTTTTCACAGTATTACACAGATTCGAAGTCAGATCGCCAGCTCAGTGATCCAAGCTTTATTTTTTCTTTCCTTCATTTTTGTGAATACAAAATTAATTTCATTTGCTCATGTTGTCTATTAGATATTTTTCATTCTAACCAAAACACCTTTGGGTTGCTAAACATAATGCGATAACTATGGGTTGGTAAACATAATGTGACAACTATGTGGTTTAAGAGACCACATTTAATGTTCATTATTTTAATTCAATAAAACATTCGAAAAGTTTTTTGTTGTTGTTAAATAACTCCAACCTACCCAAAAGATATTTTATCATTTCATTTTCTGATGGGACAATGGTAAGTTTAAGGGTTACAACACACTCAAATCCAGAGGTCCATTTCCTGCGGTAAGCACAGCAGAAAGTCGTCTACAATGGGTGTGATATAAAAGAAACAAGCCTTAATTTCTATCTAAACGATGCAAATAACATTTTTACACTGAGATTTAAATTATCACAGTAGTGATGTAGGAAGCGCGAAGCACGAGCTACTCCATTTTTCCCAGAAAAATGTACCAAAATTAAGAAAATCATTGTCTGTAGAAACTGAAGAATGCATAATATTTAATCCAGAAGCCAAGAGCTTCCAGGATTCTAAGGTATAAAGGGTGCATTTGTGGCACCTTCACTCGGTCAAATAAACCTTTGTTTTGGTTCCTACACCTTTGCAGGAACAGAATAAAGGTGAAAATGTTCTAACTCAACACTCGACGAACTAACTCAAGTATTGGAAAAATCCAACTTCTGTATTGGTACCAGGCCGAACGTTTACAGGATTTCTTTCCTTATTTTGAGATTTGGGGAAAATGGAGAATTTCAACATAAACTTTTAAGATTTTTTTTAATATTTACTCTTTAGTTTTCATGCGACGTAATAAAAACACACAAACCTTTAAAAACTCAGTTGTTTCTTGGAATATGTCTTCAATGTTTATTTTTCTCTTATCTCACTGTGTTTTCTATTCCACCTTTTCTAGTCGACTCTTTCATTGTTTATAAATTATTTTGATATAAACTACAAATCTTAACTTATTCACTTAATCAGTATTTAATTCCTTTGAGTTTTTTAATATTATATTTTAATGCTGTTATCCTTATTAAATCTTTTATAATGCAATTGGTTTAGATAAAATAGATTTACCTCTTGCTTTCGAATTTCTTTATAAACTCCATTGTACTTGTAATCTTATTTTCCATTTGCTGCCTTTGTAGTTACTCTGGTATTTCACCAGTTACCGTCCAAACACCTGTCTCATATTCTAGAATTATACCCGAGAACAGTCTCAGAATAATTCAAAAATAGTCTTAACAATTTCTTTCCCGCTTGTACTTGTAGGGTTTTAAAAGACTTTCATAAAAGCAGTCTTCACGTGTCAAATTGTTTAGATAGATTTCAGTAGCGTCTGTTTGAACAAGTATGCACGAAATATTTCTGTTACCTAAATTACTGAGACAAAACCAGTACAGTTTAACTGTTATCTCCTGGCTACATATATTTCATAATAGTTTTTACTTTTATGAGACTTTTTTATTTGTTTTAAGTTCAAATTCCTTTAGTGACAAGTTTCTCCAGTATAGTTGTTTACATGGAACACCAATCAAATGTTACTTTGTTATTATATGGTTACAAGTCTTATTTTACATTGTAGGTCACTAGTAGCGTGTTAACAGTAGTCAGGATTTTTGAAATTGGAAGAAATATTTTTACCCTGGCATTGATTGCATAAAACAAACCGTAAAAAAGTTACAACATAATTGTTTAAAATTAATGGATTAAAATCAATCAAGCATGTCTTCATTCATTGAATTTCTTTTTATTTTTGTCGTACTTTGGTCTCGTTCAGGCCAGTCGAGAGGTTGTACAAAGTAAATATAGGCAGCGATTATGTCTTAACTGTACTTTTCAGGAACTACTTTTTGTTATCTTGGTTAAAAATTCTTACACCTAGCTCCTGTCAGTACAGTTTCTAAAGGATGGCATGTGTGAGGTTGTACAAAATAAGCTGAAGCAGCGATTAGGTCTTAAATGTGTTAACTGTACTTTTCAGGGACTACTTTTTGTTATCTTGGGTTAAAATTCTTACACTTATCTCCTGTAAGTAAAGTTATAAAGATGGCATCTATAAGCGCTGAAACTGGTAAAACAGCCAAAAGAAAGCTTGTTACACTATCAAACTTGATGCTTCGCGTGAAGGGCCCTTCAAAAGAAATCCAAAATATTTCTGCAGGCCCGTAGGTCTTCAAAGCCGGTATTTCCAGGTTGACAGTGGTTATGTGAATGCCGTAGGTGAATATTGTTTGATCGTCAGTTCATCGTTGTACAAAAGGTTTGTTTAACGACACTATAATAAACATGAAAAGTAACTGATTTTACTTGCTGGTTTTAGGCAGAAATATGTAATTGCTCAATATGATAAAATTAGTTGGACTGATGGTTGTGCTCGCTTGTCTCTTGTGAAATGCAAAGCTATTGGACTATGTTTGACTCTGCCCACTGCTAATCGAACTCTGATTTTTATCTTGATGATCCTGTAAGATTACTTCTTTGTTAGTGAGAGCACCCATACTTGTGGACAGTGTAAGAACTTAAAGACTGATGCTAATATAAGCCTTCACCACATGCAACTACCTATTCACGTTATGTAATATACATCTTCGAGAGAATTTTGTAAACTTGGCTGGGAGCTGTAAATTCGAATAGCCCTTCAGTGTCATATAATCAAGGAATTTAAGTTGTACCTGTGAAAAAAATAAGAGCTGGCGAAACAAGGAGTAAGTAACTGAGCAAGAACATAAAACAAATATTTGGAAGTACATGCTTGGATTGGAAAAGTTGTTTCCGTCTTATATTGTAATACGACGTGAACTGGAAGATAGGTGTTAACCATAAAGTTGATTTGGCACTAATAATGTTAAAAAACTCGTTGAACATTTGAAACCTGTCTCGCACGTATATCGTTGTCGTGCAAGATTCGAATCTTCGTTCCAAACTTTTCTCTAAAACCAGTAGTTAACGTGAATTATTTGTCGTGTTTAATCAGCGATAACAGGAATAATTATGTGGATACAGATAATTAAGATTTATTTCCCTTTTGCTCTTTAACCTTTTGTTTAAAATCGTAATACTATTTTATTGTATCTTTGTATTGATATCGCCTTGAAAACAAACTGTTTATCAGTATTGTAGGGTCAATACTATCTCGCTGTAACTGTTATATTTAGCTGCGGCATAGCGGCTCGGAGAACATCTCTGAGTTGTTGTTTTTTAAAAGCACAAATGTTTAGCTCACATCTCCGTCATTTCTTGATGTATTTGAAATTTAATTGCAGTTTTGAAATCAGAAGGTCAAACCCTTTCGACTGACGTATTTGATCACGTCCAAAGTCTCGCAGATGGATCTACTATAATCGTGCCTAAAATAATTTCTATTTGAGGGTAGACTGGTAGATAACGTGCTTAGTAATAAAGTTGAATCGGGTTGTATGCTTGGTATTATGTCTTATAGGTCGACCTATACAGAAAAATATAGCTAATAAATTGACTAGTAGATTATCCTTGCCTAAAAGTGTTCCAAGTGTTGTGGATATTAAGGATTCCTTCTTATTTATTTTAGTAACCTTTAATTTTAAAAGTTTTGGAGCAGTTCAATAGCGCAATAAGTTATTTATTAGTAGCGTACTAGGTTGATACTGTATTTCTGGGAACGGATTCCTGCTTATCCTAGAATTTCCAGTTCATAAATTCGAAAATAAATGTTGGGTTATTACAAAGGGTTGCCATTGTTGTTTGTTATTAAACAAAAAAATTCACAAAGGGCTATCTGTGTTCTGCTTACCATGGATATCAAAACTCAGTTTTTTGTGGTATAAGTCTGCCGACATACCACTGTGCTACTGAGGGCATCACAGAGGGTTCTTGCCTTCATAATATTTATCTTTTGCCATAACTAGAAAACCTACAATAACTTCAGAATATATTTCACGGTATTACTGACCATTAGATACCAATTTGGAGAGCTAATTATTAGAATATTTTAGAATAGGCCTTTGTTTGCAGTTATAACTGAGTGTAAGTTGTAGAACAGGCTTTTCATTGCAGTTATAACTTTGAAAATGAGTTATCAGTTCGAGAATAATACCTGTAATATTACCCCACCTTTAAATAATCTAAAAACATCATTTTTGTATGAATATTTATTTACAATAAAAAGAATACAACATTAAAATCATTGCAACTTCTCTTTGTTGACATGAAAATGACATAAGGATGTCGAAATGTTGTTCTTCACTTTACTTTGCTTAAAGTTTCAATACCCATACCAGCCATCTTGATAATACATTTTTACTTCAAGTGGGTTTTTCGTTATCACGGACAATAAATAGTTATTAAAAACAGGACTAGCCATAAAAAGAGATTTCGCATATGTTTTGGTATCTGTGTAAAGTATTGTAAAATTGTATTCATTTCAATCGTAAATACTCACTAAATATTTATAAAGGAAAAAAAAAAACGATTTCAAATAATAGTATACACATGGAAATTTCTGATCATATGTCAAATATTCAACATACTTCTTATGAAAAGATGACTTTGTAGAGTCATGTTCAGAAAATAGAACTTTCAGTATTCCAGATACGAACTATTCGGATAATATCTACTCAGAAGCTTCACATGAACCATCTTCCAAAGGAAAGGTAGCCGTACAAAAACTGACAGAAAAATATGATACTGTGGGCCGAATTAATGTAGAGGAGACAGACAAAAGTATCAGTTGTGGTTCTTTCGACAATGCGGATTTTCGACAAGATTTAGAAGATAAATCAAATAACTTGTGCAGCAAATTGACCAAAGTCGAAACGTTTTTTCGTAGCCACAAAACATTTGTGTTTGTGTGCCAGTGTCTGGCCTATCTGTATCTGAGAAAGCCAGAGGAAGAAAGGCAGTTAGCCCTGACAGGTATCCCTGTCCTGCTGTTTGATAAAGGAGAAACGAGAGCACGAAATAAATGAAGACTGAAACTGGTCCTCGCCGAAAACGACACAGGTTTCATTCTTTGGCATGATGTCATTGACAATTTGACGAACTACGAGGCCCAAGATAATACTTTTCACACCATGTTCCTTTCCACCGATCACAGCCAAATGGGTGGTTTCAGTTTCAAAAACAAAACAGCTGCCAGACAGTTTCACGAACAAATCGACCTACTGACGTCGGATCCTCTCAATATTTCTTTATCCGTTCCTAAAGCTAAAGGGAAAAATTCCAGGAAGTTGGAAAAAATAAAGTTACCCCAAAAATGTGATATTTCTCTTCCTTGCTGTTTCGAACGCATCACAAGTATTGATATTAGAGATAAAGAGCAATTCTATACGCTGACGAATTTAGTGCAAGGGAAATCTAAGACATTAGAGCAATCTGTTCATGAGTAGACGTCCATTGGGACCAATAGTCCCTTTCCTCATGGAGACCAAATTAATGTAGAATGCCGGTACTTAATTATTATTAGACTAAAATGTTTTGATGTTTCGCCAAAATCGTAAAAACAATTCGTGAACAGTATTAGCACTAGTGTGACGTTTCGTATGATGACAATCTTTATATTAAATGTGCAAAGTGGAGAATGGTAATTCGAACAATATGTACAAGGTCGTTAAGAATCGCTGTGTATTTGTGATTCTTTCTCTCAGAACATATGTGAACCCAAGAACGAATCACATCTTTTGGACAAAGTGACATACACAGTTATAATATTTTATTATTGGTCGCAATTTTTTTTTTCAATTTAAAAACTGGATTTCAAACAGTCCGTTTATATTGAGAATTTCATGTATTGTTTTGGTTAATTTAAGTTTGATACATAAGTACGTTTTTGCAACAGTTAAGTACGTTTAGAGAACTAATATATAACTTAATTCTCAAGTTAGGATTCTATTAGTGAAATATATTAACCAGTTTTAGAGTACAAATAGGTTTTTAAAAGACAAACCATCTCTCGAGATGTTACCTTCAGGCTATAGTTAATAAAATTAGAATTTGTCTGTGTCAACTTTCTTTTAAGAACTTTATATAGAACACAGCAGTATAAATGAATTTCGTGTATATACACACTTTTATAACAAAATGTAGACAACATTAACGACACGTAAACCACTAATAATTATTCACTCTGGTTATAACAGATATTTTATTGTTGAAATATTGTATTATTCTTTATTTGCAGGCAGAAATCCTTATAAATATTCTAAACCTGATATTGCTAATGTATATTCTTGTATGTTGTAGAATTCACTAAGACTTAAATCACATACACAAAAAGAAACGTGACATTTGTAAATGACATTTAATTAACTTCTGTGTTTGGTGACAACGTTATTTTTATATGGAGAGTGAACCTGAAAATACGTGTGCACACGTGTATGTACTGCAATATAACGACAAAAACCCTTAAACCAATTTTTTAGTAGATATTACGTTCTTTGAATTTTTTTAAAACTTGTTTCTTCAAATATCGGAATTTTTTCTTTAATACCAACTTTCGCGAGTCAAGTTTTCTATCATCACCAATTTTCGTGAAACAAGCTTCCTTCCTTTATAAAAATAATGTGCGACAATTATGTGTAGTTAGAATACAGACAGTTTTATATAACATTTTATGAATAATTAGTTAGTTAGATCTGATTATCAATTTTTTTTAAGTTACTTAAGTTAAAACTCGTAGTAATCCTCAGTTTCTTGTGTTTTTTATAATAACAAACCTTGAAATTTAAACCAATAGTGTTATGGTAGAGATACTAGAAATAGCATGAACTTTGTTATACAATGAATTATGGTTAAAAAAAAAAACAGAAAAAAAAACTGCAATTAAATAATTTGGCCATACTGTTTGCTGTCGTTAAACTGTATTACATATGTCTTCTAAAAATATGTGTTGTTGATATATATATATACATGAATAGACGCCTTTTATCCGAGTTAATTTTTATTAGTTTATTATATCTTAGTACAGAGCCGGGGTTGTTTTTAAGGGACAGAATCCAATATTTCCATCAATCTGAAAGTGTTGTTATATGAATGTATAACTACGTTATACTGTTTTTGTTTTAAAAAAGTTTTAAATTGTAGAGACAAACATAATTTATGTGGCCTGTATGTCACTAAAAGTTAACTACTTTGAATAATTCTATTCCATGATCTTTACTGGTTTGTGCCATCTTGTTTTTTAACTTTTATTTTGTACATTTATACATTTGATATGGAAATGGTGCTTGCTTTGTGATCTGTACGTATATTTACTTCATTCTATATTAAACCTCAGCTAAGCCTTTTTCATTTATCAATAAATTTTCACGTGACAAATATTTAGCAATCTGCAGATAATTTGTTCACCGAGGAAGACAGGAAGAGCTAAACATCCGTTTCTTTTCTTTGTATAACGTTTACACAACCAGTTCCCCCAATCATCAGGTTTCTGAATTACATTCACAAACTACTTACTGAAAACAGCATCGTCAATTTTCTGTGTAGCATCTGTTAAAACGAAGCTGTAGAAGGATTTATTTTCATTTTCTTACGTTAATAATCGGAGCAGGAGATGAATGTGTGGTGAGAAAAGAAAAAGTTCGCAAAGTTTTTCAGCTTGAAGTGACACGAGATAGTTCAGTGGAAACCACTGATAATTTGTGAAGAGAATTTATTAGACTCGTGTCTGTACTTCATTAGAGAATACTTTCTGTGTAACGGAAACAAATTTTTATTTAGAGAAAAGTGAGTAAACCTAATACATGAGAAATACTCAAGAATCTGAAAATGTATCAGTGAAGTATTCGAGGATAAGACCTCATCGCACTAATTCAGATAATAGTGTATTTTTACCTTTTCTGATACACTTAGGTATTCTTGATATTTGATATACAGTGGCACCTCGGTTCTTGAACTTAATCCGTTCCAGAAGGCTGTTCGAAAACTGAATCAATTTTTCTCATAAGAAATACTGTAAATTAAATTAATCCGTTACAGACCTCCAAAAATTACGCATTATGAGACATTTTAAATAAAATATTGCTTATTTATACCTGTATAATAATACTTACATGCATAAAGTCAACCACAAAAACTATAAACACAATAAAAAAACAATATATGAAAATTTAACTGCACTTTACCTGTGCTGAGGAGAGCTGATGGCGTAAGTGAAAGGTGGTGAGGAACGTGGAGAGTAGGAGGGTTATTATTGTTTGGAAGGGGAATCACCTTCCATAAAAACGTCAAGTAACTCTACTTCTGGTGTTCTTTCTCTTTTCTGTCTCTTTGCACCGCTGCAACCTGCTTGAGACTTACTGGACCTATTTCTCACTAAAATCTTGTCTAATGAGGTTTGTTTCTGCCTGCATTTTAAAATGTTTCTGAAGTAAGACATGGCATTGTTATTGAAAAGGTTTATGCTGCGATTTTCTACAGCTTTGTCAGGGTGAAATTTTTCCACAAAACTTTGTAACTCTCCCATATTTCCACACATTTCCTTGATCAGTGAACTAGAAACATCATCCCTTCCCTCCTCCTCATCTGAATACACTTCCTCAGTTGCCTTCTGTTGCTGCTCCTTTTAAAGGTCTTGGAGTTCTTCCGTGGTGAGCTCAGTGTTGTGGTTTTCCACCAACTCCTACACATCATCACCACTCACATTCAAGCCCATACACTTGCCTAGTGAGACAATATCCTCAACAACAGGCTCAACCTCAAAGCCTTCAAAGTGTCTATTTGCTTCTGAGTTTGGCCACAATTTCTTCTGAGTTCATGGTCCTCAAAGACACTTCCCTCCAGGTTTTGTCTATGATTCTCAAGCAATGGAGTACATTAAAGTGATTTTTCCAGAACTGTGTTTGTGGTCACTTCAAAGCACCTTTAAAGCAGTGCTTTGGTGTAGATTTTCTTAAAGTTCGATATGACCTGCTGGTCCATTGGCTGAATGAGAGGAGTCGTGTCAGGGGGCAAGAGCTTTACAGTAATGAAACTGTACTCCTCCACCAACCCGTTTTCCAAGCCTGGTGAGTGAGCAGGTGCATTGTCCATCACAAGAAGGGCCTTGAGTGGTAACTATTTTTCCGTGAGGTAATTCTTCACACTTGGGGCAAAAACTTCATGGATCCACTCCATAAAAAACTCCCTGGTTACCCATGCTTTACTATTAGCCCTCCACATGACACTTAGTTTACTTTTCAGGACATTATCTTTCTTAAAAACCCTCGGATTCTCAGAATGGTACACAAGCAAAGGCTTAAGTTTCAAGTCCCCACTTGCATTACTGCATAACAATAGAGTTAACCTGTCCTTCATTGGCTTGTGTCCTAGTAGTAACTTTTCCTCCTTGGTGATGTAGGTCCTCTTTGGCATTTTCTTCCAAAAGAGGCCTATCTCCTCACAGTTGAACACTTGTTGGGGAATAAAACCCTCAGCTTCTACAGAGTCCTTAAATTCCCTAACAAATTTATTAGCAGCGTCTTTGTTAGAACTGGCATCTTCCTCATGTCTTACCACACTATGTATGCCACTTCACTTCCTAAATTTTTCAAACCATCCTACTAGCATTAAAGGCAACGCTTGTATCAGCACTCGTTCCAGCGGTGTTTTTCAGGAGGTCAGCATGCAACTGCTTTGCTTTCTCACAAATGATGGTCTCAGAAATGCTGTCACCAGCTAACTGTTTTTCGTTTACCCAAATCAACAACAGTTTTTTTACCTCTTCCATTGTTTGTGATCTTTGTGGCGTAAGGCACTGTCACTCCTTTTGCAACATCAGCTCCTTTGATGACCTCTTTATTTTTCGGTATGGTGCAGACTGTAGACTTACCAAACTGTGTAGCAAGGTCAGACACATGAACACCACTCTCATGCTTCTCTGTGAGATCTTTATTCACCTCTATTGTGGCTCTAACAACTTTTCTTTTTGGTTTGCTACTTTTATCTTTCTTTGACCCCATGGTGGCTTATTTAATCAGAATAATTAGAAGAAAAAAAACACAAAGAAAAACGAGAACGTTCACAGCAGATTTTAGCGGGGGTGTGGAATGAGCGACAGGTGCGGGTAAAATGTTTTGGGCAAGTTTGGCGTGGGCTGAAAATGGTCGAAGGGTCGTTAGGGTCATCAGTCGGGTTATTTCGGGGGTTCGGGCTATGATAGCTTGGTTTGTGAACCGAGTTTATGTTCGACAATTGAGACATTTTTTCTCAAACAATGTGTTCGAAAGCCAAACTGTTGGAGAACCGAGGCACCACTGTAATTTCAAATTATCATCTACATAAGATAGTTGATAACTTTGCTGTAAGGAATTTTGATGTTATATTATTGGGTCACTTAGGTACTTTCTCTGGGGACTTGTTTATCTTCTCAAAGCAATACAAATTCGTTAATAATAATAACATACTTCGCTTTAAAAACGTATTATCAATTCATGATCTGACATAAAAATTAGACTACAACACGTGTTTTTTATGAATTGTTATAAAAATATTACTATTTGTGAAAACAATTTGTGGAAACGATTGAATATTTTAAATAGAACGTAACGAATATCTGCGTGTCTTTGAAATGATACTTTATTTTAAAGGCTTTAAATATATTGTATTTTTATTGTATTAAACAAGCAAAAATTTAAAGTGATATTTAGACGTGGAATGTTTCTGTACATGGAACTATTTTTATTTCTGCCTTTAAACTGCGTTAAAAGATTACATTTTTGTTTTGTATGTTCATATTATAAATTTTGAATGTCAACTTCATATGATGTTTCTGGCTGGATAACTTACGAGAGTTTAGGTAGGAATTGCCCAAACGCTAGTGTCATGCAAATACTCAAGGAAGAAGCTAACAAAAGATAGAATCTTTGTCTGAAATTGTAAATATCTAATGGGAACATATTTATATATAAGAAAATGTTAGCTTTCCAATGTGTTAAAAGTTTTCCTCTTGCTTCTATTTTAACGTTTTCCATGCTGTTTATTTGTTTTTTCTTTATTTCATGGCTATTAATTAACTATAATTTCGAACTTCACTCCACTTGAACAGGAATCTTTAATTTCATATAACTTTTTATATTCTTTTCACCTAGGAGTATTTTCAAAACATTTCTCAATTGGGCTGAATTTTCTTCCTTTTATTTTAGATTGGTCCACTCCTAATCTGTCTACCAGTGAAGTAATTTCTTTTTTAGTGGTTATGGCTATGATGGAAGTTCCTACACGTTTGAGTCACACTCACTTTCACACCTGTCACTGACTATGATACAATCAATGAAACCTTGCTGAATGCTCCATGAAATCCTCTATCCATTTCTTTTTTTTCCTACATGATCCTTTGTAGAGTGTTTGTTTTTTCATTTCCCAATGGTCCTGATGGTTATATGATCAGTTGAGTATTCAATGTCTGTTCACATTTGCCACGTATTTAAGTAAGAAACGTCCCTCTTTTCTAGTCCGCTGTATCTCATCCTTCGGCTTAGATGGTAAATTACTTTAGTGAGGATTAGATCAAGTTACCCATATACCTGTCTATTTCCTTCCAAAGGTTTTATCCATCACTCACTCCACATCAGCATCTGTCCTTCTGATAAGACCTTTATGGCCACCTTAAACTTAATTTCCAGTCCTAACCTTACTTCAGGAAATAACACCCTCAGCATTTCCTCTTTAAATTTCACTCCTTCATCAGACGTAGTATCAAATGTATCGTCTTCTATCACTATTTTAACTATCGTTCGTTCATCAGACTCAGTGTCAAATATATCGTCCTACTATCACTACTTTAACCATCGCTCCTTCATCAGACTCAGTGTCAAATGTATCGTCCTTCTATCACTACTTTAACTGTCACTGTTTTATCAGACTCAATGTCAAATATATCATCCTGCTATCACTTCTTCATCAGATTCAGTGTCAAATGCATCATTCTGCTATCACCACTCTCTCGCTTCATATGTGACTTTTGGATTAGTTGCACATGTAGCTTCCTTTTAGTTCTATATATCCTTCATTCTTTGTAAATTGTAATACATAACATAGTGAATTGAAGGTTTGTCCAAGATAAATTATAATATATAAACAATAATTAATGGGGGTTTGTGCCAGAGAATTGAATCGAAGAAAAATTTCAACCTAAATTAAAATTAAAATCATAATTCAATTTATGTTTATCAGTGCCAACAAGAATTGATCAGGGATTTCTTGAATCATTCTCCTTCGAACAACTAGAAAGATATAACAAAAGTGTATTGCTCGAAATTTTCAAAATTTTAGAATTATAACTTAAGAAATAAATGAGATAAAATGAACAAATAAAGTGTATTATTAAAATACCAGTCCATGATCATTTGTTGTCTGAGGAAGCATTAGTGAATTACTCTATAATGTCTCCACTAGATAAATAGAGTTCGGTGATAAAGATAAGTTAGAAACCTAGCTTAAACTCAAACAAATCAAACTGCAACAAATCTATATCGAAATGAAGAAAGAAAGTTGGCTCAACTCCTATCAAAAAATGAAAAAAATTACAACTTTTAACTTAATTAATATATCAAAGTACCACCATTTAATGAGAATTAAGTTCATAAACATTTCCAACATTTTGAGAAGGCTGTCCTAATCATGCAATATTTTGAGAAGACTGTCCTAATCATCGAATGATCCACTGAAAATGATCATTATTATTTCAAAGTGTTTTTACTGGTAAAGCACAAGAAGCTTATGCTGCTCTCTCGCTAGAAGATTATACAGATTATGTATAATAAGATAAAAGTAGCTGGGCCCGGCATGGCCAAGCGTGTTAAGGCGTGCGACTCGTAATCTGAGGGTCGCGGGTTTAAAAACAAACAAACAATAAAAGCAGCTATTCTGAAAGTGTACAAATTAGTACTGGAAGCTTACCGCCAAATGTTTCGGAGTTATCATAAGGAAGATAATCAAACCAGAATGGAGTTCGCCCACAAAAAAAAAGAGGTTTGTTTTGATCGATGGTGTAATTGTGTGTATATTGGCAACAGTTTAGACAAACTAAGACAGTTATGTCCAATTGAGGAATTGAAATGCTATGCAAGTGACGACGTCAAAATTAACGTGGATGAAAAGAAAGTTGAAATACTGCAAGAAGCAGTTGCTCTTTCTGATGATTACAACACAGATAAAACCACTTTGCGTAAAAAAGAAATTCCAGCTATATCAACAAAATCCTGTATCTGTTCATTCCAGTGAAGTTACGGATTTGTTTATAAATTCCAGCTTCTCTAGTTTGAAATTAAATTAAATTCACTTTGTTTATGAAGTACTATATTAAAAGATTTATGACTCTTGTTAATATGAAAGTGTGTTTAAATTTGACATATTGTTTTAACTAAATTACATTGAATTTTTTATTATCTTATTCAATGATCTTGTCACAGATCCTTAAATAAAAAATGTCTAAAAATAGATAACTAAGTAAAGGTAGTTCCAGAAAATATACTTACATAAGAATACATTTAAAATTAGCTACAATAAAATTGAAATTGTAATTTGGATGAATGTGGTGATAAGACAACTAGAAAGACAGATTAAACCATATTAAAACTTTTATTTTACATTGTTTCAGGCTAACTTAACACCACGTTGAAAATAAATTGCAATAATTTATTACAGGCTAAGGTTTGTTTCTTTGTTTTTTGAATTTCGCACAAAGCTACTCGAGGGTTATCTGTGCTAGCCGTTCCTAATTTAGCAGTGTAAGACTAGAAGGAAGGCAGCTAGTCATCACCACCCACTGCCAACTCTTGGGCTACTCTTTTACCAACGAATGGTGGGATTGACCGTAACATTATAATGCACCCACGGCTGAAAGAGCATGTTTGTCGCGAAGGGAATGAGAACCCGCGACCCTCAGATTACGAGTCGCACGCCTTAACACACTTGGCCACAGGTTAAGGACAATATCCTTTAATAACCTACACTTCTGTAGAATTTCAGCTCATAAAATTAATTCCAATACGACATGTATTATTGATTACTTAATAAAATTAATATTCAAGAGTAAACTTGAGGTCAATAAACATTCATTTTATGTAAAATAATCTAAGCATTTGTATCCAATTTTTGTTTGTCTCTCTTTTTCTATAATCTGTAAATTATAAACCACAGTGAACCTACTTCTGATTTGCACACGAGAAATACATAAATATAATCTGGGATAGTTTTCATACCTAAACACCCTAGTGGTTCATGATAGGTTAGTTACAGACCAAAATATATACAGTTATCGAAACTGTTTTCTACTGTGCAGCACACATATCAGTCAGTTGAAGGCGAGATCTGTGAAGTTAATCTTATCAGACTTTAAGTTTTCAAACATTAAGTTATGCATTTACATTTAGTATTTATCACTAATAAATATCATTGATTACTTGATAGTTCAACACAAAATATAAATATCAAGCACTAGAAAGTCGTTTTGTTGAATCTGTCGGCACAAATTTCTGTTTCTGTGTGAATAAAAAATACATTATAGATTTTACTCTGTTGGCATTTTTACAAATAACCGTAACTTAAGATGTAATGCTATTTGAAGAACAAAATAGTCACTACAGATATAATGTTGACCTACATGTATTAGCGGAACAAAACACTTGAGATATTACGTTTACTTAGACCTATAAAAATATATTTTTCATCTAGTACTGTCATTGTTGATTGTACCTTGTAATTTTGGTCCAATAAAACCATTAACATTTGTGGAATGTTGCATGTTCTCATAGTTTTATTAACGTTACACATCAAAGGTTGAAATTTAATAATCAGATTGTTAAAAGTGGAGTAACTTGTATATATTGATTACATATGGTCTGTCTGAGCTACATAAAGTACATGTACCAGCCAGACTCATTCTATCCAACATAGGAACACACATTTATGACTCAGCTCTTTTTGAAACAAATTGTTTATATTTAATGATAATAATTTTACTGTTGAAAATCATTTGATTTAACTGACTTCGTCAAGTCCATGGAACTTGACTCATCTGTATACATGAAATACTGCTTAACAAAAAAAGGTGATTGTATAGCGCTTACCTGGGTCCAGTTTAACAGCTTTTATACGAGTTGTTTACCTTCAACTTGCTTACCAAGACTAACCAGTCTGACGCTGTACACACAGTTGGTTACAAAACATTTAAACTTTGTATGCTTTCAATATGAAACACTATTCCATGTCTGGAATTTCCATAACTGTTTCCCTGTCACCTTATAATGCCTCTATAGTTGAAAGATCCAGCATGTTTTGTAAGGCAAAGATTGGAACTAATCACCTTCAGGTTGGTAGTCAAGCACCCTACTCACCTGGCTGCATTGGACTAACATGGAATTAATGATGGTATACCAGTGATAGTGTTAGTGAAAGTTGTTGAAATTGTCAAATAACACATAGATATAACTGAAAGTAATATCTATCATGTAAAACATTAAGTGATAATTATTAACTGGAAGTGAGTGTAATAGTTTATAGAAATGTTTAATAACACTTCACAACAACTTTTTTGAAAAGTTTTTGCTGATTGTGACAGGTACCTGGTGGATATGCACAAATATAGTTTGGTTTTGCTTCATCACGTAGGAACTCTGAGAAATAGACAGTTAACTGTTTACTGGCAATAACGTATTTAATTGCGTTTATGTTTCTAATATGCGATTAAGTTCAACATAATTAAAAGTGTGTTGCTCCTGACTTTTGTTTGTATTCAATGTCCGATGCATCACGTTGCAGTGTCCAACAGTAATCAGCAAGCATTGACGGATTCCAGTTGCCCTGATATCGTTTTCCTATTGTACCAACGTCCTGGTGAACTGGTGAAACCTTTCACCAGTCACTGACAGCACCAAGATTTGCGGGGAAGAAATCCAAGTGTGAGTGGAGGAAATGAATCTTGAGTGACATGTTGCACTTCATTGTTTTGCATGCTTTGAGCAGTTTGTCTGTCAGCTGAATGTAATGTGGGGATTCTGTAATTGCCAAGAAAATTGTCAACAACGTCTTTGAAGCTTTTCCAGGCAATCTTTTCCGGCCCAACGAACAGATCTTCCAACCACTTGTCACTCATAACATGTCTGATTTGAGGGCCAACAAAAATGTCCTCTTTGATCTTGGCCTCAGTTATTCTTGAGAACATCTGTCTTAAATAACGAAAACCTTCACCTTCTTTGTTCATTGCTTTCACGAAATTCTTCATAAGTCTCAATTTTATGTGAAGAGGAGGCAAAAAAAATTTCCAGGTCAACAAGCGGTTCATGCGTTACATATTTCTGTCCTAGAACTAACTTTTTATGGAGTGCCAGGCTCTGTCTAGAATAATGTGACTCTTTGACACGATTGTCCCATTCACAAATGAAACAACAGTACTTTGTATAGCCGAGCTACAGTCCCAGTAACAGAGCAATGACTTTCAGATCTCCACAGATATTCCAGTTGTACTTGCTGTACTGGATGTGCTTCAGCAACATTTCAATGTTCTCATAGGTTTCTTTCATGTGCGCTGCATAGCCAACAGGTATTGAAGAGTGAAAGTTGACATTGTGTAATAAAATAGCTTTGAGGCTTAACATTGATGAATCAATAAAGATACGTCACTTTTGCAGGTCATGGTCACAACTCAAAGAAGAGAACAATCCTTTGATGTCAACACAAAAACAGAGACTGTCAACTTGTGCAAAGAATTTGGTTATATCATCTTGGCGGCTTTAAAAAACAGAAAGTTTCGTACTTGGTGACAGCAAACACCATTCCTGCAGTCTCGAACCCAGCAATTCGGCTTTTGCTTTTGACAGACCCAAATCTCTGACCAGATCGTTTAATTCTGACTGTGTTATGAGATGTGGATCGCCTGAGGAGCACGGTTCAAAATCCGGATCAATGTTACTGCCAGTTCCCTGCATTGCAGTTTCTTCATCTGGTTCTTCTGAGGTCCATTCCTCTGGTGGTTTTGGAATTGGAAGACTATCGTCATGTGGTCATCTGCTGAAGGCAGATTAGGGTATTCAATTGACTTGTTGTTTTTGGCAGAGAAACCAGACACATTAGTCAAACAGAAGTAACCGTTTGTCACATGGTCTTTCTGTTCTCGCCATATCATCGGGACAGCAAACAGAATTGCCTTTCGAGTGCCTCTGAGCCAAGCTCTCAGATAGACAGCACATGTCGCACAACAAATGTGAGGCGCCCATTCTTGGTCTTGATCACCAATTTTACAGCCGAAGTACAGATGATATGCTTTCTTCACAAGAACAGTCATTGGGCGTCTCTAATGAACAAGCGTATACCCGCCATAAATATAGCAGAATGTATCGCAGCTGTTAAGACACATTGACCGACACCAATCTTCCTGTAAAACGTCTATAACATCTAACTTACTTGCTACTGAGGCAGTGCTATATTCTGAAACAATACGTACACACTCTAAGGTCTATATTAATCCAATGAGCAGCATTTGTGTATGCAAGCCTCTTTAAAAGCCTGCTGAGACAGTGTCAAGCTGGCTCCGGCCTGCCCAGGCAAGATACTTCCACAGAACAGCTTCCAACCTGGCCTGATTTCATGCCTGGATATGCCCACCTGTACACAACATTGTTCACAGGTCTCTTACATAAATGAAAATTTTTGGACACAAATATAAGAAAAATATTGACAACACTGAAGATTTCGATTAAACGGTACATAACGGGCAAGTTTGGATGTGAATTTCGTGATCAGCAGCCAAAAATCTATAAGGAACACCCAACAGTGTTCAAGAAGCAAAAATTTTGTTGTGCATTTTGGCACTATTCTAGTAACCCTCCTGTGAACCCTAACCAACATTTCAATATCCTTCCTAAGGTAAGGAGTCCAAGACTGAATACAATACTCCAAATGTTGATTAACCAGTGACCTACACAAAGAAGTTGTATTTAGTATATTTATACATACAACTTAAAATCCAATTTGCCTTACCACTAGCAACAGACACTGTATGCATGGCATCAGAAAAGAATTGCTATAACAGTAAGATTCCTTTCCTTCATAACACTCTTAATGTTATTTTTATCCAAATTATACTTATAATTCAAATTATGATTACCCACATGCATTATCTTGCATTTATTACAATTAAGACCCATTTGCCATATATTTGCCCAATTCACTAAATGACCTAAATATTTTTTGTGAATCAGTAGCATCCTCTTTACATCTAGCAACTCCTGAGATCTTAATATGATTTACAAATTTGAGTAATTTGTTGATCATACTTTCATTCATGTCATTGGTGTAAACCAAAATGACAAAAGGTCCTATGACTGAGCCCTGAGGTACCCAACTGTGACATTATTACAGTTTGACTGAACTCCATTCTTCCATACACTCATATCTAATTTGCTATCTAATCTATTACATATACACAGGTATTTATACAAGCCTTTTTTGTAACAACTTGTCAAATGCTTTCTGAGAATCCAGTTACACCAAATCTTACACCCTTGCCATCATATATGTAAGCAGAAACATTTTCAAAGGATGTAAAAAAGATACGTAAAGCAAGATTTTCCATTAGCAAAACCATTAGACAATCCAGTAAATTTCTAAACTTTGTTAATAGACTTGCAAAGCATCTTTCAACAGTTTCCAAAACTGTTCCCACAACTGGTGTAAGACTGATGCAAGTGTATTTACTGGGACAATGTTTTATTATCTCCTTTGAAAAGAGGAGTTATCCAACTAACTAACAATCCTCTTGTACCTTTCAACTATTCAAGGATTGATGAAAAGTAGTAGCAAATAGCTCAATGTTTCCAGTGTTTGACTTCTTTCACACCCATTGAAAATATCTATCTCACCAAGGAGCTTTATAGTTCTTTAAACTTCCCAATTTTTTATTAACTAGCTCAGAATCAAAGCAGTCAACTTGTTAGATCTTATTTCCATTTATCAACTGTTCAAGTTGTGAAATAATGTTTAAATCCTCATAAGTTACAGTCAAAGAAAAAGCAATATGTAATAACCAATCATCTCATAATTATCAGATACCAACCTTCTTTTATTATTCTTTAAGGGTCCTACCCTTATTTTAACATTTTGTTTATCCTTAATGTATTTGGAGAAATCCTTACTGTTAATTTTTACGTTTTCAGCCAATGTCTTTCTTATGCATCCTTTTTGATGTCAAAATTTACTGTTTCACCATACCAGCTAATTTTAAATTTCTTAAATTTATGATACTTTTCTTTAACTTTTATCCTTTATACTCCTTGTGAGCCAATCTGGCATTTTTACCTGCAGCAACTTTTTTCTCTTTATAAAAAATAGGTTTACATTGAATATTTAAAATTTTATTATTTAAAATTTTCCACATCTGTTCAGTGTCTTTAAATTATTCAGCTGCCCAATTCACAATAGATAATTCTGGTCACGCATTTTCAAAATTCCTTTTTAAAATTTGTTCCCAAAATATCATTGTTCCTCATCTCCATATGCAGTAAAACATTCAACCTCATAGAACAACGATTACTTATACCCAGAGATTCCCCAATTTTCAACCTCTCAATCATTTTTACTCATGTAGTTAGCAATAAATATAATGTAGCAATTTTATAGGTTCCTTGACTAATTTCTGAAGAAAGCCAACTTGAAAGGTTTTCAAAACCTTTCTTCTTATTATATAAATACCAATTTGTTTACTATAATTTATCATGCTTAGTAAGTCAATGAATTTTTATGCCACCAATTTCTTTGTTGTTCCTTGAACTCTAGCGTGAACAAAATGTTTTTTGTTTTTTTTCAAATACTTTGTAGAGGTTTAGAAAATCACTGGGAGCATTCTGAGCTATCGATTAGCTATAACCACGTAGATAAGCAAATTAGGTGTACATTAGCAAGTATTTTCGAAAACTGAATAGACAAGCAGGGCAAATTTGGTAATTAAACCTTGTAAATAAAATATTTGTGTTTTCATCTTAATTATTGAAGAGCTGTATTTTTTACACTTCTTTCTAAAATATTATGGTAAATTAAATCTTTTCAAGAAATATTTATTTGTAATAGATAAAAATCTGTGGTGTTAAGCTTATATATTTTTTTGTGCAAAATAACTTCTGACAAGTAATTTATTTTTACATGCTTCTAATTACATGCCATCTAGTTATAGTGAAAATGATGTGTCATTGACAAGATAGCATAAAGTGAAAATTTGTTCTTTTTCATTATAAATTTTTGTTCGTATGTTAAATTCTTTAAATTTTGAAAGCTATAACATACAAGAAGAAAGTGAAGAACCTGTTTTGTACTTTTACTAAAAAAAACATTTTTGAAGAATTTCAAAAAAAATTGGACAATTTTAATGGAGAAAGTATGATTGCCATCAGAGTAATAATTTATTTGCTTACGATTTCACAAGCTAAGATTATATAATGGCATTATTTGGAAGTTAGATTCTGTGGTTTATTTTAAATATGCTTTTTTTACATTTATTAAACACGAACTTAGTTATGAAATGGCATTATTTGGAAGTTAGATTCTGTGGTTTATTTTAATTATGCTTTTTTTACATTTATTAAACACGAACTTAGTTATGAAATCGGAGCAAAATTTTTGCTGTCTATAATCTTGAAAGTTATTTTTTTCGTTTACTGATTGTTTATCATAATTTTAAATGTTGATAATAGTTTAAAATTCTGTGTTCTTTGTAACTAAGCACAAAGTGACGCAATGGGCATCAAAACCTAGTTTCTAGCAGTGTGAATCCACATACAAAAGCAAGTTTATTTTTATATTTTCAGACTTTGAAAATGAATTTCGAACCTTGCTAATTAAACATTTATGTTTTCTAAGCCATCTTCATCCTTATGTTTTTTTTTCTAAAATAATATTTAGGTAAATTAATCCTGTTACTTGAAATTAATTATACATGTAGCATGCAATGCTTGTAGTGTTAAACTTAGTAACTTTTTGTCTAAATTGTTTCTGAGAAAACATATTTCACTTTTGCAACTACCCGTCATCTAGTGACGAACAGTGGCTATTAAATTATAAGGTGGTACAGGGTATGAATTTGTAATTTTCTGTTTTATCTTCATGAAATTTGGAAAAATATAACGTGGAAGTATGTCCAAAACAAAGATCATTTTGGAGAACATATTCAAAACACTAGGGCATTAATTATTGATTCAAAGGTTTTGTTTCCAAAAGTCAAGATGTTTGTATTGGTTTTATCACACAATCTATATTAAAGTTACATTTTATTATATTTTATTAGTCTCTTAGAATTATAAACCACATTTTTGTGGCACATGTTTACAGCATGATCACTGAAAAAGAAGAAATCCTAAAGACCCATCTCGTTCATAGTAGTAACAAAGATTATGTTCTTTTCTTTTCTTGATGTAACATATAATTTAAATTTAATGCTGTTGGTAGTACTACTACTAGTAGTAAGTACAGCACAGTAAAAAGTGAAAGGCACTTTATTCTGACAGCCTTCATTTATTATTATAATGTATAAATTATGTCATATTCTTTTCAGTACACAGTGGCTTCCATAATTGTGTATCTCATCTAATGCTATGAATATAAAAATTTGACCAGTCTGTTATATGTTAAGTAACCATGTAGAATGTGTATACATACCTACAAAACAGCCACTTGATAACTATTTCTTGCAGGTGTTACAAGTTTGACTGTTTACCATATGTATTCTAAAAATTTCTTTTTGATCATCACATTTAAAATATAATTTAAAATTAAGAATCTTGTTACAACATTACTGTGACTTTTACATTCTCAGAACAAATAATAATAAATGTTTAATACAAGAAAGTGGGTGTTGTACAGACTAAATGTTTAGTCAAGCAGAGAGATAAAAGTTTCTGGTTTTTCAAACAAACACTACTATGGGATGATGTAATTGAATTTTTACTTGTATCTGTCTATGAATTTTTTAATATTGACATCTTTTGAAAGCAGAATGCCAGATTAATACAAGGAAAATATCAGCTTGAAAAACATTTTATTCAACATAATTTTTGCAAGTTACATCCAACTATTTACTGGTGTATAGTAATTGTTCTATTACAGAGCACAGCATTTATGAATGATAAACATTTACAAAAATATAAATTAAATAATGAAAAAAGTATTTGCTAAATAGTAAAATTTGATCATGTGCAAAGAAAATTTCAAATAATTGCACCATGTTGGTAATGAAAATAATATTAACCCAAGTTGCCATTTGATACAGAAACAGTTATGAGATAATGGTGTTCAGAGGTGAGTGAACGTTCTTTCTACAAAATAAACAACCTTTTCATACCATGCTTATCTTCTCTGTCAAAACCAAAAAGTTACTTCTGTATGTTGTCAATTATGAATTTGAGATACTTAATTTGATATTATTACAGTTCTAATCCAAAAAGTATCCAGTTTTGTTTTGGGAAGGAAAAATTGAAAAGAATAATTATACTGTTGATTTTAACAGGACATTTAGTAACATGATAATTCCAGAAAACATTATGACACAGTAATATAACTGAATGAAATGTACCAATTATAAAATAAAAGCCAAAGGTAGTTGAAAAAAATACTGTTATTCAAAGATGCATTGTGGACAGAACAATGTTTTTCATCATGGTTTTTTGGGAAATAAAAGTCTACATTAGAATGTGTTAGTTAATTGTTGAGAAAAATTTTGTCCTTGACAAAATCTATTTACACATTTAATTAATGAGCACATTTGCCTTAGACATTTCATGTCCTACAGATGGTTCATTTTATTATCTAATATACAAGATTAAAAATGCAATTGAATAAAAACATTTTAACTTCATTATCTATTTTTTACTATATGCAATAAAATTATAAACTTTGTTGATTGATATTACAAAGCATGATTTTATAAGACTTCCCATAAAACATGGTTTACTAATGCTACCATCTCATAATGATCAAATATAAGCCTTCCTTTACCATTCCTCAGAAATTCTAGATCCATCCTAAAATTTTGTTTACCATTAATATATTGAATGAAATCCTTAATTTAGAATGATAAGTATATGAATGATAAGGGCTGGCTGTCAGGAAACCAATTTATCTACTTAAGAAAAAGCCTTCTAACAGAAATAACAGCTTGGTTTACTATTTATATTCCAATGATAATTTTGAAGAACAGGAGAAACGTAAGATGTGTGTCATTTATGATTAAGCTGTTGATATACAATATTTTCACAGATAAAGCATCACAGTCTTGTTCTGTTATAAAGATGGCTTGGCAAAAGACACTGGCTACCCAGAAGAAAGAATACCTTTGTTTGAACCAGCTATTAATGCAAGAGTTTGTAAATTACTTTTCATGCAGAAATTCTAATTTTAGTTTGCAGTAATTTTTTTGTATTTTAACCTTAAATCTAGAGCATGTTTGTTCAGATTCATATATAATATTGATAGTTTTAAATTCAAAAATTGGTTCAAAATATTTAATTTAGAATGGCCATAACCACAGAGTTCCTGATTTTCTAAGTTATGAATTAATTACTTGTGTCTGTCAACCAGCTTCACATTTTGCAGAACTTGTATTGAAGAAAGAAAAAAAAAATGCATGAAGAGATAGTTCCAGTTCTGTGACATAAGTCTAGTAAGGGTCGAAAACAGAAAACAAAGAAACTCAACTTGTCTTCAAGTTCTATAAACTTATATTATTTATAAGACTGATTAAATTTATGAGAAAATTAGCATTTATTTATTAATTGATTTCTGAGGATAAAACTGAAAATATTTTGAATAATCATTACCTAATCTATATCACAGAATAAATACTTACTGTACCCTAATTCATATTAAGACAAGACCAAACTGTTACATCCAAAATTACTTTATTGTAACTGTAAATTTTAATAAATTACAATGCAACATTAATTAAAAGCCAATTCATTTTAATATCAAACAAAATTTTACAAAGATTGTCTCCAAGCTGATGTAAGATATTATAGGTTTGATAATTTTCAATAGAATCATACCAACAGTACCTAAAAATTAACTAAATGGCTTACCAATTCAGAACATAGTTATTGCCAGCTTTTCTATTAAGGTTCAGTACATCTATTTTGAAATTCAAAATGGATGCCATTTTCAGCTACTTCATAAAATGTGCAAGGTACAGTAAAATCTATCTAAGACAAAAATTGCAATAGTCGGAAACCTGTACAAGCCGAAAATTTTGCAGCATCATATTAATATTTCTCTTATAAAGACCCTCTATATAGCAGATACTGCATAATGTGGAAGAAAAACTATCTTTTACCTACCTCATCTATCAACAAGTAGGATTAGAACCTGAATAAGGTGGAAAAAATGTTTTTGATTAAATATTAATTTCTTATTTAACTGCAAAAATAATGACAGCAGCAAAAATAACGGAATATATTTGAACAAATACTGCAAAAAATGTCTGAGAATTCAGTAATATTTAAAGAAATTATTAATTAAATAAGAATATATTTGTCTTTTAAGTGCAAAATTCTGCTCTTTAAATAATTCTCAAAAAACAAATAAATTCCTATCTTCCCTAATTTTAAAATTTAGAGAAAATTTCTATAATACTCTTATTTTTAATAAAGCAACTAAATACCCTCATTTTTTTAAAAGCTGTTTGTTATGACGATTCTAGTGAAATCCAAATTTTGATTGAGAAAATTGATGCAGATGATCCTGTGAATGTGGAAAGTTTTGTGAATGTTGACAGGAATGTTTAAGAAAAACTGGTGAAATTGATTTAAAATCTGTAATAAAATCAAAGATGGTAGTAGTGTGAGAGATTCAGAAGATAAACAAAATGGAAAAGATAGTGAGGAAATAGAAATTGCTACTTCATCGCAAGTGTTAAGTTATATTAACGCTATCAAATTGTAAGCAAAAATGAAGGGGTAAAATGAACTTCATGAAAAGGCCATAAAAGTGCTGTTCTCTTTTAACCACATGAGAAAGCCCATTAAAAAATGAAACAGTTGAAATTGTACACTTTCTTCAAATAAATTTGATTAAGATTTTGTATACTTGTGTGTATTTTGAATGAATGTTTTGGTTCTTATTCTAATAAATATAGCATAACCAGTATCATAACTTTATTCAATAATGTCTTACTTCCCCTGAGTCAAGCAAGTATAATGCTTCACTCAAAAATTATATGTAATTAAGGAAATGCATGTTCGCTATGTCTAAGCCAGAAATTTTACTCTGTCCCGTGCAATTCTGCCTCAGACAGGTTTTATTGTAAAAAGAAATTAGAATATCAACACAATTTATTGACTAGATCCAATCACACTCAAGATGAAATATGAAGTTGCTAACTAGATATACCAAAATGATGTATTTTTGGTGTATTCCATGGCTACTATGGTTTTATCAATCATACAATGAATAATTTAAAAGAAGAACTGGAATCAGCAACCAGGAAGATGCTGATACTGATATTATCTTCCATGCTATTAAAGTAGCAAGTAAAAATTTCCAAGTTCATCTTTATAAACCTGATACTAATGTTCTCTTGTTGGCCCTGCACAGAACAACATCACTTGATCCCAATACTTAATCACTGAAACAATGCAATATCTTCATATCATAAGACTGCATCCAGCCTTTGAAAAACTTGATGGAAAAAGAAGAGGCATCAGCTGGCATACTCTGACTGAAAAAGGGAATAAATATTGTTTCTCTGCCTACATGAACGCAAACAGATTTGTTTCCCATGCAATATCAAGCCTAGGCAAATGTACGCAAAGAAACAAATTTGTAAAAGCAAATGGGATTTGCAACGGAACTATTTAAAGAAATGAGAGGCAACCAAGGATTAAAAAAATTGCCACCTACTCCAAGAGTCTGGCTGCAACAAATCTGGAGTTTTCATGCAATGAAATTTATATGGTAACAATATCTTGTCTTGTACCAAGATCCTCTGAAATTAGGATGGCAACAATGATACAACAGACTTTTCCCAATTTTATCAAATAATGTGCTAGCTGTGGATTACAAGTCACAGAAGACTTGCCACATGATTAAAAAAAACAACAAATTATTACCCACAAAATTAATACAACTGTATAATGTACAAGATTAATAAATCTTTTTCACTCGGTTAATAATGTGCATTGCTTTTAACTTTTATGACATTTGTTGGTGCAGAGCACAACAATCTTAAAAGGGAATAAAGCACTACTGTACCAGATTATAATTAAACTTAATCAATCATTGTGAACACAACAGAATAATACTGACATACCATTATGTTTTTGTTACACCAGTTAATAAAATTCTCCAAGCATTGCCATTATTTATTTTCATACAAAGGAGAGAATATGTTTTTTTGCTATATAAAATGAATATTAATTGATATTTCCCAAAAACAATTTCAATGGAAATGGTGCCCATTTTGAAAATAAAAATTAGAATCCTTAACGTAGATACAAAAACTGGCAACAACAATTTTCTTATTTGGTAATATTTTTAAATAATTTAAAATGCCATTCTGAAGAAACTATCATAAATTTTTCAATTTTATATTTATTGGTAGACTGGTGTAGAGCTTGTTTATTTTTTTTATGTAGAATGGATCTTTTTTTTCACTCGTGTTTTTTTTCTGTAAGGCCATCAGATAGGATCTTTCAAATGTGTGCTCAAAGGTCATCATGATTTCAATAGAAGGATTCTGTAAAGAAAATTCTTATTAAACTTTTACTTCTTCATGAATGAAACTTGAAGATCTTATATATTTCAACAACCAATTACACATACAAATCTTGTGTACTGAAAGATATATGTTAACACTTTTTTACACTTAAAATGTATATTTGATAGCTACCTACCTCCTGTCATACAAAGCTATCTCAATTAGTCTTTACCTTCTAAGCATTGCCAAAAAAACATTTTCTCAATCAGTGCACCTATTTTATGCATTTTTTCTGAACATGTGCATATCTTGTGTGACTACTCTACACCAGCTAGCTGCCCCAACTATTCCTCCTCAATCCTCACTTTGAAGAATTGGCTTGTTCTGAAAAAACTTGCCATGAGGAGTATGGGTGGGAAGTACCCAAGGGAAATATATTTTGATGTTAGCAAAATAATTTTGGTTATGGTATTAACTCCACTATATAAAGATAGAAGGGCCAGTTTAGGTGCACAACAGGGTAACTAGCTGAAAGCAACAACCCAGAATGAATGGGTGTGCTCTGAGATGAATGAAGCACACAAATGGGGTACATAACTACTTCTGGAACAGGTATGCTCTTTGCATAGGAAGTAGGAAATCAAACCAAGTTGTGTAGAAAAGGAAGTGGTTTGCACAAGTAAAAATGGATCAGTAAGTACAAGCAACAGTGCTGTATAAATGAAATTAGCTATCTACTTTATAAACCTCAATTGGACACATTCTATAACTCATCTGTAACCATAACATTGTGGATAGGGCATCTAGACCTTGTTATATGTACCCAATAACCTAATTGAAAGTAAAGAGTGTGTCAAAATTCAAGCAACCAAATTACAAAGAGGAAATGAGCTTTTGGACCAGGCAAACTTCTAAGATCACTAAAGAAGAAAGAAGAATAATGAACTAAACCAAAAATGGGGTAGAGCCATCATCTCGACTCACCCATAAAAACATGGTAAGCTGTAACCAGTATTATGTGCAAAATCATAATTCACTTAACCATAAATGCAGGATAAGAGGCATCTTGCATCTAGAATTATAAAAAGAACATGGAGCAATTGCCCAACTTTATAAAAACAGTGTAGACTTCCTCTAGTTAATATTAAAAGATGGACAAAGTCCACCAATCTCATCTCTAGAAGCTGGAATAAAGCCTTCTGCAACTGTAATTTAAGGGAATAGAGGCATCCCTTGTACTCTGGCATTACAAAGAGGATCCCATGTAGGCTGGATCTGTTCCGAGCAATTAATTTATTATTCTATCTATCAATTCTTTCTTCATTGAGTCAGCAATCATGAGCATGTATTATAAAATCAATTTCAAAACTCACTCAGTAGGAAGGCTCCTTGGTCTACCTCCCTCAGTGACTTGGAACTGGGGAAAATGCCAGTGCTCCAGTAAAAGAAAGGGTGAAATGCAGTGGAAGTTTAGAGAAATGTCAGAACAGAGAGAGTACAATGATTGTCTGTGATCCCCTATTTTAAAAAGCAAACTGACCCTATTTTTTTCAATCCAGGGGTTGGAAGGTATGGACAGAAAACCCCTTCTGCTTTACTCATGAAATCCATGATCACAATCCATCATACTTTGAAATGTATTAATATCTAATACTTTAACACACACACACACACACACACACACACACATATACCACTAGGTTAGTGATGTGATCTTATTGAAAAACTCTATGTCTATTGCAGGTGTTGCAGAACATCATTAAACTAGTACGAGTTATAGTTGTAGGTAAGTCTAGTTAAGCACGTAGGTAGAGTAGTATATGGAGTAAATCGGAGCAAACAAGTACACTTGTACTATCCAGGAGCATTGAATTTCAGAAAGAAATTAATATGGTGGGATGAGCAAATAAGTTGGTTGGATTTGTGAGATAACTGTAATAGGTAAATTAATCATTTTTGGAAAAGGTGCTTACACTGAAAAAAAGGCAGAGGCTAGCATGTTAGCAATGGCTATTAACTCAACTGTAGAGGTAGATTTAAACTAGGCTAGCACATTAGTAAAAAAGTAAATAACTATACTTGACAGAAAAACATATCCAACAGCCATAAAATGTGAATGTGTTTTAAGATTTATGTCTAGTTGCTCCTATTGTAATGCTTGGAGTATTAGAGATAAAGTGATGAGTTCCAAGCATTGTGGAAACTCAGGATTAGCTTTGAACAATTTCGACGAAGGAAATTTGATTGAAATAACAAACTACTAATTATTTACTAGATACAGAGTATTGAAAAAGGAGTAGTAGTAACTTTATGTGTGAGAAATAAACTGTATCCTGTTGAGTTAGAGCATATTAACGATAACAGCAATAAGGTTGATTCAACTTGGATTAGTGTTAATGCATATAAATGAAAAGTCTTGTAATTGGTATCTGTTTAAGACTATCTAATCAGAGTCTAAACGATAATGTATAATGAGATCAGAATGGCAGCTGAAAAAGATGTTATAGGAGGTTTTAGTTTCAGTGGTATTGATTGAGATAATTTTGCATCTAACAGTAAGAGGGAAAGGCTTTTGTAAATTGTTCAGAATACTTTTGCACACCAATTGGTGACATAACTAGAAGAAACGAATATATATTAGATTAACTATTAACATCCAATGTGAATAGGATACAACTACTTCACTATTAGGTTTGGAATTTTACCACATACAGAACTGAAGAAGAATAGAACCCTGATTCCAAATTTTAGGAAAACTAATTCTGATAATATGAAACATGATCTGGCTTCTTTGGATTTGGTTAAAGAATTGGAAGGAGATCTTGAAGAGATGTGGAAAGAATTTAGGAAGAAAGTAATACATATACAGAGCATACATATTCTCTACAGAAAATAAAGGACAAAGCTGGTAAAGTTTAAGAGATCATATTAGGGATAAACGTAATAAGCTCAAGAAATTTAAACTTACTGGAAATAATAATGACTTGGAGTACCATTTGAAATCAAGAGATCTGTTTAGAAAAACAAGTCAAAAGGGCAAAAAACTGTATATTGAAGAGGGTTGACTGAGATGATTAAGTTAAACAATAAGGAATTCTTTAGGTGTATGATGGATAAGCAAATGTTAGGATAGGGATTGGGCCTCTTAAAAAATTATAGTGCAGAGCTGATCTCAGAAGATTATGAGATTGTAAACTTATTCAATTATATGATATTTTCAGTCCTTACAAAGGAAGATACAATTGTTATACCTCATCCAGAGCATTTAATGTATGGGGAAAATACTGATGTAAAATATATCATTTTAATAAGTTCTGAAATTGTAAGACAAAATTTGGAAAACATAAAATAGATACATCCTTAGGCTAAACAACTTTTATCTTGGAGTTTATCTCAGAAGCTTAAAGTTTATATTTATGAACTAGTAGCTAATATTTTTATAGGCCATTGAGCAGTGGAAGAGTATGAAAAAAACTTGCAGTTGGCTAATGTTAGTCCAATATTTAAAGTAGGTGATAAACATTTTCCAGTCAATTATAGGCCAGTTAGTCTTACATCAGTAGTTGGAAAGCTTTTGGAGTATGTGATTGAAGATGCACTGCAGTGTCAAATAAAGCAGATTAACATAATGTCAAAGAGCCAGCATAGTTTCACTAAGGGAAAGTGCTGTTTAACAAATCTTGTCACATTCTCTGGGGATTTAACTAATAATGTTGATTAAAGAAATACATGGATTTGGTTTACCTTGATTTTTGGGAAGCATTCAGTAAGGTGCCTCACAAAAGACTTGTTACAAAAACTAAATATGTGGATGTGGAAGGAATGTTGTTAAATTAGATAGAAAATTGTCCAGGAAGTAGTAATAAATGAAGTTAAGATCTGACTAGATCACAGTTACAAGTGGTGTGCCTCAGAGCTCTGTACCACGTCCTCTGCTGTTTGTGACTAATATTAATGATATTAATTCTGGAATAACTAACAAAATTTTGAAGATGGAGTGGCTAACTGCATCAGAAATGCTGTAGACTAACAGGGAGATTTAGATCATTTGATGCTTCGAGCCAATACATGACAGATGTTTAAATATCTAAAATGTGATGTGTGTAGGTTTTCACAATTTAAGTTATTGTTACAATTTGAATAGGAATATATCAAATACTGTGGCTGAAGAAAAAGGTCTTCATGTTGTGATAGAAATATCACTTAAGTCATCTAAACAGAGTATGGTAGCTAGTAATAGGATTAATAGTATTTTGGGAAGGAATATAAAAATATTGAATACAAGACAAAGGATATTACTGTTTCATTGTATAGATATCTTGCAAAGTCGGATTTAGAGTACAGTGTACAGTTTTGGTATCTCTTCCTCAAGAACATTGAACTAAAGCTAAAAATATCTGAATTTGTTTTTCTCTGGAGAGGAGAAGGGTCAAATAGAATTTGGTTAAAGTATTTAACATTATTAATGGTATTGATAATATTGATTCTTCAAACGTTTGTGTCTAGCAGTAAAAACAGTAGGATGAAGGGTCAAAAATTCAAAATATGGTAGAGTAGGAGACTTTTGCAATTTAGACAGTATTACTTTTCAAACGAATTTGTTTTTTGAAATTTACTGCCTTCAAGGGTGATGAAGGCAGAAAATTTAACAGAGTTTAAGAAAAGATTGGATGAATACATGAGTAGTAAGGGGTGGTTATATTTGGAAGTTGGAAGAGATGTCCATGATGAGCTAATGACCTCCTTTTGCCCCTTTAAAGTTTTATAAAATGTATACCATACCAGTCAATGCCCTACACAGAGTGGGATTCTTATAGTATTCGTGAAGATTTAACAATGCTAAAAGGAAAGTATGGATGAAAAAAAGTGGAAAGACTCAACCCCACAAATGGGAAGCAAATAAATGCATAAGAAATCAAAAGATTTTATATCTCACTGATAAAAATTAGGATGATAAGGTATATAGTAAACAATGATGAAAAATAATCAGATGGAATAATGGATGCAATATTACTATTAATAGAGATTTGTAATGTGTAAACTATTGAAATATATCCAATTAACAAAGTCTGATAAATATCTCATGGATAAACCATCTAAATATATCTAGTTCATAAAGAATGTGCAAACTGACTTAGATTACCTATAAAATACATTAATAATTCACATCTAACTTACCACACATCTAATTAACTAAGACAAAAAAGGGCACATAATTTAGTCCTATACTGATGAAAATTAGAATCATAAGACACATAGTTAACAGTGACAAATATCACTCAGAACAAAGGATTAGATGTTACTAGTAGTAATGATATGTAAAGTACACACAAAAGTAAATGATATGGCCATGTAACAACTGGTAGAAAAGTCTCCAAATTTACTTTTCATTGATTCCATTGTTTCTTAAAACAGTCATGTTGAAACAAAAAATAAATTGTTGGCTGTGTATATGAATCTAATGTCCTATGAATTAACATCCATCTTTTCTCTGCAGATAAAATCAAAACCAATTCCAAGGAAGACGTACCAGAAATCACAGTAACGTAGATATTATACCAAGTATCTAAGTGGTCAATACATTGATCTAAAATTCATCTTACAAGTGAATGGAAGAAAGGTAAGATGAAACTGTTACTGTGGGTGCGTATATTCATGTTCAAAGAATGGCATGCCAATCAAGAAAGTGTACTTTGAGCAGGAATAGCAGATGGAGCTAGTTGCATCAATATAGATGGCACAATACTATTGGTGGTGAGTAGTTGCATGAAATGTACATATTCAGAAATTGTGCACTAATTGTGAAAATATTTTTTAAAAAATGCTCAGAGGGAAGAAAAGGAATAAGATAGCTTTGTGTGAAGGAGATAAGACAACATTAGAAGGTGATGTATATATACAATACCGTTAGCAATAATAATAACTGTGTTTTGGGGAAGAGGTTGATCACACTGTAGTGTACAGCACCAATAATCCCATTATTTTATTACTGAGAAGCAAACTTCTTGAAAAACTATGATAAATCTGATACCCTTTAAACATTTTTAGATAATACTTTCTCATATTATAAGTATAAAATCTGTTAGATGAAATGGTGAAACAAAAAACATTTTAAGAACTGATCAGAATTGCTGATGACTTTTATATATATATATATTTAAAATGTATCATCTACTGTTGTTTCACTGTGCAGATTTCCCCTTAAAATATCTCTACTTCAGTGACAATTGTATCCACTAACTGGTACTATTGTATAACAAATATCATTGAATAATTCAAGAAGTTTAACAATAAAATATGTGCATTTCAGATATTAAGCTTATCGGTTTGTACTTCAAAGACATGAATACTTTTCAAATGTCTTGATTGGTTTATTAGATATCTGTCAATATTGTACATATTCAACTGTCACAAATATGCTGCTTTACTAATATGGAATGTTTAAAAATAATACATTTGTTAATGTTCTGTAGTCCATACTATACATGTTATTCTTTAATTCTGGAACATTTCAATGTCTTTGTTCTATAGCACTGAAAAATTTCCAGTTCTTTCTTAAAGCTTCATATCTATTAATAATGTAAGAGATGTTTTCTGTATAATTATTTTTTAACAGAAAACTTAAAAATAATGATTTACTTTTAAATTAATTACAGAATAGTGATGACATTGGAATTAAACTGTTGTGTTTGTCTATGATAAAAGAATGATGCATCCCTGTGTATGTGACTGCTATAACTGCAAGAGAAAGAAAGGTTTTTAATTAAAAATGTTGGTTATATAACAGAAAATATCTTAATGCAGAAATGCTTTAAGTTTATAACTGCACAGGGGCAGTCACTCAAGGTTGTTGGTTTCAACCTACAAAGTGCATGCTTTTTTCATAGCTTTATGTTGGGTGCTCCAGAGTTGGTGTCAGTAACAACCTCTAACTTGGCAGGAGAGAGGAAAACAACTAATATATCAATCTAATGACATGAGAAAAACTGGGTACTTTCCCAAGTAACTACATATATTTCAGAGTATTCTTAAATCCATCAAAATACTCACCACATTCTTAGCACAAAAGTAATGACAATAATAAAAGTTTGTCTGGTGTTCTGTGGCAACATAAGCAAAATGGCTGAATTCTTCTGGATCATAAAATGCACAGTAAATATCTCGAATTTGATGGTCAAAAATGTTTTGCTATAGGAAAAGTATGTTAAATATTTTATAAATAAGTATAAAATGTGTGTACCAAAAAACCTAAGATGTACATCAAAGAAAGCATATGATTTGCATTGTCGGTTTTCAATAAAAACGAGTAAATATAGTTATTTACAAATCATAAACTTTTTTCATATCTTATTAGATTTTTCCAAGTGAATATATTTTACTAACAGCTACTCAAAGTTCATTTGAACATACTCTTAACTTGAATTTTTATTTGATTGCGTATAAACCAAGACATACTTAACAAAAACAACTACTTAATACAGAAAAGAATTGTCTTCATCCACAGGGAAATGACTTTTCAACAAATGTCTTCAAATTTTTGATTATCAATCAAACAAAATAGTAAATGTAGTTGCTAGGTGGACTTAAAATAAAATTCTGGGTCATTTGTGGGTCTCTAAAGTAAAAACAAATTAGAAATTAAAGGAAGTTTTTACTCTGCAATAAGAACTACCATACAAGAAAGTTTCAGTTATTACAAACTGCTGATGTTTTGAAACTGTGTTTAAGATTTCATACCTTAGTGAGGGCATCAACAAATTTTACTCCTGTGGTAGTGATGGACAGTAAGACTTCATGTGTGTTTGTAGTCTCTCTTATGTCTCTCTCAAGTTTTTGTAAATGTTCATTTATAAATTTCACCTTTTTCAATTTTTTTGTAATGATGGAACCAAGATACTGTCATATAAATAGAGAAATTAAATATAAACTAAAATCTAATGTAATTATGATTTGATAATTCAGGACATGGGTATTATACCACACTTGTACAAACAATATCTCTGTCAAGAAAGATATGAGAAATATGTATTTTAAGAAATTACTACTTAATAACAAAACTTTGAATTCATGTGACACTCAAAACAAATGAAACTATCATCACATCACATCACATACACCTCATTAAAGGCAAATAAAGACTAAAATCTTATAAGATACATTATAGAATTTGAAAATTAAGATAATAAATTAATATTTCTTACATACATCTCCTAATACCAATAAAAGATTATATTTTGAATTTTGTATGTTAAGAAAGATGTAATGAAAGCTTTACCAATTTTATAATACAATTGAAAGAACGGATTTAATGAACTAACACAGCATTTAAGCCAATGTTCATGTCATACAATTATAAAAAAGGATATTTCTGGATTAGGTTACACTATTCATTAAACTATCATTATTTTAAGGTCATTGTTTGAGTCATAATTTAAAACAGAAATATTTCTAGATTGGATAGTAATAATCCTCAAATTATAATTTTATGGTCATTTTTAATATTATACAATTCAAAACAGTATAATATCTCATTTAGTTTATACTAAATTGCAAGCTAAGATAAATTGTTCATATTATAAAGTTCAAAGCAAAAGCACTTCAGGTTCAGTTTACACCAATTCTCAAGCTGTAATACTAAATTTCACCCCTCGGTGTGGATTCCTGTACGTGGTGAGGGGACCTCCCAGGGAAGGTTCTGTTCTCTGTGGTTACCTTCTCTGGGATCTAAAAGAGGATCCTGGTGGTTGAGGGGTCCAACCCTAACACACCACTTTGACCTCGAATTCCTGTAGACGGACGGCCTTTGGGTGGCCCCCCCCTTGGGTCAATTGGCTTGTCCACTTGGGCTAGAGTCAACCAAGTACCAGTGTTGGAAGTTCTCAACGGGTGTTGTGGACATTGTGCCTGATGCTGGTGTTTGGGTATAGTGCTCACGAAACCCTGGCGTTGCTGCATTGTCCTTGCGTGACTTTGTAGTGCGTCCCCTTGTAGGGCTCCATGGTGGGTGGGGTCAGTGGGTACCGAAATTTTTCTTTTTCCTATGGATCCTCTAAAAAATTTAAATAAAATTGTAAAAAAACAGTCAATGGGTAAGCAACCACGTCTTGAATACTCAGAACAGCAATCTTCAACATCAGTAACACACGTACCTCATTTTCTTATATTACATTCTCTTTCAGAAAAACCTTTAGGGCAAATGTCCCCTTTTTTTATTCAAAAAGGACTAGAGGGACTTGCTGGCTCTCCAAAATCAGTAAAGAAACTTCGATCTGATGACATATTGGTTGAAACATCCACATCCCAACACTGAACTCCTCTTGAATTCAAAGGCAATTGGGGATATACCTATTGAGGTTACACCCCATGCTACCTTGAATTCTTCACGAGGAGTTATTGTTGAAAGGGATTTGAAGAACGTTCCCGAGTCAGAGATTCTCGCTGGTCTCTCCACTCAAGGAGTTTCTGCAGTGAGGCGCATCTCCACTCGCAAAGATGGAGTTACACTGCCAACAAATACCCTCGTTTTAACACTTACTTCACCACGTGCACCTGCCACCATCAAGGCAGGTTATCTCATTTGCAGGGTTCGGCCATACATACTAAACTCTCTTCGATGTTTCCAATGTCAGAGATTCGGCCACTCAAAGACATCTTGTCGTGGTTCCCTGACATGTGCTCGTTGTGGAGGCAAGGACCACGATGCCTATGACTGTGACATGAACCCACATTGCGTCAACTGCAATGGTTCTCACCCCTCTTACTTTCATTCTTGCCCAAAATGGTTGGAGGAAAAAGAGGTGCAGCGTTTGAAAACGACACATAACATTAGTTATCCTGAGGCTCCGAAATTGCTGTCCACAACTCCATCTCGGACATATGCTGCTGCACTTCATTCCACAACTACAGTGGGCGTGCAGGCAGATCTCTCTGTGCCTCCAAGAGAATTGTTTTCAAAACAAATGAAAAGCCTTTTGACCTCCGTGGTTAAAAAGGTTGATGAATCGACTTCCACACCCATCTCTGTTTCTCCCATACCTTCCAACAAACCTCAAGATCCACGTCCTTCAGTGTCAAATACAGGCATTTCTTCTGATACATTTTTTTCTCCCACCACAAGAGACAAAACAATTATTCGTTCGCATCCTCAGTCACTGGATTCCCCTTCCAATAGTCAAAAACCTGCCCGCCCGCCCCAGAGCAGGATCCATGGAGGTTGATAGACCTCCTCCGACTAAAGACAGTAAAGAAAAAAGACGTGGTCGTAAACTGAAGGGTTCTCCAGCCACTTCACCTAACCGTTCTTAAAAATGGCCACCTTGATACAATGGAACTGTCGAGGTTTACGTTCTAATCTGGATGATATCAAAACGCTGATTGCTTCCTACCATCCTGTTTGTCTTTCTTTACAAGAAACATTTCTCAAAACTGCTGATACTGTCTCCATTTGGCAGTTTTCTCTGTACAGAAATGACAGGTTGTGTGATGGTCGAGTACATGGAGAGGTGGCACTGTTGGTTGATCAACACGTGCCCACCCTGTCTTTGTCACTCAACACACCCTTGGAGGCTGTAGCCATCCGTGTTTCCTTGGGTCATACCATCACTGTTTGTTCTCTGTACCTGTCCCCTGGAGAGACATATAATCAATCAGATCTTGATGCTCTCATTGAAAAATTGCCATCTCCATTTCTAATCCTAGGGAATTTTAATCCCCTCTGGGGAAGTGCTATTATTGATGGGAGGGGCCGATCTGTAGAGTGGATGCTCTCTGATCGCAATCTTTCTCTTTTCAATACTGGTTCTTCCACTTACTTTCATGCACCTGGTCAGTCTTTTACCGCTATTGATCTCTCAGTTTGCTCCCCTTCATTATTCTTCCATTTTTCATGGAGGGTTGACAGTAATCCACTAGGCAGTGATCATTTTCCGATCCTTTTGAGAGAGACTGGCCGTGGTCGATGCCACCCTACCCGCGTTCCCCGGTGGCAGCTGGATCAGGCAGACTGGTCCACTTTCACTGCTGTCGCAGAACTTGATCCTGCCATCGTAAATCAGCCATCAATAGACGACTGTGTAGCTGTGGTTACTGACTGTATTACACATGCAGCTGCTCAGTGTATTCCTAAAATCTCGACACGTTTTCCACGATATCCTCGTCCCTGATGGAATCCTGCTTGCCACTTAGCACGGAAGACTCAAAAGCAGGCCTGGGATACTTTTCGTAGATATCCCACACTTTCAAACCAGGTTGCTTTCCAACGGGCCCGTTCACATGCTAGGTGGGTAAGACGTCAAAGCCAGAAGGAATCTTGGATTAAGTTCACAACCAGCATATCTTCTACCACCAGTTCCAAGATCATATGGGACAGGATTCGAAAGGTTAATGGACACTACAATTCTATCCCCCTCTCGATCTTATTCTCTGATGGTCAGGAGGTGACTGATGTTCGGAACATCTCTAACACTCTAGGTGAAAGCTTTTGCCGGGTATCTAGCACATCTGCTTGTTCCTCCACCTTCCTGGCCATCAAGACTCGGGCAGAGCGATCACCTCTTTCCTTTCGAACTGACTGTTTCTTTGACTATAATTGTCCCTTTACCCTGGTGGAACTAAAAATGGCCCTTCATCGGTCTGCCAGTACGTCTGTTGGACCTGATGATATTCATTATGACATGCTGCACCATCTATCTTCTGCTTCTCTCGATGTCCTTCTGATTGTTTTCAACCGGATCTGGCAGAGAATGTTTTTCCTGATGCCTGGTGCCAGGCTATTATTTTACCTTTCTCTAAGCCAGGGAAAGATCCCAAGGTTCCTTCAAACTACTGTCCAATTGCTTTGACGAGCTGTCTCTGTAAGACATTAGAAAGGATGGTTAATGCTCGTCTTGTTTGGTTCCTTGAATCAAACAACCTCCTCTCGCCCACCCAGTGTGGGTTCCGTCGACAGCACTCCACCACAGACCACCTAATTCGTCTTGAAACATCTGTCAGAGAAGCCTTTCTCAACCGCCAACATCTTGTATCAATATTCTTTGACATAGAGAAGGCTTACGACACAACATGGAGGTATGGCGTTTTGCGAGACCTCCATACATATGGGTTACGTGGCCATATACCCATGTTTATTAAAAACATTTTAATGGACAGGAGATTCCAAGTTTGTGTGGGTTCGACACTTTCCCGTTGTTTTGTACAGGAACTTGGAGTCCCTCAAGGCTGTGTATTGAGTGTTACACTCTTCAGTATAAAGATAAATGCCATCACTGAAGAACTCCCTCTCACTGTTACGAATGGGCTGTATGTCGACGACTTTCACATCTCATGTCAGTCGTCAAACATGAGATATATTGAGCGGCAACTACAAACCGCCCTCAATTGTGTACGGAAGTGGACTCTGGCGAACGGCTTTAATTTCCCTCTCTCCAAAACTGTATGCATGCACTTTTGCCGTCGACGGGGTATTCACCCTGATCCTGAACTTCATATCGGTGAAGTTTTGCTGCCAGTGGTCCCGGAGACCAAGTTCTTGGGGCTTATCTTTGATCGTAAACTGACCTCTATACCACACTTAAAGCAGCTTCGGGTCAAATGCACAAGAGCCCTGAACATCCTCCGTGTTCTCTCTTCTACCAGTTGGGGGGCAGATCGCTGTTCAATGTTAAAGGTATATCGTTCTCTTATTAGATCGAAACTCGATTATGGATCAATGGTCTATGGCTCTGCCAGACCCTCGGCCTTAAAGATGCTAGACCCCATTCATCACCAAGGACTTCGACTCTTCACTGGGGCTTTCCGTACCTCTCCAGTTCAAAGTATATACATTGAATCTCATGAACCTTCTCTACACCTTCGCCGTTTGCAACTATCTTTACAATATACTTCGAAACTTCATTCCTTACCAAAGCATCCCACCTGGAAATGTGTTTTCCTTCCTCGGTGGGCAGTACTTTTTCAGAACAGACGATCTGTCATTGCTCCGTTTGGCCTTCGCATCCGGGCGCAATTGGATGAAATGGGTCTGTCCTAGGATAACATTGCATATTCCACAGGTTGGCCCATCCCACCATGACTTATTACAGCCTCCAAATGTGACCTTTTATATCGGTGAAGTTTTGCTGCCAGTGGTCCCGGAGACCAAGTTCTTGGGGCTTATCTTTGATCGTAAACTGACCTCTATACCACACTTAAAGCAGCTTCGGGTCAAATGCACAAGAGCACTGAACATCCTCCGTGTTCTCTCTTCTACCAGTTGGGGGGCAGATCGCTGTTCAATGTTAAAGGTATATCGTTCTCTTATTAGATCGAAACTCGATTATGGATCAATGGTCTATGGCTCTGCCAGACCCTCGGCCTTAAAGATGCTCGACCCCATTCATCACCAAGGACTTCGACTCTTCACTGGGGCTTTCCGTACCTCTCCAGTTCAAAGTATATACATTGAATCTCATGAACCTTCTCTACACCTTCGCCGTTTGAAACTATCTTTACAATATACTTCGAAACTTCATTCCTTACCAAAGCATCCCACCTGGAAATGTGTTTTCCTTCCTCGGTGGGCAGTACTTTTTCAGAACAGACGATCTGTCATTGCTCCGTTTGGCCTTCGCATCCGGGCGCAATTGGATGAATTGGGTTTGTCCTAGGATAACATTGCATATTCCACAGGTTGGCCCATTCCACCATGACTTATTACAGCCTCCAAATGTGACCTTTCTTTCAGTCACCAAAAAAAGGCAGATACTCCAGATTGAAAGTACCGTCTTTTATTCAATGAATATCTTTCAAACAATCATTCAGTTCCCATTTATACAGATGGTTCCAAATCAGGTAATTCAGTGGGCTCTGCTATGGTTTGCTATGGGTCAGTAGTTGCGCGCAGAATCCCTTCTACAGCTTCTGTGTTCACTGCTGAACTGTATGCCATATCTCATGCCCTGTATCATATTGCAGCTGAGCAGTACTCCAACTGCACTATTTATACTGATTCGCTTAGTTCTATACTTGCCTTGGAATTGCTACACATTAGCTCACATCCTATTCTCGCTGATATTCGAAACCGACTGGCCCATTTCTCATTAGCAGCTACTTCAATACAGTTTTTCATACCAGGCCATGTTGGTATTCACGGGAACGAGCTTGCAGACATGGCAGCTAAATGTGTCTGCTTCAGCACCATCACTCCTGTGTCTATTCCGTACATGGACTATGGTGTTGTCTTCAAGGCTCGGCTCCGTGCCAGCTGGCAGTCCACTTATAGTGAGCAACGTGACAACAAACTTTTTCAAATCAATTCCAAAATTGGACTTTGGCCATCTAGCTTCCGTAAAGTTCGGAAGGAGGAAGTTGTTCTCACTAGGCTACGCATTGGTGACAGTTTTTTAACTCATCTTTTTCTTTTATCTGGAACTGATGCACCAATGTGTAGTTTGTAACACTCAAATCACTATCAGCCACGTTTTACTTTCTTGCCATCGTTACAATTCTCAACGACGGCAATATTTTAAACATATTTTTTCCCAGGGTCAGTCTGTAACATTGGACAGAGTTATTGGTGATGGTGACTCTGTCCACCTTGATAATGTTTTTAATTTTTTAATGGGCATTAATCTTTTTAATCTCATTTAAGTGTTGCATATTTATTCATTACAACTTTTTAATTGTGGTTCCTCTTTTACAGTTTTAATCTCTCTCCTTCAATTTGACATTGGACAATGGCCAGAACATTAAATAACTCGACACCAGGACTGTAAAGGTCAACTTCAGGTGACTAACGCTACTGTTTGAACTACTCGTTAGTCATCCTGGCGAGTTGTTATTATACTTTTGCTGCATATCATTTCACACTTTTACTACTTAACTTTTTAGTACTGGCCATATTGACTCATAACCCGGAACCAGGACTGGAAAGACCAACTTCAGGTGACTGACGGTGGTTTTTATACTTACCTGTTAGTCTTCCTGGCGGGTTATGATCATTACCATTCTGCTACAGGTAGTTCTTTACAACTTTGTTGACTGGATGTCAACATTGGTTTTTACGTCATTTTCTGTTTTAATTGCCGTTTTGCTTTTATCTTCAATTACTTTTACAAATTTTACTCCATTTACTTGACTTTTATCTTTTTACTGGACATTACTCATTATTACGATTTTGCGGAGTGTCTTTTAAAACTTTTATTCTTTTACATTTTGATAATAGCTGCTATGACACATAACCCGGAACCAGGACTGGAAAGGCCAACTTCAGGTGATTGACGGTGGTTCTTGAACTTACCTGTTAATCTTCCTGGCGGGTTATGATCATTACCATTTTGCTAGAGTAAATATTTTACAACTTTGAAGACTGGATGTCACCATTGGTTTTTACACCATTTTCTGTTTTAATTGCTGTTTTGTTTTTACCTTCATTTACTTTTACAAATTTTACTCCATTTACTTGACTTTATCTTTTTACTGGACATTTGGCTACTCATTGTTACAATTTTGCTATGTTTCTTTTAAAACTTCTATTCTTTTACATTTTGATACTTGTTGCTATGACACATAACACGGAACCAGGACTGGAAAGACCAACTTCAGGTGACTGACGGTGGTTCTTGAACTTACCTGTTAGTCTTCCTGGCGGGTTATGATCATTACCTTTTTGCTAGAGTAAATACCTTACAACTTCTTATACTCTGCCTTCTATCTTAACATTGTAGACTAGGTGTCAACATTGGTTTTATACTTTTTTGTTTTACCTTCATTTTCATTTATGTCTATTACTACATTTATTTTTTATTTTTTACATTTTTACCGAATATCTGGTGCAGATAGCCTCGCTGCTTTGTGCCATAAAACACTAAATCAATCAATCAACTAAATTTCATTTTCAAAACCAATTTTTAAGTCACATATTTAAAAAAATGATGTACTTCTAGAATAAATTGCATTTATTTTTGGGTAAAAATATTTAATTTTTACTTTTCCAAGGTGTTTTATGCTTTGTGCATTGCTCTGTTTTTCTGAGAATATCATTTCAACAATCTTTCTTACCTGTACATTGTAATTACTATTTCTTTCAATGAGGACACTGGGTTGATGGCACCACTGTTCAGTTGTCTGCAAGTTCCATAAACAAACTTGTATTATTTATGAAATTTATAAAAAAATTCTGAGAATATTAATCATCTATTTCTTATTTGATTTCTGAGAATATTGTGGGTAATATCATTGTCTAATCTGTATCACAGAATACATATTCACTAAAACCTAAATCACATTCAGATAGGACCAAACTGATTACACCTAAAATTACTTTATTGTAACTGTAATGTAAATTTTGAAAAATTACAATGAAACGTTAATTGGAAGACAATTCTTTTTCATATGAAACAAATTTTTATAAATATAGTCTCCAGCCTGATATAACAAATTCAAGATTTGATGCTTATTTTTTGCAAGATTCTTGACAACAACGTCTAAAAATAATCTAAATGACATACTTGTTTGACATATAATTGTTGCCAGTTTTTCTATTAATGTTTAGTACACCCATTTTGAATTTCAAAGAGGCTGCCATTTTCAGCTACTTCAGACCATTTGTGTGGAAATAAAAAAAAATTGAAGTAATGTCTATGTATATGTCAGTGCAAATATGGACTAGATCCAAGCACACACAAAATGAAACTTAGAGTTGCTAGCCAAAAGATTTACTAATCAGGCATACCAAAAATGAAGCCTTTTCAATGTATCCATGGAGATACCATGGCTTTGTCAACAATGTCTGCTGCTAACATTATTTCTATATCAGTTTCATTTGTTGCAAAATAATTATGACAAAATGTTATGGTATTTGTTGTTAAAATTATTTAAGCATCGATTAAATGATTAAGTAATTTTAAGCTTTCTTCTTCCAAGTATTCTGGAATCATGTCAAGTAATCCTCGTAAACAGCCTCATCGGAAAACATTGACAGAGACAAGTGTTGATTTGAGGCACTGCCAAAAATGCCAGGGGGACAAAATTATAAAGATAAAGGGAAAAATTTATATTGGAACAGCTAATTTCCTCAGATCTAGAGTTAACTGGAAAAAGATTTTAGATAGTGTCAAGCATAGAGCTTCTTTTAAAAATCCTGAATACACTAAACAGTCTGATTTGGTGATTCATGTACTACAAGAGAACAACGCTCTGTGCCACAGAAAATGCTATAGCAAAGTAAGACATAAACAATATGCAGAAAAAGATAGACAGAGGTTACTAAAATGCCATTGCAATGAAAGATGACAACGTATTATCAAACAATAACAGCAATGAGTGAGCCTGATACATTGGAGGCCATTACATCGGAAACTGTAATGCAGTATCTTATAACGTCCTATGTTTCAGCATTTAGTCAAGATTTGTGCTTCTATTGTCAAGAATATAAACTTCATACATCTCATAAAGCAGAAAAACTTTGTACTTACAGCAGCAAAGATATTAGACAGTCCATTAAAGAAATTGTTTACAAAAGTGACTAAATGTTTTGAAAGTTGAATCTTGCTGACCTACCAGTCAAGGGCGATTTTCTCATGAGGGATATAAACACCACAAAAGCTCTCAAACTAGACTGGAGACGTTTTGTACAAGGACACAAGAGATAGAGTTCTAGTAAAGAGACCATCTACACTAATGAGAATATTATTCAGTTAATTTCAGCTGGGATTGTATTCACAGCTAATCTTCAGGAGAAAATCAACATAAGAGGATTTTTTATGGTGAATGAAATTTCTGATGTACACAATAACATAATAAAAGATCATGGTGTTTAGCACAAAGAAATATCCCATCATAAGTTGATGGAAACAGTGAAAAAAAAAACATATCAATCATTTCTACCATTGAGGCCAGAGGAAGAAAACCAGCAGTAATACATTCCATAAAGGCCGAGCATTCAGCCATAAATAATGCTATAGTGAAGAGGGATATTCTTGGTTAGATAACAACAATATTTTATTATTCCAAAATCATATGGAAAGCGCTGTTTCAATTCAGGATGGAACGTCCTTGGTTTTTCAGTTGAATCCTTACTGGTTCTGCCAAAGAAGGTTTGCCTATATAAATAATTGTGCTAATCAGATGAATCATACAGGGGACCAATTATGTAACAACAATGTTTAAGCAGAACAGCTACATCCATCTTGTCTTACCCTGTCTCAATCAACTATTCAACAGTGCTTGCTTGAATGGCAAGTGAATGTTATGTCTGGAAAAACCAAATTATGATTTCACACAGTCTATGAGAATCCCTTTGCTGTAGGACTGTCACTGTATACATGCCACAACTTTTGGAGTGATACTGCAGTGTCAGTGTTGTATAAGATTTTAGCTGGAATTTCACACGACCATGTCACAAAAAATCTGCAGTAAAATTGCTGTAATAATGTCTTAAATCATTAAGATGTTTGGAGTGTATGCTCTGCTCGAATGTTACAAAACAGAATCATGAAAGCATCCCCAGACAGCACTGATAAGAAGGTGGAAACCATAGATGAAAAGAACATCTTTCATCGTTTGGCTATTAGTGTGTTTCAGAGATCAGGACATGGAAACATTGTGTCAATCAGCTCGATTTGCCAAGTGTGACTTCAAATGAAATTGAAAAAGTTTCATTGTCTCTCATCCAGTTGTTCCAATGTCAAATTCAGGGTAACCCAAAGCCCAAAACAAGCCTACACTTTCCAGACTTTAAGATGGGTACATCTAATGTAGAATTCCAGTTAAAAAAACATGATTTAGTTTGAATGGTGACTTGATTCTTCAATAGATAAGCTCCCACAGCTCACTTACAAGCACCTCTTCAGACTCCAGATTCTGTTCCTAGACTTAGTAAAGAGTATGAAAAAAATGAAGCCCAAAATCAACATCCAGTTTACATAAGGTTCATCTTTAGCATCAGAGAAATCATAGCCCTTACTATTTTCTAGAAAACTATTTAACTTTGCAAAATGTGTCAAATCATTCTTTGTAATTGTTCTGCAAGGAGACTTACCTTTAACTGAAATTCATGAATAGACTGTAATTGCTCGCTCATTATTTTATCTCTTCCCTGAAGCTGCGTATTCAAATTATTCAAGTGAGCTATCATTTCGCACAGAAAGTGCAAATCACACTGCCATGACAGAGTTCCAATTTCTGGAAGATTTCAATCTTGCCTTTTTCAACAAGATATTCTTTTATTTGAGGAAATAAGGAAGCAAATCGTGCCAAGACTTTTCCTCTACTTAACCATCTTACATTTGCAAAAGCGGTACACATCAAAAGTACAGTTACTGCTTTTCTTCAGACTTAATAAACTGTCAATTGATGAGAGAGCTTCTACTCAAATACAATTCACAATTTTTACAACAATGTTCATCAAAATTTTCAGTTTATCACTTTTAGACATCTGAACTACTTTATAGCAAGCTAATGTAACTGGTTCTATCGATGATAAAAAATTTTAGGTCTCCCTTTTGTTTATGAAATTGTGCTTTCAGGTGGCTAATTTCATCCATAGGATGTTTGCTATCAACTGGAAATTTCACATAAAATACGTTGTGAAAGTTATTAGATTGTTGCTTAAGGTTGTATCTTTTGTTATTCTGAAAATCTTTTGTCACACAAAAGACACACTGATTTATTATTTGCTTCAATCAGTGCAAATTTCAACTCCCAACTTTCATTAAATTCTCGTTTCACGTTTTTCCAGTCACGCGCCATTCTCTTTTTCAACATTAATGCCAGAATCATTTAAATTGTCTTTATTTTCTGTGTGTTCACCATCAGCTGGATTCTTTCGTTTTCGAATTATCTACTTACCCATATAATGGGATTAAAAACAAAATATATTTAAACACTTGAAAGTTGCACAATAAAAATATGTTTGCAAGCACATGCAAAACAACCCACACACGATAACAACCATCTTAACCAGACTGTGGTTACGAACGGGACAGAGTCTGTGGCAGTGATGAAACGCGCGACATTAGCGGTGACGTGAGGCAGTGCAGTTGCTGATTACCAAATTTAAGATAACAAAATAAATTATGGTAAAAGTTTATTCCTAAACATATGTAATAGTTTTTATTTTCTTTATACAAATTTACAAAGAAAGATAACATCAGTTCTTGTAGATCAATTAAAAGAACACAAAACTGTTTGTTCTGAAGATTTTTCAAATAATTTGTGAACAAGCTTACAAAAATTAGTTATGATGACTGTGATATACGAGTTGGGGGTCATCAAATATGTTACTTGCAAAGAGTTTGGTACATTATAACCCAAACATTTGAGTAAACGGAGGGTTGAGTACATTATAAGCCAGACTTTAGAGTATAAAGAGGGTTGAGTGCATTTTACGAAGATAATTTTGAATAAGCACTTCAAGAAATGTTGTAAAAACCATAGCCGATATAAGTAGTCATTGAAAGGTATATATTTGAAGAAATTTTACCTGTTTGGTGGCATAAGTAGTACAACGTCACCGATAAATTATCACTTTTAGAAAGGTTATTTAACATCCTTTTTCGACATAAAATGTTGACATTGGAAAACAAAAGAATACATGTATGGATCATATTGGAACGTCAAAATCATCCAAAAAGAGACTTGAAACATGTCATACCCCTCACCCATTGTACACAAAGTGCAGCATCTTGCAACAGGTGAAAAAACATCAACATCAGTTTCAATGGTAAAACCCATCTTATCTTGGTGTCTCAGACAACAGTGTGTAAGATAATCAGAGTAAGTCCATCTGAAAATCGAGTGCCACGCTATTTATGCAATACTCACATTCAACCATTACATAACCAAAGCATATAGAGAAAGAAACGGATATCATGCTTTTCCAAACAAAGACATACTAGTTAAATCATCCATAGGACAGACTGCTGAAACACTGCTGGAGAATCATCATCCTTGTACACTTACATTGATTAAGGAAAGCAGACAACGAGTAGTGGTGTATTCTTTACATAGCTGTCTTACAATAGAACCTTTTCCAACAGTAACTATGTTTGATCATCAGATAGACATTATTGAGCTCTAATGATATTGTGAGGCTCCAAAATAGTTTTAATGCAATGTATTCAACGTCTCTATATTAAGGTAATAGTTTTATTCTAATTATTAGAGGTCATCCATCGTAATTAGGAGCTGATATATAAAAGTAACAACTACTACTCACATTTTGTACAGGTTTTGGTTTAACGCCAGCTGGCAAAGTTTCATCCCCTTCGGAACCTCGGTGTTTGTTTCTGCGTAAAAAATCACATCAGATCAGAAACTTACTGTCTAAGATTTTTAACATAGTTTCCATCTAAAAATTCTTCCTATACTATTTAGTTACTACATTGTTTTATATATAGAGAGAACTCTTTCGGTGTAAGAGATGTAGCTGGTGTGGGGGATAACCCCACAGACCATTTTCCACAAATGGATGCAGAAAGTAGAAACCTGTTTCTGATATAGGGTGTTGTTGGCTTGAAAAACTGTCAAGGTCAGAATTTGAGTATTGTCATGGTGAAACTCGTGACGGATCATTCTCATTATTGAATCATCATTACTAAACGTAACTGGCAAGAACGCAGAGGAAGCTGTAGCTGGAACGATTATTCGTTAAACTAAACCTCTACTGCAATCATCATTTTTAGATAGTTAACATGGTAGACAAGAAACCAGAATCAATGCGGCTGAATTTGCCGTTAATATATAGCAAGGCTTTAAAGCTGGTCATAACACTTTGGAAGTAGCTTTAGAGTTATAAGATCCCTAGAGTAGAGCTGAGCAGTGCATTCTTTTTGACAAAAATTTCAAAACAGGTGTCAGTATAACATGTGAAATATAGGTTTTAGTAGTATTGCATATCAAAAGATGAATCATGAAGGACAGAAGCTGTAGTCAGATCAGTTTATCATTATTACCAGTCTGCTTCAAGAGTAACCACTCTTGTTAGTTCTATTTGACACATCAACCCTAAATGTACAGCCAGATATTATTCTTTAACCTTTACTGTAAGCATTCCAGTATAGCAAAGCATCCGTAAAGGTAGCAATAAAAAGCAAGATGCAATTAACTCTTAACCTGGTGATTCAGTGGTGCAATGACACAGTAATGGTTATCAATTACTCCAAAATACAACCTTGTTCTACACATTTAACAACAGATATACTGATGAGGACAAACCATCAGTATCATTTACAGACAATGCCGTCCCCGCCAGAAGAAACTCTTAAGATGGAAGGAATCTTCAACAGACAAATTAACTGGACATATTAACACAATGTTAAAGAGCTACTAAAAGTACTAAATGTTTCTGCGGGAAATAGAGCTGAAGAACTTCATCTGTTTATGCTGCTCAAAAATCTGTGTTGATGCATTCCCGATGGTAATTATGACCGCTGAAGAACTAGAAAAGATATAGAAAAATATAAAACATTTGCCTCATAAATTGGGAATATAGGTAGTGGTTAACAAATTAAAATGTCTAAGTAAAGTCACTTAATATGATGTTGGGTCACAATGTATGGCCTTTATGCACCGTGATAGAGAATTTACCAGTGTTTGAAATTCTTCAGGGGGAATGCAGTACCAGGCTTCCACGATAAAGTCCGCCAACTCATGCCTAGTTGATGGATGTGAAAAATATTGTTTCAAGCATTGTTTCAAAATATCTTATATTTTTGCTCGATTTAATTCAGATATGATGTGTAAGAAGGCTATAACATGGATAACGCAAGTGTCATGCTCCTGAAACTATTAGGCAACTAATGGTGCTCTGTGGATGGGAACATTGTCATCCTGAATGACGCCCCTCTCTGTAAGACAGAAATAGTGTAATATTTGGTGAAGATATCTTAGTACAATTGGCACTAACCTTGCCTTTTAAGGGAATGAAGCACCTAAACCATGCCAGGAAAATGCACCCCATACCATTATGGAATCACCAAACTTTTACTGTTGGAACCAAACACTCAGTTCTGTTGAGTTCTTTAGGTTGGCGTCATGCTCCATTCTTGGAATTCCATAGCCTGTGCTCTTTGCGTCACTGAATGCACAACTGCCATTGCTAGATGTGATAAGTGGTTTGAGTGTTGCAACTTTTCTATAGTATCCCGTTATTTGGAGCTTTCAACAAACCGTTTTTTCTTTAAAATGGCTGCTCTTGTCCCAGGTTGAAATTTGCCATCAACTGATCTGTGAATGAATGCCTATTTTACCTTGCAGTTCGAATTAATGCATTCAAATTAATAACAGGCATCACGATCATGATGTATGCACTTCCACCCACTGTTGCTCCTTTTTGATGATGTCTTTCCCTTAGAGTTCTATGTTGATATCACCTTAGACGCAGTTGTTCGTGAAACATCAGAATGTTTATCTGTCTTGGTCAAAGAAGCTCTTCCCAAACACGCTTCAACAATCACCCCTCTTTCAAAGTCACTGAGGTCTCCTCTTGGAACCATTCTATCTGTGATTATAGGCAACCAGGCCTGTGTAGCACATTTATAAATGATCATCTGCGATGTTATTTGGTTAATTAATAGATGAGCCACACTTGTGTGGTAGCCTTTGCATTTAATATACTTGTTGTCCATCATTTACATTTACATTGTTTTGTACGGTATTGGTACTTAAGCCAATTTCATCCAGTTACAACTCGCAGCAATACCGAACAACAATAATGCCTTCAGAATTTTTTCTTAATTAGTGTAAAAACCAAACATTGCATCATTTAACCACCGACCTTTTCATTTGGGATATTTCACTTCAACAAAGCTCAACAGGTACCAACAGAACAAGGAGTCGCCTAAATTTTCTCAGGAGATAGTCACTGTGGGACAAGTGTTGTAAAGCCTTTTCTGAGATACTTCATTACCATCATATCTCGGATATCCTCATGAAGAACAAACATCTAATGCTTCTTTTATCTATGAAAATCACCATAGGAGAATTGGCAAGGATTAAAGCAGAAAAAACAGATATGTCTTCACCTCTGAAAATACCACAGCAGACAGACAGCTGTTGTTATAGCTAGAGATGGTTCCTTCACCAAAGACTGCGAGAGAATTAATCGATCGTTTATCAGTTTGTGGAACAAAAGATGAATCTGAAATCCATAAAGCAAACTTTTCCTGTATTGCTGGGGGCTATGAATCATCCATACGTACGTATATATACAGCGCCACGAACATAATATTTGTGACTGCCTCATTGAAATTCAGAACAGTTATTTCTCCTTAATGAGTAACAGAAAAAGAAAGAAAAAAAAAAGCAACTAGTCGGTAAGATCATCACGTGAATGTCTGCATGGGATATGTGAGATTTAAAAAGAGAGAAAGAGAGTAAAAAAAAGGTAAATGAAAAAGCTTGGAGAAACCCTCTAACAAATCCAGCAAAATTCCCTATTGACCTTTTAGGTACAGATAAGGCACACATGATAAATATTGCAAACTATTCTGCGTTCAAGAATATTGAATCTGCTGTAAAACAAAGTACTATACAGTGTAAGAAAGAAATATAAGGAATAGATAAAATAGTTTACGTTTACATTGAGAATTGTGAACAGATGTTATTAACAATCATACACGATATTTCCCACTTACTTGTGAGTCTTACTTCTGTAGATAAGTCAATTAATAGGGTATATTATACTTTTCCTATGTAGTAATTCAAACAACACTTTTGTTTCTCTATGTTCATGTGCAATGTGTTTAAATGTGAAACAATTTGAAAATGTTAACCACGGTACTAAAATAAGGAAATATTCTTGCTTTACTTTGATTTATTAAGATTTTACAAATGACATAACTGTACTTTAGATATTAGTAAGAGAATCCATCACGTTAACCCTACACTAACTCTTAATTCTATTTCTTTGTCATCTAACTGTTCCTAGGATTTTACATTTGGACCTATCCAATGCAATTTAGTCAACTAGAAATGTTTCAGGATACGTCAAGAAGTTTGGTTTTGTCAGTACATATATTTCATAGCTTCAGTGACGGCTAAATATAAATTAGTCAGTGGGGGTACTGAGGGAATTTCTCCAGTTCCCTCTTTTATTACATGGGACATACAAATAGTCGACGTACTTTCAATCATTATTGGCATACTTAGAATAAGTGCAGAAAGTTATTATATTCATAAGTACTTGTTTTTTGTTGTGTTTTTTTCACGCAAAGCTACTCGAGGTCTATCCGCGCTAGCCATTTCTAATTTAACAGTGTAAGACTAGAGGGAGGCAGCTACTCATCACCAACGTCATCATCTTTTACCAACGAATAGTGATCGTAACATTATAACGCCCCTACGGCTGAAAGACGAGCGTGTTTGGTGTGATGGGGATTCGAATTAGCGACCCTCAGATTATGAGTCGAGTGCCTTAACCACCTGGCCACTCCAAGCCTAGTCATAAGTTGTAAAACATTATTTATATAATATCATTTTGTTTTCAAATTCAATCGATCATATAAGGAATTTTTTTCATATTTTATTTATATATAGACTTTCAAGATAGACACTTATATTAACTGATATGCTTTCAAACTATGTTACTTATTCTTCTTACATTAAAAGAAAAATTAAAATTAAAAAATAAAATTTTGTATAAATAATCAAGCCGAGTATTATTACGTACTTTTAATCTTTATTTTGGCACTGCGATATTTCGGATAATTAAAACAAACCCATTTTTATATTAATAACTGTTAATTTTAGATTGGTGTGATCATTATCAAGTTGACAAGTTGTGACGGTATAGAACGTTTCAGTATTTGAATCAATACCCAAGCCTATTCTAAGAGATTGTGCTTTGAACAAACAACATACTTTACTTTACTGCCACAAACAAAGATACTGCGCAAAATTTGTGAAACTCGTCGTTTATCTTTTCCCATGTTTACAAATCTCTTTCTAGTTCAAAATACAAGAATTTATTACTTTGGAACGAGAATGTTATTGGTTTGTTTTGAAGTTTGCGCCGTCTGGGGCTATCTGCGCTCAAGAATGTCATACTTTTTATATAATTATTAATTTGTATAAATAAATTATAATTATAAATTATAATTCCAATATTGTTTTTATTTCAATTTTAGCCGTTTCGATGCGTATTATTACACATCAGTATTCTTTCTTTATCACTAATAACTGCATTTGGGAGAACTAAAGTATAAAAGGAAATAAAACAAAAAATACTATGTTAATAGTGACTTACAAAAGACAAGTGGTAAAATTCTCGGATAGGACAACTGTAATACCTTGGATGTACAAAGCTAAAATCGGAGACGCTCGGTCTGACACCAAGGTTAGTAATATGTATATATATATTTTATTCCCCAAATGAACAATTCACATCTTGTTGTTTCATATATAGCAGGACTATACGTTAAATTCATAGAAGCGTTACATTATATCACGATAACTTGATAAACTTTAATATAAACTTTATATTAAATAGTTGTTAATGATGCTTTAAATGTTGTTAAGTTAGAGTACATAACCTGATGTGGCTTTAATATAGGAAAACATATGTAACTGGTAAAGACGCTAATAACGTGTGCTTATTTGTGAAGTTATTTTCCTGACGAAAACATACATTTCATTTTCAGTAAAGAAATTATATGACCAAGCAATATGTGTTACTACTCAGAGAAATATTTAATTGTGTTTTGTTACACCAAAGACACATCGAACTATCTGCTGTGTCCACCAAGGTGAATAGAACCCTAGATATTCACGTTGTAAATTAGAACACTCCCTTGTATCCCACCAGGGCACACTCAACTTCCTTTTTGGCAATTGAAGAGTGATGAGTCTATACCATTTTTAATACGAAATTGTTTTTAATTGGTATTCGTACAATGATATTATTTTAATAAAAAATGTTCCTAAGTAAATTAATAAAGCGAAGAGTTTTCAATTAGGTTTTAATAAAAACAAAAAAGTCTTGATCTTGAAGCAAAATAATAAAGCTTCAGTTGTTCCGTAAATTGTCGGTATTGCTTTTTGCACTTGTCACGAGCTACTAATACCAGGCCTATTACATTTTGAACACATTTTCTATGAAGCCCTTTAGGAAATTTTAAGAATAAGAAAAGTTTATAATAATAGTATTTTGATAACACAATATTTGTCATATCCACTGCCGACGAAGTGTTTAGGCTATAAAAACTGTTGTTGTAAAAATATCTTTTATAAATACTTCACCAATCATCACTGTGCCATGTATTCTAGTTGGCTTGAAGACTTCTGGAACAAGCGAAACTCGTTGTCGGCAATGATAGTGGCGACATAAGGTAGTTGTAGCAGAAATTTTCAACTTTCTAATTCTTGAAAATTGCTGAGGGACTTCATTAAAATGCAGTGTTAAAATGTCTTATGGTAATTATAACCACCTGTGATCATGCTTTGGCATTTGAAAAAGTTTTATGATTTGTTGTTAATTCTCTAATAACACTTGTTTTTATTTAGTTACAAGCAAAAGTTCCTGCCCATAGTTTCGGGAAAGTTTTAGGTTAATCTATCAATGAAATTATTTTCTGGACAAAAAATTATTTTGCACTCTTGGTTACACTCAAAGTCAAAGCTCTCATCTAGTTACAACGTTCATCGTAAAAAGTGATTGTCGATTACAGCCATTCAACAAAAACATAGAGTAAATTTACATTTTTATTGTTTAAGTTACGTCATATTTTAAAACGTGAATGATGTATTCCAACCAATTTAGTGTGAAATATCCAGCTTGCAAAATAAAATTTGGCATCAATATTATTCGTGTATGTACTCCTCATTTCAAATGTGAAAGTTGAACTTTACTGGATGCGCAACTTTTCAAATGCAGGGGGAAAGTGGTCGGCGTAAAATGAGATAGACAAACGCTCGGCCTGGCACCAAGGTTAGCAATATGTATATATATATTTTATTCCCCAAAATAACAATTCACAATTTGTTGTTTCATATATAGCAGAACTATAAGTTTAATTCATAGAAGCGTTACATTATATCACAATAACTTGATAAGCAGTTGAGTTCTTATTCCCTCTTCACTCAATACATCACTTCCTGCTCTGTCTGCTTAACTTTAAAAAGGTACCACTATTTTATTTTATTACAAACAACCTTACTTGTTACCTGTTTGGAAACTCAACGGTAATATCAATAACACTTAATAGTAATAATTAACACCAGCAAATTAATAATGACGAAATTAGACTCATTAAATCAAAATGCTCGTGTAAAACGACGCCGTGGATCGACTAAAAACGAAGGAATCAAGTTTGCCAAATTTGAATAATGAATATACTCGTATAGTTCAGAGTTGTTAGCCAAAATTAATATGTAATCCGAGGTTCGCGGGTTCGAACTCCAATCACACCATACATGCTCGCCCTTTCAGCAATGGGGAATTATAATGTGATGGTCAATCCCACTATCCGTTGGTAAAAGAGTAGCCCAAGTTATGGTGATTACTAGCTGCCTTCCCTCTCGTCTAACACTGCTAAATTAGAAACGGCTAGCGAAGATAGCCCTCGAATAGTTTTCTCGAAATTCAAAACAAATTATATTGATCTAATTTTGGTTTTAGTTGCTCTATAAGTAAAGCGTTTTTGATTTTGCGTTTTTGCATTTGGTTCCCTACTTAATATCTGGTTCTTTTCTGTGGTTATGTTGTTTTAATTTGATTTGCAGTGTTCAAAAACGTGTGAAGATGTTTTTTTTTTGGGTTCATTGAATCTAATTCCCATTTTTCTTCTTGTTTCTGTAATATAGAAGTCGTGGCAGCTGTTGCATTGTATTTTATAAATTATGTTGGTGTTGTGTTTTAACATAGTATGGACTTCAGTTTTGTACATGGTTGGAGAATAAATTTGGTGTCTCCTGGAATGTTGTGTTTTGTTATAAGTCTTTTTCCAAATGTCGGTTATTTTTTCGCTGATGTCGGGAACATATGGTATGCAGCAGTATAAGGTTTTGTAGTTTGTTGTATCTTGGGATTTATTGTTTGTTCTTGGTCTATGTGTGTGCCTATTCTCAGATAGGAGACACAACAACATGTAAGGATGTTTTAGGGTACGAACAAGTTTGTATAACTGTAGAGCTGAGTGGTCAGAAACAATAGAATGTGAGGATGTAGTTTTGTAGGACACTGTGCAGCTGTTTAACGAAATACAACAATATATAAGAAAGTTGTCGAGTAACAACAAGTATGAATAGCTGTACAATAGATAGACACAACAACATGTAGGGACGTTGTATAGTGAGAACGCGTTTGGATAACTGTACCCCTGAGTTACTAGACATAACAATATGTAAGGATTTTTAAGGGTACCAGAAAGTTTGAATATCTGTAGATCTGAGTAACTAGACACATCATAATCTAGGGATGTTGTAGACATGAGTTACTAGACACAACAACATGTAAAGATGTTGTAGAGTAATAACACATTTGTATAACTGAAGAGCAGAGTGACCAGACATAATAGAATGTAAGGATGTAGTTTTATTAGAAAAATTTGGATAATTGTGCAACTGACTGACCAGATACAACAGTATGGAAGGAAGTTTTAGTTTGGATAACTGTAGAGCTTAGTGTGTTGACACAATAGGAAGCAAGGACGTTGTATTATAAGAACAAGTACTGATAACTTTAGAGTTGAGTGACTAGACACAACAACATGTAAGTATATTGTACAGTAAGAACAAGTTTGGATAACTGTAAAGCTGAGTGATTAAACACAATATGTGTGGATTTGAATAAGAACAACTTTTTATAATTGTAGAATTAGACACAACAGTAAGATACAATGTTATAGAGTAACAACAAGTTTGGATAACTGTGCAGCTTATTGATCAGAAACAACAAAATGTAATAATCTTATAGTGGAAGAACAGGTTTCAATAGCTGTACAGCTGATTGACTAGACACAACAGTATGTAAGTATGTTGTAGTGTAAGAAGAAGTTTGGATAACTGTACATCTGAGTGACCAGACTCAACATAATGTAGGTGTTTTGAAGCGTACCTACAAGGTTGGATAACTAGTGCTGAGTGAGTATAAAGAACAACATGTAATGATATTGTAGAGTAATAACAACTTTGTATAACTGTAGACCAGAGTTACTTGATACAATAGCATGTGAGGAAGTCACAGAGTAACAATATCTTTGGATAAATGTAGAGCTTAGTGACTACATACAACAGTAAGTAAGAATACTGTTGTATAAGAACAAGTTTGAATAACAATATAGATGAGTGACTACACACAACAACATGTAAGGATGTTGTAGAGCAATAACAAGTTTGAATAACTGTGGGGTTGAATGGCTAGACACAACATTATCTAAGGATTTTGAAGAGTAAGAACAAGTTTGGATAACTCTGGATCTCAGTGACTAGACATAACATGTAATATTGTTGTAGTGTATGAACATGTTTGGTGAACTGTACAGCTGAGCAAATAGACACAACATATAAATGTTGTAGAGTAAAAACAAATTTTGATACCTTTACAGCAGAGTGACTAAACACAGTAGTATTTGATTATTTGTACAAAAACGAAAACATTTGGATAACTGTACAGCTGAATGAATAGATAGACACAAAAAGATGTAAATATGTTGTAGAGTATGAACAAGTTTGGATAACTGAGGAGAGGAGTGATGAGACACAATATAATGTAATGATGTTGTTTTGTAAGAAAAAATGGGGATAAATATACAGTGACTGACTAGATATAATAGTATATAAGGATGTTGTAGTGTAACAAGATTGTATGACTGTACTACTCAGTGAGTAAACACAACAACATATAAGGATGTTTTAGAGTATAAACAAGTTTGTATAACTGTAAACTTGAGTTACTAAACACAACATGAGTAAAAACAAGTTTGCAAAACTGTAGAGCTGAGTTACCAGACAGAATAGAATGTGAGGAAGTAGTTTTGTAAGGACACTTTTGGATAACTGTTAAGCTGAGTTATATGACATAACAATATGTAAGGACTTTTAAGAGTAAGTACCAGGAAGTTTGGATTACTGTAGATTTAAGAAACTAGACACAACAACATGTAGGGATGTTGTAGTGTAAGAACAAGATTGGTTCATTCTACAGCTGAGTGAACAGACACAACAACATGTAAGGATGTTATAGAGTAAGAACAAGTTTCTATAACTGTAGACCCGACTTAGTAGACACAACAATATGTAAGGATATTGTACAGTAACAAGAAGTTTGAAAATGTGTAACGAGTGCTCCTTGACTAAAAATAATAATATATTAGGATATTTTAAAGTAGGAACAAGTTTGTATAGCTGTACATCTGAGTGATTAGAAACAACAACACATAAGGATGTTGTAGAGTATGAACAAGTTTGAATAATGGCAGACATAAGTTACTAGACACAACAACGTACAAGAATTTTTAAGAGTATGAGGAAGTTTGGACAATTGCAGATCTAAGTGACTAGACATAATAATATAACAATATGTATGGATGTTGAAGAGTAACAAGAAGTTTGAACAACTCTAGTTCTGAGTTATTATACACAGCATTATGTAGGGATATTATAGTGTAAGCACAACTTTTGAATAACTGTACAGCTGAGTGACTGGAGTAAACATTATGTAAAGATTTTTAAAAGTACCAATAGATTTGTATAACTGTAGAGGTGAGTGACTATAAGCAACAGTATGTAAGGATGTTGCAGAGTAAGAACAAGTTTGTATAACTGTATTGCTAACTGATTAGAAACAACAGTATTTAAGGATTTTAAGAATAACAAGAAGTTTGAATAACTCCAGATCTGAGTCACTAGTTGTGGATTGAACAAAACTTGTGGGCTGTTTTAGCTTAGAACAGATAGAGTTAGAATAAAAAGAAGTTTGGATAACTGTCCAGCTGAGTAACAAAAGTATGTAAAGATACTGTAGTGTGAGAACACATCTGGAAACTGTACAGCTGTGTGAGTGTAGTGACTAGACAGAATAGAATGTAAGTATGTAGATTTATAAGAACAAGTTTGGATAACTGTGCAACTGACTGACTAGATACAACAGTATGGAAGGACGTTTCAGTTTAACAACAAGTTTGGATAACTGCACAGCTCTATGACTAGACACGATAACATGTAAGGATGTTGCAGAGTAAGGACAAATTTGTGTAATGGTGGAGAGGAATGACCAGTTACAATAGAATAAAATGATGTTGTCTTGTAAGAAAAAATTGTGATAAATGTGCACCTGAGTGACTAGATACATCAGTTTGTAAGGAAATTATATTGTAACTACAAGTTTGTTTTTACTGTACTACTGAGTGACTAGACACAACAACATTTAAGAATATTGTGGAGTAAGAACAAATTTGTATAACAGTAGGCCTGAGTTACTTGACATAATAACATGTAAGGATGTTGTAGAGTAAGAATACGTTTAGATTATTGTAGATATGAGTGACTAGACACAACAACATGTGAGGATGTTGCAGAGTAAGAATAAGTTTGTTTAAATGTAAAGCTTATTGACCAGACACATTAGAAGGTAAGGATGTTATAGTGAAAGAACAAGTTTAACTGAACAGTGTATTGACCAGACACAGTAGAATGTAAGGATAATGGTACAGCTGCGTGAATAGACACAACATCATATAAGAAAAGGATAATGGTACAGCTGCGTGAATAGACACAACATCATATAAGAATGTTGTACAGTAAGAACAATTTTTTATAACTAAAGTAGATGTCAATTGTTTTTGAAAGTTTTTTTTGTTTATAAAAAAGATTAAAGATAAGTAAGAGACCTTTTTCTGTGTTCTTTACAATCTATAGCTTGCTGTAGTTTCAATGACTAACACATCTATAAAAAGTATTTATTTGGTATAACACTGAGTATTATTTCAAATATAGCAGTGGCAGTGTTTCTTGGTGTAAGATACCAGTTTTATTATGATTCACATTTTTTACACATATGGTTTACTGTTGTTCTAGAAGTCTTTCATGTAAGCTCATCACATGACATGTGATGATTAGAGATATTCAAGTCGTCTGTTTTGTTTTTCTGCAAAATTTTTTATAATTTTCTGTCAACATAAATTTATAAAATGCAATCCCATTGTTGCTTGGCTAGTCCGAGGTACGATGAAAGCAAGAAATTTGAGTGTGTTATGTAAATGCTGTTCTATTATTTGATGTATTGTACTCTGTTATAGCTGTTATGAACTTGCAGATCAAATTCCGATGTTCTATCTAGCATATTCACAAATCCCCCACTTAATGCCATCATCTGTCTGACCTCTTGTTGGTTCTTTGGCAACAGTAACCAAGTCCTCATGACTTTACTCCAAGTGATTTAATATTGTTGCTTTTGTTTCTCGATTTGCATTTCAATTGCTTTTTATAACAAGTTAGCTCAATATTACCAGCAAGGTTTCTTTGCATATCAATTGAAAACCAAACTAATACAGTAATGTACTGGAAACTTTTCTACAATGATATTTAAAACTAAATGTGTTTGAAACTGACAAGCTATAAACGAAAGCAATCAGAAGTTTTGTTTATCAGTATATTTTGTCTGTAGAATAACACTATTAATTAAACAACAATGTTGAACCAGGCGTTTGAACAGTGGTTCTTAATCTTGTTAGAGGTACTAAATCCCAGAAGTTTCGTACTTGCATTCACTGAACCCTTCGTAATTGGAAAAATAAAATATGATTTTTTTCATATTCAAAAAGATACGTTGTAACAAACGGTATGAGTATCTTAAGAGCTTTCTTAGCAATAAGAGGGTAGGCTACAATTTGGTGACACCAAAACGTTGAGAGCGTTGTTGTTCTGAAAAGTTGCTGTTGAACCTGGCTCTGCTGAAGTTCAATGATTTCGTCAAGATATTCACTAAACGTGAACGGCTGTCTCACTCATGCTGGATATGACTCTCGGGTGGGGATGTATCCGTCGAGAGACTTTGCGAGCTCATTTAAGTGCATGGCAATTGCTTGCTTCAGTTCCCTGGGTACAGAAATGTCTCCGATTTCTTTGATCTTACTTACACAGTCGTCCAGCAGGGGAAAGTTTGCAAAGTTATCATTCTCTGTTCGTTGTTTCCACAACTGTAGCTTTTTTTGAAAAGCCTTCAGGTTTCCTTCCGCTTTGATGATGTTGACTCCACTGCCCTGCATCTGTTGATTGAGATGATTGAAGATATCGGCCATGCACGCCAAAATGAGAAAGAACTCAGATTTTTCAAAGCAATCTGCATGACAACGTTGGTACTCTCGCAAAACCAGGGCTAATTCCACACGCATAGCAAAAACACGATTAAGCACCTTTCCCCGGGATAACCATGGAACGTTAGAATGGTACAGAAGTACATCAGATTCAAAGCCCATTTCATTACACAGCTCTTTGAAGATGCGGTGCTTCAGGTCACTATTTCACACAAAGTTCACACATTCCACTACAATTTTTAATACTTCTACTACTTTTGAAGGCAAGGTTTTTGTTGCCAACGCATGCCTGTGCAAAACACAGTGCGTTACAATGATGTGTGGTGCATTGGCTTTCACCAGCGCACCAAAACCAGAGTTTTGTCCCAGCATGACTGGAGCTGCGTCCGAACAAACTGCAGAAACCATATCCCACGAAAGATTGTTGTCTCTGAAGAAGTCATCCACAAGTTTCTTCACTTCGGCTGCCTTAGTTGTTGTTGTAAGAGGCTTACAAAATAAAAAAAATCTTCTTTTATCTCGTCGTTCTTCACATAGTGCATGAACACAACAAGTTTGCTCAGATTGGAAACGTTGGTTGTCTCGTCGAGTTGAAGGCTGAATTTTGCTGGGCTTGAAATCAGAACTGCAACTACTTGAGACAAGATGTCATCTATTCTGCTGCTGATGGTGTCATTTAAAAGAGGAATTTGAAATAACTTATTTTCAGCAGCTTTTCCCAGCATGATATTCGCCATCTTTAACGCAACTGGTTTTATGAGTGCTTCACCAATGGTGTGTGGTTTGCTCTGCTTTGCGATCAAGTACGCAACTTCGTGCGATGCTGTGAGGATCGGTTTGTCGATGGGTACAAAGCCGAGAACAGGCAAAGTAGCCTTTTCATCGAATCCGGCTATCTTTACCTTGAATTCAGCAAGCGTTGTGTTCTTGTATTTCCCATCTCCATGCAGCTTTAGGGAGTGTTCTCTTAGTTTTGTCGGTGCTATACTAGAATTGCTCAACTTGGCATTGCAAATCATCCATTGAGGACGCTGACTCCCATCATGTTCCGTTATACACGTGAATCCATATTGTACGTATTCGTCCGACATCTTTCTGTTTTTGCTTGACATAGTTAGTATGAAGGGATTGAAAGATTATGAAAAAAAAATCACAAATGACGCACGATTACTACAGTCACAAGTCAACTGCTAAGTGCAAGAAGTTTCCTGCAGTACAGATATTAAGGCCAAGTGATGTAACTTGTTCAGCTGCAGCCAGTGATGGCCAAGTGGAGCATGACGTCACGAATCATACGAGTGGGGTGAACGGAACGGACACACACACAGTGTGTTTGTCTAGATCTCCGTCGAACTTCTGAGACTAATTCACCGAACCCCTGGGGTTCGATTGAACCTAGGTTAAGAACCATTGGGTTAGAAGATGTTTGATACAGACGAGTTACACGGATTGTATACAAAGTTATAACTACCAAAGAAAATACACCTAGTTTACCTTATTTTATGCACGTGTTATTAATGTTTGAAATGATTTTGATTTATTTAAAGAGGTAGCTTAGAACACAAAGTATTAACACATAACATAAAAATAATGTTCGAAAACTATTATAATTGTGCTCTACTTCAAACAATTATATAGTACGAGTGCTTATTATAAATAGTTATAATTTTTATGCCCCCCGCTAGTACAGCGGTATGTCTCCGGATTTACAACGCTAAAATCAGGGGTTTGATTCCCCTTGGTGGGCTGAGTAGATAGCCCGATGTGGCTTTGTTATAAGAAATATACACACATATAATTTTCATAAACTTTTATGATCGACCTATTGTATTTTTTACATTACATTCTTTATCTATTACCTTAGGAATTTTCCAGAATTTGAAAAATGAATAATGCCACGAAGAACATAATTGTAAGGTGTTTTGATGACTATTACACCGTATTTCGGCCAATGTTAATGAGATTTGGTACACATATAATTTTTCTTACAAGCCCCAAACAGAGATATAGACAGCTTTCGACGTTGCTGTGTTTTTAACGATTTTCCTGATGTTAAAATTGGCCAAGTTGGGTTTTCTCACAAAAGTTGACCTCTTTAAATTTACACTTTTTCAAATTTGTAGTGTTCTCTCTTCACTTATTGTTTATTGATAGTTATAACTTTAATGAGATAAAAGGAAGTTATTATCACCAAAAACTCTCCGTCAAGTGGTTTGGATGAAATTCTTTGTGGGATGTACTAAAATCTAGAACTCCGACTGGATGCATAACTGGAACTATGTTCGATCCTGGAGACGTTCAGAACGTTGATGAGATCAGCGTTTAAAGAATATCACTTAAATCAGACGGCTTTAACAGCTTTAATAAACTTGGGGTTAAAACTATCACTTAATGCTGACTGGTAAAGCAGTTTCGGACACGTTCCTGTGACTTTACACATGCAGTGGTTCTCGAAACTTTCAACTGCAGCTTGATGTATTTTTAATTTGTTTTGTAAGTGTTAATATATCCAAGCACATCATTAATGAAGTATTAACAATAAAACCTTGACAATGAACGGTTTGAACTGACTTGATTATTCTAGAAGAAGGATACATATAAAAGTGCCGAGCTTTAATTAAGTGTTTGAAGTGATTCACATGAAAGCCTTCAGAGAAGTTGATGTTTACTTGAAAATTTGCTATAGAAATACGACAAGGGAATTTTATATTGAAGTACAAGGAATTAATTTAGCCAACTTCCTTCTCTCATACTCGTACTGATAGTCATGTGAAGTACGAGGGTATATTCTAATGATGATAAATATCTATTAATACTAGTATTGTAATGATGTTCATATGAAGTACAGGTGTATATTCTAATAAAGATCCAGATATACCAGTTTGATATTCTAATAACAATCTAGTGAAATGTCCACAAGAATATTTTACTGATGATCCAGCTTGAGTACTAATATTGATATTTTAATGAAAATTTGGATGAAGTTCTCCTGTTGGTCATTTGAGGAACCCCGCTGTGTACACGAGCTCCGTTCCTCCCGCAATGACTCGTCAGGACATTATTTTGTAACGTATTACCGTTTGTAGGCAACAAATTACCTACTCGTATTTCACATTGAATTTAATTGTATTTAAGCTTAAACTTAGTTTATATTAAAGAGGTAAGACCCAGGTCGTGCAAAGGAAGTAATAATTACCTGACTCTTCTGACACTTCCACAAACTCATGGCTAACACAGTATTCAAACACATGATAATATCAAGCAGTCATTTAAGATAATGACAGTACTTCATTCTGTATAAATAAAGGCAAAGGAAGACCTACATGCACAAACACATTAACTAATTTCACCATGGTGACATGCAGAAGTGGATTAAATTAAAACTACAAGCACATGTATAAGCATTCTTAGCTTATTCTAGATACTCAGAGTCATAAATCTCAAGTAAGACACCAACCTGTTGAAATTAGCGTCAGGGGGTATCAACGTAGCTAGGCAACAGGTATCATCCGTAAGATATGGACTGGTGGCTTTATCATATCCTTATCCCAGCCCTTGAAGAATCACTGTTGCTTTAAAGGTAATCAAAACATCATTGCTAATATTCCTGGGAGGGATGTAGCTAGACTTCCCTTTCAGATTGAATTACGTTTAGTCTCATCATCAGATGATTATTGCAACAGAAGAGAATTTGAAAATGATACATAGGAGACTTTGAAATGTAGTCAAACATCTCGGCAGTGGTTTTAGATCTAGAAGATGCTTACAATAAACTCCAGCTGCCCATTTTCACTGATAAAATATTCAGAAAATGCATCATGCAGCATATTTAAGATTTAACAGAATATGTACCCTGAAACATGAAATCTGGTGATTAGACTGAGATCACTATCAATGCCAGTATGCTTCAAAGATCACCAGTATTACCAGTCCTCTTCAAGATCTGCATAATGGATCTAAAATTTGCTGACGACATTCCGGAATACAGTAGAGCCTGTAGCAAAGTTAAAATAGAACACTTGATACAACAATCTCTCAGCTAGGTGAAAAAAAATGATTCAATAACCCAGGAATAGTCACCAATCCTTCAAAAGCCATAGTTATGTTCTGTACACTCAGTAACAGACATACTGTTAAAGATAAGCCATTAGCAGCCATTGAAAGCAGTGACATACCTCTGAAAGAAACACTGAAGTACTTTAGAAAGAGTAAACTTTGACAGACAACTCATTTTTATCAGTAATATTAACACTGTGGTAACCAGAACTACTAAATACATCAATGACTGAAAGATGCATCAGAAAATGGGACTGAAGAACATCAATAATTATGCTTTTAGAAAGTCTTATCTTTGCTATGAATGATTAACATGAGTGCTACGCAGCTGAATAATGTTGAAAAGAGAAAAAGAAACACCCATTTAAGAATAGTAATAGGATAATATACTCTTCAAAAAAGAAACGCAAAAGGCAAAATTTGAGACAAATTGTTAACAAGTTTATTCCGGGAAGTCCTGTATGACATGTGTGAAACTTTGCACATTCACTGTTGAACATCCAAAGTCTGCAAAGGCGAAGTCCATGCTCACTAGTTGAAGTTTAACGTCACTAAACGTCAATAACGAGTATGCCCCCCGTGAGCATCAATAACTGCTTGGCATCTCCTGCCCATGGAAGCGATGAGATGACAAATCACATCCTGTGGAATGGCTGTCCACTCAGCAAGCTGCTGCAAGCTGAGGTAGAGTCCGCGGTTGAGGTTGTCGCCGTCGCAGACGTCGGTCCAACTCGTCCCAAGGATGTTCGATGGGGTTTAAATCTGGTGATCTGGAGGGCCATGGAAGAACGTTGATGTTGTGGTGTCTCAAGAAGACAGTGGTGAGTCGGGCTGTGTGAGGACGGGCGTTGTCATGTTGAAAACGTCGTTGACATTCACCATGATGGGTTGCACATGGGGCCTAAGAATCTCGTAGACGGTTGCGTACGGTCTGATCGGAAATCCTACGCAGCCCTGGTATGGTTGAGGCAGTAGACGTCGCAGTGGTGGTCCTATCCCGAAGGTGACGTAACCAGATGTAGCGATCTTGTGCGGGCGTGGTCACATGAGGTCTGCCAGATCGTGGACGATCACGAGTTGATCCATGTTGTTGGTGACGATTCCATAGCCTTGTGATGGTGCTTGGGTGGACATTCACAGCTCTGGCAACATCTGATCGAGATTCGCCTGCTTCCAAGCGACCAATGGCGTTGTTACGTTGTGCCTCAGTCAGTCTTGGCGTAACTGTATTGCGTGTCGGGGGCTTAACACAGAGCTATGGAAACCGAGAACGTGTCGCTTTTATAGGGATTTTGCACATGTTGCACTTGCAGAACATGCAGATCTCTCAAACAAATTTATTGGACACGAATGCGTTTTGGCGAAAAATCCGATGTTTTCCTCCGTTTTCAAAGCGCACAACTTTTATTGTGATTTTGGTCTGACAATCAGTGCCTTAACACGAGTAACATCACATACTCTGAGCTTGTAACGTTGTTACATATATTTCTCTTTAAAATAAAAAAATATCCCTTTTGCGTTTCTTTTTTGAAGAGTATACTTCAGCCACTCCCATCAAGACCTGATTACACCGAAAGCCTCAGCACCTACTTTAAGACGATGGTTGACAATCATCTTTCATTATAGCCACATACTTCCTATTCACTAACAACGTGCAAAACGGAAAACTAATGTGTATATCTTAATAATAATCTAACTTCAGTACAAATGTGTGTATTTCCATAAAGACATTCCTTCAGTAATAAAGTGTATATCATAGTATACTCTTAAAAAGATCTTAGTGAAGTAACAACATATGTACATTGAGGAAAATTTCGTACAGTAGTCAGCCTGTGTACAAACGAAACAGGACGCATAAAGTGCAAAGTTCTACTCTTGCTTAATAGTTTATACAACTGTAACAAAAACGGGTTTCTGTAATTATATAACCTTGTATTATCTCAAGCAAGTGTCCATTTTCTTTTGTTCAACTGGATAAGTTATGTGTAATAAATAACTGAAATTACTTAATAGTGTTTGAAATCGTAGATAAAGAAGTAGGAAAAGGCATGTCTGGCATGTTGTTACGGCTCGACAACAGTAAATAATTCCATAGAGTATAAGACAACAGGAGGAGGTTTGACCTTGAATATATGAGTGTTTTATGTGAAATTTATGCTACTTTAATCAGCGACCTTGTGGTAGTCAACATTCTCTACCCCAATGGCGTGTAGAGGAAAATTATTTTACAAACTGAACAAACACCTGTATTATCCTGTCTTCATAATGATATTTCATAAAGGCGCTCGGACATTTATATTAATGCTACAAATTACGATCTTAACATGGACATTTTAATATCTTAAACAATACTATGCTGTCAAGGAAACGTATATACACTTGTAGAAACCATGTGTAACCAGTAACATTCATAAAACAGCGCAATTTTAGATTCGATATATGTGTTAAAAGAGGACAAAAAATATTTTTTCTTGCGAAAGATATTAATCTCCAAAAAACTTTCGGTCAGTGTTCCTCAGAGCACAAACCCCTTTTCTCCCTGTAAAACTGACGTGAATATTTTAAACAAGTAAATATAAATTTCAGTCAGACTGCGTTCGTATTCTCTGATAGTGAAACACATACAGGTAAATAGTAATTCGCACGTGTAAAGTACACAAAACTCCTTTTATATTTCTATATGACTGCAGTAGGTATTCCAGACGGCAGTTTGGGTTTCTAGCATAGTGGTAAATACTAATTCACACTTGTAAAGATCATAAAACCATTCTATCGAAAAAGGAAAGAGGAAGTTTTCAAATTATAATTGTAATATTTTGTGATTATAACCTTTATCAACATAATCAAACAATTCATTAGAGTAATGCTTGTTTCACTATTCAGTGCATACATACTTAACGGAGAATAACAAGTAACAAACGTCACAAGTTCGTCGTGGTGTGGTTAGTGTTCTCGTACACTGTTTGATATTTAACAGAAAAAGCCAAAATTTCCGTAAAACGCGAGTTCAGGGTTGTTAAGTCAGGAATGGAGAAAGAGGTAAACAAGCACATGCAAGTGTGGTTTCAAACAAAAAATAATTTATTTATTACGCAAATACTATGATATGTCATCCAAACTGGCTAGGCCTTTTTCTGGGGGGTGATGGTGCGCCAAATAGTAGGCCAAAAACAAAGACGCTGATTTAATTTTAATTCTAAACAAACAAAAAGCTGATAAAAGTTATGATAAATTAATTATATGATATAGCATGTCGAAATGAGATGTTATTGTTTTAACTACGGCATTGTTTATGAATCTTCATGCTATGGCTACAGGTTAAGGTGGTCTCAATTTTTTTTATTCACATCAAGAGAGCCCTAGACTAAAATAGTTTGGGAACCACTGCTCCAGTGAAACAAGGAAAGTAAGATATCCCATGAGTCCATAAGTTACATGTTTTAACCAATGGGCGGCACGAAATCTTAAGCCAAGCCAGTAGTACTTGTTTCTGTATTGTCTTTTCAATAGGTTACTTTTCAAAATTTCATAGAGAAACCCAGACTAGTTTCAGACTTAAAAACCAAGTTTGTAGTATTTATACTTTTTTACTTGTTCAGAATGATTAACACATCCGGTCAAAGAGAATATCAAAATTACACGCAGAAACTGCAGGAAATTTTAGAAAAATATTACATCAAAATATCTGAATCAAGATATATGTTAGTTGGAAAATATTGAAATTCATGACTGTTTCTGGGTGTGGCGTCAGGAAACAAGGGACTTGTCGTGTTCTACTCAATCGAACATTTTGTTCATTCATAAAGTAGCGTAGTTTTCCAACTGAGAATTGGGGAGAAAGCTCACTCTTGTCAAAGGTATTTATAGGTGTGTCTGTTTCTCAATCTTACTTTACATAATTTTATCTACAATTGTTTGTTGCCACTAATTGCGATAGCTTAAGCAAATGTGTTTTACTCGATTTAATGTTAATCATGTATTCTTTAATTTCAAAACCTAACACATGTAGGAGTGTATAATATAATCCTCTTTGCGGTATTTTTAACACTTACCAAAGGTAATGAAGAAAAACTAGAAACCGTTCGTGCAAAAAAAAAATAAGAACACGACAACGTATTCATATCACAAAATAAAATAAAATAATAAAAGGACTGTGGAACTGGAAACACAATAGGATAATTGTTTTCCATGTTCTTCATTTTATACATGGTATTAACTCCTGTAGTACAGTGGTAAGTCTACGGATTTACAATGCTAAAATCAGCGGTTCGATTCCTTTCGGTGGGCTCCGCAGATAGCTTGATGTGGCTTTGTCATAAGAAAAACACACACACACATGATATTAATATTCTTCGATTATGGTATGTGTGAAAATTTTTTTTATTTTAATATGGTTGTGTCATCTATACACATTGTAACGATTTTTAATTGGATTGAAGTATTTATACTTTAATGCTCATGTATTGTAATCCATAGTAATATATCCTTAATGAATTTAAATATTTTATATGAGTAAACGATCACAGTTTTTGTTTAATGTTTATTTTTCTGAGATAACGAACAGATAACGTGATACTTTCCTTCAATTCTAATAGTTACATGTGTTAAGATACAGGAATTTTTATATATTATTAGGATGACATTTCAATGTTTATAATTTAATTTTGAAAAAACAGCAACATGTTAGTAATAATTTTGTGTGGTGTAATTTTTCATTCCCTATCTTATTTAAAGTTAGGTTTTTCTTTATTATTGTTATTAGTCTGCTGTAGGTGTATATTAGCTTGTCTTATTGAGAATCTATATCTTTGATCGGAATGCCTTCTTGTACATTCTTCTGATAGGGAAAAAAAACTTATTCTCAGTATTTTGTTGCCACTTTCTTTTCAGCGAGAGATTTTCATTGTTTGGCAAGTGAAAAGACCCGTATTTTTCGAAATTCTAATATAACTGATGCAATAACTACGCAGTGGGTCTTCATGTGAGAAATATTTGTGTTGGTTGTGATTATTTGTTATTTCTGATAAAGTGTTAGACTTATTTTCATGCAAGTGTGTGTGTGTGTGTGTTTTCTTATATCAAAGCCACATTGAGCTATCTGCTGAGTCCATCAGGGGAAATCGAGCCCCTGATTTTATCGTTGTAAATTCGTAGACTTACCTCTGTGTATCTATTTTGAACACCTCTTTAGTTGAATTTCTTAGTATCGTGTCTATGCTAATGATTTTTTTGACATTTACTGATACAAAGTTTAAAATAACATACACTTGGTTTCGGATATTCACAGAAAGCTACACCAGGATTAGTTGTGCTAACCATTAGTAGCACCCACAAACAGTTCATGGGGTACTCTGTTCGACCGTCGCTCCTATAACTACCCTAGACCTCAAACTGTAGAGGACGACATTATTTTCAACAACGGGACAATAACCACAGAACCGTGGGACTATATTTTAGCGCTCTAAGCACACTGTTCACGTAACTTGTATTCATTTTCTTCGCTATTTAATTCATCTCGTTATCGCTAATCTTGTTGATGTTTAGTCTCTTATTACAGCTTATTTTGCTTTCATTATGATACTTGTGCTTGGTTTTATATTTCTGTTTTTAACGGTACACACCTACTTCTCTCTCTCTCTTTAACCATCCTCTGATACGAGCGGCAAACGATCGAAGTGCCTGCTCTAGTGTCTTTCCTGTCCAAGTTTTGATGTTACCTATCTATGATGTTCTCGGTCATCTTCTTCTCTGTTCTAGTGTCGTTCCTTGAATAATATCTTTCTCTAGGCAAAGCTCTGGCTTCCATACAACATAGCCAAAAAAGACAACTTGCGTCTTGTGATTTCCGGTAGAAATTCCTGCCGAACTTCTGCTTTTTTCAAAACTCAATCATTTGTTCTTTTCTTCGTCCACGAAACCCGCAAAATCTGTCTCAATCCTTTCATTTCAAATGCTTTTATTGTAAATGTCAAGTCTTCTACATGAGACAGTAAATCATTTTATTTTCCGTAAGTATTTTCGAAAATATCTATCTATGTATGTGTGCTTGTATGCATGTATATATATATACACACACACAAAAACGATAACAAGTATTAAATTTATATGAATATTATATCAAATTAATTTAAATAACATCATTTTGTTGTGGTCCAATATGAATTTCCACATAGAAGCTGCATAATAGTATTTGAACAATACCCTGTTTACTGCACACGGTTGCCATAGAAACTCTTCGCTCAGTATCAGAACTCAACAAACCTTCAAGATTACAAAATACAAATAGCACTCTAAGGAATCAATCTGATAGTGTTACTATACAAAAATAGTACCATAACTCATCAAAGCATTGGATTACAGCACATGAAAAGCACCAGAACTTATGAAACCATTGGATTACAACATACAAAGAGTACTATAACTTAACAAACCATCTGCGTTGCAACACACAAATACTACCAGAAATTATTATACCTACTAGGTTTTAATATATAAATAGTAATAGAACGTGTTAAACAGGTTGGATTATGACATACGATTAAATAGTATAAGACCTTATTAAACAAGTTAGGTTAGTTACACAATACAAATAATACCAGAATTATTATACCGGTTGAATTACACACACGTATCTGTGAGTGGAAAGTACCTAGACTCACACTTTCACATATGCTGAAATGGTGGGGGAAGTCCGACCACCTCTCTTGTAGCTCTTCCTCCTCCCAAAAAATTTAAGGTTGAAAACAGTCCCTCAGTTTATAAAATTGTAATAACAAGGTTGGAGAATTAGAAACGAACAACGCTGAAGTGAAAATGAAAGCGTTTAACTTCTACTACTAGTTCTACACCCTCACTGATCGGTAGGCTTAACTCACAAATAAAACTAAACAGTCACTTGTTAAATTTACCCTTGTATGTACGGCACAAAACCAAAATTGGATAACCAGCCTGCTAATCCAGAATCTGATCAATAAGACAACACGGTACCAACCAAACAAACTGTCTGACTAAATCTGTTGTTTTATATTATTATTGCTATACACTTTCCAAACATTCTATGAAAATATGAGACGCCAAAGTTCTCATCACGTCTCGTCTATCTACATATACAGGATACTTTTAGGAGGTGCACGTAGATCAATGTAGTGGGTAACTCCCTTTAGCAAATAATGCGAAACTCAAACGTCTGAATTAAAATATTAAAATAGAATTTACGAAAGTACTTTTAATTCTGATAGCATAGCATACTCTTTAGGTATCTCTCATTAAATATCGTGATCGCTAACAGTATAGCTTGGCTTAATCAATCATTTTGACATATTAAGATCATAGTTAAGAGTTTATATTCAGTTATTTGACTCAGTAAAGTCACTTAATTACATTATCAGGTAAAAATAAATGATGTTAAATAAATATATTTTAGAATTCGTTGTACGTTCAGCCTGAAAAATCTAGTTTTAAACGTTCATGTTGTTTTATGAATCTGTATTTTTATTATATTTTTATGTTGAACGACAATTTAAGTTGAGCGTTAGGTTTCTTATCTTGCTTTGACGCACACAAATTTTCTCCAAGAATTATGCGCCATCTGCATGAAAACGATTAAATCTTGATGAAACTTTGTAGAATGGATGGCAACTGCCTGTTGTGGAGACACAAGTGTAGACGACGTTTCGAAAGTCTTTCGCCTTTAGTCTTCAAGTCGCCGCCCATTCTACAAAGTTTCATCATGAATACTCTGCCTAAACAATCTGTCAAAAAATTATTAAATCTTGCTTCTTTACGCATACTCAAACTGCAACAGGCACATTACCTGGGCTTTTATTCTGCACTTAGGATATAAAAATAGTAGATGTAATGGTAAGAATACATGTTGTTTTGATGATTTTTAATGGTTCGTTTCCAACAAAGAACATGTATTATCAGCGCAAGCACCACATGTTTTTCACTCTTTTTCAGAACAATTATTCTGCTCTAATCATGTTTTACCTACTAATATGCATTTATGTCAGAACAAAACTGGAAACAAATATTTCAAACAGGACAAAGTGCTCACCATCTCTAAAATAAACAGTCCTTTAGTGGTAACGTCTAAGTTATGTCGTTCTTGTCAAAACGTTTCTTGCTTTTCCTATCCTTCTAATAAATAATACCAAAAATCGACACTAGATATTGTGAATGCACAAAATGTACAGTTCTATGGTTTGTTTTCTTCTTTCAAATAGTGTTTTATAACATTAAAAAGTGAATGTAATTCTAGGCAGAAAATTATGTATATTAATAAACACTCCTAATACTTCCACAGTGTCATCAGTTACGTATAACAAAAAACACTTTACCCTCTCGTTTAAAAAATGTAATGTCACTGTACTAAGAATAATTCTGAAATATGATAATGGGAAGTGTATATTAGTAAGACTACAAATGTTTGTGTTCTTATTTAGGATTATCAAACGTTTGGTGTAATAAACCCTAACACACAGTGACGTGTGTAAACTATACTCCGGTTTTCGAACTTAATTTCATGGCAGCTACTTCTTGGAAGTTTCCGACTCTGCCTTAGCAACAGTGTTGTTAAGAAACATAAAGTAAGACGCCACAAATCGCAAGACTATAATGTTGTTTTGTAGGTTGATGCCAATTCTCGAATTTTTAAGCTGTGTCTCCCCCCCCCTCTCCCCGAAACAAAAACGGAATATATTTTTTTTAATTTTCATTTTTTTACCACGATTCAAGTATGCCAAGTTATTTTATTTTTAGGTCTGTCTAGACTACAGGTGACTAGTTTGTGTTTGTTTTCTTACAACAAAGCCACATTGGGATATCTGCTGAGTCCACCGAGAGACAGATGATTCTGAAAATGTGAGCACAAAATTATATAAATAAACGTGTACGTACGTTCATTGTTGTCGGGTGACCGTTAGATTCAAGTTAGTTTTATTTATATTAATTTTACATTAGATTGAGTGTGTGTATTAATAATATTATTGATAACCCTAGATAAGTTATATTTCTGATGTTTGATAACTGTTTTCTTTAGTGCTTAGTAATTAAGGGCATCCTTTTTACTTTAAGAATATCTGGATAAGCCGGTTCTGCTATGTTGTTTGACTAATAAATAAACACATTTTAAATACTAGCTATAAGTGAAGATCTTCACCATCCTGACATTACGAAATATATTAGGTATGAAATCAAGAGGCTGAACCTTGTTTGTATTTGTAACATATATGTGCATATATATGTACTTGAAATAAAAGGTTGAATATCATTTTTTTCATTGTCTAGCCTAATCCACCATTCGACTCGCTGCATGTCACCGATTTATATCGATTTTGAGGAAATCCACCGTTTCATGTGATAAAAATGACAATTAAAATCATTCTACATATAAGATGCAGTCCAACACTACAAAAAGCTTAGTCCTGTTTTTCTTTCTCGATTTGTTCTTCTTCAGGGTTACAGATGAGGGACAGAATTACCTAAAACTGATATAACTCAGTGACAAGTGGTGAACTGAAAGATAGAATGGAATTCATATTTATTTTAAGTATAGTATAAAGTTTGTCTGCTAAAAGTTTAAAACAGAATATTGGCATTAGTGCTTGCTAATACTAGGAATATATAATTTCAGTACCCTAAATTCGTGTCCATGAAATAATATTAAGAGAAAGACAAGGGTAAAGAATATTTCTCAGCTTCTAAAATTTCGATTTCTGTTATAACAGGTTATGTCGTTTTTGAGTAGCAAGTAATTTTGTGAAGTTAAAGCAATAATTGCACAATATATATTTCTTTTATAACATCAGGAATAAATGCAGTAAATTTTTAAAGACAATACTTACTGCAACATTTATTCGGTTTAAAGATTACAATTTCTAAATAAATATACATTGATTATACAGAAGTAAATTACTGAATAACAAGACAAACATCTCGATAAAATAGTCATGCAAATCTGTAGAGTTTGAAAATGACTTAAAACTTAGTTTAAAGTTAAATATAAAACTATTTGTGAATGATCTACATGGATACTATATTATATTCAATTCAGAAAATTTTCAAACTGTGCAAAAACACTTAGATTCACCTTTAAATTTACATTTGATTTGATATTGAAATTTCACCAAGTACATTTCAAAGTTAATTATGTTTTGTGTTTTATTATTATTATCAAGAAGCAGCTGTTGTTTTAATCACTCAGAATAAGTTTCATTGAAATTTTTCAAATTTAAAAACTTCTGCCACTTTTTCTCTCCAGTAATCTTTATCGTTAACTTGAAACTTCAGTTTATTTTACTTAGTTTACAGTAATAAGTTTTGTTATTTAAAGTATATTGTATTATCATGTTTTGACCGTAACTAAGGGGAGTAGGTATACGATAAAATTATGAAAATTGTTTTCAGTAATTATGTATTTATATCAAATATAAGTATTTTACAAACGACAAAATTCTCAAAACTCAAAAAGAAAGTTAAATTTAAGTTAATAATTAGACAAGTGATTTTAGAATGTTGACTAAATAGAGATATAATTGTATTATGCTCTCTCATCACTATACTTCTATCTCCTTTTTTTCTAGAACTAAAAATTGTATTAATAGAACCAACGTGCTTAAAGAAAAGGAGTAGTCAAACAACGAATATCCTTGAAAACAAAACAAACAGTTGATGAAATCACTAAGAATGATTATGTGATAAATATCTCAAAGTCCCAGATTCTAAAACCTTGGGAAAAATGTATGTACAAACTGTAAAATATATGAAAAATAACATATACACATTTTTCCCCAAGTGCATGCATGATCCAAGTGACCATTCTAAATTTAACTCCTGGAAAGCATTTATCATACAATACAAATGAATAATGCAAGAAAAGAAACCACGCAGAGTAAAGCTACCACAAAATATCATAAAATAAACGAAACATAAACGACTTTAACAAATTCTTAAACATTGTTTAACTTTCAAAGTTAAACCCTTTAGCTGTGAATGAAAATGACAAGTAATACCCTTTAATAAAGATCAAACATAACACAACAAAATTAAGATATAGGGAAAAAAAGCCTTTGCACAAAAATAAGAAATTTTTACCAATGAATTGAAAATGGAACAACATGAAAGCAAATCGTTTATGTCAGGTAACATCTAAACAATCAACAAAGGATGTAAATAAGTCACCTGCAAAATTATATGAAATGAAAAGACAAAACAAAACCCTTCATAAACAATAAGACAAAAAGGTATATACTTGTGTATATATATGCACGATATGTTACTGTGAAGTATGAATTAACTCAAAAGAAATAGATACATTCAGTTCACAACACACACATATATATAATAAAATTACTTGTTGAAGGAGCATGAAGTAGATAACGTGTCCCTTCACCTGTTCCAACAACGGAAATTTTGTGGTTAAGTTTTCCAACCAATTGACGGGTATGAAACTGAGAAACATTGTTCTTTTCCACTTTCGGTAGAAATTACTTCTTATTCTGTAACAGTGGCGGGAATACTCTCCAACGGTTTTTCTTGTCTCGTGTTCTCAACATACGATTGTACGTTACCAATTTGAGTGATTAAAACAGGCGATTCCACTTCTACTCCTGTATAGATACCATTAATACGTTTCCACACAATCGGACCTTTTAGAGTGAAACCTAGTGCGATTAGTTTGACCTTAATTTGATTATCCGTTATGTATTCTTGTACTTAGAATAATGAAACAGTTACAATTTTTTTAGCGACACCAAGTACATCACAAACCTGACCGTTAATAACAACACCATCATCCAGAGCTGAATCAGCATCACTCTGCAAAACAAACGTAACTTCTAATCCTCCAGGTCTTGAAATGATTGCTGAGATTGATGCATCACCATATTCTGCAGATATCTGCCGAAATACATCACCGTAGTCGATATTATCAAGACACAAAAAAACAGAACGCTTCATACACGATTTCATATCACCCCTCATTATGTCACCTTCCACCCCTACAGGGAAGACATAATGGTCCGCGCAAAAAACAAATCTTAATATTAAATTTAACAGCAAATAATTTAACTTAACTAACTTAAAATAACAACTATAGAATATAATTTGCAACAAGACTCAAAGGAAAGAAAACTAAATTTTAAAAGCTTCAGAAATGTAGACGCGGAGCTCACGCAAAACACGTTTTCACTGAACAACGAGAAACTGGAAGTGCCTTCTTGTGGTCTATATATTTATTTTCAACACCAACAAAAACAGCTTTTCTGTCTGACGAAAGGCGTTTGTTTGAAATGTTGCATAAAATAAAGTAGAAAAAGAATTCATTTACGTGCGTCAGGTTATTCTTGGTTTATATTTATCAATTTTTTCTCTTTATGTATTGCGGAAAAACACTCGTTTAAAAAACACAAAAACATATCCAAGTATTGTTACCTGAATATTTTCTGCGACTGTAGTTGGACATGTACTTAGTGGTTAATCAACTTTCAAATAATGACGTCAATAATGATTATACTATAATAGTATCTTAACAACATTAACGTAAGGAAAAGAATTTCAAAAATTTAGTCAAGTACTAAGACGCCTAACAGATTTTGATATTTCATCTTAGAAACACAGAAGTGAGATATAATAAAGGAATTATTTTTAAAATGTGTTTTTTGACTTAATTATATTTGCTATTAAAACCCAAACTCAAATGTATGAAAAGCTATTTTGTCTTCTAAAGATGTAAAAAACACGTACTATTATATCCAGAAACAAAATAATATAGTAGTTTCTTGTATACCACCTATTTCCAAGCGAAAAACTCAATCACTGCCTCTGTTAGTTACGCTTGGACAGATCAAAGAGGTACGATTTTATCTGTAGGTGATAAAATCATAGTGTAAGACTCTACAAATGACCTTTTAATTTGGTTTGATCGAGTTTTTGATAATGGCCATTTTCAATGTAATGCTGTATGTCAGAAAGAAAATTTGTTGAAATGAAACCAACAAAAAATCGTTGTACTGATTCATGATAACGAGCAATCCATTTAAGGAAAATGTATTCTAAAGACGGGTGGTATTGGTATTAACACTTTAATTAAAATGAAGTACAGTTTCACTTCCTCTTCCCTCCAAAGTATGTTATGGGTTACTGAATTATGTTACCATAATTAAAAGTGTTGTATCTCTTCGCTCCAAGACAAACAATTACAACCATTTTATAACATTGGAACGTTTTTCATAATATTTTACACATAGTTTCTAGTGTTTTGTGTTAATTTGGGTGAAAATATTCAAATTATGTAAAGATGTTGACCATAAGTGTAAAACAGACATAAGACTGGAAGATGTTATTAAGTGGTGGTGTAATATAGACATTCTAACTTGATACAGTTATCTAATTGATTGTTTGTTTGTTTTTTGAATTTCGCACAAAGCTACTCGAGGGCTATCTGTGCTAGCCGTCCCTAATTTAGCAGTGTGAGACTAGAGGGAAGGCAGCTAGTCATCACCACCCACCGCCAACTCTTGGGCTACTCTTTTACCAACGAATAGTGGGATTGACCGTCACATTATAACGCCCCCACGGCTGAAAGGGCGAGCATGTTTGGCGTGACTGGGATGCGAACCCGCGACCCTCAGATTACGAGTCGCACGCCTTAACACGCTTGGCCATGCCAGGCATCTAATTGATAATTTAGATTTGTAAATATTACAATTACTTGCAATTTAAAAGAAAACTATTCTTAAACAAAAAAAAATGATCAGAGAATTTGGCTTATCGCCTATAAAACTTCCTGTGCAAACTTTTTTAACTATTTTCATTAAGAGTGTTAATTTGGTACTTTTTACAGTTTTATTTAATTTTTTATTCAGTTTATTTGTCACCACAACACATCATCAACTGTCCTTGTGAGATACACGTTAAGTAAAATCATGGCTGTAAGTTGTGAATAAGGATTTACTTTGATTTTTATTCTTTTCATCTATTCATGTAAAAAATATGAAGAACATAATCTGTTTTGTAAAAATATATCTTTATAGTAATTTAATGAGAAAACTCTAGGTAAACTAGAAATACATTTGGAATTATCTCAACTTTAACGCTTTTACTGAAACGAAGTGTTTTTGCTAGTTTATTTTAAGTATATTTTTCACGGGACGATAATTAAAAACTAGCTTCGACTTTGAATTTTCTTACACAGAGTCACAAAGCATTGGAAAAGATGGACAGAATATGTTTTATTATAATATGCGAAGTAAGCAATGTATGCAATGAGATTTTTGTAAATTTCAATTAGAACAGTGGTTCTTAACCTGGGTTCAATCGAACCTCAGGGGTTCGGTGAGTCAGTCAAGAGGTTCGGCGGAGATTCCGTTCACCCCACTCGTATGATTTGTGACGTCATGCTCCACTTGGCTATCATTGGCTGCGGCTGATCACGTCACATCACATTTCAAACATTAATAACACGTGCATAAAATAAGGTAAACTAGGTGTATTTTCTTTGGTAGTTATAACTTTGTATACAATCCGTGTAACTCGTCTGTATTAAACATCTTCTAACCCAATGGTTCTTAACCTAGGTTCAATCGAACCCCAGGGGTTCGGTGAATTAGTCTCAGAAGTTCGACGGAGATCTAGACAAACACACTGTGTGTGTGTCCGTTCCGTTCACCCCACTCGTATAATTCGTGACGTCATGCTCCACTTGGCCATCACTGGCTGCAGCTGAACAAGTCACATCACTTGGCCTTAATATCTGTACTGCAGGAAACTTCTTGCACTTAGCAGTTGACTTGTGACTGTAGTGATCGTGTGTCATTTGTGATTTTTTTTTCATAATCTTTCAATCCCTTCATACTAACTATGTCAAGCAAAAACAGAAAGATGTCGGACGAATACGTACAATATGGATTCACGTGTATAACGGAACATGATGGGAGTCAGCGTCCTCAATGCATGATTTGCAATGCCAAGTTGAGAAATTCTAGAATAGCACCGGCAAAACTAAGAGAGCACTCCCTAAAGCTCCATGGAGAAGGGAAAGACAAGAGCACAACGTTGCTGAATTCAAGGTAAAGAGAGCCAGGTTCGATTAAAAGGCTACTTTGCCTGTTCTTGGCTTTGTACCTATCGACAAACCGATCCTCACAGGATCGCACGAAGTTGCGTACTTGATCGCAAAGCAGAGCAAACCACACACCATTGGTGAAGCACTCATAAAACCAGTTGCGTTAAAGATGGCGAATATCATGCTGGGAAAAGCTTCTGAAAATAAGTTATCCCAAATTCGTCTTTCAAATAACACCATCAGCAGCAGAATAGATGACATCTTGTCTCAAGTAATTGCAGATCTGATTTCAAGCCCAGCAAAATTCAGCCTTCAACTCGAAGAGACCACGAGTCTAAGCCAGCTTGTCGTATTCGTGCGCTATGTAAAGAACGATGAGATAAAAGAAGATTTTTTATTTTGTAAGCTTCTTACAACAACAACTAAGGCAGCTGACGTAAAGAAACTTGTGGATGACTTCTTCAGAGACAACGATCATTCGTGGGATATGGTTTCTGAAGTTTGTTCGGACGCAGCTCCAGTCATGCTGGGACAAAACTCTGGTTTTGGTGCGCTGGTGAAAGCCGATGCACCACACATCATTGTAACGCACTGTGTTCTGCACAGGCATGCGCTGGCAACAAAAACCTTGCCTTCAAAACTGACAGAAGTATTAAAAATTGTAATGGAATGTGTGAACTTTGTGCGAAATAGTGCCCTGAAGCACAGCATCTTCAAAGAGATGTGTAATGAAATGGGATCTGAATTCGAGGTACTTCTGTACCATTCTAACGTTCGATGGTTATCCCGGAAGAAGGTGTTGAATCATGTTTTTGCCATGCGTGTGGAATTAGCCTTGTTTTTGCGAGAGCACCAACGTTGTCATGTAGATGGCTTTGAAAAATCTGAGTTCATTCTCATTTTAGCGTACATGGCCGATATCTTCAATGCTCTCAATTATCTCAATCAACAGATGCAGGGCGGTGGAGTCACCATCATCGAAGCGGAAGAAAACCTGAAGGCTTTTCAAAAAAAAGCTACCGTTATGGAAACGACGAACAGAGAATGATAACTTTGCAAACTTTTTGCTGCTGGACGACTGTATAAGAAAGATCGAAGATGTGTCTGAAATCAGAGACATTTCGTTACCCGGGGAACTGAAGCAAGCAATTGCCATGCACTTGGATGAGCTCGCAAAGATTCTCGACGGATGCTTCCCTACCAGAGAGTCATAATCAGCATGGGTGAGACAGTCGTTCACGTTTCGTGTTGCGACAGCAAATGTGAATGACGAATACCTCGACGAAATCATTGAACTTCAGCAGAGCCAGGTTCAACAGCAACTTTCCAGGACAACGACGCTTTCAACGTTTCGATGTCACCAAATCATAACCTACCCTCTTATTGCTAAGAAAGTCCTTGAGATACTCATACCGTTTGTTACAACGTATCTTTGCGAGCAATACTTTTCGAGGATGGTAGACATAAAAACGAAGAAGAGGAAAATACTTTGTTGCGAAAGTGATATGAGAGTGGCACTTGTCAAGGTTAAGCCACGCATTTCTGAACTTGTCTCTGAAAGGCAACAACAAACGTCACATTGATTTGCAGCAAATATTCATTGAGTTATGTTTTTGTGTGAAATTCATGTTTTGTTGGTTGTGTTCTTTGAACTCAGTGATATTGTGTGCAACTGATGCATGGTTGATTTTGTGCACTAATAAAATATCTGTTAATATTTTGAATTTGAAAAAATAATATTTACGAAGGGTTCAGTGAATACAAGTTCGAAACTTCCGGGGTTCAGTACCTCCAACAAGGTTAAGAACCACTGAATTAGAAGGAAATATTACAAGAAAAACACCTGTATTAATTACGACACGAAATAAAAGTTCACCAGTTAGGTAAAATTTCTACGAGACTTACAAATTAATATAATGCTTGGTGTTATTTAGTGGCTAGCGTTGGGGTCACTAATTGATGGTCTCATGTTCGAGCCACAGTGTGTCGCTGAACACGTTTCATGCTTTTAATTACAGGGTGTTATAACTAACTTCATTGGTGTCGTTTTCCGGTTAAGAATGCTACATAAGAGTGGTAACTACTGCTGATAGTTATCCTTATCTTTTTAACAGCTGTAAATAAAAAATAGTTGTGCCTGAAACTGAGGAAGGATTTGAATTAGATGTTCACACATCTGTCGTATAATGTGCCGTTTCTTCAGCATTTGTTTTGGAAACATTACTTCGGATATTTTAACAGCTATCTGTTAAGAAAAGTTTTCATTATTATTTTCCTCACAACCATCGCCAGTATCTAGTGTTGTGAGAATACTACTTCGAACACTTCCACGCCTGTTCTCTCTCTACTTGAAGTTAGGGTTGTCCATGTTATTATATTTTAGTCACGATGTTTTTATCAGCCTACTTTTTTCTCTTGTATTCAGATCTTCGTTGCATCAAGTTTTAGAATAAATGTACGTATATTATGCCATAAACACAAACAAAACATAACAAAAATCATTGATAAGTGCATTATGGGAAATACCATACGTCAAACTCTTGGCTCCTCTTTTATCAATGAAAAGGGGGTCGAAGGCCCTCACCACCTGGTCATTCCTACATTACAAGTTTAGTTGGACCCAGTTGTCATTGGTTTTTCTTTCCGGATATCACAAAGTGAAGGCAGCTGTAAATTTGAGTTGAACGTAAATTATATTCATAAATTTCATTAGCGCTAAAAATAACATTAATAGCCGTGGTTCTCTTTTTTCATACTTACCGAAGGATCCTTAGATTATAAAAATGTGTTTGTTTTATCCTTACAATTAAACCACATTGGGCTATCTTCTGAGTACACTGTAGAGACTCAAACCGCTGATTTGAACGTTGTAAATCTGAAGCCTTACCGTTTTATCAGCGGGTGAGAGTAAAAATGACAACCCATTATTGATGTGTTACAAGAACAGATTAGTATGTACAGTAAATGCTACTATGAGAAAATATTACAAACTACGAACGTGATACTTAGAGATGAAATAAGTTTAAGGTATTGATTTGAATTTTGCGCAAAGCTACTCGAGGGCTATCTGCGCTATCCTTCCCTAATATAGCAGTGTAAGACAAGAGGGAAGGCAGATTGTTATTACCACCCACCGCCAATTCTTGGGCTACTCTTTTACCGTCGAATAGTGCGATTAATTATCACATTATACCGCTTCCTCTTTCCCGGCTGAAAGGGCAAGCACGTTTGATGTGACGGATATCCGAACCCTTGGCCATATAATTACGAGTTGAGTGCCTTAACCATTTGACCATACCGGACGTTTTACTATGAATCTGCAACAACAATAAAACATACAAATACCGTTTTTAATCCAAACATAAAAATGTCAAATAAATACACATACTGGCCAAATGTACACTTTTCATACAGTCCATGTATAAACAAAGTACATTACAAATATTAAAAAAATAACTAGTCAGTATATTTTCCTTTTTAAATTAATATGTTATTCTAATTATACTTTTGTTGTTATTATAATAAAAATGCAATTTATTTATGCTATAACATCACACTTTTACTTACTTTTTCATATCTATAAGTTAGAAACTTTTCACAGTTCCTGGTGGCTGTACGTAACCAGTTTTTCTGCTCTCTTACTACTATCTATTTAAAAAGGCAACAAACGTTAATTGAATGATCGATATTTTGACATGAAGCACAAATTTACACAACTGGTTATCTTTGCTCTGCCCACTTGTTTGTTTGTTTGTTTTGGAATTTCGCACAAAGCTACTCGAGGGCTATCTGTGCTAGCCGTCCCTAATTTAGCAGTGTAAGACTAGAGGGAAGGCAGCTAGTCATCACCACCCACCGCCAACTCTTGGGCTACTCTTTTACCAACGAATAGTGGGATTGACCGTCACATTATAACGCCCCCACGGCTGAGAGGGCGAGCATGTTTGGCGCGACTCGGAAGCGAACTCGCGACCGTCAGATTACGAGTCGCACGCCTTAACGTGCTTGGCCATGCCGGGCCATGTTTAATGTATAATACTGTATAAACTAAAACACAAACTATATTCTTGTCTTTCTATTGATATTTTTAGAAATCTTTAACTTGATATTGTTTCTTGCTGACTATTAAACACATATTTGTGTTTAATAATATTGAACACACCTTACAATAACAATGTAAAATTAGAGGCTTGAGAAGGATACTGATACATTTATTAATAAACCTTTTAAATATACTGTTACACTATACACACCCTAGCTCATAAAATACTGGATTAGCTTTCATTCAACTTTTCTACACTATGTTTTTATTACTGTTTCAGATAAAGCCTATGTTTTACATCTGAATAACAACAGGAGAAAATAAACATTGATACATCATACTGAAGATATTTCAATACATAAATAAACGAATAATGAATTCAATATAAGCTAAACATGTGAGATTTCACTTTGTTGGTTCAGAAAAATTATTTTACTTTTCAGTGTTTTGATATATCGAGATGTTGAAGATGTATTTGTTTTGCCTTTGATTTTAAATTGTTTCAGAAATCTTTTTGCGGTTGTTTTGAAAAAGAGGAACGACTAGTTAGATTGGTTTTTAATTTCATACTTTGTTTTGGATGCTGGCAAAGAAAATCTGCTATTGCTGTAAGTCTGGAAAGAGAAGATTGAAGTGAAGGATTTTTTGTCTCAGGTTCTACAGATAAAGTATTTGTATTATTTTTCAACTTTGATGTTAAAGTACTTGAGAAATATTTCTGCGGTTGTTTTAGAGAAGAGGTGTAACTGAAGTTAGGTTGTTTTTCAATTGGATGCTGACAAAGAAAATCTGCAATTGCTGTAAGTCTAGAAAGGGTAGATTGAAGTGTCTTTGTATCCGATTCTGTAAGTAAAGTAGATGTTTTTGAATAATTCTTCTCGACACTTTTTTTAGTTTTAGAAAATTGATCAATTTCACTTTTTGTAATCTCTCTCGAAATCAATGGATTTTTGTTATCCTAATGAAATAAACACAAAAATATATTAATAATATATTTGTCTGAAACATAATCGGTCACATAAAATAAGTAATATCTTTATTTAACAGAAAAACATTCGTAATTAAGTAGCTCAGATGTATTAACAGTGATGTGAGAAATACATTAAACTCATCTCATCTTTAAGTATCAGATGTGTGGTTTTTATTATTTTATTCTAGCAATATTTAATGTAAATATTAATCGTTCTTGATATAAAAGTATTGTGGTTTGTTATTTTAATAATATAAAGAAATGTTGACGGTATTGAAATACATAACAAATGTAAATAACGTCAAATTATTTCCAGCGCTTATGAAAATTTATCGATAGAAGTTTATGTTCATCTTATATTGACAGCTAACTTCACTTTGTGTACGTGACAACCGAATAGCGAAATCGTTGACCAACTAGTCCACCAGAATTTGTAATGCAGAAAGGACATAATAGAAACTTTAGCTACTAAGTTAATGTTCATATATCTCAGACTGTAAAACAAGTTCATATTATTTATTTATTATTGAAATATCAAAAATATCTTACATATCGTGCGGTGATGAACAATTTCCTCAAGGTCTTTTGTTTTTTATTTCACCTAAGGATATCAATACTAATCTTCTCTAATTTAGCAGTGAAAGAATAGAGGAAAAACCCCTAGTTATCATCACCAACCGTCAACTCTTGGGCTTATCTTTTACAAACAAATAGTGGAATTGTCCGTCAAATGTTAACACCCCGATAACTGGAAGGAGACGGGAATTCGAATCCCCGCATCTCACATTGCGAGTCGAGCACCTCAATCATCTGGCCATGTTAGACCTACCTTAAGGTTGTAAAGTCAAACTTAAACTTAATTTAATAATAAAATGTAATAAAACACTCTTAAACATCACAGATAAATACGTTGATAAAGTAATTCTTTAAAGTCAGACTTGAAGCAAATTTGTATCTCATTCACAACAATGATTTGTCATTCGATAACGGTGGTATTGAGTCTGCATATTCAAATTAGAATATAAATTAAATATTTATTCAAGTGTAAGCACAATTGTTGTAAAGTACGTCTTTTCCGGGATTCACTCTGTAGTCAATGTATATTTTGTATCAGTAGATTTATTGTTTAATTAGTTACATATTTAGATTATTGTTTAGGTCAATTTGATGTAATCACTTGTCAAATGTGCCTTAGCAGATAGAGTGAACCCACAGTTCGAATTTCGTTACTGCGAATTTATTCTCTAGATTTTTCGTCTATGAGTGCGTTATAAGAGTGACAATAAAGTCCCATAATTCGATTATAGTAGTTCAAGTATTTGTGACTCGTGTGTTGGTTAGCTGCTTTCAATCTAACGACGAGGGGTACAGATAGCTTTTGTTTCGGTTTTATTGTGTTTGTTGTTGTTGAATTTAATACAAGTCTAGGGTTACCTTCACTATCCATCCCCTAAATTTCAAGTGACACACAAGACACAGGTTGCTCGTTATTAATGAATAGTGAGATTGATCGTCACAGTATAATACCTATAAGACTGTAATGACAGTCACGATCGATGACGAAATTCGATCTCGCGACTGTATGTTTCAAGTTTTTTTTTCTCCAATACCTCAGTGTTTAATCTGAAGGCTTATAACACTAAAAACCGGATTTCATTTAGATAGCCCATTGCGTAGATTTATACTTCACATTAAACCAAAAAACAACCTAAATTTTTGCACTCATTCCATAATTACTTAATAGGATCTTGAACTAAATTTGTTAACACTCACGTCACAAATTTCTGATAACTTTTTCGTTGTGGAACCTCTTGTAGTTTTTTCTACATCTTCATGTTTTAAACTAGAATCTCCAACTGGTGAATATTTTATATAATTGAAGTTTCTTTCTCTCCCTGAAATTCTGTTTTTACAACATAGTAATAACTTGAGACTTCTTCGTTTACGAATTATAATACTGAAAAAAAAGAAGAATTTAATTTTGATAAACAAGTCTATATCTATAAGTATCAGTATATTTGTATCAAAGGTAATATGAGCTAACAGATAAACAGCAGCAATCTTAATGTAATCTGCCTGACTTCAACATCATTATAAATATTACAGTAGTATATTAGTACAATGACTAATTAACACGTTTCATGATAAGATTCTTAATTGCTTTAAGCAACATCGCAAAGCTCCAATCTTAGAGAACAATTTTAAATTATATTATAGATTAGGAGATGAAATAAAAATGAAAATATTAATTGTATATTAAATGAGTTAACTGGTGAGTAAATATCTCTGACGAATACTGACAATTATCAGTTGAATCTAAATTGTTTTACCCATTGTTAGTACTAGTTAAAAATTCGTGTTTTATTACACCACACCTCCCTTAGTCATAAGACTCGTAAGTACCATTTAAAATTTACTTTATAAGATATCAATTTCAAAATGTTGATAATAAACCATACAGATATAAACTTAGATATAAACATGAGGATTAATAACAGTACAGTCAGGAATTCGACCCTATTGAATGCCTCTGTACCTAACAATAAACAAATTACACCAACAAATATATTATGCTTACCGTAATAAAAGTATTAGAAGTGGTATACCCACCGTGACAAACACAATTGGAGGCGTAAATAGCTTTTCTATCATGGGTGCTGAAATTAAAACAATATTATTATTGTTTAACATTGATATTGTTTCTCAATAAATATATTGAGACCGCACCAGTTGCGTAATATTTAACCTGTGAAAAATATTGAAAAAATATTTAATTTCAACTCATTAAAAATTTCGATACTTGTTACTAAAACGAACAAAGGAGAATGAAGCACCGAAATCATTTGTTATAAACCTAGTCGTAACTTAAGTTACAGAAGATGTCTCTATTAAATGATTTATATAGCTTTGTTTTTTAAATAAATGTGTCGAAAAGAACCCTATGTATACAGATCATTGTACAAACGTTTATATAAATACTCATGTATGGAGTTTTATTAAAGTTCGTTACATGTCAAATCATAGACGTTGGGAATATGTTTCAAAGAGTAGCTGTACAATTTTTACTCGATTGAGTTTATATTTTCTGATTCAATTTTGTCCGAATTAAAATTGAAAATCTGTCCAAGTGGGTATATGTATTACAAGCTAGAGGGGCTGCTCCCTCCGGTCTCCTGCTCTTACACTTGTGTGCAAAATAGTTGAGATTAATCTTAATAACACGAGAACAGTAATGGAAGTCCAGTGCTCGATATTACTTCCATATGCTCCGATCGTACTCAGTTTCATTACCATTATTAATAACTGCTGATTAGATCAGTTTTTGACCAGTCACACTTTTCAAATTGTACACAGACTATTCTCTGTATATCGGTTTCTAATACCAATTTTAAAATGACTAAATGAATAAATGTCCATTGTATAGTTTCACTGTGGACATTGAAGATATACTGTGATTCCCGATGCTTCAAACAATTTTCAAATGAAAACAGTTGCTGATTTGTAAACTGTTAGCTTCTAATCCTTTGTCAGCTCAAATTATTGTTTAGTACTCTTTAAACAATAAAACAATGTGTTCAGCTTCATCACAATACCGTTGTTGTTTTTCAGTTATTTCTTCTATTCACTAATCATAATAGATGATGAAGTTGCTCAGGATAGATTCGAGCCTCTTATAGTCCTAACTTGTCGAATTCTTAAGTCTTTTCTGTTTATTGGAAAACTGAGCCCCCTTTTAAAGCAGTGTCTTCACTTCTACGTAGTTGTCAACCATGGTATAAGAATATTTTTATTTCGAAACTTTTTTTTTTGTAATAATTCAGATACAAGATGCTAAGCATGTGGCCTAATGTGCCGTAACTTGCAAATACAACAACACGCTACTGTATTTTACATTCTGTATTGTGAGAGCGTATAATTCAGATCTTTAGGGATATCAAAGAATAAAATTATTACAAATAATTTGTCTAAATAATAGAAATTGTATAAACTTGGTATAAAGTTCATAACGTATGTTGCTTTCCTCTCTTTATAAGAAGTAGATAATATTAAACTACATAAATAACATTACTTGTTAATGATACTGACTAGAAGTTCTAAAGTTATTTGAGAGTTAAGCACTTGCAGCAGTAGAATTGTTAAATATAACTGAGATAAAGTCGTTCATAGAGCGATTATAAGTATCTGATAAAACTTACGTTTACATGCATCCCGTGAAAAGGCTCCAGGGTTTGTAAATCGTCTTTCTGGGCAAGCCGAACATTTGTAGGATCCAAAATAATCACTGTAATGGTCCTTGGGACAGGGAACACACTCTTCTTGGTTTTTGCTTCTGAACTGTCCAGGAGGGCATGGAACTCAAAGAAAGGAATAATTTTTAACTTATGTATTTAACCATGTTCTAAACACAAAAACTTTATAAAATAAAGAGAATTAAATCGTGTAACAGAATCAACACAAGCTCTTAAACATTGAGTTTTATATATAAATATTTTATAGTATTTATAAGTTTTCTGTAAGAGCTGCTTTGTTGATATATTTCCCAAACAATTCATCAGGTGCATCGAACGAATAAAAGAAAATAGTGAAGAGCAACTTGAAATAACGTGTATGTGTATATATATATATGTATATATACTTTTCATGTATTCTAATTCGATTTATTCTTGTTAACTTGAAAATATTATATAAAAACACACAAACATAAATGTTTGTTTTTTTTTGGTTTTGGAATTTCGCACAAAGCTACTCGAGGGCTATCTGTGCTAGCCGTCCCTAATTTAGCAGTGTAAGACTAGAGGGAAGGTAGCTAGTCATCACCACCCACCGCCAACTCTTGGGCTACTCTTTTACCAACGAATAGGGGGATTGACCGTCACATTATACGACCCCACGGCTGGGAGGGCGAGCATGTTTAGCGCGACGCGGGCGCGAACCCGCACCCCTCAGATTACGAGTCGCACGCCTTATGCGCTTGGCCATGCCAGGCCAAACATAAATGAAAAGTATTGGTTTCGTATCTTAAACAACAGTTTCCACAATAAGGCACTCTCTGATAAGTTCCTTAAAAATGAAAACATTTTCCAAGATTTTTCATGTAAAAGGTTTAAATATGTTTTAAATTTACTTTGTGTTAAAATATGAAACATTTAGTATGGTTTAAGATTTGCTAATTAATAAAATAATATTCATAATTTAGTTTGTTCGGTATTAAGCACAAAGCAACATATTAGACTGTTAGTGCTCTGATCACGACGTGTATCGAAACCAGATTTCTAGCGGTGTTAGTCTTCAGACAAACCGCTGTGCCACTGGGGACTATTTTCGTAAAGTAACCTCTTTTTTCACAACAATAGTAAAACGTAATATTTGAAAAATGTTTTTAATGTACGATATTTTCCACGGTACACTTATTAATGTTTTTGTTAACAATTTGTGAACAATTGTTTGTATTTTTGTAAACTTATTCTGAAACACAATGCAACGAATAGTTGAAAACAAATGAACCTGTGCCCATTTGAATAATAAAATAGCCCACGACCCTGTCCACCAGGAAACATCTGCCATTTTTATCACGTATAGTAAGTTGTAGGTTTCACAGACATTTTACTTAACAGGTAAACCTTTATGAAGTGGTGTAATTAACACAAGTATTTTCCAATTGTTATATTTCGTTTTAACTGAAAGTCACCCAAATTTTATTACATACATTGCTTACTCCACATATTAACATAAAACATGTTGTATCCATTCAAATTCAAAGCCAAATTTTCATCATTCTCTCGTGAAAAATATACTTGAAGAAATATACTAACACAACACTGAATAACTTTTCAGTAAAAGCTTTTAAGTTGTGATAAATCCAAATGTACTTCATGTTTTATCTTTAAGTTAACATAAACACATATTGCTATGAAACAGATTTTTTCCATAAATAAATAAGGAGAATAAAAACAAAAGTAAATCGTTATTCACAACTTACAGCAATTTCTTTTCACTAACATGTATCCATATGGACAGATGACCTTGTTATCTGGTGGCAAATAAACTGAAATAAGAAATAACATAAAACCGTTAAGAAATGCCAAGTTAACCATTTTACTGAAAAATCTTAAACAGTCTTTCTGTATGTTTTAACACGAAGTTTTAATGATGATATATCAAATTGTCTAATTAAATTTTTCTGTTATAAACGATTTTATAATTTTTTGTAAATTTATAAGTGTAAACCATCAGTTAGTTAAACATCTCAAACCGGAATGTTTATATCACATCACCACTCGGTTACATCGATGAGTCTTACGTCGGCATGATACTTGCAGTCAACATTTTTGATTAGTTTCAAAGTTTTAAGCCAAAATAATACATAAGACTAGAAACTATGTCTAAAGAATTATGGAAAGTACTCTAATAGAAAGATTACGAATCTTTAACATGATTGAAAGCCACTTAAGTAGCTTCGAGTTTTCCTCACAAAAGACTGTGTTTGTGTGTCTGTGGGCTAAGAGAAACAACATTTTCTTAGCGCTCCTAGTTGCCTGTCTATCAAACCCCGAAAGACTTGTTAGATCTTAGAACCCAAATACCCATAGGTGGTCTTACCTATTGCCTGAAGTCGGCAATTGCCCGGGGCCCCACACATGGAAAGGTCCTCGATTTTCTTCTGACTTTTCTCATCATTATGGGGTCCCCATTTATTGGATTCTCCCCGGGGCTCAGCAGTGACTAAGACTGCCCTTGAAAATACCTTCCAAGTTAGTTGAGTATTGAGTCTTTTATAAACGAACTTTAGGCTCAAAATGACACGTTAAAGCTTTGAAATCTGTTCCCATATAAGTTTATTGTTCAATAATCTTTATTTTTGTTGATCATATGAGATTACTACGAAATGTAATAAATTGCCATCTATTTATGATAATTTTCGGGTTATTGTTTAATTACATCTTATTAGTATTTCTTTTCTTTAGTCAGTAGTCATACCTCACGATTATTTTGCTTCATTAATACTTATAAATCTCCCCCACCCCTGACTACTTACCTCGTTTCTCCAAAATTCCTTGACGGGTTACTCTATAAGGCATAAACAGCGTCAAAGATCACAGACAGATAAAACAAACCGAAACGGTCATTTATAGTTTGCCAATGAAAAAGAAATATTCCTCTATTGAAAGCTTTCGGATATTAAGTGTCGCATTTTGATTTAATAGATTTTTGTAAAGGTGCAATAAAAACACTGTTATTATTTTTGAGAAATGAAAATTAAGGAAAATGCGTTAATGCATACAATATGATAAACTAGAAATGGAATACTACATATTCATCAGTAACAATTTATAATACACGAATTACAGATGGTTAATTAAGACAATATCAGTTTGAACAGTACTTGTTGAATAGTTGTGTCTTCGCAATTAGAAGACTTTTAATGGTTACTTCAATGTCTGAATATCCATCTATTATGGTGGTAAAGATCTATGTGCACCTGAGTGGCCAAGATAATATGTCTGTGAACTTAGAACGCTAAAAATTGGGTTTCGATACCCGTAGTGGGCAAAGCAAACATAGCCCATTGTATCGCTTTGTACTTAGAACTTCAAACAAACAAACAATCTGCGCATTATCCCTATATATTTCTAAATTAACTTTCAAATGGCGCTTAGTTTTGCTCATGTAGGTAACTTTACAGCCACAAACTACCCGTGTATTTCTACATGAATCTTGAACGTCTGTTATTGCACAAATGTTATATTATTAGTTTTTATGACAAATTTAAATTGATGTTAACTTTAAATTCCCGTTAATTAGAATATTGGCCTGGCATGGCCTAGCACGTAAGGCGTGCGACTCGTAATCCGAGGGTCGCGGGTTCGCGCCCGCATCGCGCCAAACATGCTCGCCCTCCCAGCCGTGGGGGCGTTATAATGTGACGGTCAATCCCACTATTCGTTGGTAAAAGAGTAGCCCAAGAGTTGGCGGTGGGTGGTGATGACTAGCTGCCTTCCCTCTAGTCTTACACTGCTAAATTAGGGACGGCTAGCACAGATAGCCCTCGAGTAGCTTTGTGCGAAATTCCAAAACAAACATTAGAATATTATGTTACTGGATATTATTTTCTAAGTGAAAGGTAAATATTCAGTACAAATTATCTACCTTTTAAATAATAGTTAACAACGATTTCTTGTTTGGTTCGTGGCCTGATGTCTTCATTCCAGTATATAACATTACAGTTGTAATCACCCATATCGAAAGCTTCAACGTCTTTAATTATGAGGTCGCCAGTATACTTGTCCATTCTGATTTTGTTTCCTACTGACCCAATTGTACCTGTTCTACTTGTCTATTTGTAGCTCACAACATTGCTGATTAAATGCTTTTGTTTGTAATAAGGTGGGATACATTGAACTACAATATCTTCACCTTGACGGATGTACATGTACTTAGGTTTTACATGCTTAGTTGGTAAAATAACTCTTCCAAACACTGTAGTTTGGATTTCTGTAAAGAAGATGACTAAGCCAAATAAAATTCACAATAATAAATCCATTACTCAGTATAAATTCTCTATCTCTTCGATTTGCGTACCTTTAGGATTACTTTTATATGAAGGTTTATGTTGCTAAGATATATTGATAGCATAACTCACTGTTGAAATTAACACTAAATATATTATTGTTGAAGAATTCTTAGTAAATATATTGTCATTGTCGGAAATGATATTGAGGTAACAATACTTAAATGTGTGTGTGTTTTCTTATAGCAAAGCCACATCGGGCTATCTGCTGAGCTCACCGAGGGGAATCGAATCCCTGATTGTAGAATTGTAAATCAAGACATATACCACTGTCCTAGCGGGGGACTAACAATACTTAAAAGGATATACGAGTATATTAGGATTAAGTCTGTTATAATGAGTGTTGTCCCGCAAAATTTGAGAAGACAAAGCTGGATAAATAATAATAATAAAGATCAAATTGACATGTATAAATGAGAACTTTAGATATTTAAAGAACAAGGAGTTATATCGTCACAATTAATTATTCAATGGACTAATAAATTAATTATGAATATTTCTCCTCGTTATTAAAATGTGTAATTTCAGAGGAGAAAAAATGAACTAAAGAATTATAGACCTAATCCCAAACAGTAAAGATGGACTTGGTATTTGGCGAAACTAAATTAATGCAGATAAAGTAGCAAATCTACTGCTGTTGTTGCTGTTTTTCTTAAATAAGGGTTCCACAATGTACTCTCTGCGTCATTTCCATCTTGAGGAATGGAACCTAGGTTTTCAGGGTTGTGCCGTTCACCGACCAAGGTACATAGCGAATCTGATAGTAGGTTAATTCTCTGTGTTATTCATCATTTATTTCCCTTTTTCACCAAAACTACAAAATTTAGTACCTTTTGGGAAAAAGTATAGTTTCATTTAAAACTGCCTGACGAAGGTCTTTGGCCAGAATCTTTCCAAGTTAATATAAAGTTTTTTTTTGTTATAGACGTACGTTTTTACTTATTTTGAACGCTTTTTAATTATCTTATCGTAACAATACAGAGCCCACATAGTGGAAGTCATACATACGATTTTACCGACGGGCCTAAAATCGGTGCAGGAGGCTGTGTTATCCTAAATTGGGTGCAACTAGAAAGATACAAGAAGTCTGTTAGTGCTAGAACAAAAACAAAAAACCGTTTCGTTTCCTTGAATTTATTTCAAAAGAAAGAGATAACTCCAACTTTTACTAATTGCACTGTCAATCGTATCTTAAGCGGTAGGCTAGCAATAGTGTAGATGGGAGGATGGAATTAGGACAGTGACTTGAATGCATTCTACCTCCTCAAATCGGCCACTTTACCATTAAGTACACTCGTTTAATTTTGAGTTTACTTCACAATTCCAAGAGGGATTATAAATATTGATTTGTGTCTGGAGTAGTTGAATAAACACGACAGATATAATTTTAGTCATCAGCGGTAGACTAGTATACGTAAGGGAATGCAATTTGGACGACGGCTAAAACACATTCTACCGGCTCAATTCAGCCAGTTTCAATCAAGAATTGTCAGCACGTGACCCAAATGTGGCTAAAGTCTGACAGCAGGCAAGTTTTTGTTGACAGGTTGGTGTGACTTATTTGTTAATTTTTAACACATCAAGTTATTATTGGGTTAATCATTTCTTCAGTTTCAAATATGTGTTGAACTTAGTATAATTAGTTATTGGGACCTATAATGATTTTACTAATATATTGGACGCTTGCTATTCTATTCATAGATGTTCCAATGGTTGAATGGTGTAATTTATAAATATTACAGTGAAGAGAAGAAATATAATTAAATACTTTTGAAACTAGGTGGTAATTTGTTATATTGTTGTTATGGATAGTTGACTTTATTTGAAAGCTGAGCCACTGCAGTTGGATAAATATCTTATGAAGAAGGAATGGTAATGCCATTCATCAGAATCATCTGGAACAGAAAACTGATCAAGGTTAGAGAGAGATAAATTATACTAGAGTTGATGATGTGAAAAAAAAACTATAAATATTACTTGATATAAATAGTTTGTAGTATTTTATTCCGATTGGGAGATTTCTACATTACTTTCAAATGCCCTCACTTAAACAATTTGACACTTTACACATGGTATATTTAATTATTCACATAGAATAGTATTATTTAAATTTCTGTATGAAATAAAAGTGCTTAATTAGTATTCTTCAGTTACCATACCAATATACTGTATTAACAGGTGATAGGAATATAAATTCATTTTTTTGGTTCTTCACTCTATTATGTTAATGGATGTGCTACAAACTTTCATTTATATTAAACACTGTGAGAAGGTCATTGGTACATTTTAATCTGTACAGATTACTTGATGGGTTGTTGCTATACCATCACTTGACAAGACAGCACCTGAAACTAATAGGTATTTGGTTGATATACTCTGCAAGTGAGTTGTTTTATGTATTGTTTGAAGTATAACATCAAATGTACATTGGGACTAAATATCAAAATTACTTCAAATTATTCTAGTAAAGTTGAAAGAATATTATACCTTTCCTCATACATCCTTTTAGATGTTCTAATTTTCTGTTTCACAAACGTTCTTGATATTCTACAATATTCTAAGTCTTTTGTCATACAAGCTAATTTAAATTTCTTAAGTTTATGATGTTTTTTTCTTTTAATTTTATCTTTTAAACTTTTTATGAGCCAATCTGTTTGTTTTTTTTTACTTGTAGCAACCCTTTTCTTTCTATAGGAAGTGTGTTTACCTTGAATATTTAATAATTTATCTTTGTGCTTTAAATTAAAATCACCCATAATTATGACTTCATTAACAGCTGAAACCTTAATGTTATTGTAAAGTTTCTCACTAATTTCATCAATGTCATTTAGTGGTCTGTTACAAATTTCTGCTAAAACCCTTTATACCCACATATAAAACCTCAAGTGAATTCAGTCTCTTTGCTATTATCTTTAGCATCTTGAACTTTAACAGGATGTAATTCACATTTTACATATAAACCACTCCTTCCCCATACTCTCTTTGATACTCTATTGAAAATCATTAAAGATCATGGGAAAGCTAATTAACAAGATATGGAGATGTATATAATAAATATATTAGTGCATGTTCATATATACATGTGTGTGTGTGTGGGGGGGGGTAATGTTATTTTCTGATAAACCAATATATATATTTCAGGTGTTGGGAAACAGGCATGCAACACCCAAAGTCAAAGTATTAAGAGAGTATTTACCAAAACTGATTAAGAAAAACAAATAATTGGGACAAATTATTGACAACTTTGGTACGTGTAATAAATACTAGTGAACATGGAACAATAAAATATTCCACCTTTTCAATGGTTAAGCATTAGGTAAGGTTGCTAATGGTAAAGAAGACAGAAGAAGGTATTGGTGATCATAAAGAACCAGTAACTATATTTTATATTTCTGACTTTGTAGATGTGAAGAAAACTAGAGTACATGAATCAGTGTATAATTTTTATTAAATATTAACTAAAGCCCTATTACCTTTGTAATGTTGTATTGCATTTGAGTCTTTGTGTGTCTATGTTTCTAAGTGCATACATTTTTAAAAAGATGAGAAGTCAGTATTGTACTGCCCTCCAAATTCCATCTGGATTCTGATTATTTTGAAGTCTTTTTTTTTTTTTAATAATGGGATGATGAGGCATTTTTTTTTTTTCCAGTTTTGAGTTAATAACTTTTTAAAGTGTGATAGGATTTGTACCAAATTTCATGGGTACTTTAAAGTTGAGAACTCATTACACGACAGCAAGTGATCCAGATCATTGATCATTTCAAATCTGAGAAGGATTTTCTGAGTTTTCAAAAGTGAAATTTGATGTTATCCAATATAAATGAATGCCATCTTGAAAAGGAGCAGTAGAACAATGATGTGAAATCTCTGATTGTTCTTGTTTCTTTTATATTTGTGCATTTGTGTATAAAATTTATTTTGAAGTTTTTATTGTTTTTTTTTTATTTTAGTCAAAGGCAACTGATCACCACCACAAACTGAATACTCATGGGCCATTGTCATGAATAAGCAAGACTGACATTTGACAATCCTATTGTGAGTAACCTCCCAGGGATATTAAACATTGTAATTACTGTTTCTGTGTAATACATTTCTTTCAATTTTGTACCTTATAGGTGCAACACTTGTATATGTGTATCAGTACCTCAGAATTATTTGTTCTCAATTCTTCAAAATAACACTGAAGTGAGATAGAAAAAGAAGTACTACCCGAGTAATGTAAAAGGTGTTAGTGTCACTCAGTTGCTGGTGTGTTTTACATTGGGGTTGGGATCTCGTTTGTTATATAGAATACCCTCAATATATTTGGGTGCTATGGTCACAGCCAATATCCATTATGACTTACAGATGATTAAGAGGATTTGTAATGGAAGAATCATTCTGAATTTTAGTCTCATTCTTGTTTTTTGTATTACATTTATTATTGTTTTATAACACTGATTTTAATCACTTGTAGACAATTACTGTATTTAATAGCATTATATTTATTGACTTTTATGTAAGTTGGAAATAATGAATATGCAAACTTGTCATCTGGGTGTGTATGTATCAACTGTGATGGAGATGGTAAATTTCAGAAGTTTGGAAAGTGCAAAAGTTAGTTTTAAATATAAAAGAATTAATTTGGGAGTAATATTTTATTATTTTTAATAATGTAATGAGTTTATTTTGAATTATTATATTGTGTGTCTTTGAGTTTAGTGTTGATAAATTTATACTTTATTATTTCAACTATTTTCAAATGTTAATTTGATTTTTTGTTATAAAATAAGGAGAATATCATCATAACTTATTATGTATTGGTTTGTTAATAGTGAATGTTCTGTACATAATAAAACTATTAAAATAGGAATATCAGGTGTTTTTAATTAAAGACCTCTGTATATTCTAGTGGATATTGACTGTAATATATCTTTATTGTGTTTCTTTTGCAGTTAAAAATGCTTGTCTTATGTGTTTGCTGAAATAAAAATAAAGTCGTGCGTGTTATTGTACTGTTGTAATTTTTCAAACTGTTCAGATAAATTGATTCATCTCTGCCTCTACTATGTCTTGTATATTTAAAATTGTGTAAAACTGTTTTTCTAATTTTTTAGAATTTTAACTGTTCAGTATTTAAGGAAATGGTAGTATTGTTTGTGTATATTTATTTATGGCTGATAGTTGGTACATTACATTAAGTTTAATTTAATATAACTGGGTATGTATAGGAATAGAAATATATTTAGTAAACATGTTTACAGGATAACATAAAATTTCTGTGTATTATATTCAAAGGTTAAAAAACTCAACATTGCATAAATAATATACAGTTTTGTAAATAAAGTAAATTTACATATAAAAATTCTGTGTAAGTGTTGATAACTTTCCTCTTTTATCTCACTAGAGGAACATTTGACCCCTCAGGACGTCTAATGTTTTCATTGATGAGTGTCTGTTAAAGTAAATGAGATCATTTTGTATATAAGTGTAGAAAATATTATTAATCTATATAATCAGTATGAAAAAAAATTTGTGATATTCAGAGACTGTTAGGGTTTCAGTCTCCAACAGTTATAGGCTATAGAAGGAAGTAAATTTCACCTAATTGCTGACATTTCTCTCTAAGTCATTTAGGTTATCTCAGCTGATGAATAGTGGGACCGTATCAGTAGATAAGAGGGCACTTCAGAGTTGAAAATAGCTTGGCATGGCTGGGTGGTTAAGGCACTTGACTCATAATCTGGGGGGTCCTGGATTCAAATCCCTGTCACACCAAACATGCTTGCACTTTTAGTCATGGGGACATTATAATGTTATGGCCAATCCCACTATTTTTTATCAAGAGAGGAGACCAAGAGTTGGTGGTGTGTGTTGACAACTAGCTGCCCTCCTTCTAGTCTTACATTGCTAAGTTTAGGGACAACTAGCTCAGATAGCTCTCATGTAGCTTTGTACAAAATTCAAAACAAATGGTCAAAAGTGATGTCACACCATGACACATGAGGACAAAAGTTGTGGAGGATTGTGAGGGGGTATTGGGGATTGGGTCATTGGGGACACGCTGTTATACTATCATGATGTTATAGTTTAACAAAGTGTCACCAGAGTATGCAACTAAATTTATGGAGTGTTGAAATTATAATTTGATTCTAGGCAGAGAGCCATAATGGTGATTATATAATTATACCATAAAGTAGAGAATGTTTTTCCAGGCTTCCATGACAAGCAATCATGATGCAGAGAATGCATCTCATTATATCAATAAATAAATCATCCTTAAAAGGACATTTAATGCTAAATCATTAAATGAATTATTATTAATTCATTAAATGACTTTTAATTAATTCAACCACAAAGTAATTTACATGTTACTTTCTCTCATGTTTCATGAAGGTGGAGTTCTAAAAAAATAACATCAAATCTCCTTACTATTTATAGGCTCAACAAGAACTGCACAATAATTAAAATGTACTTAATAAAATGTTAAGATATTTCAGTTCTAAATTATTACATTTCTTATCCTATGAGGGTCATATCTTACTGAGTCTGATGCATACAGTATATGACTATATGTTTTAATCACGTTAAAAGGTGCAATATCGTACAATAAATAACACTTCTAATATGATTTTATAGAACAATTTACATTGTGAATAAAACGTTTATAGTGGAATGACACTTTTACTAAAGAACTAAAGTATTGGACATTATGTTCTCCATTGGTAGTGATAAAATTTATGTTTGGGCATAATTTATGAAAGTTATCACATGTTTAGATTTAATTTAAATCTTTTGTCTCTTACTTTTGTCCAGTCTGAGACCAAACTTTTTTCTTTCGTTAGCAGAAATAACAGTATAGTGGCAAAAAATACACTAATTTACCATCAAAAGACATCAATCATCACAAAACTGTTGTAAAACTGCTTCTCTTCTCTACCAGTCACATTTTTTCTTTAATATAGAAACTTATTTCACTTGTGTTATTTGACCCTCAGATAAAAATTTCTCAAACTGTAAGATGTATGATACAAATATTTCTATACTTGCCTAAATGATAACACCTTCAAGAAGTTAGACTATATATATGATGGTGTGTTATATTTAAATGACAAATGTGTGAGTTTTAGACCAAAACCAGAAAGTAGTAACCTAAAAGTAGAAAATAATTTCCCATTGAACCATCAAGTATTGTGAATGTACATTTAGATTTTTATAATATTATATAGTAATATGAATAAAATAAAGTGTAAGAAGTCAGCAACATGTGAGACAGGTAGTTTAGTTTTCAAATATTTTTTTTTAGTTTCTAAAATAAAGAAACTTGGGTTACTTGCCCTTTATATTTCATTTATTGTAATTACATGAAGAAGTATATACAGTAGGTATTATCAGGTGTTTGTCAGTATTTTATAAACTAAGGAGTTTTCTTAATGTTAGTATGTCTTGATGTTTTGTTAACAGATGTTTCAATATGTGTGTCCATGACTGTAGTTACATATACTAAAGATAGTATATTAGTCTTTGATGAGAAGTGAGTTTCATATAAGATGCCCCCAAGTAGCACAGCAGTATGTCTGTAGAATTATCATGCTAGAAACTGTGGTGGGTGGAAAAGTTACTCATTGTGTAACTTTGTGCTTAACTTCAAACACAAACAAGAAATTCATATAAAAAAGTCATAGAACTCTGGTGATGTTTAAATACTTGAAAAAGTGTAAATAAAAGATAATTCATGTTATGGTAAGTTTCAAAGTCCATGTGAAGAAGTACAACTGTTCAGAAATAGTTGAAGAATAATGACTTGGTTTACTACTAAGTGATCTTTTATGATTATAACTATCAACTAAGTTTTAGGTATTGGTAATTTTTCTTTGTGATAAAATGGGTATATATTAGTAGTTATTAGACACAAGGGCAACCTCACCTTGAACAGTTGTGTTAGCGACCACGTGATGACAACCTAAGAACAGAGAACTCTCAAGTCTGACTTAAATGTTGCTCATCAAACAGAACTTTGAATGTTATTCTTATTTAATTGTGTTCAATGACATAGAATTATGGCTGAAAACTTTGTGTATAATTTAAAGTCAATAATCTGTAGAAAATGGTGAGCTTTGCTATTTTAAATGTTAGTAAACTAACTGTTTAAAGAATAATATATGATCGTCTTTCTAACCATTGATGACTTCATAGTCCTTCACTCACCCATAAGTGATCACATGATCATCTTTGAATCATGTTTATGAGTTTGTTTCAATGTTTTGTGAACTGTTAATAAAATCATTATGTCATTCATTTATTATTTTTGATTGTTGTAAAAGTGAATTACTAGACAGATGGCATAAAGCTGAATAAGTATTTTTTGGCATAATTAACATGGTAATTGCTGTTCCCCACAATATTTTTACTCCCCTGCTGGTACAACAGAAAGTCTACAGACTTACAAATCAGGTGTTCGATTCCCCTTGATGAACTTAGCAGATAGCCTGATGTGGCTTTGCTATAAGAAAATACACACACAATATTTTAGACAATTAGTATGATCTGTGTGTTATTCTGATAAATCCTGATAGAAATATTCATGCAAACAAAACCTTTGTCCTCTCTTTGATTTGAAAAGTATTGTAAAATAAACTTATCGCTGCTGTTAAATAAATTAAAACTAACCATTGTCAATGATTTAAAATCTTTGTCTAATATAAAGCAACAATGTTTCTAAATATGAGATAATTAAACAAATAATGAAGTCTTATATATTTAAGTAGAACCAATCTTTCATTTTGTCCTAAGCTGACTGATACAGTCTGACCATTTGCTGCTCGTCAGGTACAATGTACTATAACTGTAGGTAAACCTATCATACATTACAAATACACAGTTAATATTTTGTATGCCCCTCGATGTGGATTCCTGTACGTGGTGAGGGGACCTCCAAGGGAAGGTTCTGTTCTTTCAGTTTACCTCCTCTGGGATCTAAACATTCACCCACTTGTTTGCCATGTGTGGCGGCCCGTAAAAGGGAGGAGAGGATCCTGGTGGTTGAGGGGTCCAACCCTAACACACCACTTTGGCCTTGAATTCCTCTTGACAGGCGGCCTTTGGGTGACATTGTAGTACGTCCCCTCGTAGGGCTCCATAGTGGGTGGGGTGAGTGGATACCGAAATTTTCCTTTTTTCCTATGGATCCTCCTACAAAATATTTAAATAAAATAGTGAAAAAACAGTCAATAGGTAAACGACCCCATCTTGAAGATTCTGAGCAGCAATCTTCAACATCTGTAACACACTTATCTAATTTTCTTATATTACATTCTCTTTCAGAAAAACCTTTAGGGCAAATGTTTCCCTTTCTTATTCAGAAGGGACTAGAGGGTCTTGCTGGCTCTCCAAAGTCAGTAAAGAAGCTTCAATCTGGAGACATATTGGTGGAAACATCCACATCCTAACACAGTGAACTCCTCTTGAATTCAAAGGCAATTGGGGATACACCTATTGAGGTTACCCCTCATGCTACCTTGAATTCATCACGAGGAATTATTGTTGAAAGGGATCTGAAGAACATCCCCGAGTCAGAGATTCTCGCTCGTCACTCCACTCAAGGAGTTTCTGCAGTGAGGCGCATCTCCACTTGCAAAGATGGAGTTACATTGCTGACAAATATCCTCATTTTGACATTACATCACCACGTGCACCTGCCACCATCAAGGCAGGTTATTTAATTTGCAGGGTACGTCCGTACATTCCAAACCCTCATGTTTCCAATGATGCCTATGAGTGTGACACGGACCCACATTGTGTCAACTGCAATGGTTTTCACCCTTCCTACTTTCGTTCTTGCCCAAAATGGTTGGAGGAAAAAGAGGTGCAGCATTTGAAAACGACACATAACATTAATTATCCTGAGGCTGAGAAATCGCTGTCCACCACTCCATCTCGAACATATGCTGCTGCACTTCATTCCACAACTACAGTGGGAGTGCAGACAGGTCTCTCTGTGCCTCCAAAAGAATTGTTTTCAAAACAAATGAAAAGCCTTTTGACCTCCATGGTTAAAAAGGTTGATGAATCGACTTCTACACCCATCTCTGATTCTCCCATACATTCCAACAAACCTCAAGATCCACATCCTTCGGTTTCAAATACAGGCATTTCTTCTGATACATCTTTTTCTCCCACCCCAAGATGCAAAACAATCGTTCATTCGTTCATGCCCTCAGTCCAGTCACTGGAATCTTCTTCCAACAATAAAGACCTGCCCAATTGACCCATGGCAGGATCCATGGAGGTCTATAGACCTCCTCCAAATAAGGACAGTAAGGATAAAAGTGGTCATGAACAGAAGGGTTGTCCAGCCACTTAGCTTACCCATCATTAAAAATGGCCACCTTGTTTAAATGGAACTATCGAGGTTTACATTCTAATCTGGATGATATCAAAACACTGATTGCTTCCTACCATCCTGTATGTTTTTCCTTAAAAGAAACATTTCTAAAACCTGCTGATACAGTCACCGTTCGGAAGTTTTCTCTGTACAGAAATGACAGGCTGTGTGATGGACGAGTACATGGAGGGGTGGCACTATTGGTTGATCAGCATGTACCCACCCTGTCTTTGCCACTCGACACACCCTTGGAGACTCTAGCCATCCATGTTTCCTTGGGTCATACCATCACTGTTTCTTTTCTCTACCTGTCACCTGAAGAGACATATGATCAATCAAACCTTGATGCTCTCGTTGAACAGTTGCCGTCTCCCTTTCTAATCCTGGGGACTTTAATGGACATCATCTCCTCTGGGGAAGTGCTGTTATTGATAGCAGGGGTCACTCTGTAGAGCGTATGCTCTCTGATCACAATCTTTCTCTTTTCAGTACTGGTTCTACCACTTATTTACATGCACCTAGTCAGTCCTTTACCGAAATTGATCTCTCGGTTTGCTCCCCTTCATTATTCTCCCATTTTCCATGGAGGGTTGACAATAATCCACTAGGCAGTGATCATTTTCCTATACTTTTGAGAGAGACTGGCCATGGTCGATGCCACTCTACTCGCGTGACCCGGTGGAAGCTGGATCAGGCAGTCTGGTCCACTTTCACTGCTCTCGCAGAACTCGATCCTGCCATTGTAAATCAGCCATCAATAGACGACTGTGTGGCAGTGGTAACTGACTGTGTTATACAAGCAGCTGCTTAATGTATTCCTAAAATCTCGACACGTTTTCCATGAAATCCTTGTCCGTGGTGGAATCCTGCTTGCCACTTGGCACAGAAGGCCTGGGGTACTTTCCATAGATATCCTACAATTTGCAACCGCATTGCTTTCCAACGGGCCCGTGCACATGCGAGGTGGGTAAGACATCAAAGCCAGAAGGAATCTTGGATTAAGTTCACAACTAGCATATCTTCTACCATCAGTTCCAAGGTCATATGGGACAGGATTGAAATGGTTAGTGGGCACTACAATTCTGTCCCCCTCTTGATCTTACTCTCTGATGGCCAAGAGGTAGCTGATGTTCGGAGCATCGCCGATACTCCAGGTGAAAGCTTTTGCTCAGCATCTAGCACATCTGCTTGTTCCTCCACCTTCTTGGCCATCAAGACTCGGGCAGAGAGTTCACTTCTTTCCCTTCGAACTGACTGTCTCTTTGACTATAATTGTCCTTTTACACTGGTGGAACTGAAAATGGCCTATCATCAGTCTGGCAGTACATCTGTTGGACCTGATGATGTACACTATGACATGTTGCACTATCTCTTTCCTGGTTCTCTTGATATTCTTCTAATTGTTTTTAACCGGATCTGGCAGGAGAATGTTTTTCCTGATGCCTGGCACCAAGCTATTATCTTAAATTTCTCTAAGCCTGGGAAAGATCCCAAGATTACTTCAAACTACCGTCCAATTGCTTTGACGAGCTGTCTCTGTAAAACCTTAGAGAGGGTGGTTAATGCTTGTCTTGTTTGGGTCCTTGAATCAAACAATCTTCTCTCGCCACCCAGTATGGGTTTTGATGACAACACTCCACCATGGACCACCTAATTCGACTTCAAACATCAATAAGAGAAGTCTTTCTCAAATGCCTACATCTTGTATCAATATTCTTTGACATTGAGAATGCTTATGACACAACATGGAGGTATGGCACTTTGTGAGACCTCCATATTTATTGGTTATGTGGCCATTTACCCATGTTAATTAAAAATTTTTTAATGGACAGGAGATTCCAAGTTTGTGTGGGTTCGACACTTTCCCGTTCTTTTGTACATGAACTTGGAGTCCCTCAGGGCTGTGTTTTGAGTGTCACACTTTTCAGTATAAAGATAAATGCCATCACTGAACAATTCCCTTTCACTGTTGGGAATGGGCTCTATGTCAACCAACGACTTTTACATCTTGTGTCAGTTGTCGAACATGATATATATTGAGCGGCAACTACAAACTGCCCTCAATCGTGAATTGAAGTGGACAAGAGCGAACGGCTTTAATTTTTTCTCTCTAAAACAGTTTGCATGCACTTTTGCTGCCAACGAGGTATTCACCTTTATCCTGATCTCCGTATTGGTTCAGTTTCACTGCCTGTGGTTCCTGAGACAAAGTTCTTGGGGTTTATCTTTGACTGTAAGCTGACCTTTATACCACACTTAAAACAGCTATGGGTCAAATGCACAAGAGCACTGAACATCCTCTGTGTCCTCTCCACTGCCAGTTGGGGAGCGGATCGATGTTCTATGTTAAAGATATATCGTGCTCTTATTTGATAAAAACTCGACTATGGACCCCACTAAAAATGCTGGACCCCATTCATCATCAAGGACTTCGACTCTGCACTGGGGCTTTCTGCACCTCTCCAGTTCAAAGCTTATACGTTGAATCTCATGAACCTTCTGTGCACCTTTGCCGTTTGCAACTGTCTTTACTATATTCTACAAAACTGTGTTCCTTACCAAAGCATCCCACCTGGGGATATGTTTTCCTTCCTCAGTGGGCCATACTTTTTCAGAACAGATGATCTGCCATTGCTCCTTTTGACCTTCGCATCCAGGTGCAATTGGATGAATTGGGTCTGTCCTCGGATAACATTGCAGAATCCATTGGTCAGCCCATTCCACCATGGTTTATTACAGCCCCAAAATGTGACCTTTCTTTAAGTCATCTGAAAAAGCAGATACTCCAGACTGAAAGTACCATATTTTATTTACTGAACATCTTTCGAACAATCATTCCATTCCAGTTTATACAGATGGTTCCAAATCAGGTAATTCTGTGGGCGCTGCCATGGTTTGTTGTGGTTCGGTGGTTGCATGCAGAATCCCCTCTACAGCTTCTGTGTTCACTGCTGAACTGTACGCCATATCTCTTGCCCTGGATCATATTGAAGCTGAGCAGTACTCCAACTGCACTATTTATACTGACTTGCTTAGTTCTCTACTGGCCCATTTCTCATTAACATCTAGTTCTATCCAGTTTATCTGGATACCAGGCCACGTTGGTATTCTTGGGAATGAGCTTGCAGACACAGCAGCTAAATCTATCTGCTCTGGCACTATCACCACTGTACCTATTCCATACGTGGACTGTAGTCCTGTATTCAAGGCTCTGCTTCATGCCAGCTGGCAGTCCACTTGGAGTGAGCAATGCAACAACAAGCTTTTTCAAATAAAACCCTATATTGGGCTTTGGCCATCTAGGTTCCGTAAGGTTTGGAAGAAGGAAGTTGTTCTCACTAGATTACACATTGGTCACAGTTTTTTAACTCATTGTTTTCTTTTATCTTGAACTGCTGCACCAGTGTGTAGTTTGTGTAACACTCAAATCACTTTAAGCCACATTTTACTTTCTTGCCATCGTTATGACTCTCAACGACAGCACTGTTTTAAACATGTTTTGTCCCAGGGTTTATCTGTAACATTGGACAGTGTTATTGGTGATGGTGACTCTGTCCACCTTGATAATGTTTTTAATTTTTTAATGGCCATTAATCTTTTTAATCTCATTTAAGTGTTGGATATTTATTCATTTCACCTTTTTAATTGTGGTTCAATTTTCAGAGTCTCAATCTCTCTAGTTCAATTTAAAATTGGAAAATGGCCAGAACATTAAATAACTCAACACCAGTACTGGAAAGGCCAACTTCAGGTGACTAACGCTGCTGTTTCAACTACCCGTTAGCTGTCCTGGCGAGTTGTTATTACAATTTTGCTGCAAGTCTTTTAACACTTATATTACTTTACCTTTTGGTACTGGCCATAATGACATATAACCCAGAACCAGGACTGGAAAGACCAACTTCAGGTGACTGATGGTAGTTCTTGTACTTACCTGTTAGTCTTCCTGGCGGGTTATGATCATTACCATTCTGCTACAGGAAGTCCTTTACAACTTTATAGACTGGATGTCAACATTGGTTTTGTGGTATTTTCTGTTTTTAATTGCTGTTTTGTTTTTACCTTCATTTCCTTTTATGAATTTTACTACATTTACTTTACTTTTACCTTTTTAAGGACATTTGGCTAATTAATATTATGATTTTGCTATATGTCTTTTAAAACTTTTATTATTTAACCTTTTGATAATGTCTGTTATGACACATAACCCGAAACCAGGACTGGAAAGGCCAATTTCAGGTGACTGACGGTGGTTCTTGTACTTACCTGTTAGTCTTCCTGGCGGGTTATGATCATTACCATTTTGCTAGAATAAGTACTTTACAACTTCTCTTACTCTACTTTCTCTCTTAACAGTGTAAACTCTGTGTCAACATTGGTTTTATGCTTTTTCTGTTTTTCAATGATGTTTTGTTTTACCTTCATTTCCTTTTATGTATTTTACTACATTTAATTTATTTTAACCTTTATACCTGACGTTTGGTGCAGATTTCCCAGCTGCTTTGTGCCATAAAATACTAAATCAATCAATCAATATTGTGTATGACTGTGTAATGAGCTCACACAGATAGTAACAGTGTTTTATCATTGGTAACTGTGTTTTAGAATTGTACAATTAATCAAATACAAATATTGTGTTTGAAATCCTCATTTTTTCTAATAACTCACAGAAAGTAAGATGCGGGAATTGGGTATAGCTTTTCACCTTTGTTAACAGTTTTTATGACTGTTCATTACTGTACTTACATGCCAGACAGATGGATGAAAAGAAATATAATGCATTGTAACTAACCAAAAGAAATGTATATAACAAAACTAATGGTGAGGTGGGAACAAAATATTGGAGAAGTATGAAACAATAATTACACCTGGTGTGGGGAAATGAAGCTTATTGACTTTTAGTATAAACATCAGGAAGAAAAACATACATGTGTATATGAATAAATTAAGCAGAAAAAAAATTATAATTATTAAAATATTAGTTCAATTGATAAGAATATGCTTTTAACTTCAAAGTAATAGAAGTTCTCTCTGCAGTCTAGTGGTTTCTTCATTAACAATTTTTAATATAGATACTTTAACAGAATGAAAAGGATGAATTTTAAAATACTTTAACTATATGAATGTCATTAAATTGGTTTTAACTTGAAATCTATTTAAGTTTATACATTTTTGTAATGGATTTTAAGTTTTATTCACATATTTCATATTAAATTCAGTACAGGCGAATAGTTAAACTATATTATATATTTTGCAGAATGGATTTGTATGAGTAACAGGATGAAAAGTATTTAGAGCAGTACAACATGTGAGATATCACTTGATATTACCACTTATAACCTTAGCAGAAATTTAATTATTATAATCAGCTTACTGGGCTAAATCACAGTTCACACAGTTGTCTACTAGTTAAGGCAATGACACATACCTGCATAAAGACTGAACAATGTAATGGAGAATTGTGACATATTCAGCAACAAATCAAATTAATATAATATATGTATAGAATATTAATTATCAACAGCCAAGTAAAACAAAAACAGGAAGGATTGCATTAAAAACAATAAAATCTGTGATGAAGAACATTTAAATGAATTTCTTTATGTGAGACTGTGAAATTGATGTTAAGACTGATAGATGGTGTACTTCCAACACAGTGTGGCTCCTTCTTCTGGAGTCACCTCCAAAACAAAGGACCACTTTATATTTCACATTGTGACCTCTACCCTGGATCTTTTAATTTATACAGCATTTTAATTTAATTTTCTTTTCTTCCTTTTTGCTTATTTTTCTCAGAGAAGAAAACTGTATGTGGTGGATTCATCCAGTCCATAACCAGATGATATCTGGAATTGTACATCAAGTCCACAGTAAGAGGAGAGTGCACAACAAATACACTGGCAGAACACAAACACTCAAGTGAGTAAGTTTCCATGATATGCCACCCTAGTAGCTTAGAGCTAGTAGATGCTAAGAGCTTCCTTATATCACTAAAAGAATGGAAGAAATAGTGCAGTAATAATTCAAAAGAAATGCATCATTGTAGAAAGTGCAATGGGTTACCATGGAACCCTATTTTGAAAAGCAGGTCCAAACTAAAGTATTAAACAGGAGCAAAGGGATGGCCAGATATACACTTCTTTCTTTATACATGATAGTCTATGAGTCTGTGTGGTCTGGGATGGGCATGATGCAGTATACTGTGAGGATGAATCTACTAGCAGACTTGCAAAACACTGCACCTCCAAGGTTGGCATTATGGACCTGAAAGTCCATAGAATGCATATTTGATGGCTGGTCCAGCATACATCCAGAACAAGACCCCTTGGAGTTTATATCCAGATGTTTGTATGATAGGGGCCATCAACTAAAGTGTATACCCAGTCAGACACCACTTCCCACAGAATGGGATGGGATTCAAACTGAAGCATATGGTGACTGTAAGATAAACAGAAATGAAAAGTAAACTTATCCACTCACAATCAAACTGAGGAGTGCAAAACTGTAACAGGAGGCAGACACTATCTGGTTGATTAGGAGACAACCAAATTATGTATGTAATAGGTAGCAGTGCAAATATAAATGAAAAATGGAAGATAGTGAAACAGGAGGCAGACACTATCTGGTTGATTAGGACACAACCAAATTATGTATGTAATAGGTAACAGTGCAAATATAAATGAAAAATGGAAGGTAGGGAAATTAAAGTAAAACTATCCTCACAAACGTTTGGAATCTTGGAGAGGAAGGAGAAATCAGGATAAACAAAAATAAATATACTGTGTTACAGGACACGAGATACATTGAGGGCAAACACATGGACTAATAATCACCACACTTTGAGAAAAAGATAATGAGTCTTCAAGTAAAGTTGGTGTAGGGAAACATAAGACAATGGTTCAACCAATGGAAAAGTAAGGACATACAGAACAACATTTTAATCCTGTAAGGGTGTGGGGAGAGGATGGTTGAAGATCAAAACAAGAGGGAGGAAATGAGATACAAAAACATCCAGCCAAAGCAAGTAGAGAACAAGGCTGCCCTGTGGCTCATAACAGTCAAAACCATTGCCAAACTGTCAAAGAGATTAGATATAATGAGATGGGAAAAAAAGAAACTTCATTGTAGAGATCAATACCAAAATATTACAATTTCCTCTGATAAATCAACAAGGAATAAGAACAGACCAAACTGGAATTAAAGGATGCTACATATGTGAAAGGTCCAGATTACATCACAAGTGACTGTACAAAAGCCATACATGAAGCTAGCGGGTGAGAGTGGTAGGGTGAAGCACAAATGTGTGAAGTTGGCAGAGGAAGGGTGTGGATAGAAGAATAGGTAAAGGAGGTGTTGAGTGAAGCAATTCAAGTTCCACAAACTACAGTTGGGCATGCCAGAATGGGAAAATGAGAAAGACCAGAGATGGAGTGGTTTAGATAATAAACAAAACCCCAAGAAGGAGACAGATAGGAGGGTAAGCATAAAGATAATGGTTCATGAATGAAGGAATGGACCACCAAAGCCAAAGGATGTAGAATCGAGGACCAGAAGAAAGGATGTTTGGTACTGAAATGGATCTAACAGAGAATTGCCCTACTGTGAACACAACCTCCAAAAGAGCTGAAGATCAAGAGACCACTCTAGAGGTGAACATGTTGTGTATGAGCACAGAAAAGGAGACCTAATGTTTATAAACAAGAAGAACATAAATGTGTGCCTCCTTACTGATTGATGAATGAGAGAGTCCAATTAATGGAATAGATCAGAACCAACTTGCCCCACAAATCTTGAAATAAATGATTAAAAACCCAAGAAGTTCCAGAAGACTGATATAGAATCTTGACTCAACCAAATACCAATGACATGGCACTTCCTGAAAGTCCAGATATACTCCTCAACCCTTTATCAAAGCATTAGTGAAAAAGTATAAATCTCCAAAACTAATAGCTCTATAGAACACAAGTAAAGGGGAGAAGACTGGACCTGATTGTTAAGGGAACTGAAAAGCTACAAGGTGGATGAATTATTACGTTATGATAAGAGAGGACTTCTCAACCTTGACAAACTATCCCAATTGATTAGCTTCTTCAAGACAAACTGTGTGTGGTTGAACAAAACTTGTAACAAAAGTGCTAAAAGCAACCAGTGATCCATATATTGATAAAAGTGAAGACTATGAAAGCATAATAAATGGGGTAAAACCTTGACTACTCAATAAAAAAACATAGAGACCTGAGGCTATACTGAATGAAATAGCATGGAATGAAAGACTAGACCCTCAAGGACAAACTGAAGGTAATAATAGTATACTGGAAAAATGGAGATCTGAAAGCATCCAATGGATCTGGTAGCATCCAATGTCTACCTCTGTCATATGAAGACATGTAGTAAAAGCTTTGTGGGGATAGAAGGAAAGTCTGTGACCAGACACCAGTTTTGGTCTTCTTTAAGACGATGAACAACTGGGAATAACATCCCAAGGTAAGGTGATCAACAGGTTTAATAGTATTCTTGAAAATACGATCCTGAGCGACCTTGAAAACATATGACTGGAAATGGAACCCAGAAGAGGAGACAAAAGAACAGGAGATGGGGCTAGAAGATGATGGGTGAGAAAATGGAAGCCCATTTGACAAGGATTGGTGCTGGAGGTGTAATAAAGGGAATGAATCTAGACAAAGTGTCCCCAGTGGTATTCATACTAATTGGACAGTCAGTCATAATGCTGGCTGTATGAGGGTAAGAAGTGAACAATATATCAGCTTACCACCTTAGGCGGTGATGAAATCACAAGCAAGGGAGAGGAAGGAGAAGAGCAGAAAACAATAACAGTAATGGGAGAAAGCTGCAACAGATTAAAAAGGATAGGAAAGTATGTTGGTGAGTAGCTTTGGCATGAAACTCTAATGGAAAAAGGAAATTCCCATAACCAGACTGGCTTACCAAATTTCTGCACATAAATCATGTAAAATAATCTGGATAAAAGCACAAAAACGTAAAGGTATCAGATATGAATATAAAGTCTGCACAATCACTTCTATGTATGTGCTGGCACTTTTTGTACACGTTTACAGTTATCGCTTTGTTAAAGCATGTTATAAACTGAATTTATTATAATGGAGGTTGAAGTTCTTTGATAATCGTTGTTGAGATTGGTTTCTTTTTGTGTGAATATTGGGCCAGTGAATAGTTGATGATACAGTGATATTAAATACGTACATTTATATTTTATTTTCAGGCCCGGCATGGTCAGGTGGGTAAAGGCGTTCGACTCGTAATCTGAGGGTTGCGGGTTCGAATTCGCACCAAACGTGCTCGCCCTTTCAGCCGTGGGCGTGTTATAATGTGACGATCAATCCCACTATTCGTTAGTAAAAGTGTAGCCCAAGAGCTGGCGGTGGGTGATAATGGCTAGCTGCCTTCCCTCTAGTCTTACACTGCTAAATTTGGGACGGATAGCGCAGATAGCCCTCGTATAGCTTTGCGTGAAATTCAAATCAAACCAAAAATATATATATTTTGGTTCCACTCCATCATCCCTCTGGATTCTGAAGTTTTTTTGGCCATGATACCCTCGCTTCTGATGCTAGATTCCCCCTGCCTTAATTCAGGAAATTCCAGCCAGCAACTATCCTTTGAAAATAAGTTTTTAAAGCTGTTTCTCATTCTTTTGAACTATAAGTGTGGTAGTTAGTCAACTGTTGCCTCTTCCCATTCTGGATTACAGCTTATATTAAAATAGTGACATTCATATTAGGTTCATTTTGTGTTTTGAATGTTTTCCTTAATAGTTCTTTAAAACCTTCTGACTTTTGTATGTTAAAATAAATTATTTTGTTTGATAATTATTTGTTGGATAGCTCTTATAAGTGTTACCATTGATTCTAATTCTTTTTGTAAATGTATTCACAATTGCTTTGGGCCTCTTTAATCACCAACAGAACGTATCCCACGTATTTAATTTTGTATTTTATTTCTTAGTCTATTTATATGTGTTTTGATTTGTAAATCTGTCATTCATGTACATTCTTCTCGGTTGTCGTCGTTGTTTTATAATATTTATTATTTCAACATTATTTTGCCATCTATTAGGAATTATATATTGTGTTTTGGTGTAGAAGCATCGAAAGTATATAATTAAAATTTCATTTACTTCTCTTCGCCAAAACAACCATAGAAATGTTTCTTAAGCAATTTTTATTCAAAAATGGAGGAAAGAAATTTGTAAACAAAACATTTCATATCAATACACTACTTTCTACGCAAAAACTTCCACTTTTTAAAACTTAATCTCGTGCTCGAAAACCTTATATATACTCGGAATATTCATCTGATAAAAACGTCAAAAGCTATCTGCGCTAGCCCTCTCTAATGTAGAAGTGTAAGGCTTGAGAGTAGGCAGCTTGTTACTACCTCCCACCGCCAACTCTTGAGCTACTCTTTTACCAACGAATAGTGAGATTGACCATCAATTATAATGTCCCCGCAGCTGAAAGGACAAGCATGTTTAGTGTGAAGGAGATTCGAACTCGCGACCCTCAGATTACGAGTCGAGTGCGTTAACCACCGGGCCATGTCGGGCCCAAAACTACTGAAGTGAAATTTAAAAACGTTAAGATAAAATTGTTTCAGTTACGATGCAACACCTGCTAGGCTAAATAATTAAATTCGAAATACAATACCAGCAACTTCTACACATTAGTCAATCTCGGTTGTGTTATCGTCTAAACTAAATTAGAATAATTTAAAAATAATTAAAGCCAGCCATTATCGTTTATATATTTATCAAGCTTTTCATCTAAGCTCTGATTTACTGCTTCTACAACGTCTGAAGATAACCCATTCCAAAGGCCAACCAACCTCTTAAATAATAGAAACTGTTTTAGCTAAAAATGACTTCTACCCTTCCACAAGTTAAACTTTTGTCCTCTAGTTCTAATATTTTCATTGGCAAATACGAAAAAAGATTATGTAACAGCATAGTAACAACTCCTTTTACAACTTTAAACACCTTCATCAGACAAATACAATTATTCATTTGCGAAGAGACAACAATTTCAGAGGTTTCAGCACCTCCACGTATGACAAAACAACAACTTTTTTACTTTTAATGTACTTTAAAAAATCCTTTTCAAATTTGCAGTTAATCTTTTCTCATATTTCCATTTCTTGTTTTACCAACTTTTAGATCTTATGAATCTCGTGTCATACCAGTCAATTCAAATTTTTTAAATTTTGATGATTTAATAAATCTTATATCTTAAACTGTGTGGGAGCCAACCTGTTTATTGTTTCCTTGCGACTACCCTTTTCATTCTATAAGGAATATGTTTATCTTGAATATTGAATAATTTACCTTTAAAAAGTTTATATATATGATCAGTGTCGCTAAATAACTCAGTTGACCAATTCAAAACAGATTATTCTTGTTGCATCCTTTCAATTTTTATTTTAAATTATGACCCAAATATCGTTATTTATCTCTATTTATAACAAAACATTGCACCTAATAGAACACTTATCATGTGCATTCAGATGTTCCACAATTTCCATAATCGTTTCTGTATTGGAAATTAAGAATAAATTTAACATAGCTTTATTTCAATAGGTTCCTTGACTAATTGCTTTAGAAGCTCAACAGTTTCCAAAATCATTTCTCCCTCATGGTTTGACTTTAATATTACCCAATATATATGTTCCATCATGATTTCATTAAGAGCTGAAATCTTAATCTGATTGTAAAGATTCTCACTAATTTCATCAGTACTATTGTGGTTTTTAAGAAATTCCCACTAAAAGGCCTTTCCGTTTATATCCACTAATAACGACCCAAATGTATTTTATCTCCAAACTAATATCTTTAACTTGAACAGGATTCAACCCATACTTTACATATAAACCTACTCTTCTCCTCTCTCTTTAATATTCCATTCACTTTAAATAGCCAGAAACTCTCCATTTAAAAAAAAAAATTCTATATCAGAAACATTTACGTTCAACCATGTTTCAGTTATTTCCATTACATCAGAATCCTCTATTCCTACCAGTAGCATAAAGTCATCTATTTTATTTTTTTTATATTTCGATCATTATAATAACAACAATTAAGGTTATTAGTAATTCTAATTCCTATTTCCTATTGTAAACATGTCTCTTCCTTTTATTTTTTTTTAATTTAAATTTTCCTGGTCCTCATTACGATCTAGTTCAATTTTAAATATTCTCTTAAAGCCGAGTAAGTAGCCTTAGGAAACAAGTCAGCTCCTATCCTATTGAAATGTAAACCATCCATTCAAACAATCTCCCTTTTTCCACTAAATTGATTTCATAAGTACAACCAGCCAATGTGCTCCACCTATTTTTAACTTCATCCCACAGTTAGTTTTGCAGAGTATTCCTGATAAAATGTCTCATGGATTTTTTTCTTTAAATTATTTTATGAACTCACGACACTTCTACTTGTCCTCTTTATTAAATTTTCTGCTTTGTCAGTTACATTATCCATCTGTACTTCTATGTAGTATAATCCTTTTTGTCTCTATTTACCACACTGGTTATTGTCTCTCCTTTGGAGTAATCATCTATAGCTGATAGCCTCCTTATCATCCACATCTTTCCTTGACCCTTTGGTTTTCCTTCCATCCAACGTTTCCTCATCTGCATAAACCAAAGGGTGAAATTTATTACTCAACAGAATAGGCTCATTATAAATAATTTCATTACTTTTCACTCAAAGAGTGCTCTTTCTGCCTTCCTGAAAGTTATTGTCAGCTGATGTATTCCTTCCATGCAAAAGGTTAAGTTCCTCCTGAAATCGTGCTTCCGTCTCCCACAGTCTGTTCTTCTCCGTATCTGTTGCTTTTACGCTATTAGAATAGACTTTAACTTCTCCTCCATCCTACATGCTGAATATAAAAATTATATATCTTTATTACTATCTTTCTTAAAAGTATAGGGGCGACTCACATACCTAAATAAAATCTACCACACATTGCACTCGTTACATGTAACAAACTGTGAACACTTAACTTCTACACTGGTCTTAACCACTGGATTTATACTTCCGGCTTGAAAATAAGTAGCCAGTACCAAATGCCAGTAGCCTATTCTTAACACTGTTACTGCTAAGACTAATGTTTAAGAACCAGTTGCCCTACGTGACCAGGTTGTAGAAGCTCTTGAGAGTTGTAATCTGAGGGTCGCGGGTTTGAATCCCGTCGCATCAAACACGCTCGCCCTTTCAGCCGCGAGAGCGTTATAAGTGACGGTCAATCGCACTATTCATTGGTAAATGAGTAGTCCAAGAAGTGATGATGGGTGGTAATTACATAGCTTCCTTTCCTCTAGTCTTACACTGCTAATTTAGGGACTGTTAGTGGAGATAGTGCTTGGTGAATTGTCTTATTTTAAACTATGTGGGGTGTAGTCCTAATGGATCAAAATGTTTTCCTTTTTTATTTCAACCAAAATAAACACAGACCCATTGACTACTTACTGCTTTTATTACTAATGTCCAGGGTGATGATGTATAATTGTTTCTCTTGATCACTGATAAATATATCCCCAGCCTTTTTACTTGTAAATAAACACTGTGAGAGTATCAAATAAGTCTAAATGAGTTCATTGTTTTCTCAATGTCAGTGACGAAGTTTCTATCCTCATCGATTTCCAAAACTGACTGAAATTATTCATATGCCAGAACATTTATAGTATTGAGTAAGGTACTACCACGACGTATTTCAATTCATAAATGTCTATGTTTCACCAACTTAAAGTGAGAATTTCCAAGAGATAAATAGAGTGTGAGATAAAAACAAGTGTATATCCTCCAGATTATTCGTCATATTTTATATCAATTCTTTAATCTTGAAATTGTTTTCCTGTTCCACTATATGTTTTATAAAATTCTTGTTCCTTGACTCTCACTCCATAAACGGTATTTTGTACATCAAGCAAGAAACTACTGTATGGTCCCTTAATAAATTAATTAAATCTGTATAGTTAGTCTTCATTTTCTCAAATACTTGCTTCCATATTGTCATGACTTGTATCCTAGAGCTTCCAGTTGTTTCTATTTCTTAAATGTGCGATTTATAATAAACCAGATGGGTCTATTTAGAGCTACGTTTTTTGTGTCATTGTCATAACATTTACTATAGCCATGATAGTAACATGTTTTGTTCCATGCAGAAACCAACTTCTCAATAATTTAGAAATTGTTTCTCACCATTATTAAGGGCAAGTTGGATTTTTTTTCCTCTGGCTTTTGTACATAATATAACAAGTACTTGGCTGTAAAGTATCTATGATTAGGTGTGAAAACTATTGCTTTTAATGATATAAATCTCCATCTGAACATAACGATATATACAGAAACTGGTCACGTACGCGGACCAACCTACATCATAGATCGTGAGTAATTTTTTCCTTGATTGAAGACAGCACCATCAAAATATATTTATATTTGATCGATAGTATCTGAAGATAAAAATAAAGAACGAAAACTGCGAATTTCAACAAAATTTTCAAGAGAACAACAAAAATTAATAGGAACCAACAACAACAGTTTTTTTTTTATCTTAGCTGTGCATCTATTTTTGAAAGTCAAAGACGTACTCTTCCTCTCATTGCTGAAAGTGACAATCCAGGAACATTTGGCTTATGGATACTAACATGATGTCAGGAGAGTGAAAACAGCCATTCAGTATAGGTTCTCAATATTTTTCACTTGAGTTTATATTGAAAAGGTAATAGAAATATCCTTTCTGTAGTTCTTCTAATCCAATATTTTTGAAAACAATGATAAAAACATAGGTATAAACTCGTAACTGGCAATTATCCTAATTCTCAAACTTTTGACAACGAATAAGCGTGTTTTTCCATCATTTATGATAATTTTGACCTTAATTTCTTGACGAATAAAATAATTTAAGGTGAAGTGTCTGTCTAACTCTTTCATATTATGTGCTATAGCTCTATAATTCGTACCTTCTTTGTAAACTCAGAATTGACAGAATTCGTCGAATAAATTATAATTTGGTTTTATGATCTCTTTTGAAAAACAAAACAAACAAAAAAGAAGTGTGTATTTGACGTACCTTTGAAACGGTTATTTCAGATCATGTTTAATTACCCACACATGTTAATTTGCCATATCGATCAAATTCACTATTTTGTTGTTTTTTGTCTGATACTAACGACGTGCTGGTAAGAGTTATCAAATATATCGTTTGTTTACTATTCTTTGATTCATGTCTCTTTTAATATTTTGCATATTTACAACATTTTTTACAACCACTATAAGCTAGGGGTTCAACTCTCAAGCCTTCATTATTTTTACAAACATTAAAATAATCAGAAGAATTATGCTCATTTAAATACTCAAATACGTTGTCGCATTGTGAACAAGAATAACTTACACCGAGGAAATTGTTCATTGACGTTATAACATTGAAATGATGAGCTAGTACCATAAGTATATTTTTTTCTTAACGTGAAGAATATCTACATGCTACACAATTGAAATTTTCTGAAAATACTAAATCTATTAGAAAATTAAGCTGACTTTCAAATCTGGAAATGTCTTCTATATTATTGTATTGCTCACAAATCTGAGCAATGTTAAGACGGGTATTATAGGAAATATTATTTTTATTATTTATAGCAAACATTGATCATTTTTTAAGTCGATCAAAACAAATTTACACCTTGTGCAAATTAATTGAAACAAATGGTCATTTCACAGTATTTTCAGCATGTTGGCCGGTGTAGGCTCGTTGGACCCGCTGAGTTCCTTTAATAGTCATTTCTTTACACAGACGGCGTCATTAGCTATGTTTTGCAGTACGGTTGATCTATTTTTGGGATATATGATGAAATTTTGAGAAATATTACGTCATTCGAAATTGCGTTAGAATGGCAAGGAGAGCAGTCAAAAAGCAACTTCTTACCAACTCAATGAAGAAAAAACGGTATCACTGGGGTCTAAAATACAAGAACTGGATGCAAGAACAATAGAGGAAGGTGTTATTCAGTGACGAGATTCATTTCTTCGTACAGAGTCAAAGAAGTCTGCATGTTCGCAGATCTCCAGGTGAGAAACTTCGAGAATCTCACATCAATCAGTTCGTAAAACATCCCTTGAAGAAGAATTTTTGGGGCTTTTTCAGCTACTATGGCATCGGAGGCTTACATATCGTAGAAGGTATGATGCGAGGACCACAGTACATCGAAGATTTGCAGAGAAGACTCGTTCCAGAATTGAAAAACAGATTTCCAGATGGATCTGGCAATTTTCAGCAAGATCTGGCTCCGTGCCACACATCGATACTTGTGAATAATTTTATGACTACAACGCGAATAAAGGTGCTGGACTGGTCTGGAAACTCTATGGACTTAAATCCTATTAAAATTTTTTGGCGATTTATAAAGAAAGACTTCAGGGAAAAGACTGTACTGTGAAAGATAAGCTAATTGAGACCACAATTCAGGTGTGGTACCGCGATCCAAAAAATTAGTAAAGATTGCAGTCAACTCTTGGACTCGATGCCAAAGTGGATTAATGATCTTCTGAAAAATAAAAGCGGTCATATCATGTATTAATTTGTGAGTAATTTTTGGATTCTGAGAAATAAAACGCAAAAAATGGAAGAAATCGTAATTTTCCGTCTTGTTTCAATTAATCTGCACAAGGGTGTAAGTGGAAATGAATCGATCTTTCTATATTAAAAATTATTCTAAGCTCACTGAGACTTATTCAACTGCTGACATTATGTTGGGCACTGTATATAATAACTGTAGGCTAACTGAATGTCAAAATAAAAATTTACTGTTTTTTAACACTATGTAACAGATTTCGTCTGACATTTTAGAGTACATATGATAGTATATCAGGGTAGGAAAACACCGATTTCTGTAGTTCATGTTAACGAAAATCTTTAAAATAAAGAATTTTTTTTCACTGAATCACTAACCAACCAGTGCTCGCTATTCCTGTTGTTATGTGCCCATGTTTTTCTTATTGGGCAGAACTATTATACAGTGTTATTCTTACGAATTCAGAAAGCTGAATGTCGTATCTTAATCGCCACAAACTATAAAAACGTAATACAGCTATAACACTAAATAAGTAACAACGAACGTACGTATAATTCATTTTAAATTCGTAGGTTGTTATGTATGCAGCCTACACGAACTTTCTATACGGAGTACCTATTAAACGGATATCTATCTACTAACAGGTCCATTGATATTAATTCGTCTTTGCATTTATATGCTTCTAACGGTAAACTAACAGATCACGTGATTGGCCTTATTCTTGATAGGCACACAACAATAGAATGGAATATACAGGAATACCTCGTACAGTGCGGTTAATGCCTTGGAAAAACTACCACATTGATTATCCTAAATTATTACCACATAATGATATCCTAAACCGTAATATAATCTCCAATAGAGTTGTTATTCTTTTGACGTTTGGAAAGATCAACCTATATTAGGCTTGGTTAAATTCTTGTCATTACAGAATCTAGAAAAATACGTGTAAACCTTGTAACGTGTTTTTTTTTTTTTTTTTAAGGTCAAACAGGAAACATTTAACTTCAGACCAATGTCTGACATCCTTCATTCATCTCTTTATTCAAAATACGTAAATAAACACAAGTTTTGATTTCTTCACAATTACATGAAACCTTGTCTGTAATAAAAAATTTTCTTTATTTCATTCAACTAACGTTTTTAACGGCAGGTTAATAATTTATTTTTTAAATTTAAAATTGTTTAATTTGTTCAATTTTCTGCTATTTATTTCTAACTATGCTTTTGTATTTTTTTCTCTCATTTACATAATATATACATGTATATCTTGTTTTATTTTATATTAATTTGTAATTTATATACTTTCATAGAAAACCACTAAAGAAAAGTTATATGTAAATCGAAACTTCCAAAGGAAACGTTTCTTTGCACATTCCTTTTCATCTTTTGGAGTTAATTACGATTCTGTGCACATGAATCAAATTTTTCTTCTTTCAAAATGAATTTTTAAACAGTACTACTTTTCCATTTCAAATAGTCCTCCGCTGGTACAGCGGTAAGTCTAAGGATTTACAACGCTAAAATCAGGGGTTAGAGTCCCCTCGGTAGACTCAACAGAAAGCCCGATGTGATTTTACTATAAGAAAAACACATATACATATTTCAAATAAAGTTTAGAGCCATCAATATTACTTACCTTTCAAACTTCTAACCTATTTATTTAATGTTTTTAAACTATTATGAAATTAAGCATATATCCTATAATTATGAGCTATTAACAAAAAAAATAATTAAAGGGTTTTATTACGTTATTTCTTTTGAAATCATTATCATGACTATTTTTTCTGTTATATAATAAAAACTCCTTTGTTTGGTCTCATAAAATAGCCATTTAGCTAAAGAACTTATTTACTCCAGAAAGTTTGTTTGTTTTGGAATTGCGCACAAAGCTACTCGAGGGCTATCTGTGCTAGCCGTCCCTAATTTAGGAGTGTAAGACTAGAGGGAAAGCAGCTAGTCATCACCATCCACCGCCAACTCTTGGGTTACTCTTTTACCAACGAATAGTGGGATTGACCGTCACATTATACACCCCCACTGCTGGGAGGGCGAGCATGTTTAGCGCGACGCGGGCACGAACCCGCGACCCTCGAATTACGAGTCGCACGCCTTACGCGCTAGGCCATTACTATGTTGTTTTACGACAGTTATGTTAAAGATTATATGAATTGTAAATATATCTATATACATATATATCCAGTATGCTGAATTAAATTAATAGAATAAAAATTGTTTCTGTAAGTTGAGGCTTCAAATTGGTTATCCTACCGTCTTTTAATTAGTTTACATACTTTTAAGAATGATGAAACTGTAAATTAGCTTTATAGTCAGTTGTTCCTAAAACTACAAACTAGCTTTATAATTCGCTGTTTTTCAATGTTCTCAAAGCATGGAAAATATGTTTAAATTCCACAAACGAAAAAAAACTGATTCCTTGAACTCATTAAATCCATATTTTACTTAGAAGCCAGGTGTGATTTTTTATCCTCTGTTTTCAATGTTATTATTTTTATTTATTTATCTGTATTTTGCCTATTTATTAGTTACCAATATACCTTTAAATAAGTTTACTGTATTATAAAGCCAGCAGTCTTATTCAATATACATATTACACTGTAGAACTGAAAAGATCAGCTAACACAATTTTAAACACTACCTGATGCGAAAGACAGTAATTACAAGCCTTAGTTACAAAGACAGTAATTACAAGCCTTAGTTACAAAGACAGGAAATAAGATATTTTCATCTTCTGTAATCAATTTACTCTACTGTAATCAACTATTACTCAACTGTAAAGCTATATGAAAACGTCTGTAACTATAAACAACTAATACTCGCTGTTGTTTCGAAATTACACCTTTTTTCTGTGTAAAGTGACATTTCTACAGAATACTTTATCTGTGTCCTGGTATTATTTACGCAACTAAGATAGAGAATACACGATAACCACAAATACAAATATAAAGAGTTGAATGTGTTCTACTACAAAACTTGAATTTTCGTGGAAGGGTATGTATCAGAAGTACATTTAAACATTGTTTGGCTTTCGTGGGTAGTATGATGACACTGATCAATTTTGGGGAAGATATGTAATAGCGTTTTATGACGCAAACTTTTCATGCACTTGACCTTATAAATAAGTTCAAATCGAAGGCTTACGAGTTTCCAAGACAGGAATATCCCTTATTTGACTGCAATGGAAAGGAAAGGAAATATTAATCAACTGGGGTATCTTAAGCATTTAAAGCCAAAGCTTCTTTAATAACATTTCAACATATTTAGCAAATTTTTACAGTCTTCCTTTTCTTCTTTTAATAATCGAATGAAAATGTTAAAGAAAATATGTTTACGCTACTACACAAAGTTTGTAAAGGCAGATTACATTTTTTGTCTGTTATAACACATAATTTTCATGTTTTGGGAGGATATCCAAGCTCGTCCTGTCTTTAATACAAGAAATAACTCATAAACTTAAAGTATGTAGAGTACTTTTTAAGACATAATCTGTTGTAATAGCAGGATATCTTTGTCGAAACAAGCTGTCGCAATCAACGATATAGACTTTCAATACCAGCAGAACACTTTCAAATGCGTTTTACTTTACTTTCCTCATCACTAACAACATACTCCAAAAGCGAGGAACCAGCAGAAGTTGGTTTCACCATCAAATAGTATTGTTTTGTGTCTATTAATACAATTTCTTAACCTTGTTTTAGGAGTTTATGGTGAACACGTTGTAACATCTTTCCTCCCCCTCCCCACAGAACAAGCATAGCTTTACAAACACTATTTTTGTTTTTTGTTGTAAGATTACAAGAAAATTTCCTAGTGTTTTTCCATCATTGACTCTATACATGATATTTAATGTATGATTGAAAATGTTCTCACACAGACAGTGAAGCAACAGCATACTTCTTGTTAACTGTGTATGATAGTTACCAAAACTTTCCATCATCAGTTAAAGTTAATTATTTTAGGGTTGTGGCAGCCTGATACTAATACAAAATAAATGTGTACAAAAACCAAATTGTTGTTATGGTTAGGCTTACGTACTTATATAGATAAAATTTTGTTTAAAACTATTTTACAGAATACAATAGCTGTATTTTAATTGACTACAAACATTGTTTCTAAAACAAAAAAAGTTTCATAATATTTTTATTCAAGTTCATTTAGTAAGATATTGCTAGTGTTAAAATATTTGATATGCTAAAGATCAATATAATTTTCTTTCAACCCACTTTTTTTCTCTTTTTCGTTTACTTGATTTATTTTGTTGCTTTACATCCAAGTGTTAAAAATCTAGATTTATCTATACCAGTTGAACTTGCTGGATAATGATACAGATTTTTTTTGTGCACAGTTGATTGTTTCTTTGTTTGATTGAAGTTAAGCACAAAGGAAGACGATGGACTATCTGTGCTATGCCCACCACCGGTACCAAGACCCAGATTCCAGAGTTGTAAGTCCGTAGACATATCGCTATGTCACTGGGAGGCTTTTGTATACACTCGTTTGGCCTTTCGTTTCTTTTATGTAAATACAGTAAATTCAAAAAAATAAAATAAAACAGTGGTAATGGCCAATTGAACTTCTCTAGTGTTTAGAAAGAAATAATAACTCTCAAACTAACTTCTCAAAGTAGTTTGAATAGTGAAGTTTAAGCTAAGTTGATACAACCCTTGAAATATAGGCCCGTCATGGCCACGTGGTTAGGACGCTCGATTCGTAATTTAAGGGTCGCAGGTTTGAATCCTCGTCGCACCAAACATGCTCGTCCTTTCAGCCGTGGGGGCATTATAATGTTACGGTCAATCCCATTATTCATTGGTAAAAGAGTAGCCCAAAAGTTGGCGGTGGGTGGTGATGACTAGCTGCTTTCCCTCTAGTCTTACACTGCTAAATTAGGGACGGCTAGCTCAGATAGCCCTCGAGTAGCTTTGAACGAAATTCAAACATATCAAATCTTTTGATCCCAGTTGAGTTTTTGCGAAATTCCAGTACTATTAAAATAATTCTTGTTTTCTTCATCACTTTAAAAGAAATGTGATGTTGGTAATTTTGAAAAAGAGAAACTGTATACTTTATATATATATATATATGTAATTTTAATAATAGTTTATTCATTTCAGATGCAGACAGTTCTCAATTATTATTAACAGGCTCAACTGTTAAAATGCTTCTACTACAGTACCTTAAAAGAAAACTCTTTATAAAAACTTAAAGAAAAGTACAAATATGTATACATGATAAATGCTAAGAAATATGCTTTTTAATCTACAGACTTTCTTCGCTGTATCTTACATTATAACATTCTCTGTGGGTTGCGGTAAGGACTTATAAAGATAAAACATGGGGTTCGATTGCTTGCGATGGACAGAGCGAAGGTGACTCATTTAACTAAAAAAAAAACAACCTAAAATTTATAAAATAAAAATCAACTTTGAGTTTGATAAAGACATGAAGTCTCTCGTCCTTTCTTCTTCTAGAGGTTATTTCTTAAATTTTACAATCATGTATTGCGAACAATACATTCCGAAAAGAAAAACAAAAGGCTAAAAATGTACAACAATGATCCGCGCCTCTCATACTAATAACATGGCAACTTCTGGTCCCAAAAGGTTGTTTAATAATAAAAAACATACTTCTCATTTATTTTACATGTGGTTTCCACAGCTTAATCTTCACAATTCTGCGTTTTTCAAACAATGAACTCTCCATCATTCTTGTTCTTTCTATGCTAGCCAGCGGACTTTGTAATAAATATCATAAACACAGAAAGTTTTCCAATTGGAAAAATCAATAGGTATGTCAATAATTGAAACAACCTATATTTAACTAAAATTTGAATCAAACATTTAGGATGGAGTTGTAAAGTAAATCACGTGATGTTATAAAACATTACTTGCATTATCTTTGTTTCTGAAGCATGTAAAATAATAATGTTTTGTTGTTAAGTGTGAGCTAAACATTGAGTTATTTGTGCTGTATCCATAATGGTTATAGAAACCTGATTTGGGGCATCATAAGCTCTCAAACCGAGGAGGGGGGGGCATTTATTAATGCAACAATCTTCATTTTTAGTATTAACCTATAAAAAAATTGCTTAACAGGATAACTGAATATTTCATAAATTATTTGTGACAAAAAGCATTGTAACTCTGGGAAATGGGATTATTCAATGTTGAGAAAAGTATATCATTCAACGAGAAAGTGGATCATCCATCGGTCTGGTAACATCTCCGACTAATGTCGTCAATTGAATAACAAGTAAACTGAGGGAACAGCAACCACACTGGTGAACTGGAAGACAAGAGGAAAGGGGTATAAAGACTGGAAATAAGAAAGTGAAGCGAGCGCAAAAGTATAGACTTTAGTTGAATCAGATTAAATTGAGCCTCGTTACTTGTGATTATCGTTCGAAAGGGGAGGGCTTGTGACAAGGACAGTACCTAGCTCCTCAAATGTAAAATAGTAGAAGAAGCATTTCATTTGAACTGGATACCCGGCGTTGAAAATACATAAAATATAATATAAATATTCAATAATAATAAATTAAAAATGAAAGTGATTACTTCCGGCCAATTACATGCTTGTTTTAGGTGTATATGTTGTCAAACGTGATACGATGAAACTCCATGATTTGAGGAAAGAGATCACGTATTTTGTATGAATAAGTTCTTCTGGATAACATGATTAAGGTAATATAAATGGTACATATAGTTAGGAACTAGTCTATATACTGTTTCTTTGTGATCTTACCCATACAGACTGTGTTTTTATAAACAAATGATAATGGCTTCATTATCTCAACACGTCATAGGTGGATAGAAAGAAGATGTGGTAAACTTTTATTAAAATAAGGTCAATTATAATATATATTGTCTCCATGCATTTATATTATACTTAATACTAAAAATAAGCGATTCAAACTCTGCGTAATCACATATTTTCTACATAAATTTAATGTTCATCATACTTTAACTGGAGTATATTATTATAACATCTAAAAAGAAATCAAGTTAAAACAAAACAATGACCAAAATTCGAATAAAACTTATACGGAATTAAAAACAGAATTTAAAACACACGCATGGTGGACAATGCCACTTGTCAATGATACTGTTCAGTGTCAGGGATAAACATATAGAAAAAACGTGTCTAAAATAATGCCCTTGTTCAGAGTCGTAACTACGACGAGAAGTAAAACGTGTGCTATTGTGACTTTGACCAATGTGAAGCCCCTGTCGGGACAACTTCCTCCTTTCAATCTTTATGGAAACAGGATGGCCAAAGAGCAGCAAAAGTCTTCAACTGGAAAAGCTTGCTATCACGTTGCTCACTTCAAGTCCACTGCCAATTGGCACGAAGTCGAGATTTCAATACAGGACCGTTATTTTTGTATGAAATGCCCGGCATGGCCAGGTGGGTTTAGGCGTGCGACTCGTAACCTTAGGGTTGCGGGTTCGCATCCCTGTCGCACCAAACATGCTCGCCCTTTCAGCCGTGGGGGCGTTATAATGTAACGGTCAATCCCACTATTCGTTGGTAAAAGAGTAAAAGAGTTGGCGGTGGGTGGTGATGACTATCTGCCTTACCTCTGGTCTTATACTGCTAAATTAGAGACGACAAGCGCAGATAGCCCTTGAGTAGCTTTGCGCGAAATTCAAAAACAAAACAAAAACAAACATATATGGGACAGGCACAGCAGTAATAGCACCAAAGCAGACAGACTTAGCTGTTGGGTGTCAGTAACCTCGTTCCCGCGAATACCGACATGGCCTGGTATCCAGAAAAACTGGATAGACATGGGAAATAAGGAGAAATGGGCCAGTCGGTTTTGAATATAGGCGAGAACTAATGTGAATAGATTCTAGGGCAGTAGAGAGCTGAGCGAGTCGGTATAAATAGTACAACTGGTGTACGGAATAGTTTCTATGTGATCCAAGACAAGGGAAATGGTGTACAATTCGGCAGTGAACACAGAAACTGCAGAGGGGATCCTGTGTGCAACCACTAAAACACAACAAATGATGGCAGAACCCAAAGAGTCACCTGATTTCTAACCATGTGTATAAATGGGAATGGAATGATGGTTCAAAAGATGTTCGGCAAATAGAAGATGATTCTTTCAGTTGGGAGTATCCGTCTTCCTCGAATGACTCAAAGAAAGGTCAAAGTGGGGACAGTAATAAATCATGGTGGGATTGGCAGACCAGTGGAGATAGCAATATCATCCAAGGACAGACCCAAAACCATCAACTGTACCTGGACACGAAGGTCAAAATGAAGAATGGCAGACAATCTATTCTGAAAACATAGCTCATTGAAGAAGGAAAACATAACCCTGGATGTGATTATGCGGTAAGAATCGAAGTTTTGAAGCATACAGTAAAGCAAGTGAAAGAGGTAAAGAAGAGGTTTGTGAGACTCATTGTACAAACTCTGGGCTGGAGAGGTGCAAAAAGGACCTGTTCAGTGCTGCAGCACCAAATAGTGAACAGGGTCCAACATCTTCAAGGCTAAAGTTCTGGCAGAACCATAGACCAAAGACCCATAGTCCAGTTTAGATCTTATGAGGCAAAATAGATCTTTAGCATATAACATCAAACCACTCCTCAAGAGGTGGAAAAGAGGGCACAGAAAATGTTCAATGTCCTTGTACACTTGATGCATAGCCCCAATAACTTTGCCTCAGGGACCAGGGGAAGCACAACTTCACTGAGATGGAGCTCAGGATCAGGGTGAATACCCTGTTGGCAGCAAAAGTGCATTCAAACGGTTTTAGAGAGAGAAAGGTGAAACTGTTAGTTATGGTTCACTTCAATAAACGATTGAAAGAAATCTGAAGCTGCTACTCAATAAACGTCATGCTCGACGACTGACATGAGATGTGGAAGGCATCTACTCGACACTTATAGTCAAATCAAATGGTCTAGAGTAGAACACTGTCATCAGAAGCCACATTGGATTGGCAAGAGGAGGTTGTTTGATTCAAGGAACCAAAGAAGACGAGCTTTAACAATCATTTCTAAAATCTTGCAGAGATAACTTGTTAAAGCAATTGGATGATAGTTGGAGTATCTTGAAATCCTTCCCAGGATTAGATGAAAGGAGGATAATAATCCAGTGCCAAACATCAGGAAAACATTCTCCTGTCAGATCTAGTTTAAAACAACCACAAACATAGCAAGAGAGGCAGAACAGAGGTGGTGCGATATCTCGTAGTAAATAATATTGGGTTTTGACCAAGGAAGAGCAAGCTAGAGTTTCACCAGTGTAAAGGGGCGATCATACTCGTAAAAATGATCGGTCTGAAAGGAAAGAGACGATCGCTCTCCCCGAGTCTTGATAGTTATAAAGGTTAGATAAGAAAAAAGTACTAGATGCACGAGAAAAGCTTTTGCTGAGAGTATCGGCGATGCTCTGGGCGTCAGCAACTTCCTGGCCATTGGAGAGAAAGATCGAAGGAAATAATTAAATATACTTTCGATTGATTTTTTCCGAATTTTGTCCCATATGATTTTGAAACTGGTGATAGAAAAAGTGGTGTTTGTGAACTTAATCCACAGTTCCTTCTGGCTTTGACGTCGTATATCTATCAAAGATGTGCACGGGCCCGCTGGAAATGAAAATCAATGTAGTTTGAAAGTGTGGGATACCTACAAAATATATCTCAGGCCTTTTTTTGAGTATTCCATGCCATTTGGCAGACAAGACTTCATCACATACGAGGATACCATGAAAAACGTGCGGATGTTTTAGGAATAGATTGAGCAGCTGCTTGGTCAATACAGTCAGTCACTGTGCCATGTAGTCATCTATCAATAGCACACAGAGAACAGCAAGAAAAAGATCCAAGAGAGCACTGAAAGAGGGCCAGTTGGCTTTGTCCAGTTTCAACTGAGGCACGAGGATCAGGTGGTATCGACCACGGCTAGTTTCTCTCAAGATGATAGGAAAATAATCACTGCTCCGTGGGTTAGTGTCAATCCTCCATGAAAAGTGAGATAAAGTGAAGGTAAGGTAACAAAATTATAAAACTATTTTAGGTTTAAAACCAAGTTCTGTAAAGTCATGTGCTTTACATTTTCAAAAACGTATGTTTCACCAATAGTTGTTGTTTGTTTTTGAATTAAGCAGAAAGCTACACAATGGACTATCTGTGCTCTGCTCACCTGGGGTATCGAAACCCGGTTTTTAGCGTTGTAAATCCGCAGACATACCGCTCAGCCACTGGGGACTTCACCAATAGTAATACCAAGATTGTTTCTAATGTTTATGAAAGAAAGTGATGTTACAAAATTGTAAGTACCTCTATTGTTATATATGACATATTTTTAATGTTTATATATTTTACTTTCTAAACATTTTGACACGATATTTATGTCTTTTTCTCAGTGTTTACCAAATCCAAACAGGATACTAATGACCATGGTTATCAACAGATTTTGTTCCTTGAGACACAAAAATTTGAATGTTGACATATTCGATATATTCATCTATTTCTATAGACTCTTGACATAAGTCAACCTCTGTCTTCCATGGTCTCTTCTTCCTTTAATATTTTCAGGTATGTCTAGACTTTTCATTTCTTCTTTCATCTCAATGTGTTAGTGAAATTCTTATTGACTCTTTCTGATACTAATCAACAGCTTTTCCTTTAACCTTTCCTTGGCAAAATATCTTCATTTGAGGTATGACTTGTTTAACATATCTCCAAGATGTCCTTAAAAAGCACAACTCAATTGCTTCAATTCTCTTTCCATACTGGTCAATACTATTTAACCTATTGATGCATATGTGAAAACTAGTACAACATAGCAATCGAAAACTATTGAGCTCGTCTCCACGGAAATTTTGCTCCGCATTTACCATCTGATATTATCTAGCTTTCAAGGCAGTTAAATTTGTTGACCTGTTTAATCTGTTTTTTATCAACTTATCTCTGATCTACTGAGGTCGATATCTTAAAAAGGAAAAAATGATACCCTCACAAAAAATAAAAATATTTAAATGCTCTTTTTTATATTTCCAATTCTATTTGGAATTTGTTGTGAAGGCTTTATTTTGAATTTACGTTTTGAAATAAATACTTTCAATAACAAAAAATTATTCGCGTTTACATTAAATGCATTGAACCCCAAGTCTACTGTAAATACTTTCACAAAACAAGTAAAAGATATACATGATTGTTTCTAATTTTTTATAATGCATTATAGTCATATTTAGTTTAATTTCACCACCAAATTTTGCATTTAGCGAACAGACTGGTGTCCCCAGTAGATGAGGTCAAGTTTCCATTAAAATAATAATAAGTTTAATTAACTTGAAAATTCTAAACATTTTATTGAATCTATTGTTCTCTTTTAAGAGAGTTTTTGCATAACTTGATGATGGCCAAAAAAGATCAAGACGTTGTTCTCTGCTTTATTTTAATAAAAGTGTTAATACCCATACCAGTCGTCCTGAAATACACCGTAGATCTTGATACCGATACAGGTAAATATGAAAATAGGAAAAGAATAAGCAGAACACCTAAACTGAATAATACTGATATTAAGTACCTTTGTTATGCAGCCTTTGAACAGAAGGAAGACTGCCACTAGTTTCAAGCATGAAATAAGCGATCATGTACCAAACAACAGAAAAGTATCCAGATCTGCAGTATCAAGAAGATTGAAAGAGAATTAAATATTTGGTCGTGTAGTAGTTAAGAAACCTTTACTTCTATCTCCAATTATTGTCAAGAGACTGACACTTGCTAAACAATACAAAACTGAACTGTTTCAAGTTTGAAATATTTGGTTCAAAGCGTTGGTTGTACATTTGAGGGGAGAAAGATGAAAGTACTTACCTCAATGCATAGCACCTACTATGCAGCATGGGTGAGGCAGTGTGATGGTTTGGCAATGTTCTCTGCTGAAGCGACAGGGGATACCTGCGAAATAGTTGGAATAATGGATCAGCATAAGTGCCATCAGATACTGATCTGTCATGGTATACCGAGTGGTTTACGTATTATTGGTAAAGGATTCTACTACCAAGAAAATAATGACCCCAAACACTCAGCCAACCTATGCAGAAATGACTTCACTAAGAAAGAAGCTGCCGGAGTCATTTAACTGATGTATTGGCTCCCACACAGCTCCTATCTCAACCCAGTTGAGCAGACCTGGGACTTCATAGATCACTTGATAAATCAAACGTTACTTTCAATGAAACTTATTGGAATGTATGTATTAGATACATTTAGTGTAAAACCCCAAAGGATACTTTGATTAAGTAGTTGCAACAAGGGATAAAAGGCTGCCCGCATTTATTAAAGCCAAAGGATAGCACGCAAAATAATAACCCTTTGCTGAACTCAATCATTTGTAGTAAGTTTTGTGTACTAAATAAGAAGGTTATTTAAATTTGAGGTTTCACCTGTGTTTTATCTTCCATTGTTCTTTGAAACTAGCCTGAAATCTAATTTTCGAATTTTGTCCTAATACTTTTGTACAGTACTGTAGAACTATTTATCAATTAATAAAGTGCACTAAAACCATTCTTAATGGCGATTAGTAGTTAATGTGCAATAATATTATAATATTTATAAATTGAATTATTTTTTATATTGTTTTCATAAAGCAGTATGTGGGCATAATATTCTCAGGCACGGCAAAAGAAACACTCTTACTGTTTTCAAACTGTTCTCTGTTTTTTTAAGTAAAATCATTGTAGTTAAATTAGTCTTCTTCTCTCGTTAGTCTCAGATTTAATACCGGTACTATAGAACAAAATGATAACTAATTAGAACAAATGCATTCCCTTACCTGACATTACGCGCTAAACATGCTCGCCCTCCCAGCCGTGGGGGTGTATAATGTGACGGTCAATCCCACTATTCGTTGGTAAAAGAGTAGCCCAAGAGTTGGCGGTGGGTGGTGATGACTAGCTGCCTTCCCTCTAGTCTTACACTGCTAAATTAGGGACGGCTAGCACAGATAGCCCTCGAGTAGTTTTGTGCGAAATTCCCAAACAAACAAACAATACCTGACATTACCATAAGTAGTGTAATTGACACTAGATTTCGATAACCAGACAAAGGTACATTACTGTGGAGCAGTGGCAGATTTAACGTTGTGCGGGTCCTAAATCCCATGGAATTTTACACAGAATAAAATTATCAATTGGCTCCCATTAAGACCCTGAGCCCCTATCTAAGCATATCACTGTTATAGAGTGCTTTAAATTGATTTCTCATAGCGTATACTGATACCATACGCTAGCTTCTTTCTATATAGTTAACACATTGCATGTGATTCCATGACAGTTGCTTCAGACTCTAAATTTAATAAGTATGTTCATTCGACTAGAACTCTTGTGACATATTCTTGATACAAGTATATGGAAATTTTAAAGAGTGATAAGTAGGGAGCATTGAAATTTACATTTTGTAATGACATGGAAAAATTAGCCGAATGAAATGGAAAGATTGGCAAAATATTCTCTTGTCCCAACACTTTTGTACAGTATTGTACTTATTTAATTCTGTAAGCTCGGGAGAAAGTTTAGTCGGTAATATAAGTGTACTAACATTATCCTTATTAGTTATAGTGTAAGACCAAATCCAAACTGTTTATCAACAACACGATTTAATAATTTAATTGAATTGAACATATTGACTTTTTATTTCCTGTATTTTATGAATAATATTTTGTACGCACAACCTGATGTATAGAAAAGATCGGATAAATATATATATGTGGGCGTCTGAAGAAAAATGTTACTTTTTTTATACTTTTATGTTTTCAGTTAGTTGCCTACTTTTCTCAAAGGGTGTTACTAGTGTTGGTTGTTGGCAAGAGAATGAAGAGTTCAAATGTTAAAGTGTGGAATGGTGTTTCTTCTGAAACGTTAATAAACGAAATCTATCCGCAGGTAAATCAGCAGTAACGTTTGTTTTGTGTGTATAGTAGCACATTTTTATTTCAATATATTTCATAGACCGTACAGGCACTGTCGAACTATCTTGTAATTTTTAAGCTTTTGTAACAAGTGAGCCTAGTGCTATTAATAGTACACTACTATTTCCATTGTTTTAAATATAAAGCCAATGTAATTTCATTTTCAGGGTGTTTTATCTAAACTAAGACGTCACATGAATAACATTGTAAATCAGTATAATACTGTTTATATAAAATAATCACAGCCGACTAAGATATGTTGTATACTTTTTACAGACGATCGTGTAATTGATGTGTTTATTCAAAAGTGGAAATAGCTTTTCTCTGTGGAATATCGTAATATTGGTAATATCTTGTTGTCTTAGAGCCAGCAAAGCATCATGAAACATGAAATTTGATCAACATACATTTGTGTAATACAAATATGGATAATGTATCAATACAAGTATAACAGTATTGTCTGTTGTATGTCCTGGTAACTTCTTTGCATGATGTAGATGGATCTTCAAAATTGGTATGGAGGTTTAGGGTTACATATCCATGCAAGGGCATATACATATTTTCAGATTTGTTGTATTTATAGACAGTTTTTTCCCCCTTTTAATATATCTTCACCAATTTTGGTGTGGAGGATCATTTGATCCACAGAGATACATACAAAATTGTGGTTTCACATTTTGTTTTACAGTTTTAATGAGAATTTTTGCTTTCTTTTTTTTTTTTTACAATTACATATTAGGGAAACAATTTATTAAATCCTAAGATAACCTTTTGTCAGTCATTAATTTACATAACTTCCATCTAGGGGACAGGTGTTCCAGCTAGTTGTTAACATCATAAGTAATAAAAAAAAGTTTATAAACATTAAGTATTGAATACCTTATCAAATATTTTAGTGTTTGTAATATCTTTACACCTAGCATTTAAACACATATAGATATCTCACTTACCCAGTGTGGCTGGGTGGTTAGGAAACTTGACTTGCAATGTGAGTTTTTTGGTTTGGATCCCTGTCACACCAAACATCCTTACTCTTTTAGTGATGGGACCATTATAATGTAACTATCAATCCCATTATTCATTGGTGAAAAGTAGCCTAAGAATTGGCACTGGGTGGTGGTGAGTAGCTGCCTTCTCTCTATTTTTTCACTGCTAAATTAAGAATGGCTAGAGCAGATAGCTCTCATGTACCTTTGTGCAAAATAAAAAGACAAATATCTAATTATTTAAATAGAAAGAAAATTGCTGAGGCTTTCATGACTAAATATATTATGGTGTATCATCCTATTGAGGATACTGAGTGAGGAATATAACCATGTGAACTGATTTTGTGCATTTAAACTCTGACAGCCTTAGTAGTATTATTGAATTATGAAATACTGTTTTAGGTTCAAACTTGCAAAGTTATATATTTCTGTATAAGAGCTAGTTAATTAATTATGTGAGTGATTTTTTTTTTACCTTTTGTATCTTTGTGAAAGTTTAAAGAGAATGATAGAATTTTTATATTGCTTGTTTGAAATTCTTCAGAAAATTAAATTACTGTAGAAAAGAACATAAAAAATCAGAGCTCCAAATCTAATGATATAGAGGTAGTGGATTCTCTTGTTTCATCAATGACTATTATGAGTATTTAAACCAGTTGTAAACAGCGATTAAAGTTATGAAAAATGAAAGAAAATGTGAAGAATCATATTTGTAACAGAAAAAAACACGGTACCAGTCAATGAGTTGTTTTTTATTGTTGATTTGTTTTTCCTAGTACCTTACTGCACATTGTTTTCATACATGTGTTAAGAGGGATTCCCCAAATTAAAGAACAAGTAAAAACAGTTCATTCAGTTGATGATTAATTTCTTATAATCTATGGTTGGCACTTTTAGTTTTAAAGTCATTTAGTACCTGGTATTTACCAGTTGCTAGAAAAAGATGAATAAATTTACACTGTCAAGTGATTGTTTTACCAAAAAAACAAATATGTATTTTTACTTAAAATTGTTTCTATTTTTCTTTCAGAGAGTTCCAGCAGTTTTGAAAAATATAAATATTGGTAAATGTACAGAAAAATGGACAGCAGGTTATCTAGCTGAACAAGTTGGAAATCAACCAGTTAAAGTACATGTATCCACATCGACAAAGTTGGATTTTATAAATAAAAATTTTCTTTATAGGTCTGTTACTCATACATTTGAAATTAATTGTTAGAATCATAGTTGCAGGTAACGTTTAATGGAATATTATTTAAAAGGTGAAATCACAACTTTAATTTATTCTGTTTTAAGTATATTGCAGTTTGTTCATTGAACATTGAAGATTTTGTGTTTGTATGTGTTCAACATTGATATTATTAATGTGATAGATTGTATGTTTCAGCTGGATTCATGCAAGTATTTTAATATTTTATCATAGACCGTTATATTAAAACAATACTGTATATCTAACTAGTGAAGCATATCAGAGGTTAAACTTTTAACCCTTTATAAGTTATTTTAAAGTCTAGTCTATGTGTTTAGACTGATTTCTAAAATCAAGTTGTTACTAATGATAATATCCTTTGGTGTAAAAGTATAATAAAGTTGTTAATGTTTGATAACATTTTTGTATCGCAATACAGTCTCTCATAGCAAACAGGATTTATTAACAGGCACAACAGTCTAAATGTTTTAAAATTTCACCAAAAAATACTATATTCCTATTCACTAGACAGCTATCTAAGAGTAAGTAACATTTTATATTCATAATTTCTGTTCATATTAAAATTCATAAATTGAATTTTGTTTCTAAATAATAGAAATAGGCTGTTGTGTTTTTCCCATAGAGTTCAAAGACTAATTAATTTTGTGTGAGATAACAAGAGTTACTTAATTTAAACATACTTTCTATGATTACAACCAGAAGTGTGAAAGATCAGAATTTAAAATAATTACAACATTAAGGGCTTTCAAATAATATTAAGAAAATTGTGAACCATGAAATACAAAAATATTATTATTCAAAGTTGAAGAATTGTTTTTAATAATGTATAAAATTACACTGATATCTTTTGTCATAATTTTTAAGTATTTTCAACTGATATAGGACTTTGCCCTTTAATGAATTTATTGCAAGAGCAGCAGAAGAGAAACATTCAAATTACTTCTTAGATGAGGTATGAACCATATGGTTATATTTTATAGAATTTGTTTCTAAAACTTTACAAATGTATTACATATTTTATAAAATATGTAAAGCATATCTTTAATGTTTTTGCTATTTGTACTTGTTCAAAATAAAGGTTGTTCTCCATTAAATATAAATAATAAATTACTTCATTTGTTTTTGTTTTCTTTGTTTAAGATACATATTTTAGTCTTCAATTTATGGTTCATTAAAATAAATATCAGCTTACATGACTTGGCTGCAATACATATACAGTGCCTGATATAATTGAATAAATACTTTTTTTACACTAAAACTAGTTCTTAACTAATTATAGTGAATTTTAGGTGAAAATATATGTTTTTCTCTTTTCTTTTCAATTTATGTAAGCTATTAAGTTTAGAAGCTGAAATTACAGTTACTATCACCACTGATTGGTTTGAATGTTTAATATATTTTACAGTGAATTTTGTTAATGTGCAAAATTTCCAGTTTTTAATTCTCAGTATAAAAATTCACTGTTGAAGCACTTAAACTTGTAAATATTTTAATAATTTCAATAATGTTTTTCTTTATATTTTTAGAAAGAAGTTTATTACATGAGATCACTTGGAGATGATCCACGTAAAGATGTAGCTGACATCAGAAGACAGTTTTCAGGTTTAGCTAAAGATATATCCTATTCTGATATTTTCCCTGAAAAGCAGTTTTTCTCTTCTGTGTTTCGAATTGCTTCAAAAGGCTTGTGTTTATGGACACATTATGATGTAAGGTTTCTTATTTTAAAGTTCATTGTATGTTTAATTTCTAATTCTTTGTTCAGGGTTTATTGAAAATAATAATTCTTAATTTGTTGATTGATTTTTCCTGAAAATGAGTTGTAACAGAATAGCTATAAATAAACATGTTTTAACTCACCCTCTAAACTAATCAGTGTTTTAGTCCATGTGTGTTTCAGTGTGATATATTTTTTCCTTATCATTAAATAGTTACATTGTTATACACATGCTAGAAAGGGAACTGAATAAGCCTCTACCAGAATGTAAAGAATATTGTTGAAAAAAAGATTGGTAGGATGTGTGAAAGAGAACATTCAACTGTCTTGCTCTTAGTTTAAAATATAGACACTTGATGCTGAACTATTAAAGAAGAGATATATTTTTAGCTGGTATGAAACTTTTGATATATTTTATGTTGCACACTTCCTCTGCTTAACAAATGATATATATAATTATCTACCCTTAGGTAATGGACAACTTACTTATTCAAGTGAAGGGCAAGAAATATGCTGTTTTGTTTCACCCAAATGATGTATCATACATGTATATGAATGGTAAGTTTGTGTCTCTCTGTAGTTAAATCTTTATAAACATTTCAGGTATCCTTCATATGGTTATAACTATATGATTAAAAATTTAACCATATCACCACGAGCATCCTATACTGTGATAACACAAGGATTGAGTGACTTACATTCAACATTTTTTAATCTACTTTTTGTTTATGCTATACCAATTAGAATAGCATAAAATCTTAACTGTTAATCCATATCTTAATTGTATATGAGTTTTATATTATTAATTTTATGAGGCAATACTTTAAAAAATCCAGTTTTCCTTAGTGTAACACATTTTCTCTAGGTATGTTCTCTATTTTATTCACTAATCGTCCTATAAGTGCAAATTTCAACATAAATTACTCCTTATAAAATAATCATTGCTCAAAAAAACCATAATTTTTATAGCTTTAAATTTTATTTGGTGACAGAGCCATCAAGTAGAAAATCAGAACCATCTTGCCACATCCACCTGTCACATTCTTCCTTTCAAGAATTGCCAGTAGTTCTCTCTTACATTTAATTCTATTATCTATAACCAATAGAAAACCAAAGCTTTCATCTATCATGTTTAGTATTGTTTTCTGCACTGAGAATTGTCAGTTTATTGTTAGTACAAGCTTTTTTCACATGGAAAAGATAACAGCTAGCTTGGATGAATTTGTAATGGCTCTTGTCACATTGTAAGAAAGTCAGAAAAATTGTGATAGAGAAGAAATTATCTACTTTTTGCCTGATATTAGTCTATGTTTTTGTTGCAATATTCAATTTAATAAACTTATTTGGTACATTACTACCATTCATATAAAAATAAATAAGGTTTGATGTCACTGACAATCAACATCATGGAAAAAGATTGAGTTAAGTACTTTATTTATTGTTTCTTGTGTTTATTCTTTATATATTATTGTGAAAGTAACTAAAATGTAGAAATATGGATCTCTTTTGGTTATATTACATAAAATAAATAATAATAATGTAATAAAAATGTTTCACAAGGCATGCACACAAGCAGCCCATGGGTAATGAGATTTGATAGAGTAATGTGACCTTCACTTTCCCCAAGTGATTTACAACTTGTAATGGTGCAAATAATAGTAAGATATGCCCAAAAAGCAATAAAACAATAAAATTTAATCATAAATAGATGTATACTGTTATAAGCTTAAAACTATTTAGGATAAAAAAAATGCATTTTCATGTTATAATTTGAGGCCATTCTCTGAAGAAAAAGAGTAATTTAGATTTTTAAAATTCCTTTTTGGTGGTTATGAGATTGGTCAACTTGACCAATATTGTATAGAGTTAGTGTAGAGAAAATAACATAGGAAGTTTTAGTGAAAACAAACATTTGAAATGTACTTAGGAGGTTTTAGAGAATACACAAATCAAATCAAATGTTTGAGATGCCAAAAAGTATTTTTGTAATCTTAACATGAAAAATGCTTTGCATTCAGACTATTCAAAACGAATACACAATATATTCATGTACCAACTTTTTTTTTCAGTTTATTAAGAGTACTTCAGTAAAAATGTTTCTGTAGGTGAGAAACTTATGTTTACTGAAAGACTGGTAAATTTCTTAAAGCAATACATTCCATATTAAAAGTTAGAATTATTAAATTTTGAAGACATTAATGACTACAAAGAAGTCATGTGGTTATTCAAATTGACTGAGCCTGTATTGAGAGAATTAAAAACAAGTAATAGGGATCATAGAAAAAAGTAAACATGCAATAGAATGAATACACTATCAATATACTTCTATCAGGCTGTCATGCATCTTATTGTTATTTCACTGAATGTTGAATGCATAGTTGTATGTTAGGGATTGCATGGATATACTATCAGTAGAACATTGATCATGACCTGTCATCATGAATTTGATGTTGGACAGCTTGTGATCAATATTCAACTAACAGTATATTCAACTTCTTGTATGTTTGCTTTTTTGTAATCTCTATTACTTGTTTCCAACTTTTTAATTATATAGTTAAACTTGCTTATGTTCATTTTATGGGCAATGATATTAGTTTACATTGTGTGTATATAACATTTTTTAAAAATTATCAGTGTTCCACATGTTTGTATGCATGTTGTTGTCAGTTATACTTAGTCTTTAAGATATATTGTTTTGGTGGAGATCCACAGAAAACACTAACAAACTATAGAAGACATTGGTAAACCAAATAACAAAATGTAACTTGACTACATGTTTAAACAGTGCATACATGCATATGTACAGTTATGGATTTTTTTTTTGTGTCTGGCTCCATTGCTATGTAGCAAAGTTGCAAAGTAGATTTCTATACTTGACTGTATTTATGTATACAATATATAAATTGTAAGTAAAGTTGTAGTAACAGGTATTTCATACTTAGTATTAATGTTAAATACTATAGTTTACATAGCTATAGCACACAGTTTATATGTGAATCTGTAAATATATATTGCATAATTTAACATAAATATTGAGTTTTACATTGTAATTAAACACTTACTAGTTATTTGGAATTATAATTGTTCATTAATTGTCTAGATTTCAGTAAAATATTTGTAGCTGTTTTTTTCTTTAGTGACTTGTTAAACCAGAATTGATAATAATATGGTTGAAGGGCTGAGGTCACTATTATAAATATACACATTGTTTACTCTAATAAAGCAAAGCATTTCTAATTATATAACAGTGCTTAAGTGACTTCTACATTTCTGTAATGCTTGAATGGTTTCAAAGAGCTTATGTTGGTAGCAAAGAAGAACTTAAAAATTCTAGAGGGTGGAAGTCTCAACTTTCAAGAATCAATTTAAAATAGCCCTACAACCTTCACACAAGTTTGTTTAGTAACGGTGCATAGATTTTGGCACAGTGTACACTTCTGTGCTTGAATGGCTTTGAGGAGAAACTTGGACATGAGCGATGAAAAAACTAATAAAATCTTTTAAGAAACAACATAAAAATAGTCCTATGACCTTACAGAAGTTTCAGTAGTAGGTCTGTCTGAAAAATAAATGGATGAATTTTGTCTAACAATCAGAAAATCAGCTTTTCTGCTATTATCAATATTTTATCAGCCATAGCCATTGAGATAGAAGATCTTGAGTGTTGTTTCAAGAAGTATGTTTTTTAAGATGGTTTTTGCCCATATGTTATATTATAATTTTTGTGAAATTCCTGGTTGGCCCCTACTATAAAACACTATCGTGGTTCATAGTATGGTTATAACTTCTGTTTTGCAATTTTGAGATGAAGTGGAATGTTTGATTGCATAGATTATTTTCAGCATTTTGTTTGGTTATCATTTAGTAAAAATATTGATCCAATTTTAAATTTGAATAATTTCTGAATTAAGGGATTTTCTGATACATCATCAATTTTTTGAAATAGGAAACAAACCTTTTTGATCAACTGAAGCTCTGAATTAAGAAAAATCAACAAACATTTTTCAGTTTTGTTGGTTACACATTTCATTTTGTACTTCCAGCACATAGACTAACAACAATATTCAGTTATACTTTTGTTGCTAAGCAACATGACATAAAAACTATTGTTGGAATGTGTTATTACCAAGACACACTGGCTTTTCTATAAATTAGAAGTTGTTAATGTAACTGATATACTACAAGGTATACTATGGGGTGGTAGTACTTGCTATATTGCACGGTGTGTGTCTGTGATTTCTATTTTCTATGTGGTTTTTCTCTAGCATGCCTCATTTAAAAGATGTGTATCTGCATGGATAAGTAATAATACTCCCTCAGGGCCTACTTAGTATAGGTTAAAAATTCCAAGTTCCTCGGTACTTTCTTCTTGGAGCTACGATGGTCACACTATGACTTGCCCTTCCATTACTATTATATATACATATATATCTGAATGAAAAATATAACATGATTTACCCATGTGTATTTTTCATATTACATCAGACTATTATGTAAAAATCATAGATATGTATCACTATACAGTTACTTGTGTTTTTGGAATAGTTAGTGTTCAAACACTACCTCACAACATGCAAATACAAATGATTGTTCTCAGTTTATTTTTTTAAAACCAAATAGTGAAGTTGGCTATCACATTGTAATGCCTCCATGGTTGAAAAGTTAAGCATATTTGATGACAAAGTCTCAAACCTGCAACTTGCAGATTTCCAGTCAAGTGCCATAGCCACTAATCTATGTGAAACTACATGAAGAAATCACCCATACATATGTCCAACCCCATTCTCGTAAATATTCATCCAATCTTTTTTATGCTTCTTCAGTGTTGTAGCTTCCATCACATCTAAAGACAAACTATTCCACAGAGCAACCAAGCTAATGAGAAAGTCACATTAACTTAATTGGAGTTGGGTCTGACTTTTGTATATCTTAAAGTTGTGTTATCTTGTCTTACTACTTGCAGAATTTTTGATGATAACAATTTATTTAATAGATTCCAAACCTCTTACAGTCTTATAAACCTCAGTCACCCCCAACTCCAATCCCTTCTTTCTAGTGAAAATATGTTAAGAGATTTTATCTTATCCCAAAACAAAATCTTCCAAACTTGGGATCATTTATGGTAGCTCTCCTAACTTCCTCAGTAACTCAATATTCCCTCTTAAGAATCATTTAGGATGCTTTATCTACGTTCAGTCTTCTCCTTCAACAATCTCACCTAATGTTTCCAAAGCTAGGCCCATTAGAATTAGAATAGTTAGTGTTTGGTAACCATTATGCATAATCTGACTTCAATTGAGATTAAAAGTGCATCTGTTAGGTGTTAGCTGAACTCAAGAAATATTCCAGATCTTTTTTTCTATGAAATTACTTCACTAGTACGGTTTGGAATATTCACAAGTATAAGGGAAAACGTTTATCACTAAATAAAACACTATGTATGACTGATTACTGAACTTGAAAAAGGAACCAACTAAGCTGTCTCAACTTTACCTGCAGAATAAAATCCCAACATTACTGGGTTCCTCACTTTGTCTATTGAAAGATTGATGTTTGAATGAAATCTCAGCTTTCATTATTGTACCTTTCCTTCAGTTAACTTCAGAATACTACTTTTATAACTATTTTACAAAAGAGTAACATTTTTATGATTGTTTGTTTTAACATTTAGGAAGCTAGTAATGAAAGGATTTTATTCACCACGTAATGTCAATACTGCTTAGGCTGCTATGTGATCGTTAGTCAATCGAGTGATATGTCCAATTCCATCATTATCCTACTTGGTTCCATTATGAAGTTTAGTAGCCAGCCCTACACAGCTAATTTATTTAGCAATGAATTTTTTCCTAACACTTGTTTGTTTAGATGAAAAATGTAGGTTATTAGCATATATAATGTATTCTAAACTTTATAAATTTTGCATATAATAATAATAAAATAAATTAGTAAAAGATCATAAATACTGTTTTGCTTTATCAAATGATGATAAAATTGTACAGGGTGTTCGGAAAGTCACTGTGCAGTTTTGTAATCATATTTTATTCAGTCTATTTCAAGCCAGCAACTGATAGCAGTGTTTAGAAACAAAATAAAAAGGATCCAGGCCTGTATTGATGCTAACGAGGGGTCACTGTTAATAAATATATAAGTGCACAGTGACTTTCCGAACACTCTGTAGTTACTCTTAGAACAAGGTAGGTACTATACTTGTTGAAGAAAAATAATGATGAGAGAAAATAAAAAATCTTGGTTTTTGGCTATTCACCAGTTTTGGACTTTGAAATGCTCTGAATAGCTGAAGATTTACATATACATGAGAGATACAACAACTGTACCAGGTAGCTCTTCATATCTAGCTTCTGGTTATCTGTAGAGAAGAAAATCTAGAAGACTTTTGTATTGGTTTTATACATGTCTCTGTGCCATCTTTTCATGGAGATAAACTGACTACCAATATACACGACTTGCTGATCATTCCAGTATCAGTGTCATTAATAAAAATGAGAATTAGTGTAGAACCTAGAGATGTACTGGTTGTTTTAACATGAATCCAGTGCAGATTCATGCTGTTATAACAATTTTGTTCTTCTTTTTTGCCCCATCAATTTTTGAGCCATTTAATTAGCTATCTCATCTCCCAAGAAACAATTTTCCTAAGAATGTTTGTGTGGCATCTTATCAAAAGTCTTCTGAAAATCTAAGATGCTAATCTACTGCATTACTCATATTCAGTTTAAATGTAACATTTTAAAAGAAAGTTAACAAATTTATAAGACATGATCCTTTTCTTTGATTATATGAAACTTCTCTAAATACTCTTGTAAAATGTCTTTTAATTATTAACTCTAGTAATTTCTCAACTATTGAAATAGGATTAATGAGTCATTAATTAGCATTTCACCAATGAACAGCTAGTAATCTTTATTAGGAAGCTTATTAATCATTTGTTTAAATATTTTAAGTCAGGAATTTAAACTTGTCTTTTTTTAGTGTAAAGATTCTCTTGTATGCTATTTTAGGTGACAAGTCTGAGGTACTTGATGTTGAAAATCCAGATCTTGAGAAATATCCAGAGTTTATCAAGGCCACTAAGTACACCTGTACTTTGGATTCAGGAGATATTCTTTTTATTCCAGGTAAAATAAACATCATACAGTTAAATATGGCTACAAAATTTGGCAGTCAGTTAAATTTGAGAAATATCTAAACTATCCAGTTATTATATATTCACACGATTTGTTAATGATTTTACTTAATAATGAAGAATAAAATATCAGTTCTTAATTTTTTTCAAATGAAATCATTAACTGTTTATAAAGAAACTTTTATTTTTCTATACTAGTTTTATAGCTTTTGTGGTTCATCTTCAGTTGAAAATTCTATACTAACCAAAAGTTAAGCGTATTCTAAAACCAGGAGGTACTTGTTTAAACTGTGTATTTCAAATAAAGTAAACAAATTTATATATATTCGAACTAAAACATTAAAAAGTTCTTAGAATTACAAACTTTGATTGGTTAACATTATGGTGTTTATACATATTGTCAAATTTCAAAACAGCAGAAAAAAATGTACTTTCAAAATATTTATAGAACGAACAATATTATGTTAAACAAGAGAAAGGAAAACTTAAATTCAGTAACTGTAAGAATGTATTCCATTTTATTTTGAAAAGACACACCTAAGCTTTGTCTAAAGTAACACATACATAAGTTTTTATAGGTAACTTACAAAAACAACTCTTTCAATCTATCTTATAAAAATTCATTGAGCATCCAGCATATAAAATGTTAGTGCTCAATTTGTTTATTCTGTATTATAATCTTTGTGTATGTCATAGCTCTTTGGCTCCACAATATGACCTCCCTTGAGTTTGGTGTAGCAGTAAATGTCTTTTGGCATCATCTGGAAGAGAGTATGTATGACAAGAAAGATCCATATGGAAACAAGGATCCCCATCCTGCTGCCACTGCACTTACATTCTTAGAGAAAGCTTTAAAGACATTAAAACAGTTGCCTGATGACTACAGAACATTTTACAGCAAGCTCATGATATCTAGAATTCAAGACTCTATATCATAATATAGTTTTATTGTTTTAAGAAACTAAAGTTCTTACAATATGAAATTGTTTATAACAATCTATTGTAACTTTCTTTTTTAATTGCTTGTTGTCCCCTGGTGGGACAGCAAAAAGTGTATGGACTTGCAATGTTTAAATTGTGGTTTGATTCTCGCATTAGACACAACAGTTAACCCAATATGGCTTTCATTTTAAAAACAAACAAAAGTCATTATATTAAAATACAGATGTTACAAAAGAAAACTGATGACTCTTAGGGGTTTATTTCCTGTCATTTTATTGAAGTTGTATTGATGTAAGTAAAAGTTAAGGACTTTAAAACAGTAAACTACTAACTGTAAGAATAAATGAATACATTCATGCCAATACAAAATGTTGATGGTGCCAACAATATACAAGCTAATGTTGATACTAAAATTTTACTGTGCTAAAAATATATGAATGTCAATACAAAAATTTTAACAGTATCAGTAATAAACCCACACAATATCAATACAAAAAATGTTAACAGAGCCAATAATATACCATGTATATTTGTAAATGTGAAACTTAGCTTAATAATTAACCTTGTTATTATTCCTTCCATTATGTTATGCTTCTGCAATCTGTTGACTAAAAAATAAAACTTAAGAGTAGTTTACTAAAACACCCTCCTTATGCCACTTTCAACAAAAGTAGCTGGTGACACATGAAAATCAAGTTATTGTATGTTTTATAAAGATACAGGGCAGAAGTCAGTGGTACCTTTGTTTTAATGCTAGTCCATAGGGCAAGTCTCTTGGATTATGGTATTTCTTCAGATCCATTTCAAGGCTTATTATCTAAGTTTGGTGTACATATTCTCAAGTCTTTTGCATATTTTAAATTAGTTTTGGGAAGATTTGTATTTTCAGACAACCGTGCTCCCATTTCTTCCTTGCAGACAGTATACTGTTGTTGGATGTAATTTAGCAATAAGTTGTATCTGTGGTTCTTAAGTCTTTAAATCAGTTGGAGGTAGTGCTTGTTCATTTCATTGGTGTAATACTTAAGATAAGATTATTTATTTGTCATTTTGACAAATATTTTATACCATTAATGACTCTTTGGAGACCTGGGCCATTCTTTCAAATGCCTACTTACTGAATGTACATGATAGTCCCTTTCTACTATCTCTGTTTCAGTGGCTCTTGAGACATCATCTCTCATTGGAATAGCTATTTATTGTGATTTGGTACATGTTCAAGTAGTTTAAAAGTATTAACTTCTAAGAACTATATTTCATCCATAATAATTCAAAACATAACCAAAACAACATAGTCAGAACATAACCTTTGTGATAACAAGGTCTCACATTTGAACCCTTGTGGAAGTTGTCTACATTTTAGTCTTCATGAAATATGTTCATCAGATCTCTAGTAGCCCAAGCTTTTACTGAAAGTTCTTTCATTAATAGATCCCATCAAGGAGACTAACAGATTCAAATTTGTGACCTTGTTGTCACAAAGGTTATGTTTTATCTTATCAATGGTTATGTTAATTATTCATATCCAAGCATGTTTTTTACACGTCAACCTTTTACAGTATTACATTCAAAACTTAATCAAAAATTTTTTCTATCAGTGTATTTCAATAAATTTAGTATGAAAACATAGTTTATAATTAAACTTTTTATATAAATTTTAACTTTTTAATTTCAAAATGAGATATTTAAAAATGATTAATATTCATATTTCTATGTCGGTGTCTGAGCTCAGAATTTTCTAACTTTTAAAATAGGCTACTGCAATTTTAAACCAGTCAGAATCACAAATTGTATGTAATTAAAAGCAAGAGGAAGACTAAACAATATTCTACATCCAACTATGTGATTTTGGAGTCCATTGTTGTAGAATAAGTGTCATAATTTGTTGACAGACGTTGCGTTGCTGCTCTGAACACTTAACAAAATTTTTAATTTATTTATAGCTTACTTAAAAAGTTGGGTAAATTACAATAGTTTTGAGACATTCTGTTTTAGTGACTGATATATTTTATATATTCCAAAATGCATACTTGAAAACTATATAAATTATTTGATGTTCAAATTTGTGAGACTCAGTGAGGGTTATGGAAGAACATCTACTTGTTTTTCTTGTGTATGTTTGTATTTATTTATTTTTTTAACAAAAGGAACTGAAACATAAAAATTATAAATTTGTAGCATATACTTGTAAAAATTCAGTAAAATAAAGTACTTAAAGTTACACAACTTGAGTATATGTAAGAGAACATCTCATAATCAGACATTCTGGTTAAAAACCAGTGCAGATATTCACACACAAAAGTTGCAATGGTTTTAAAAAAAAGCCCCAAACTCAAGAAGAAGAAGGACAGTGAAATATTTGAAAGTATTCAAGTTCTGGTTCTATCTTAAAAATCATAATCACACCCTCTTTATTTTAGTTACTTGGGGAAACAGGCAACACTCACACTGTGATCTAATGTTTTTTTCATGCACAACATTGAATCATAAAATTAAAATGAAGTAGATATAAAAAACATTAGAGGTTTAAGCTGTTAAAATAATTTAGGTATTTTTGAAAGCCATACCAAAACGAAAAAAAAAACTTTTGATGTTCATTTAGAAGGATTTAGAGATTATGCAAATGAAATATGAAAATCAACTTTCACTCAGAATGACTTTGTGAATAACAGAAGGTTAGAGAATTCAATAAACAATTATACAGATTTTGTTTATCTGCTTTTATATCTAACACACAGAAAAGGGATAAGTTTAAAGTTTAAAACTGTAGCTTGTTGTGTCGTTCGTGCTTTATGTTCAAATGTGTAAAAAAGCTGCAGAATTTAAAAATGGTTTCTTCGAGGAGAGTTCATAGTTGGTTCACTCATTTCATTGTTATACTGAGTGCAGGAAATTAATAGGGAATCCAGTCACCTTTGACTACAAAAACCTGTAGGTGGTAGACTGTTTTCCCCAAAGGAGTGATGTTCCATTGCACAAGGAAGTCATCTCCTACATTGGACTATAGAAGGTCTTTAGATTTCAATAGAAAAGACTTTTTCTCTAACATCACTTTCTTTGTTTATACCACAAACAAATAGAATGGATCAAATGGGAATCTCTCTAGCAAGAAATAAAGGTAGTCCAAATTTTCAGGGGTTTTATTCAAGACCAATAGAAGTCTAATTTAAGAAACTAGTGATTAAGAATGTTAACAGAAAATCTCTTAGTTCATGTCATGGACATCAGAGATCTTGCTATCTCCATAGGTTTCTTGGATGTTTATTTTCATGCACTAGTTCATCCAGAAAAGAAATATCTTAATTTTACTTAGGGGAGTTATGTATGACAGTTCAGTTTTCCATTCAGCCCATATGTCTTTATGAAGTGAAAGTCAAGACAAGAGTGTATGCATCTGCTTTTTGAAGGATCAAGTTTCTAATCCTTATATAGTTTCAGAATCTAGAAATATAAGATCTAATTTCTCCAGAAGTAGTATTACTTTTCCAAGAAAGGTTGCACAGGCTCCTACATATTATATACATGTTTTAACAGGTTTCAGGCAGATATATCCTTTAGTAATTTGGAACTCTGAATATATTATAATATGACATGTTTAGGGTTCACGACCAACTATGTCTCAGTTTTTCCTTACATATAAAAGATAATGTTACAAAATGAAGTAGGTGGTTAACATAATCTGATCAACAGTAACTACTTATGTACCAGTTGCCATAAATTTATATAAAAACAAGCAATAAACAAGAATTCAGTAAAGCAAGATATTTAAAGGTTATTTCATTTCTCATATATTTATACATACTAATAAATAAATCATTCCTTTCATATAAAAATTTGTATCATAACACATACTATTAACAATAATGCTCAGAGATGTGAATATATATTGTTCACTTCATCTGATTATTTTTAATTCTGAGGGCCAGGCCAGATGACACAAATAACATTTACTTTTCATCAATCTGCTACCTTTCTCTAATCTACTTAATTATCAACATTATCTGAGTGTGCGACACATGATTTTTATAATAATAATACAACTAAAGTTAGAGTATTAAATATTAACCACTGAATAACTAAAATTTATTCATGTGTTCAGTTTTTGAGCTAACTTTGTAAGTGACGTAATATGCTATAATCATTTATAGTTCAGTCACTAGAAATAAGGGTACATTCTCTAATATAGAAAATATCTTAATACTTGATTATAAGAATCCAAAGTTAAAAATATAAATGAGTGAAAAACTTTTAAATTGATAATTTAAAGCAAAAATATTCAAAATATTCCACATTTCTTTCCTAAAACAATTATGTTCCCATATAATAGCAACAAACCAAATTACAAGTTATCTAGTTATAAAAAAAAATCATCTGACGAAACATAAAAATAGGGTTGTCATTAATTCTAAATGTACAACTCTTAAAAGTTAAATTCACATTTGTCTATAACAAGAATGAACACAACCATTTCCGATCCTTTACTGTTAGTTACTAAGGTAGCTTTTCACTCGATAACAAACATCATCCAGAGATTGACTACAACAATGTCTTATTGCATTTTTGTTTCATGTTAGCATACATCTGAACACAACCACATATCTACACTTATTGCCTTTTCTAGTTTTACACATTTCAGAACATTTAAAAAATATAATACCAATAATGTTCTTTTGTAAAGTATAATATATATATCAGCCATAAAGTTCTTTACAGACATTAATAAGTGTAAATTTATTGCCTGTGCTGTCTTCACATAGTTCACTTAGTAAATCCCTTTTAAAGCCACAAATAAACCACATAAACTGTAATACCTTGTGGCATTGTATCTCAGACTCAAATAAGGACACACCTGCAGAAGAAAGATAAGTGGTTTAAGGGAATTATTAACAAGAACTTTGAGTGAAACTAAAGAAGAATATATATTTATTTTTTCATTGTTTGTCCATTGAATCTAATAATGATGCTAGTTGTATATATCTTGATGACTTTGCACATGGCTGTTGTCTGCAGCTGGATGCACACAGATGGTTACAGATAGGCCATAGAAGTTCCAAAACTGAAATAATAAAAGATGTTGCATTGTACCATTTCTCTCTTGCAGTGATGAGGTGTTCTCAGTAATCATACTCCAATTCTGCTTTGTTGGTACATAAATACTAGGTGGGTCAAGCAAAGTTAATGAACAAAATAAAGAAAGTTATAACTTTCTTATTGATACCCAAATAATTTTGGTATTTCTCACAAATACATTTATCACTTACGATTTAAATATACTTTGTGCTCTGTTTAATATTCAGCAAAAGAATACATAAGCATTCTAATTGTACTGCAACTGTCCAATGTTTGGTAAGAAAAACATCCTTGTTGAGAAACTTTCCAAATACTTAATAAATAAATAACATAGAAATTGTAATAACCCATAAACTTCCATTATTGGTGATAACAAAATAGAAGTACTTTAAAATTTACCTACTATTCAAATATAAAATATCTTTTTCTGTTGACATTGTAAAAGGTTTGCTCATATTGACTCTGTAGCTTTAGATTTCTGTTTATAGTGCAGTTGATCATGTATAAATATATTTTCAAACTTACGTACAATGCCCTTAGTTTATTACCAATAATTGATTGTTAACTTGTCATGGATCATACCTATAATATATATATATATAGGAAAAAAAAGAGAGAGATATAACAGGTTAAACTACATCTGAAAACTTTACCTGCATATCTGTGACAAACTGTACAAGTATCTTCATTGAAGTAATTATGGTAATAATGTAATTTATAATAACTAGAAAGCCTTATGTTCTCAAGAGCAAATATATTTAGAATAGTTAAACAAACAAGTGTCAGCACTTTCAGAAAACAGGCTTTTTTTCACTAAAGATGAGCTACTAAAAACATGTATCCTCAGAAAATACATTGTTTCACAAATGTATTTTTAAATTATTTCACTTGCAGTATTTTGCTGAAATTTATGTAATTGAATACAATAAGATATGTTTAAACATACATATATAGTAATACAATGGACTACTTTTTTAAGAACATTTATCTCAAATTAACAATAACAATAACTTGTGGTTGGTTGTCTTGATTTATACCTTCTCTTTTCTGTACATGTGGTTGGTTGTCTTGATTTACACCTTTTCTGTTCTGTACTTGTGGTTGATTGTCTTGATTTGTTCCTTCTCTTTTCTGTACTTGTGGTTGGTTGTCTTGATTTATACCTTCTTTGTTCTGTACTTGTGGTTCGTTGTCTTCATTTATACCTTCTTTTTCCTGTACTTGTGGTTGTTTGCCTTGGTTTATTAGTTTTCTTTTCTGTACTTGTGGTTGGTTGTCTCGATTTATAACTTTTCTTTCCTATACTTGTGGTTGGTTGTCTTGATTTATAACTTCTCTTTCCTATACTTGTGGTTGGTTGTCTTGGTTTCGTATTTTTCATTTCTGTACTTGTGGTTGGTGTTCTTGATTTATTACTTTTCTTTCCTGTACTTGTTGTTGGTTGTCTTGATTTATTACTTTTTCTTCCTGTACTTGTGGTTGGTTGTGTTGGTTTAGTACTTATCTTTCCTGTACTTATGGTTGGTTGTCTCGGTTTATACTTTCTCTTTCCTGTACTTGTAGTTGGTTGTTTTGATTTATACCTTCTTTGTTCTGTACTTGTGTTTGGTTGTCTTGATTTATACCTTCTCTTTACTGTACTTGTGGTTGGTTGTCTTGGATTATACCTTCTCTTTCCTGTACTTGTTGTTGGTTGTTATGATTTATACCTTCTCTTTCTTGTACTTTTTGTTGTTTGCCTTGGTTTATTACTTTTATTTCCTAAACTTGTGGTTGGTTATTTTGGTTTATACCTTCTCTTTCCTGTGCTTGTGGTTGGTTGTCTCGATTTATAACTTTTCTTTCCTATACTTGTGGTTGGTTGTCTTGGTTTCGTATTTTTTATTTCTGTACTTGTGGTTGGTTGTCTCGGTTTATTACTTTTCTTTCCTGTGCTTGTTGTTGGTTGTCTTGGTTTATACCTTCTCTTTCCTGTACTTGTGGTTGTTTGCCTTGGTTTATTACTTTTCTTTCCTGTACTTGTGGTTGTTTGCCTTGATTTATAACTTTTCTTTCCTGTACTTATGGTTGGCTGTCTTGGTTGATACTTCTCTTTCCCGTACTTGTGGTTGTTTGCCTTGGTTTATTACTTTTATTTCCTAAACTTGTGGTTGGTTGTCTTTGTTTATATCTTCTCTGTTCTGCACTTGTGGATGGTTGTCTTGATTTATTCCTTCTCTTTTCTGTATTTGTGGTTTGTCGTCTTGATTTATTACTTTTTCTTCCTGTACTTGTTGTTGGTTGTCTTGGTTTATTACTTTTCTTTCCTGTACTTGTGGTTGGTTGTCTTTGGTTATTTTTTTCTTTCCTCTACTTGTGGTTAGATCTCGTGATTTACACCTTCTTTGTTCTGTGCTCGTTGTTGGTTGTGTTTATTTATACCTTCTCTTTCCTGGAATTGTGGTTCGGTGTCTTGGTTTATACCTTCTATTTCCTGAACTTGTGTTTGGCTGTCTTGATTTATACCTTCTGCTTTCTCTATTTGTGGTTGGTTGTTTTGATTTATACCTTCTCTTTCCTCTATTTGTGGTTGGTTGTTTTGATTTATTCCTTCTCTTTCCTCTATTTGTGGTTGGTTGTTTTGATTTATAACTTCTCTTTCCTATACTTGTGGTTGGTTTTCTTGGTTTCGTATTTTTCATTCCTGTACTTGTGGTTGGTTGTCTTGGTTTATTACTTTTCTTTCCTGTGCTTGTTGTTGGTTGTCTTGGTTTATACCTTCTCTTTCCTGTACTTGTGGTTGGTTGTCTTGGTTTATACCTTTTCTTTCCCGAACTTGTGGTCGTTTGCCTTGATTTATGACTTTTCTTTCCTGTACTTGTGGTTGGTGTTCTTGATTTATTACTTTTCTTTCCTGTACTTGTTGGTTGTCTTGATTTATTACTTTTTCTTCCTGTACTTGTGGTTGGTTGTGTTGGTTTAGTACTTATCTTTCCTGTACTTATGGTTGGTTGTCTCGGTTTATACTTTCTCTTTCCTGTACTTGTAGTTGGTTGTTTTGATTTATACCTTCTTTGTTCTGTACTTGTGTTTGGTTGTCTTGATTTATATCTTCTCTTTCCTGTACTTGTTGTTGGTTGTTATGATTTATACCTTCTCTTTCTTGTACTTGTGGTTGGTTGTCCTCCATTATACTTTCTATTTCTTGTACTTGTGGTTGGTTGTCCTCCATTATATCTTCTCTTTCCTCTACTTTTTGTTGTTTGCCTTGGTTTATTACTTTTCTTTCCTGTACTTGTGGTTGTTTGTCTTCCTTTATACATTCTCTTTCCTGTACTTGTGGTTGGTTGTCTTGGTTTATTCCTTCTCATCCCTGTACTTGTGGTTGTTTGCGTTGGTTTATTACTTTTATTTCCTAACTTGTGGTTGGTTATTTTGGTTTATACCTTCTCTTTCCTGTGCTTGTGGTTGGTTGTCTTGATTTATTACTTTTCTTTCCTGTACTTGTGGTTTCTTATCTTGGTTTATTAATTTTCTTTCTTGTACTTATTGTTGGTTTTCTTGATTTACACCTTCTCTGTTCTGTACTTGTTGATAGTTTTCTTGACTTATACTTGTGGTTGATTGTGTTGGTTTAGTACTTTTCTTTCCTGTACTTGTGTTTGGTTGTCTCCGTTTACACCTTCTTTATTCTGTACTTGTGGTTAGTTGTATTGATTTATACTTTCTTTTTCCTGTACTTGTGGTTGCTTTTCTTGATTTATACCTTCTCTTTCCCGTACTTGTGGTTGTTTGCCTTCGTTTATTACTTTTCTTTCATATACTTATGGTTTTTTGTCTTCATTTATACCTTCTCTGTTCTGTACTTGTGGTTCGTTGTCTTGATTTATACCTTCTCTTCCCTGTTCTTGTGTTTGGTTTTCTTGATTTATTACTCTTCTTTCCTGTAGTTGTGGTTGGTTGTCTTGGTGTATACTTTCTATTTCCTGTACTTGTGGTTGGTGGTCTTCATTTATACCTTCTTTTTCCTGTACTTGTGGTTGGTTGTCTTGATTTATTACTTTTCTTTCCTGTACATGTGGTTGGTGTTCTTGATTTATACCTTCTCTTTCCTGTACTTGAGGTTGCTTGTCTTGGTTTATTACTTTTCTTTCCTGTATTTGTGGTTGGTTTTCTTGGATTATTACTTTTCTTTCCTGTACTTATGGTTCGTTGTCTTCATTTACACCTTCATTTTCCTGTACTTGTGGTTGGTTGTCTTGATTTATTACTTTTCTTTCCTGTACTTGTTGGTTTTCTTGATTTATTACTTTTCTTCCTGTACTTGTGGTTGGTAGTGTTGGTTTATTACATATCTTTCCTGTACTTATGGTTGGTAGTGTTGGTTTATTACATATCTTTCCTGTACTTATGGTTGGTTGTCTCGGTTTATACTTTCTCTTTCCTGTACTTGTGTTTGGTTGTCTTGATTTATATCTTCTCTTTACTGTACTTGTGGTTGGTTGTCTTGGTTTATACATTCTCTTTCCTGTTTTTGTGGTTGGTTGTTTTGGTTTATACCTTCTATTTCTTGTACTTGTGGTTGGTTGTCCTCCATTATACCTTCTATTTCTTGTACTTGTGGTTGGTTGACCTCCATTATATCTTCTCTTTCCTCTACTTTTTGTTGTTTGTCTTCCTTTATACCTTCTCTTTCCTGTACTTGTGGTTGTTTGCGTTGGTTTATTACTTTTCTTTCCTGTACTTGTGGTTTGTTGTCTTGGTTTATTACTTTTCTTTCTTGTACTTATTGTTGGTTTTCTTGATTTACACGTTCTCTGTTCTGTACTTGTTGATAGTTTTCTTGACTTATACCTTCTTTGTTCTGTACTTGTGGTTGGTTGTCTTGATTTATATCTTTTCTTTCCTGTACTTGTGGTTGTTTACCTTGGTTTATTTCTTTTCTTTCCTGTACTTGTGGTTGTTTGCCTTGATTTATAACTTTTCTTTCCTGGACTTATGGTTGGCTGGCTTGGTTGATACCTTCTCTTTCCCGTACTTGTGGTTGTTTGCCTTCGTTTATTACTTTTATTTCCTAAACTTGTGGTTGGTTGTCTTTGTTTATATCTTCTCTTTCCTGTGCTTGTGGTTGGTTGTGTTAATTTATTACTTTTCTTTCCTGTACTTATGGTTGGTTGTCATGGTTTATTACTTTTCTTTTCTGTACTTATGGTTGGTTGTCGTGATTTACACTTTCTCTGTTCCGTGCTCGTTGTTGGTTGTCCTTATTTATACCTTCTATTTCCTGAACTTGTGTTTGGCTGTCTTGATTTCGTATTTTTCATTCCTCTACTTGTGGTTGGTTGTCTTGATTTTTTCTTCTCTTTTCTGTACTTGTGGTGGGTTGTTTTGATTTACATTTTCTTTGTTCTGTAGTTGTGGTTCGTTGTCTTGATTTTTTTCTTTTCTTTTCTGCACTTGTGGTTGGTTGTCTGGGTTTATTACTTTTATTTCTTGTACATGTGGTTGGTGTTGTTCACTTATTACTTTTCTTTCCTGACTTTCGGTTAGTTGTCTTGATTTATTACTTTCCTGTACTTGTGGTTGGTTGTCTTGATTTATATCTTCTGTGTTCTGTTCTTGTGTTTGGTTGTTTTAATTTATACCTTCTCTGTTCTGTACTTGTGGTTGGTTGTCTTGATTTATATCTTATTTGTTTTGTAAATGTGGTTTGTTGTCTTGATTTATACCTTCTCTTTCCTGTACTTCTGGTTGTTTGCCTTGGTTTATTACTTTTCTTTCCTGTACTTGTGGTTGTTGGCCTTGATTTATAACTTTTCTTTCCTGTACTTATGGTTGGCTGGCTTGGTTGATACCTTCTCTTTCCCGTACTTGTGGTTGGTTCTCTTGGTTTATTACTTTTCTTTCCTGTACTTGTTTTTGGTTGTCTTGATTTATTACTTTTTTTTCCTGTACTTGTGGTTGATTGTGTTCGTTTAGTACTTTTCTTTCCTGTACTTGTGTTTGGTTGTCTCCGTTTACACCTTCTTTGTTCTGTACTTGTGGTTAATTGTCTTGATTTATACTTTCTTTTTCCTGTACTTGTAGTTGGTTGTCTTCGTTTATCACTTTTCCTTCCTGTACTTGTGGTTGCTTCTCTTGATTTATACCTTCTCTTTTTCGTACTTGTGGTTGATTGCCTTGGTTTATTACTTTTCTTTCATACACTTATGATTTTTTTCTTGATTTACACCTTCTCTGTTCTGTACTTGTGGTTGGTTGTCTTGATTTATTGCTTTTCTTTCCTGTACATGTGCTTGGTTCTCTTGATTTATTTCTTTTCTTTCCTCTACTTGTGCTTGTTTATCTTGGTTTATACCTTCTCTTTCCTGTACTTGTCGTTGGTTGTCTTGATTAATCCCTTTTCTGTTCTGTACTTGAGGTTGCTTGGCTTGAGTTATACCTCCTCTTTCCTGCAGTTGAAGATGGTTGTCTTGGTTTATTCCTTCTCTTTCCTGCACTTGTGGTTGGTTATCTTTGTTTATTACTTTTCTTTCCTGTGGTTGTGCTTGGTGGTCTTGATTTAGAACTTTTTTAACCAGTACTTGTGGTTAGTTGTCTTGATTTATACCTTCTCTTTCCCGTATTTGTGGTTGTTTGCCCTGGTTTATTACTTTTCTTTCCTTTACTTGTGGTTGTTTGTTTTTATTTGTACCTTCTCTTCCCTGTTGTTCTGGTTGGGTGTCTTGGTTTATACCTTCTCTTTCCTGTAATTGTGTTTGGTTGTCTTGAATTATACCTTCATTTTTTCTATTTGTGGTTGGTTATTTTGAGTTATACCTTCTCTTTCTTGTACTTGTTGTTGGTTGTCTTGGTTTAGTACTTTTCTTTCCTGTACTTGTTTTGGTTTCTTCTTCATTTATACCTTTTCTTTTATGAACTTGTGGTTGGTTGTCTTGATTTAGACCTCTGTTATGTATTTGTGGTTGGTTGTTTTGATTTATTTCTTCTGTTTTCTGCACTTGTTGTTGGTTGTCTTGATTTATAACTTCTGTTTCCTGTTCTTGTGGTTGTTTGCCTTGGTTTATTACATTTCTTTCCTGTACTTGTGGTTGGTTTAGTTGATTTATAACTTTGTTTTTCCTATACTTGTGGTTGGTTGTCGTGATTTACACCTTCTCTGTTCTGTACTTGTGGTTGGTTGTTGTCATTTATACCTTTTCTTCCTTGTGCTTGTTGTTGGTTGTTTTGATTTATACCTTCTCTTTCCTGTACTTGTGGTTGGGTGTTTTGGTTTATACCTTCTCTTTCCTGTACTTGTGGTTGGTTGTCTTGGTTTATTACTTTTCTTTCCTGTACATGTGGTTGGTGTTCTTGATTTATTACTTTTCTTTCCTGTATTTGTGGTTGGTTGTCTTGATTTATATCTTCTGTGTTCTGTTCTTGTGTTTGGTTGTTTTAATTTATACCTTCTCTTTACTGTACTTGTGTTTTATTGTCATGGTTTATTACTTCTCTTTCCTGCACTTGTGGTTGGTTATCTTTGTTTATTACTTTTCTTTCCTGTGCTTGTGCTTGGTGGTCTTGATTTACAACTTTTTTTTTCCTGTAATTGTTGTTGGTTGTGTTGGTTTAGTACTTTTCTTTCTTGAACTTTTGATTGGTTGTATTGGTTTAGTACTTTTCTTTCCTGTACTTGTGTTTGGTTGTCTCGGCTTATATCTTCTCTGTTCTGTACTTGTGGTTAGTTGTCTTGATTTATACCTTCTCTTTCCCGTATTTGAGGTTGTTTGCCCTAGTTTATTACTTTTCTTTCCTATACTTGTGGTTGGTTGTTTTTATTTGTACCTTCTCTTCCCTGTTGTTCTGGTTGGGTGTCTTGGTTTATACCTTCTCTTTTCTGTAATTGTGTTTGGTTGTCTTGAATTATACCTTAATTTTTTTCTATTTGTGGTTTGTTATTTTGAGTTATACCTTCTCTATCCTGTACTTTTGTCAGGTGTTCTTGATTTATACCTTCTCCTTCTAATACTTGTTGTTGGTTGTCTTGGTTTAGTACTTTTCTTTCCTGTACTTGTGGTTGGTTATCTTCATTTCTACCTTCTGTTTTATGAACTTGTGGTTGGTTGTCTTGATTTATTCCTTCTCTTTTCTGCAGTTGTTGTTGGTTGTCTTGATTTATACCTTCTCTGTTCTGTACTTGTGGTTGGTTGTCTTGATTTATACCTTCTGTTTCGTGTTCTTGTGGTTGTTTGCCTTGGTTTATTACATACTTTTTTGTACTTGTGGTTGGTTTAGTTGATTTATAACTTTGTTTTTCCTATACTTGTGGTTGGTTGTCGTGATTTACACCTTCTCTTTCCTGTACTTGTGGTTGGGTGTTTTGGTTTATACCTTCTCTTTCCTGTACTTGTGGTTGGTTGTCTTGGTTTATTACTTTTCTTTCCTGTACATGTGGTTGGTGTTCTTGATTTATTACTTTTCTTTCCTGTATTTGTGGTTGGTTGTCTTGATTTATATCTTCTGTGTTCTGTTCTTGTGTTTGGTTGTTTTAATTTATACCTTCTCTTTACTGTACTTGTGTTTTATTGTCATGGTTTATTACTTCTCTTTCCTGTACTTGTCGTTGGTTGTCTTGATTTATCCCTTTTCTGTTGTGTACTTGTGGTTGCTTGGCTTGAGTTATACCTTCTCTTTCCTGCAGTTGAAGTTGGTTGTCTTGGTTTATTCCTTCTCTTTCCTGCACTTGTGGTTGGTTATCTTTGTTTATTACATTTCTTTCCTGTGCTTGTGCTTGGTGGTCTTGATTTACAACTTTTTTTCCTGTAATTGTGGTTGGTTGTGTTGGTTTAGTACTTTTCTTTCTTGAACTTTTGATTGGTTGTGTTGGTTTAGTACTTTTCTTCCTGTACTTGTGTTTGGTTGTCTCGGCTTATATCTTCTCTGTTCTGTACTTGTGGTTAGTTGTCTTGATTTATACCTTCACTTTCCCGTATTTGAGGTTGTTTGCCCTGGTTAATTACTTTTCTTTCCTATACTTGTGGTTGGTTGTTTTTATTTGTACCTTCTCTTCCCTGTTGTTCTGGTTGGGTGTCTTGGTTTATACCTTCTCTTTTCTGTAATTGTGTTTGGTTGTCTTGAATTATACCTTCATTTTTTTCTATTTGTTGTTTGTTATTTTGAGTTATACCTTCTCTATCCTGTACTTGTGGAAGGTGTTCTTGATTTATACCTTCTCCTTCTTGTACTTGTTGTTGGTTGTCTTGCTTTATTACTTTTCTTTCCTGTACATGTGGTTGGTGTTCTTGATTTATTACTTTTCTTTCCTGTATTTGTGGTTGGTTATTTTGATTTATACCTTCTCTTTTATGAACTTGTGGTTGGTTGTCTTGATTTATTCCTTCTCTTTTCTGCACTTGTGGTTGGTTGTCTTGATATATACCTTCTCTGTTCTATAGTTGTGGTTGTTTCCCTTGGTTTATTACATTTCTTTCCTGTACTTGTTGTTGGTTTAGTTGATTTATAACTTTTTTTCCTATACTTGTGGTTGGTTGTCGTGATTTACACCTTTTCTGTTCTGTACTTGTGGTTGGTTGTTTTCATTTATACCTTTTCTTCCTTGTGCTTGTTGTTTGTTGTTTTGATTTATACCTTCTCTTTCCTGTACTTGTGGTTGGTTGTCTTGGTTTATTACTTTTCTTTCCTGTACATGTGGTTCGTTGTCTTCATTTACACCTTCATTTTCCTGTACTTGTGGTTGGTTGTCTTGATTTATTACTTTTCTTTCCTGTACTTGTTGGTTTTCTTGATTTATTACTTTTCTTCCTGTACTTGTGGTTGGTAGTGTTGGTTTATTACATATCTTTCCTGTACTTATGGTTGGTTGTCTCGGTTTATACTTTCTCTTTCCTGTACTTGTGTTTGGTTGTCTTGATTTATATCTTCTCTTTACTGTACTTGTGGTTGGTTGTCTTGGTTTATACATTCTCTTTCCTGTTTTTGTGGTTGGTTGTTTTGGTTTATACCTTCTATTTCTTGTACTTGTGGTTGGTTGTCCTCCATTATACCTTCTATTTCTTGTACTTGTGGTTGGTTGACCTCCATTATATCTTCTCTTTCCTCTACTTTTTGTTGTTTGTCTTCCTTTATACCTTCTCTTTCCTGTACTTGTGGTTGTTTGCGTTGGTTTATTACTTTTCTTTCCTGTACTTGTGGTTTGTTGTCTTGGTTTATTACTTTTCTTTCTTGTACTTGTGTTGTTGGTTTTCTTGATTTACACGTTCTCTGTTCTGTACTTGTTGATAGTTTTCTTGATTTATACCTTCTTTGTTCTGTACTTGTGGTTGGTTGTCTTGATTTATATCTTTTCTTTCCTGTACTTGTGGTTGTTTACCTTGGTTTATTTCTTTTTTCTTTCCTGTACTTGTGGTTGTTTGTCTTGATTTATAACTTTTCTTTCCTGTACTTATGGTTGGTTGTCTTGGTTTATACCTTCTCTTCCTGTACTTGTGGTTGTTTGTCTTCGTTTATTACTTTTATTTCCTAAACTTGTGGTTGGTTGTCTTTGTTTATATCTTCTCTTTCCTGTGCTTGTGGTTGGTTGTGTTAATTTATTACTTTTCTTTCCTGTACTTATGGTTGGTTGTCATGGTTTATTACTTTTCTTTTCTGTACTTATGATTGGTTGTCGTGATTTACACTTTCTCTGTTCCGTGCTTGTTGTTGGTTGTCCTTATTTATACCTTCTATTTCCTGAACTTGTGTTTGGCTGTCTTGATTTCATATTTTTCATTCCTCTACTTGTGGTTGGTTGTCTTGGTTTATTACTTTTTTTTCCTGTACTTGTGGTTGGTTGTCTTGGTTTATTACTTTTTTTTCCTGTACTTGTGGTTGGTTGTCTTGATTTTTTCTTCTCTTTTCTGTACTTGTGGTGGGTTGTTTTGATTTACATTTTCTTTGTTCTGTAGTTGTGGTTCGTTGTCTTGATTTATTTCTTTTCTTTTCTGTACTTGTGGTTGGTTGTCTTGGTTTATTACTTTTCTTTCTTGTACATGTGGTTGGTGTTGTTCACTTATTACTTTTCTTTCCTGACTTTGGTTGGTTGTCTTGATTTATTACTTTCCTGTACTTGTGGTTGGTTGTCTTGATTTATATCTTCTGTGTTCTGTTCTTGTGTTTGGTTGTTTTAATTTATACCTTCTCTGTTCTGTACTTGTGGTTGGTTGTCTTGATTTATATCTTATTTGTTCTGTAAATGTGGTTTGTTGTCTTGATTTATACCTTCTCTTCCTGTACTTGTGGTTGTTTGTCTTGGTTTATTACTTTTCTTTCCTGTACTTGTGGTTGTTGTCTTGATTTATAACTTTTCTTTCCTGTACTTGTGGTTGGTTGTCTTGGTTTATACCTTCTCTTTCCTGTACTTGTGGTTGGTTCTCTTGGTTTATTACTTTTCTTTCCTGTACTTGTTTTTGGTTGTCTTGATTTATTACTTTTTTTCCTGTACTTGTGGTTGATTGTGTTCGTTTAGTACTTTTCTTTCCTGTACTTGTGTTTGGTTGTCTCCGTTTACACCTTCTTTGTTCTGTACTTGTGGTTGGTTGTCTTGATTTATACTTTTTTTTCCTGTACTTGTGGTTGGTTGTCTTGTTTATCACTTTTCCTTCCTGTACTTGTGGTTGCTTCTCTTGATTTATACCTTCTCTTTTCTGTACTTGTGGTTGATTGTCTTGGTTTATTACTTTTCTTTCATACACTTATGATTTTTTTTTCTCTTGATTTACACCTTCTCTGTTCTGTACTTGTGGTTGGTTGTCTTGATTTATTGCTTTTCTTTCCTGTACATGTGCTTGGTTGTCTTGATTTATTTCTTTTCTTTCCCTACTTGTGGCTTGTTTATCTTGGTTTATACCTTCTCTTTCCTGTACTTGTGGTTGGTTGTCTTGATTAATCCCTTTCTGTTCTGTACTTGTGGTTGGTTGTCTTGATTTATACCTCCTCTTTCCTGTAGTTGAAGATGGTTGTCTTGGTTTATTCCTTCTCTTTCCTGCACTTGTGGTTGGTTATCTTTGTTTATTACTTTTCTTTCCTGTGGTTGTGCTTGGTGGTCTTGATTTAGAACTTTTTTAACCTGTACTTGTGGTTAGTTGTCTTGATTTATACCTTCTCTTTCCCGTATTTGTGGTTGTTTGCCCTGGTTTATTACTTTTCTTTCCTTTACTTGTGGTTGTTTGTTTTTATTTGTACCTTCTCTTCCCTGTTGTTCTGGTTGGGTGTCTTGGTTTATACCTTCTCTTTCCTGTAATTGTGTTTGTTTGTCTTGAATTATACCTTCATTTTTTCTATTTGTGGTTGGTTATTTTGAGTTATACCTTCTCTTTCTTGTACTTGTTGTTGGTTGTCTTGGTTTAGTACTTTTCTTTCCTGTACTTGTTTTTGGTTATCTTCATTTATACCTTTTCTTTTATGAACTTGTGGTTGGTTGTCTTGATTTAGACCTCTGTTATGTATTTGTGGTTGGTTGTTTTGATTTATTTCTTCTGTTTTCTGCACTTGTTGTTGGTTGTCTTGATTTATAACTTCTGTTTCCTGTTCTTGTGGTTGTTTGCCTTGGTTTATTACATTTCTTTCCTGTACTTGTGGTTGGTTTAGTTGATTTATAACTTTGTTTTTCCTATACTTGTGGTTGGTTGTCGTGATTTACACCTTCTCTGTTCTGTACTTGTGGTTGGTTGTTGTCATTTATACCTTTTCTTCCTTGTGCTTGTTGTTGGTTGTTTTGATTTATACCTTCTCTTTCCTGTACTTGTGGTTGGGTGTTTTGGTTTATACCTTCTCTTTCCTGTACTTGTGGTTGGTTGTCTTGGTTTATTACTTTTCTTTCCTGTACTTGTGGTTGGTGTTCTTGATTTATTACTTTTCTTTCCTGTATTTGTGGTTGGTTGTCTTGATTTATATCTTCTGTGTTCTGTTCTTGTGTTTGGTTGTTTTAATTTATACCTCTTCTCTTTCCTGTACTTGTGTTTTATTGTCATGGTTTATTACTTCTCTTCCTGCACTTGTGGTTGGTTATCTTTGTTTATTACTTTTCTTTCCTGTGCTTGTGCTTGGTGGTCTTGATTTACAACTTTTTTTTTCCTGTAATTGTTGTTGGTTGTGTTGGTTTAGTACTTTTCTTTCTTGAACTTTTGATTGGTTGTATTGGTTTAGTACTTTTCTTTCCTGTACTTGTGTTTGGTTGTCTGGCTTATATCTTCTCTGTTCTGTACTTGTGGTTAGTTGTCTTGATTTATACCTTCTCTTTCCTGTATTTGTGGTTGTTTGTCCTAGATTTGTGGTTGTTTGTCCTGGTTTATTACTTTTCTTTCCTATACTTGTGGTTGGTTGTTTTTATTTGTACCTTCTCTTCCCTGTTGTTCTGGTTGGGTGTCTTGGTTTATACCTTCTCTTTTCTGTAATTGTGTTTGGTTGTCTTGAATTATACCTTAATTTTTTTCTATTTGTGGTTTGTTATTTTGAGTTATACCTTCTCTATCCTGTACTCTTTTGTTGGTGTTCTTGATTTATACCTTCTCCTTCTAATACTTGTTGTTGGTTGTCTTGGTTTAGTACTTTTCTTTCCTGTACTTGTGGTTGGTTATCTTCATTTATACCTTCTGTTTTATGAACTTGTGGTTGGTTGTCTTGATTTATTCCTTCTCTTTTCTGTAGTTGTGGTTGGTTGTCATTATCTATACCTTCTCTGTTCTGTACTTGTGGTTGGTTGTCTTGATTTATACCTCCTGTTTCCTGTTCTTGTGGTTGTTTGCCTTGGTTTATTACATACTTTTTTTGTACTTGTGGTTGGTTTAGTTGATTTATAACTTTGTTTTTCCTATACTTGTGGTTGGTTGTCGTGATTTACACCTTCTCTTTCCTGTACTTGTGGTTGGGTGTTTTGGTTTATACCTTCTCTTTCCTGTACTTGTGGTTGGTTGTCTTGGTTTATTACTTTTCTTTCCTGTACATGTGGTTGGTGTTCTTGATTTATTACTTTTCTTTCCTGTATTTGTGGTTGGTTGTCTTGATTTATATCTTCTGTGTTCTGTTCTTGTGTTTGGTTGTTTTAATTTATACCTTCTCTTTACTGTACTTGTGTTTTATTGTCATGGTTTATTACTTCTCTTTCCTGTACTTGTCGTTGGTTGTCTTGATTTATCCCTTTTCTGTTGTGTACTTGTGGTTGCTTGGCTTGAGTTATACCTTCTCTTTCCTGCAGTTGAAGTTGGTTGTCTTGGTTTATTCCTTCTCTTTCCTGCACTTGTGGTTGGTTATCTTTGTTTATTACATTTCTTTCCTGTGCTTGTGCTTGGTGGTCTTGATTTACAACTTTTTTTTTTTCCTGTAATTGTGGTTGGTTGTGTTGGTTTAGTACTTTTCTTTCTTGAACTTTTGATTGGTTGTGTTGGTTTAGTACTTTTCTTTCCTGTACTTGTGTTTGGTTGTCTCGGCTTATATCTTCTCTGTTCTGTACTTGTGGTTAGTTGTCTTGATTTATACCTTCTCTTTCCCGTATTTGTGGTTGTTTGCCCTTGTTTATTACTTTTCTTTCCTATACTTGTGGTTGGTTGTTTTTATTTGTACCTTCTCTTCCCTGTTGTTCTGGTTGGGTGTCTTGGTTTATACCTTCTCTTTTCTGTAATTGTGTTTGGTTGTCTTGAATTATACCTTAATTTTTTTCTATTTGTTGTTTGTTATTTTGAGTTATACCTTCTCTATCCTGTACTTGTGGAAGGTGTTCTTGATTTATACCTTCTCCTTCTTGTACTTGTTGTTGGTTGTCTTGGTTTATTACTTTTCTTTCCTGTACATGTGGTTGGTGTTCTTGATTTATTACTTTTCTTTCCTGTATTTGTGGTTGGTTATTTTGATTTATACCTTCTCTTTTATGAACTTGTGGTTGGTTGTCTTGATTTATTCCTTCTCTCTTTTCTGCACTTGTGGTTGGTTGTCTTGATTTATACCTTCTCTGTTCTGTAGTTGTGGTTGTTTCCCTTGGTTTATTACATTTCTTTCCTGTACTTGTTGTTGGTTTAGTTGATTTATAACTTTTTTCCTATACTTGTGGTTGGTTGTCGTGATTTACACCTTTCTGTTCTGTACTTGTGGTTGGTTGTTTTCATTTATACCTTTTCTTCCTTGTGCTTGTTGTTTGTTGTTTTGATTTATACCTTCTCTTTCCTGTACTTGTGGTTGGTTGTCTTGGTTTATTACTTTTCTTTCCTGTACATGTGGTTGGTTGTCTTGATTTACACCTTCTTTTCCTGTACTTGTGGTTGGTTGTCTTGATTTATTTCTTTTCTTACCTGTACTTGTTGGTTTTCTTGATTTATTACTTTTCTTCCTGTACTTGTGGTTGGTTGTGTTGGTTTATTACATATCTTTCCTGTACTTGTGGTTGGTTGTCTTGGTTTATACTTTCTCTTTCCTGTACTTGTGTTTGGTTGTCTTGATTTATATCTTCTCTTTACTGTACTTGTGGTTGGTTGTCTTGGTTTATACATTCTCTTTCCTGTTTTTGTGGTTGGTTGTTTTGGTTTATACCTTCTATTTCTTGTACTTGTGGTTGGTTGTCCTTGATTATACCTTCTATTTCTTGTACTTGTGGTTGGTTGTCCTCCATTATATCTTCTCTTTCCTCTACTTTTTTGTTGTTTGTCTTCCTTTATACCTTCTCTTTCCTGTACTTGTGGTTGTTTGTCTTGGTTTATTACTTTTCTTTCCTGTACTTGTGGTTTGTTGTCTTGGTTTATTACTTTTCTTTCTTGTACTTATGGTTGGTTTTCTTGATTTACACCTTCTCTGTTCTGTACTTGTTGATAGTTTTCTTGATTTATACCTCCTTTGTTCTGTACTTGTGGTTGGTTGTCTTGATTTATATCTTTTCTTTCCTGTACTTGTGGTTGTTTGCCTTGGTTTATTTCTTTTCTTTCCTGTACTTGTGGTTGTTTGCCTTGATTTATAACTTTTCTTTCCTGTACTTATGGTTGGCTGGCTTGGTTGATACCTTCTCTTTCCCGTACTTGTGGTTGTTTGCCTTGGTTTATTACTTTTATTTCCTAAACTTGTGGTTGGTTGTCTTTGTTTATATCTTCTTTCCTGTACTTGTGGTTGGTTGTGTTGATTTATTACTTTTCTTTCCTGTACTTGTGGTTGGTTGTCTTGGTTTATTACTTTTCTTTTCTGTACTTGTGGTTGGTTGTCTTGATTTATACTTTCTCTGTTCCGTGCTTGTTGTTGGTTGTCCTTATTTATACCTTCTCTTTCCTGAACTTGTGTTTGGTTGTCTTGATTTTTGTTTTTTTCATTCCTCTACTTGTGGTTGGTTGTCTTGGTTTATTACTTTTTTTTCCTGTACTTGTGGTTGGTTGTCTTGGTTTATTACTTTTTTTTCCTGTACTTGTGGTTGGTTGTCTTGATTTTTTCTTCTCTTTTCTGTACTTGTGGTTGGTTGTTTTGATTTACATTTTCTTTGTTCTGTAGTTGTGGTTCGTTGTCTTGATTTTTTTCTTTTCTTTTCTGCACTTGTGGTTGGTTGTCTTGGTTTATTACTTTTATTTCTTGTACATGTGGTTGGTGTTGTTCATTTATTACTTTTCTTTCCTGACTTTCGGTTGGTTGTCTTGATTTATTACTTTCCTGTACTTGTGGTTGGTTGTCTTGATTTATACCTTCTGTGTTCTGTTCTTGTGTTTGGTTGTTTTGATTTATACCTTCTCTGTTCTGTACTTGTGGTTGGTTGTCTTGATTTATATCTTATTTGTTCTGTAAATGTGGTTTGTTGTCTTGATTTATACCTTCTCTTTCCTGTACTTCTGGTTGTTTGTCTTGGTTTATTACTTTTCTTTCCTGTACTTGTGGTTGTTGTCTTGATTTATAACTTTTCTTTCCTGTACTTGTGGTTGGCTGGCTTGGTTGATACCTTCTCTTTCCCGTACTTGTGGTTGGTTCTCTTGGTTTATTACTTTTCTTTCCTGTACTTGTTTTTGGTTGTCTTGATTTATTACTTTTTTTTCCTGTACTTGTGGTTGATTGTGTTCGTTTAGTACTTTTCTTTCCTGTACTTGTGTTTGGTTGTCTCCGTTTACACCTTCTTTGTTCTGTACTTGTGGTTGGTTGTCTTGATTTATACTTTCTTTTTTCCTGTACTTGTGGTTGGTTGTCTTGTTTATCACTTTTCCTTCCTGTACTTGTGGTTGCTTCTCTTGATTTATACCTTCTCTTTTTCGTACTTGTGGTTGATTGCCTTGGTTTATTACTTTTCTTTCATACACTTATGATTTTTTCTCTTGATTTACACCTTCTCTGTTCTGTACTTGTGGTTGGTTGTCTTGATTTATTACTTTTCTTTCCTGTACATGTGGTTGGTTGTCTTGATTTATTTCTTTTCTTTCCTCTACTTGTGGTTGTTTATCTTGGTTTATACCTTCTCTTCCTGTACTTGTGGTTGGTTGTCTTGATTAATCCCTTTCTGTTCTGTACTTGTGGTTGCTTGGTTTGATTTATACCTCTCTTTCCTGTACTTGTGGTTGGTTGTCTTGGTTTATTCCTTCTCTTTCCTGTACTTGTGGTTGGTTGTCTTTGTTTATTACTTTTCTTTCTGTTCCTGTGGTTGTGCTTGGTGGTCTTGATTTATAACTTTTTAACCTGTACTTGTGGTTAGTTGTCTTGATTTATACCTTCTCTTTCCCGTATTTGTGGTTGTTTGCCCTGGTTTATTACTTTTCTTTCCTTTACTTGTGGTTGTTTGTTTTTATTTGTACCTTCTCTTCCCTGTTGTTCTGGTTGGGTGTCTTGGTTTATACCTTCTCTTTCCTGTAATTGTGTTTGTTTGTCTTGAATTATACCTTCATTTTTTCTATTTGTGGTTGGTTATTTTGAGTTATACCTTCTCTTTCTTGTACTTGTTGTTGGTTGTCTTGGTTTAGTACTTTTCTTTCCTGTACTTGTTTTTGGTTATCTTCATTTATACCTTTTCTTTTATGAACTTGTGGTTGGTTGTCTTGATTTAGACCTCTGTTATGTATTTGTGGTTGGTTGTTTTGATTTATTTCTTCTCTTTTCTGCACTTGTTGTTGGTTGTCTTGATTTATACCTTCTCTGTTCTGTACTTGTGGTTGATTGTCTTGATTTATAACTTCTGTTTCCTGTTCTTGTGGTTGTTTGCCTTGGTTTATTACATTTCTTTCCTGTACTTGTGGTTGGTTTAGTTGATTTATAACTTTGTTTTTCCTATACTTGTGGTTGGTTGTCGTGATTTACACCTTCTCTGTTCTGTACTTGTGGTTGGTTGTCGTGATTTACACCTTCTCTGTTCTGTACTTGTGGTTGGTTGTTGTCATTTATACCTTTTCTTCCTTGTGCTTGTTGTTGGTTGTTTTGATTTATACCTTCTCTTTCCTGTACTTGTGGTTGGTTGTCTTGGTTTATTACTTTTCTTTCCTGTACATGTGGTTGGTGTTCTTGATTTATTACTTTTCTTTCCTGTATTTGTGGTTGGTTGTCTTGATTTATATCTTCTGTGTTCTGTTCTTGTGTTTGGTTGTTTTGATTTATACCTTCTCTTTCCTGTACTTGTGTTTTATTGTCATGGTTTATTACTTCTCTTTCCTGCACTTGTGGTTGGTTATCTTTGTTTATTACTTTTCTTTCCTGTGCTTGTGCTTGGTGGTCTTGATTTACAACTTTTTTTTTCCTGTAATTGTTGTTGGTTGTGTTGGTTTAGTACTTTTCTTTCTTGAACTTTTGATTGGTTGTATTGGTTTAGTACTTTTCTTTCCTGTACTTGTGTTTGGTTGTCTCGGCTTATATCTTCTCTGTTCTGTACTTGTGGTTAGTTGTCTTGATTTATACCTTCTCTTTCCTGTATTTGTGGTTGTTTGTCCTAGTTTATTACTTTTCTTTCCTATACTTGTGGTTGGTTGTTTTTATTTGTACCTTCTCTTCCCTGTTGTTCTGGTTGGGTGTCTTTGTTTATACCTTCTCTTTTCTGTAATTGTGTTTGGTTGTCTTGAATTATACCTTAATTTTTTTCTATTTGTGGTTTGTTATTTTGAGTTATACCTTCTCTATCCTGTACTTTTGTCAGGTGTTCTTGATTTATACCTTCTCCTTCTAATACTTGTTGTTGGTTGTCTTGGTTTAGTACTTTTCTTTCCTGTACTTGTGGTTGGTTATCTTCATTTCTACCTTCTGTTTTATGAACTTGTGGTTGGTTGTCTTGATTTATTCCTTCTCTTTTCTGCAGTTGTTGTTGGTTGTCTTGATTTATACCTTCTCTGTTCTGTACTTGTGGTTGGTTGTCTTGATTTATACCTTCTGTTTCTGTGTTCTTGTGGTTGTTTGCCTTGGTTTATTACATACTTTTTTTGTACTTGTGGTTGGTTTAGTTGATTTATAACTTTGTTTTTCCTATACTTGTGGTTGGTTGTCGTGATTTACACCTTCTCTTTCCTGTACTTGTGGTTGGGTGTTTTGGTTTATACCTTCTCTTTCCTGTACTTGTGGTTGGTTGTCTTGGTTTATTACTTTTCTTTCCTGTACATGTGGTTGGTGTTCTTGATTTATTACTTTTCTTTCCTGTATTTGTGGTTGGTTGTCTTGATTTATATCTTCTGTGTTCTGTTCTTGTGTTTGGTTGTTTTAATTTATACCTTCTCTTTACTGTACTTGTGTTTTATTGTCTTGGTTTATTACTTCTCTTTCCTGTACTTGTCGTTGGTTGTCTTGATTTATCCCTTTTCTGTTGTGTACTTGTGGTTGCTTTCTTGATTTATACCTTCTCTTTCCTGCAGTTGAAGTTGGTTGTCTTGGTTTATTCCTTCTCTTTCCTGCACTTGTGGTTGGTTATCTTTGTTTATTACATTTCTTTCCTGTGCTTGTGCTTGGTGGTCTTGATTTACAACTTTTTTTTTCCTGTAATTGTGGTTGGTTGTGTTGGTTTAGTACTTTTCTTTCTTGAACTTTTGATTGGTTGTGTTGGTTTAGTACTTTTCTTTCCTGTACTTGTGTTTGGTTGTCTCGGCTTATATCTTCTCTGTTCTGTACTTGTGGTTAGTTGTCTTGATTTATACCTTCACTTTCCCGTATTTGAGGTTGTTTGCCCTGGTTAATTACTTTTCTTTCCTATACTTGTGGTTGGTTGTTTTTATTTGTACCTTCTCTTCCCTGTTGTTCTGGTTGGGTGTCTTGGTTTATACCTTCTCTTTTCTGTAATTGTGTTTGGTTGTCTTGAATTATACCTTAATTTTTTTCTATTTGTTGTTTGTTATTTTGAGTTATACCTTCTCTATCCTGTACTTGTGGAAGGTGTTCTTGATTTATACCTTCTCCTTCTTGTACTTGTTGTTGGTTGTCTTGCTTTATTACTTTTCTTTCCTGTACATGTGGTTGGTGTTCTTGATTTATTACTTTTCTTTCCTGTATTTGTGGTTGGTTATTTTGATTTATACCTTCTCTTTTATGAACTTGTGGTTGGTTGTCTTGATTTATTCCTTCTCTTTTCTGCACTTGTGGTTGGTTGTCTTGATTTATACCTTCTCTGTTCTGTAGTTGTGGTGGTTTCCCTTGGTTTATTACATTTCTTTCCTGTACTTGTTGTTGGTTTAGTTGATTTATAACTTTTTTTCCTATACTTGTGGTTGGTTGTCGTGATTTACACCTTCTCTGTTCTGTACTTGTGGTTGGTTGTTTTCATTTATACCTTTTCTTCCTTGTGCTTGTTGTTTGTTGTTTTGATTTATACCTTCTCTTTCCTGTACTTGTGGTTGGTTGTCTTGGTTTATTACTTTTCTTTCCTGTACATGTGGTTGGTGTTCTTAATTTATTACTTTTCTTTCCTGTATTTGTGGTTGTTTGCTTTGGTATATTACTTTTCTTTCCCCTACTTGTGGTTGGTTGTCGTGATTTACGCCTTCTCTGTTCTGTGCTCGTTGTTGGTTGTCTTTATTTATACCTTCGATTTCCTGAACTTGTGTTTGGTTGTCTTGGTTTATTACTTTTTTTTTTCCTGTACTTGTGGTTGGTTGTCTTGGTTTGTTACTTTTTTTTTTCCTGTACTTGTGGTTGGTTGTCTTGGTTTATTACGTTTTTTTTTTTGCACTTGTGGTTGGTGCAGTTCATTTATTACTTTTCTTTCCTGACTTTCGGTTAGTTCTCTTGATTTATTACTTTCCTGTACTTGTGGTTGGTTGTCTTGATTTATATCATCTGTGTTCTGTTCTTGTGTTTGGTTGTTTTAATTTATACCTTCTCTGTTCTGTACTTGTGGTTGGTTGTCTTGATTTATTACTTTTATTTCCTGTACTTGGGGTTGGTTGTCTTGATTTATATGTTATTTGTTTTCTACTTGTGGTTTGTTGTCTTGATTTACACCTTCTCTGTTCCGTTACTTGTGGTTAGTTGTCTTGATTTATTCCTTCTCTTTTCTGTACTTGTGGTTGGTTGTCTTGGTTTATTAATTTTCTCTCCTGTACATGTGGTTGGTTGTCTTGATTTATTCCTTCTCTTTTCTGTACTTGTGGTTGTTTGCCTTGGTTTATTACTCTTCTTTCTTGTACTTGTTGTTGGTTGTCTTGATTTATATCTTCTCTGTTCTGTACTTGTGGTTGGTTGTCTTAATTTATAACTTTTCTTTGCTATACTTGTGGTTGGTTCTCTTGGTTTATTACTTTTATTTCCTGTACTTGCTTTTGGTTGTCTTGATTCATTACTTTTTTTTCATGTATTTGTGGTTGATTGTTTTCGTTTATCACTTTTCTTTCCTGTACTTGTGGTTGCTTTTCTTGATTTATACCTTCTCTTTCCCGTACTTGTGGTTGTTTGCCTTGGTTTATTACTTTTCTTTCATACACTTATGATTTTTTGTCTTGATTTATACCTTCTCTGTTCTGTACTTGTGGTTGGTTGTCTTGATTTATTGCTTTTCTTTCCTGTACATGTGGTTGGTTGTCTCTGTTTATACCTTCTTTTTCCTGAACTTGTGGTTGGTTGTCTTGATTTATACCTTCTCTTTCCCGTATTTGTGGTTGTTTGCCCTGGTTTATTACTTTTTTTTTCCTATACTTGTGGTTGGTTGTTTTTATTTGTACCTTCTCTTCCCTGTTGTTCTGGTTGTGTGTCTTGGTTTATACCTTCTCTTTCCTGTAATTGTGTTTGGTTGTCTTGAATTATACCTTCATTTTTTCTATTTGTGGTTGGTTATTTTGAGTTATACCTTCTCTATCCTGTACTTGTGGTAGGTGTTCTTGATTTATACCTTCTCCTTCTTGTATTTGTTGTTGGTTCTCTTGGTTTAGTACTTTTGTTTCCTGTACTTGTGGTTGGTTGTTTTGATTTACACCTTCTCTGTTATGTATTTGTGGTTGGTTGTCTTGATTTATTCCTTCTCTTTTCTGCACTTGTGGTTGGTTATCTTCATTTATACCTTCTCTTTTATGAACTTGTGGTTGGTTGTCTTGATTTACACCTTCTCTGTTATGTATTTGTGATTGTTTGTCTTGATTTATTCCTTTTCTTTTCTGCCCTTGTGGTTGGTTGTCTTGATTTATACCTTCTCTTTCCTGTACTTGTGGTTGGTTGTCTTGCTTTATTACTTTTCTTTCCTCTATTTGTGGTTGTTTTTTTTTATTTATACCTTTTTTTTCCCGTACTTGTGGTTGTTTGACTTGGTTTATTACTCTTTTTTCCTGTACTTTTGGCTGGTTGTCTTGATTTATAACTTTTCTTTGCTGTACTTGTGGTTGGTTGTCTTGGTTTATTACTTTTCTTTCCTGAACTTATGCTTGGTTGTCTTCGTTTATTACTTTTCTTTCCTGTATTTGTTTTTGGTTGTCTTGATTTATTACTTTTTTAACTGTATTTGTGGTTGATTGTGTTGGTTTAGTACTTTTCTTTCCTGTATTTGTGTTTGGTTGTCTCCGTTTACACCTTCTTTGTTCTGTACTTGTGGTTAGTTGTCCGGATTGATTACTTTTCTTACCTGTACTTGTTGGTTTTCTTGATTTATTACTTTTCTTCCTGTACTTGTGGTTTGTTGTGTTGGTTTATTACATACTTTTTTTGTACTTGTGGTTGGTTTAGTTGATTTATTACTTTTTTTTTCTGTATTGTGGTTGGTTGTCTTGGATTATTACTTTTCTTTCCTGTACTTGTGGTTGGTTGTCTTGATTTATACCTTCTTTTTCCTGTACTTATGGTTCGTTGTCTTCATTTACACCTTCTTTTTCCTGTACTTGTGGTTGGTTGTCTTGATTGATTACTTTTCTTTCCTGTACTTGTTGGTTTTCTTGATTATTACTTTTTCCTGTACTTGTGGTTGGTTGTGTTGGTTTGGTACTTTTCTTTCCTGAACTTGTGGTTGGTAGTGTTGGTTTAATACTTATTTTTCCTGTACTTATGGTTGGTTGTCTCGGTTTATACTTTCTCTTTCCTGTACTTGTAGTTGGTTGTTTTGATTTATACCTTCTTTGTTCTGTACTTGTGTTTGGTTGTCTTGGTTTATACATTCTCTTTCCTGTTTTTGTGGTTGGTTGTTTTGGTTTATACCTTCTCTTTCCTGTACTTGTTGTTGGTTGTTATGATTTATACCTTCTCTTTCTTGTACTTGTGGCTGGTTTTCCTCCATTATACCTTCTATTTCTTGTACTTGTGGTTGGTTGTCCTCCATTATATCTTCTCTTTCCTCTACTTTTTGTTGTTTGCCTTTGTTTATTACTTTTCTTTCCTGTACTTGTGGTTGTTTGTCTTCCTTTATACCTTCTCTTTCCTGTACTTGTGGTTGGTTGTTTTGGTTTATTCCTTCTCTTCCTTGTACTTGTGGTTGTTTGGGTTGGTTTATTACTTTTCTTTCCTGTACTTGTGGTTTGTTGTTTTGGTTTATTACTTTTCATTCTTGTACTTATGGTTGGTTTTCTTGATTTACACCTTCTCCGTTCTGTACTTGTTGATACTTTTCTTGATTTTACCTTCTTTGTTCTGTACTTGTGGTTGGTTGTCTTGATTTATACCTTCTCTTTCCTGTACTTGTGGTTGTTTACCTTGGTTTATTACTTTTCTTTCCTGTACTTGTGGTTGTTTGCCTTCGTTTATTACTTTTCTTTCCTAAACTTGTGGTTGGTTGTCTTTGTTTATATCTTCTCTTTCCTGTACTTATGGTTGGTTGTCTTAATTTACACCTTCTCTGTTCTGTACTTGTGGATGGTTGTCTTGATTTATTCCTTCTCTTTTCTGTACTTGTGGTTTCTTCTTTTAATTTATTACTTTTCTTTCCTGTACTTGTTGTTGGTTGTCTTGGTTTATCACTTTTCTTTCCTGTACTTGTGGTTGTTTGCTTTGGTATATTACTTTTCTTTCCCCTACTTGTGGTTGGTTGTCTTGATTTACACCTTCTCTGTTCTGTGCTCGTTGTTGGTTGTCTTTATTTATACCTTCTATTTCCTGAACTTGTGTTTGGTTGTCTTGGTTTATTACTTTTTTTCCTGTACTTGTGGTTGGTTGTCTTGGTTTATTACTTTTTTTTCCTGTACTTGTGGTTGGTTGTCTTGGTTTATTACTTTTATTTCTTGCACATGTGGTTGGTGTTGTTCACTTATTACTTTTCTTTCCTGATTTTCGGTTAGTTGTCTTCATTTATTACTTTCCTGTACTTGTGGTTGGTTGTCTTGATTTATATCTTCTGTGTTCTGTTCTTGTGTTTGGTTGTTTTAATTTATACCTTCTCTGTTCTGTACTTGTGGTTGGTTTTCTTGATTTATTACTTTTCTTTCCTGTTCTTGTGCTTGATTGTCCTGATTTATTACTTTTCTTTCCTTTACTTGGGGTTGGTTATCTTGATTTATATCTTATTTGTTTTGTACTTTTGGTTTGTTGTCTTGATTTACATTTTCTCTGTTCTGTACTTGTGGTCAGTTGTCTTGATTTATTCCTTCTCTTTTCTGTACTTGTGGTTGGTTGTCTTGATTTATACCTTTTCTTTCCCGTAGTTGTGGTTGTTTGCGTTGGTTTATTACTCTTTTTTCTTGTACTTGTGGTTGGTTGTCTTGATTTATATCTTCTTTGTTCTGTACTTGTGGTTGGTTGTCTTGATTTATAACTTTTTTTTGCTGTACTTGTGGTTGGTTCTCTTGGTTTATTACTTTTATATCCTGTACTTGCTTTTGGTTGTCTTGATTTATAACTTTTTTTTCCTGTTCTTGTGGTTGATTGTGTTCGTTTAGTACTTTTCTTTCCTGTACTTGTGTTTGGTTGTCTCCGTTTACACCTTCTTTGTTCTGTACTTGTGGTTAGTTGTCTTGATTTATACTTTCTTTTTCCTGTACTTGTAGTTGGTTGTCTTGTTTATCACTTTTTCTCTCCTGTACTTGTGTTTGCTTCTCTGGATTTATACCTTCTTTTTTCCGTACTTGTGGTTGTTTGCCTTGGATTATTACTTTTCTTTCATACACTTATGATTTTTTGTCTTGATTTATACCTTCTCTGTTCTGTACTTGTTGTTGGTTGTCTTGATTTATTACTTTTATTTCCTGTACTTGGGGTTGGTTGTCTTGATTTATATGTTATTTGTTTTGTACTTGTGGTTTGTTGTCTTGATTTACACCTTCTCTGTTCCGTTACTTGTGGTTAGTTGTCTTGATTTATTCCTTCTCTTTTCTGTACTTGTGGTTGGTTGTCTTGGTTTATTAATTTTCTCTCCTGTACATGTGGTTGGTTGTCTTGATTTATTCCTTCTCTTTTCTGTACTTGTGGTTGTTTGCCTTGGTTTATTACTCTTCTTTCTTGTACTTGTTGTTGGTTGTCTTGATTTATATCTTCTCTGTTCTGTACTTGTGGTTGGTTGTCTTAATTTATAACTTTTCTTTGCTATACTTGTGGTTGGTTCTCTTGGTTTATTACTTTTATTTCCTGTACTTGCTTTTGGTTGTCTTGATTCATTACTTTTTTTTCATGTATTTGTGGTTGATTGTTTTCGTTTATCACTTTTCTTTCCTGTACTTGTGGTTGCTTTTCTTGATTTATACCTTCTCTTTCCCGTACTTGTGGTTGGTTGTCTTGGTTTATTACTTTTCTTTCCTGTACATGTGGTTGTTGTTCTTGATTTATTACTTTTCTTTCCTGTATTTGTGGTTGGTTGTCTTGATTTATATCTTCTGTGTTCTGTTCTTGTGTTTGGTTGTTTTAATTTATACCTTCTCTTTACTGTACTTGTGTTTTATTGTCATGGTTTATTACTTCTCTTTCCTGTACTTGTCGTTGGTTGTCTTGATTTATCCCTTTTCTGTTGTGTACTTGTGGTTGCTTGGCTTGAGTTATACCTTCTCTTTCCTGCAGTTGAAGTTGGTTGTCTTGGTTTATTCCTTCTCTTTCCTGCACTTGTGGTTTGTTATCTTTGTTTATTACATTTCTTTCCTGTGCTTGTGCTTGGTGGTCTTGATTTACAACTTTTTTTCCTGTAATTGTGGTTGGTTGTGTTGGTTTAGTACTTTTCTTTCTTGAACTTTTGATTGGTTGTGTTGGTTTAGTACTTTTCTTTCCTGTACTTGTGTTTGGTTGTCTCGGCTTATATCTTCTCTGTTCTGTACTTGTGGTTGGTTGTCTTGATTTATACCTTCTCTTTCCTGTATTTGAGGTTGTTTGCCCTGGTTAATTACTTTTCTTTCCTATACTTGTGGTTGGTTGTTTTTATTTGTACCTTCTCTTCCCTGTTGTTCTGGTTGGGTGTCTTGGTTTATACCTTCTCTTTTCTGTAATTGTGTTTGGTTGTCTTGAATTATACCTTAATTTTTTTCTATTTGTTGTTTGTTATTTTGAGTTATACCTTCTCTATCCTGTACTTGTGGTTGGTGTTCTTGATTTATACCTTCTCCTTCTTGTACTTGTTGTTGGTTGTCTTGTTTTATTACTTTTCTTTCCTGTACATGTGGTTGGTGTTCTTGATTTATTACTTTTCTTTCCTGTATTTGTGGTTGGTTATTTTGATTTATACCTTCTCTTTATGAACTTGTGGTTGGTTGTCTTGATTTATTCCTTCTCTTTCTGTACTTGTGGTTGGTTGTCTTGATTTATACCTTCTCTGTTCTGTAGTTGTGGTTGTTTCCCTTGGTTTATTACATTTCTTTCCTGTACTTGTTGTTGGTTTAGTTGATTTATAACTTTTTTTTCTATACTTGTGGTTGGTTGTCGTGATTTACACCTTCTCTCTTCTGTACTTGTGGTTGGTTGTTTTCATTTATACCTTTTCTTCCTTGTGCTTGTTGTTTGTTGTTTTGATTTATACCTTCTCTTTCCTGTACTTGTGGTTGGTTGTCTTGGTTTATTACTTTTCTTTCCTGTACATGTGGTTGGTGTTCTTTATTTATTACTTTTCTTTCCTGTATTTGTGGTTGTTTGCTTTGGTATATTACTTTTCTTTCCCCTACTTGTGGTTGGTTGTCGTGATTTACGCCTTCTCTGTTCTGTGCTCGTTGTTGGTTGTCTTTATTTATACCTTCGATTTCCTGAACTTGTGTTTGGTTGTCTTGGTTTATTACTTTTTTTTTTCCTGTACTTGTGGTTGGTTGTCTTGGTTTGTTACTTTTTTTTTTCCTGTACTTGTGGTTGGTTGTCTTGGTTTATTACGTTTATTTTTTGCACATGTGGTTGGTGCAGTTCACTTATTACTTTTCTTTCCTGACTTTCGGTTAGTTCTCTTGATTTATTACTTTCCTGTACTTGTGGTTGGTTGTCTTGATTTATATCATCTGTGTTCTGTTCTTGTGTTTGGTTGTTTTAATTTATACCTTCTCTGTTCTGTACTTGTGGTTGGTTGTCTTGATTTATTACTTTTATTTCCTGTACTTGGGGTTGGTTGTCTTGATTTATATGTTATTTGTTTTGTACTTGTGGTTTGTTGTCTTGATTTACACCTTCTCTGTTCCGTTACTTGTGGTTAGTTGTCTTGATTTATTCCTTCTCTTTTCTGTACTTGTGGTTGGTTGTCTTGGTTTATTAATTTTCTCTCCTGTACATGTGGTTGGTTGTCTTGATTTATTCCTTCTCTTTTCTGTACTTGTGGTTGTTTGCCTTGGTTTATTACTCTTCTTTCTTGTACTTGTGGTTGGTTCTCTTGGTTTATTACTTTTATTTCCTGTACTTGCTTTTGGTTGTCTTGATTCATTACTTTTTTTTCATGTATTTGTGGTTGATTGTTTTCGTTTATCACTTTTCTTTCCTGTACTTGTGGTTGCTTTTCTTGATTTATACCTTCTCTTTCCCGTACTTGTGGTTGTTTGCCTTGGTTTATTACTTTTCTTTCATACACTTATGATTTTTTGTCTTGATTTATACCTTCTCTGTTCTGTACTTGTGGTTGGTTGTCTTGATTTATTGCTTTTCTTTCCTGTACATGTGGTTGGTTGTCTCTGTTTATACCTTCTTTTTCCTGTACTTGTGGTTGGTTGTCTTGATTTATACCTTCTCTTTCCCGTATTTGTGGTTGTTTGCCCTGGTTTATTACTTTTTTTTCCTATACTTGTGGTTGGTTGTTTTTATTTGTACCTTCTCTTCCCTGTTGTTCTGGTTGTGTGTCTTGGTTTATACCTTCTCTTTCCTGTAATTGTGTTTGGTTGTCTTGAATTATACCTTCATTTTTTCTATTTGTGGTTGGTTGTTTTGAGTTATACCTTCTCTATCCTGTACTTGTGGTAGGTGTTCTTGATTTATACCTTCTCCTTCTTGTACTTGTTGTTGGTTTTCTTGGTTTAGTACTTTTGTTTCCTGTACTTGTGGTTGGTTGTTTTGATTTACACCTTCTCTGTTATGTATTTGTGGTTGGTTGTCTTGATTTATTCCTTCTCTTTTCTGCACTTGTGGTTGGTTATCTTCATTTATACCTTCTCTTTTATGAACTTGTGGTTGGTTGTCTTGATTTACACCTTCTCTGTTATGTATTTGTGGTTGTTTGTCTTGATTTATTCCTTTTCTTTTCTGCCCTTGTGGTTGGTTGTCTTGATTTATACCTTCTCTTTCCTGTACTTGTGGTTGGTTGTCTTGCTTTATTACTTTTCTTTCCTGTACTTGTGGTTGTTTTTTTTTATTTATACCTTTTTTTTCCCGTACTTGTGGTTGTTTGACTTGGTTTATTTCTCTTTTTTCCTGTACTTTTGGCTGGTTGTCTTGATTTATAACTTTTCTTTGCTGTACTTGTGGTTGGTTGTCTTGTTTTATTACTTTTCTTTCCTGAACTTATGCTTGGTTGTCTTCGTTTATTACTTTTCTTTCCTGTATTTGTTTTTGGTTGTCTTGATTTATTACTTTTTTTAACTGTATTTGTGGTTGATTGTGTTGGTTTAGTACTTTTCTTTCCTGTATTTGTGTTTGGTTGTCTCTGTTTACACCTTCTTTGTTCTGGGTTGTGGTTAGTTGTCCGGATTGATTACTTTTCTTACCTGTACTTGTTGGTTTTCTTGATTTATTACTTTTCTTCCTGTACTTGTGGTTGGTTGTGTTGGTTTATTACATACTTTTTTTGTACTTGTGGTTGGTTTAGTTGATTTATTACTTTTTTTTCTGTATTTGTGGTTGGTTGTCTTGGATTATTACTTTTCTTTCCTGTACTTGTGGTTGGTTGTCTTGATTTATACCTTCTTTTTCCTGTACTTATGGTTCGTTGTCTTCATTTACACCTTCTTTTTCCTGTACTTGTGGTTGGTTGTCTTGATTGATTACTTTTCTTACCTGTACTTGTTGGTTTTCTTGATTATTACTTTTTTTCCTGTACTTGTGGTTGGTTGTGTTGGTTTGGTACTTTTCTTTCCTGAACTTGTGGTTGGTAGTGTTTGTTTAATACTTATTTTTCCTGTACTTATGGTTGGTTGTCTCGGTTTATACTTTCTCTTTCCTGTACTTGTAGTTGGTTGTTTTGATTTATACCTTCTTTGTTCTGTACTTGTGTTTGGTTGTCTTGGTTTATACATTCTCTTTCCTGTTTTTGTGGTTGGTTGTTTTGGTTTATACCTTCTCTTTCCTGTACTTGTTGTTGGTTGTTATGATTTATACCTTCTCTTTCTTGTACTTGTGGCTGGTTTTCCTCCATTATACCTTCTATTTCTTGTACTTGTGGTTGGTTGTCTTGATTATATCTTCTCTTTCCTCTACTTTTTGTTGTTTGCCTTTGTTTATTACTTTTCTTTCCTGTACTTGTGGTTGTTTGTCTTCCTTTATACCTTCTCTTTCCTGTACTTGTGGTTGGTTGTTTTGGTTTATTCCTTCTCTTCCTTGTACTTGTGGTTGTTTGGGTTGGTTTATTACTTTTCTTTCCTGTACTTGTGGTTTGTTGTTTTGGTTTATTACTTTTCTTTCTTGTACTTGTGGTTGGTTTTCTTGATTTACACCTTCTCCGTTCTGTACTTGTTGTTGGTTTTCTTGATTTATACCTTCTTTGTTCTGTACTTGTGGTTGGTTGTCTTGATTTATACCTTCTCTTTCCTGTACTTGTGGTTGTTTGCCTTGGTTTATTACTTTTCTTTCCTGTACTTGTGGTTGTTTGCCTTCGTTTATTACTTTTATTTCCTAAACTTGTGGTTGGTTGTCTTTGTTTATATCTTCTCTTTCCTGTACTTATGGTTGGTTGTCTTAATTTACACCTTCTCTGTTCTGTACTTGTGGATGGTTGTCTTGATTTATTCCTTCTTTTTTCTGTACTTGTGGTTTCTTGTTTTAATTTATTACTTTTCTTTCCTGTACTTGTTGTTGGTTGTCTTGGTTTATCACTTTTCTTTCCTGTACTTGTGGTTGTTTGCTTTGGTATATTACTTTTCTTTCCCCTACTTGTGGTTGGTTGTCTTGATTTACACCTTCTCTGTTCTGTGCTCGTTGTTGGTTGTCTTTATTTATACCTTCTATTTCCTGAACTTGTGTTTGGTTGTCTTGGTTTATTACTTTTTTTTCCTGTACTTGTGGTTGGTTGTCTTGGTTTATTACTTTTTTTTCCTGTACTTGTGGTTGGTTGTCTTGGTTTATTACTTTTATTTCTTGCACATGTGGTTGGTGTTGTTCACTTATTACTTTTCTTTCCTGACTTTCGGTTAGTTGTCTTCATTTATTACTTTCCTGTACTTGTGGTTGGTTGTCTTGATTTATATCTTCTGTGTTCTGTTCTTGTGTTTGGTTGTTTTAATTTATACCTTCTCTGTTCTGTACTTGTGGTTGGTTTTCTTGATTTATTACTTTTCTTTCCTGTTCTTGTGCTTGATTGTCCTGAGTTATTACTTTTCTTTCCTTTACTTGGGGTTGGTTATCTTGATTTATATCTTATTTGTTTTGTACTTTTGGTTTGTTGTCTTGATTTACATTTTCTCTGTTCTGTACTTGTGGTCAGTTGTCTTGATTTATTCCTTCTCTTTTCTGTACTTGTGGTTGGTTGTCTTGGTTTATTACTTTTCTTTCCTGTACATGTGGTTGGTTGTCTTGATTTATTCCTTCTCTTTTCTGTACTTGTGGTTGGTTGTCTTGATTTATACCTTTTCTTTCCCGTAGTTGTGGTTGTTTGCGTTGGTTTATTACTCTTTTTTTCTTGTACTTGTGGTTGGTTGTCTTGATTTATATCTTCTTTGTTCTGTACTTGTGGTTGGTTGTCTTGATTTATAACTTTTCTTTGCTGTACTTGTGGTTGGTTCTCTTGGTTTATTACTTTTATATCCTGTACTTGCTTTTGGTTGTCTTGATTTATAACTTTTTTTTCCTGTTCTTGTGGTTGATTGTGTTCGTTTAGTACTTTTCTTTCCTGTACTTGTGTTTGGTTGTCTCCGTTTACACCTTCTTTGTTCTGTACTTGTGGTTAGTTGTCTTGATTTATACTTTCTTTTTCCTGTACTTGTAGTTGGTTGTCTTCGTTTATCACTTTTCTCTCCTGTACTTGTGTTTGCTTCTCTGGATTTATACCTTCTTTTTCCCGTACTTGTGGTTGTTTGCCTTGGTTTATTACTTTTCTTTCATACACTTATGATTTTTTGTCTTGATTTATACCTTCTCTGTTCTGTACTTGTTGTTGGTTGTCTTGATTTATTGCTTTTCTTTCCTGTACATGTGCTTGGTTGTCTTGATTTATTACTTTTTTTTCCTGTAATTGTGGTTGGTGGTCTTGATTTATTACTTTTCTTTCCTGTATTTGTGGTTGGTTATTTTGATTGATACCTTCTCTTTCCTGAACGTGTGGTTGGTTGTCTTGATTTATTACTTTTCTTTCCTGACTTTTGGTTGGTTGTCTTGATTTATTACTTTCCTGTACTTGTGGTTGGTTGTCTTGATTTATACCTTCTGTGCTCTGTTTTTGTGGTTAGTTGTCTTGATTTATACCTTCTCTTTCCCGTATTTGTGGTTGTTTGCCCTGGTTTATTACTTTTCTTTCCTATACTTGTGGTTGGTTGTATTTATTTGTACCTTCTCTTCCCTGTTGTTCTGGTTGGGTGTCTTGGTTTATACCTTCTCTTTCCTGTAATTGTGTTTGGTTGTCTTGAATTATACCTTCATTTTTTTCTATTTGTGGTTGGTTATTTTGAGTTATACATTCTCCTTCTTGTACTTGTTTTGGTTGTCTTGGTTTTATACCTTCTCTTTCCTGTACTTGTGGTTTGTTGTGTTGGTTTAGTACTTTTCATTCCTGTACTTGTGGTTGGTTGTCTTGGTTTAGTACTTTTCTTTCCTGTACTTGTGGTTGGTTATCTTCATTTATACCTTCTCTTTTATGAACTTGTGGTTGGTTGTCTTGATTTACACCTTCTCTGTTATGTATTTGTGGTTGGTTGTCTTGATTGATTCCTTCTCTTTTCTGCACTTGTGGTTGGTTGTCTTGATTTATATTTTCTGTTTCCTGTTCTTGTGGTTGTTTGCCTTGGTTTATTACATTTCCTTCCTGTACTTGTGGTTGGTTTAGTTGATTTATAACTTTTTTTCCTATACTTGTGGTTGGTTGTCGTGATTTACACCTTCTCTGTTCTGTACTTGTGGTTGGTTGTTTTCATTTATACCTTTTCTTCCTTGTGCTTGTTGTTGGTTGTTTTGATTTATACCCTCTCTTTCCTGTATATGTGGTTGGTGTTCTTGATTTATTACTTCTCTTTCCTGTACTTGTCATTGGTTGTGTTGGTTTATTACTCTTTTTTCCTGTACTTGTGGTTGGTTGTCTTCATTTATTACTTTTCTTTCCTGACTTTTGGTTGGTTGTCTTGATTTATACCTTCTGTGCTCTGTTGTTGTGTTTGGTTGTTTTGATATATATTTCTCTTTCCTGTTTTTGTGGTTTGCTGTCTTGGTTTAGTACTTTTCTTTCCTGTGCCTGTCCTTGCTTTATTACTTTTCTTCCCTGTACTTGTTTTTGGTGGTCTTGATTTACAACTTTTCTTCCGGTAATTGTGGTTGGTTGTGTAGATTTAGTACTTTTCTTTTTTGAACTTTTGATTGGTTGTGTTGGTTTAGTACTTTTCTTTCCTGTACTTGTGTTTGGTTGTCTCGGCTTATATCTTCTCTGTTCTGTACTTGTGGTTAGTTGTCTTGATTTATACCTTCTCTTTCCCGTATTTGTGGTTGTTTGCCCTGGTTTATTACTTTTCTTTCCTATACTTGTGGTTGGTTGTTTTTATTTGTACCTTCTTTTCCCTGTTGTTCTGGTTGGGTGTCGTGAATTATACCTTCATTTTTTCTATTTGTGGTTGGTTATTTTGAGTTATACCTTCTCTATCCTGTACTTGTGGTTGGTTGTCTTGGTTTAGTACTTTTCTTTCCTGTACTTGTGGTTGGTTGTTTTGATTTACACTTCTCTGTTATGTATTTGTGGTTGGTTGTCTTGAGTTCTTCCTTCTCTTTTATGAACTTGTGGTTGGTTGTCTTGATTTACACCTTCTCTGTTATGTATTTGTGGTTGGTTGTCTTGATTTATACCTTCTCTTTCCTGTACTTGTGGTTGGTTGTCTTGGTTTATTACTTTTTTTTCCTGTACTTGTGGTTGGTTGTCTTCATTTATTACTTTTCTTTCCTGTACTTGTGGTTGGTTGTTTTGATTTATACCTTCTTTTTCCTGAACTTGTGGTTGGTTTTCTTCATTTATTACTTTTCTTTCCTGTATTTGTAGTTGGTTGTTTTGATTTATACCTTCTCTTTCCTGTACTTGTCATTGGTTGTCTTGGTTTATACCTTTTCATTCCCGTACTTGTGGTTGTTTGCCTTAGTTTATTACTTCTCTTTTTTGTACTTGTGGTTGGGTGTCTTCATTTGTACTTTCTTTTTTCTGTTCTTGTGGTTGGTTGTTTTGATATATATTTTCTCTTTCCTGTACTTGTGGTTTGTTGTCTTGGTTTAGTACTTTTCTTTCCTGAACTTTTGATTGGTTGTGTTGGTTTAGTACTTTTATTTCCTGTACTTGTGGTTGGTTGTCTTCATTTGTACCTTCTCTGTTCTGTACTTGTGGTTAGTTGTCTTGATTTATACCTTCTCTTTCCCGTATTTGTGGTTGTTTGCCCTGGTTTTTTACTTTTCTTTCTTATACTTGTGGTTGGCTGTTTTTATTTGTACCTTCTCTTCCCTGTTGTTCTGGTAGGGTGTCTTGGTTTATACCTTCTCTTTCCTGTAATTGTGTTTGGTTGTCTTGAATTATACCTTCATTTTTTTCTATTTGTGGTTGGTTATTTTGAGTTATACCTTCTCTATCCTGTACTTGTGGTTGGTGTTCTTGATTTATACCTTCTCCTTCTTGTACTTGTTGTTGGTTGTCTTGGTTTATTCCTTTTCTTTCATGTACTTGTGGTTGATTGTGTTGGTTTAGTACTTTTCATTCCTGTACTTGTGGTTGGTTGTCTTGGATTAGTAGTTTTCTTTCCTGTACTTGTGGTTGGTTATCTCCATTTATACCTTCTCTTTTATGAACTTGTGGTTGTTTGTCTTGATTTACACCTTCTCTGTTATGTATTTGTGGTTGCTTGTCTTAATTTATTCCTTCTCTTTTCTGCACTTGTGGTTGGTTGTCTTGATTTATACCTTCTGTTTCCTGTTCTTGTGGTTGTTTGCCTTGGTTTATTACATTTCTTTCCTGTACTTGTCGTTGGTTTAATTGATTTATAATTTTTTTTTCTATACTTGTGGTTGGTTGTCGTGATTTACACTTTCTCTGTTCTGTACTTGTGGTTGGTTGTCTTCATTTATACCTTCTCCTTCTTGTACTTGTGGTTTGTTGTCTTCATTTATTGCTTTTCTTTCCTGTATTTGTGCTTGGTTGTCTTGATTTATTCCATCTCTGTTCTGTACTTGTGGTTGGTTGTCTTGGTGTATACTTTCTATTTCCTGTACTTGTGGTTGGCGGTCTTGCTTTATTTCTTTTCTTTCCTCTACTTGTGCTTGTTTATCTTGGTTTATACCTTATCTTTCCTGTAGTTGTCGTTGGTTGTCTTGATTTATCCCTTTTCTGTTCTGTACTTGTGGTTGGTTGTCTTAATTTATAACTTTTCTTTGCTATACTTGTGGTTGGTTCTCTTGGTTTATTACTTTTATTTCCTGTACTTGCTTTTGGTTGTCTTGATTCATTACTTTTTTTTCATGTATTTGTGGTTGATTGTTTTCGTTTATCACTTCTCTTTCCCGTACTTGTGGTTGGTTGTCTTGGTTTATTACTTTTCTTTCCTGTACATGTGGTTGGTGTTCTTGATTTATTACTTTTCTTTCCTGTATTTGTGGTTGGTTGTCTTGATTTATATCTTCTGTGTTCTGTTCTTGTTTTTGGTTGTTTTAATTTATACCTTCTCTTTACTGTACTTGTGTTTTATTGTCATGGTTTATTACTTCTCTTTCCTGTACTTGTCGTTGGTTGTCTTGATTTATCCCTTTTCTGTTGTGTACTTGTGGTTGCTTGGCTTGAGTTATACCTTCTCTTTCCTGCAGTTGAAGTTGGTTGTCTTGGTTTATTCCTTCTCTTTCCTGCACTTGTGGTTGGTTATCTTTGTTTATTACATTTCTTTCCTGTGCTTGTGCTTGGTGGTCTTGATTTACAACTTTTTTTTTTTCCTGTAATTGTGGTTGGTTGTGTTGGTTTAGTACTTTTCTTTCTTGAACTTTTGATTGGTTGTGTTGGTTTAGTACTTTTCTTTCCTGTACTTGTGTTTGGTTGTCTTGGCTTATATCTTCTCTTCCTGTACTTGTGGTTGGTTGTCTTGATTTATACCTTTCTTTCCTGTATTTGTGGTTGTTTGTCCTGGTTTATTACTTTTTCTTTCCTATACTTGTGGTTGGTTGTTTTATTTGTACCTTCTCTTCCCTGTTGTTCTGGTTGGGTGTCTTGGTTTATACCTTCTGTTTTCTGTAATTGTGTTTGGTTGTCATTATCTATACCTTCTCTGTTCTGTACTTGTGGTTGGTTGTCTTGATTTATACCTTTTGTTTCCTGTTCTTGTCGTTGTTTGCCTAGGTTTATTACATTTCTTTCCTGTACTTGTGGTTGGTTTAGTTGATTTATAACTTTGTTTTTCCTATATTTGTTGTTGGTTGTCGTGATTTACACCTTCTCTGTTCTGCACTTGTGGTTGGTTGTTTTCATTTATACCTTTTCTTCCTTGTGTTTGTTGTTGGTTGTTTTGATTTATACCCTCTCTTTCCTGTATATGTGGTTGGTGTTCTTGATTTATTACTTCTCTTTCCTGTACTTGTCATTGGTTGTGTTGGTTTATTACTCTTTTTTCCTGTACTTGTGGTTGGTTGTCTTCATTTATTACTTTTCTTTCCTGACTTTTGGTTGGTTGTCTTGATTTATATCTTCTGTGCTCTGTTCTTGTGTTTGGTTGTTTTGATATATATTTCTCTTTCCTGTTTTTGTGGTTTGCTGTCTTGGTTTAGTACTTTTCTTTCCTGTGCCTGCCCTTGCTTTATTACTTTTCTTCCCTGTACTTGTTTTTGGTGGTCTTGATTTACAACTTTTCTTCCGGTAATTGTGGTTGGTTGTGTAGATTTAGTACTTTTCTTTTTTGAACTTTTGATTGGTTGTGTTGGTTTAGTACTTTTCTTTCCTGTACTTGTGTTTGGTTGTCTCGGCTTATATCTTCTCTGTTCTGTACTTGTGGTTAGTTGTCTTGATTTATACCTTCTCTTTCCCGTATTTGTGGTTGTTTGCCCTGGTTTATTACTTTTCTTTCCTATACTTGTGGTTGGTTGTTTTTATTTGTACCTTCTCTTCCCTGTTGTTCTGGTTGGGTGTCGTGAATTATACCTTCATTTTTTTCTATTTGTGGTTGGTTATTTTGAGTTATACCTTCTCTATCCTGTACTTGTGGTTGGTTGTCTTGGTTTAGTACTTTTCTTTCCTGTACTTGTGGTTGGTTGTTTTGATTTACACCTTCTCTGTTATGTATTTGTGGTTGGTTGTCTTGAGTTCTTCCTTCTCTTTTATGAACTTGTGGTTGGTTGTCTTGATTTACACCTTCTCTGTTATGTATTTGTGGTTGGTTGTCTTGATTTATACCTTCTCTTTCCTGTACTTGTCATTGGTTGTTTTGGTTTATTACTTTTTTTTTTCCTGTACTTGAGGTTGGTTGTCTTCATTTATTACTTTTCTTTCCTGTACTTGTGGTTGGTTGTTTTGATTTATACCTTCTTTTTCCTGAACTTGTGGTTGGTTGTCTTCATTTATTACTTTTCTTTCCTGTATTTGTAGTTGGTTATTTTAATTTATACCTTCTCTTTCCTGTACTTGTCATTGGTTGTCTTGGTTTATACCTTTTCATTCCCGTACTTGTGGTTGTTTGCCTTAGTTTATTACTTCTCTTTTTTGTACTTGTGGTTGGATGTCTTCATTTGTACCTTCTCTGTTCTGTTCTTGTGGTTGGTTGTTTTGATATATATTTTCTCTTTCCTGTACTTGTGGTTTGTTGTCTTGGTTTAGTACTTTTCTTTCCTGAACTTTTGATTGGTTGTGTTGGTTTAGTACTTTTATTTCCTGTACTTGTGGTTGGTTGTCTTCATTTGTACCTTCTCTGTTCTGTACTTGTGGTTAGTTGTCTTGATTTATACCTTCTCTTTCCCGTATTTGTGGTTGTTTGCCCTGGTTTATTACTTTTCTTTCTTATACTTGTGGTTGGTTGTTTTTATTTGTACTTTCTCTTCCCTGTTGTTCTGGTAGGGTGTCTTGGTTTATACCTTCTCTTTCCTGTAATTGTGTTTGGTTGTCTTGAATTATACCTTCATTTTTTTCTATTTGTGGTTGGTTATTTTGAGTTATACCTTCTCTATCCTGTACTTGTGGTTGGTGTTCTTGATTTATACCTTCTCCTTCTTGTACTTGTTGTTGGTTGTCTTGGTTTAGTCCTTTTCTTTCCTGTACTTGTGGTTGATAGTGTTGGTTTAGTACTTTTCATTCCTGTACTTGTGGTTGGTTGTCTTGGTTTAGTAGTTTTCTTTCCTGTACTTGTGGTTGGTTATCTCCATTTATACCTTCTCTTTTATGAACTTGTGGTTGTTTGTCTTGATTTACACCTTCTCTGTTATGTATTTGTGGTTGCTTGTCTTAATTTATTCCTTCTCTTTTCTGCACTTGTGGTTGGTTGTCTTGATTTATACCTTCTGTTTCCTGTTCTTGTGGTTGTTTGCCTTGGTTTATTACATTTCTTTCCTGTACTTGTCGTTGGTTTAATTGATTTATAACTTTTTTTTTCTATACTTGTGGTTGGTTGTCGTGATTTACACTTTCTCTGTTCTGTACTTGTGGTTGGTTGTTTTCATTTATACCTTCTCCTTCTTGTACTTGTGGTTGGTTGTCTTCATTTATTACTTTTCTTTCCTGTATTTGTGGTTGGTTGTCTTGATTTATTCCATCTCTGTTCTGTACTTGTGGTTGGTTGTCTTGGTGTATACTTTCTATTTCCTGTACTTGTGGTTGGCGGTCTTGCTTTATTTCTTTTCTTTCCTCTACTTGTGCTTGTTTATCTTGGTTTATACCTTATCTTTCCTGTAGTTGTCGTTGGTTGTCTTGATTTATCCCTTTTCTGTTCTGTACTTGTGGTTGGTTGTCTTGACTTATATCTTCTCTGTTCTGTACTTGTGGTTAGTTGTCTTGATTTATTCTTTCTCTTTCCTGCACTTGTGGTTGGTTATCTTTGTTTATTACTTTTCTTTCCTGTGCTTGTGCTTGGTTGTCTTGGTTTATTACTTTTCTTCCCTGTACTTGTTTTTGGTGGTCTTGATTTATAACTTTTTTTTTTCCTGTAATTGTGGTTGGTTGTGTTGGTTTAGTACTTTTCTTTCCTGAACTTTTGATTGGTTGTGTTGGTTTAGTACTTTTCTTTCCTCTACTTGTGTTTGGTTGTCTCGGCTTATACCTTCTCTTTCCCGTATTTGTGGTTGTTTGCCCTTGTTTATTACTTTTATTTCCTATACTTGTGGTTGTTTGCTCTTGTTTATTACTTTTATTTCCTATACTTGTGGTTGGTTGTTTTTATTTGTACCTTATCTTCCCTGTTGTTCTGGTTGGGTGTCTTGGTTTATACCTTCTCTTTCCTGTAATTGTGTTTGGTTGTCTTGAATTATACCTTCTTTTTTTTCTATTTGTGGTTGGTTATTTTGAGTTATACCTTCTCTATCCTGTACTTGTTGTTGGTGTTCTTGATTTATACCTTCTCCTTCTTGTACTTGTTGTTGGTTGTCTTCGTTTATACCTTCTCTTTTCTGCACTTGTGGTTGGTTGTCATTATCTATACCTTCTCTGTTCTGTACTTGTGGTTGGTTGTCTTGATTTATACCTTTTGTTTCCTGTTCTTGTCGTTGTTTGCCTTGGTTTATTACATTTCTTTCCTGTACTTGTGGTTGGTTTAGTTGATTTATAACTTTGTTTTTCCTATATTTGTTGTTGGTTGTCGTGATTTACACCTTCTCTGTTCTGTACTTGTGGTTGGTTGTTTTCATTTATACCTTTTCTTCCTTGTGTTTGTTGTTGGTTGTTTTGATTTATACCCTCTCTTTCCTGTATATGTGGTTGGTGTTCTTGATTTATTACTTCTCTTTCCTGTACTTGTCATTGGTTGTGTTGGTTTATTACTCTTTTTTCCTGTACTTGTGGTTGGTTGTCTTCATTTATTACTTTTCTTTCCTGACTTTTGGTTGGTTGTCTTGATTTATATCTTCTGTGCTCTGTTCTTGTGTTTGGTTGTTTTGATATATATTTCTCTTTCCTGTTTTTGTGGTTTGTTGTCTTGGTTTAGTACTTTTCTTTCCTGTACCTGTCCTTGGTTTATTTGATTTTCTTCCCTGTACTTTGTTTTGGTGGTCTTGATTTACAACTTTTCTTCCTGTAATTGTGGTTGGTTGTGTAGATTTAGTACTTTTCTTTTTTTTGAACTTTTGATTGGTTGTGTTGGTTTAGTACTTTTCTTTCCTGTACTTGTGTTTGGTTGTCTTGGTTTATATCTTCTCTGTTCCTGTACTTGTGGTTAGTTGTCTTGATTTATACCTTCTCTTTCCTGTACTTGTGGTTGTTTGTCCTGGTTTATTACTTTTCTTTCCTATACTTGTGGTTGGTTGTTTT